>NW_026693108.1:13102012-13702515 GCF_021218885.2 Marmota monax
TAAATGGCCAGCTTCATTGAGCCAAGTTGGAAAATCTGGGATCCAGACACATGGCACCGTGACACGTAGGTAGATGTCCTTGAAGTTTTTGGTTTCTTAAGAATCCTCCAAGCTGCTGCCCCTGCAAGTGTTGTCCAGTCTTGGCCATGAAGAGCAAGCATCGCACTCTCCACACCCCCTTTGCAGGGCTTTGGAATTAGTGTGGAGGACTCTTTCTCTCAAGGCAGCATGTCCTTCCCTCCCCAGAACTCATCTCCACCTCTCCTCTTGAACATTAGGCCAATAATTAGGGTCAAGGTGCAGCATAATCCAGTTGCTGCTGGGCTGGGCTGAAATGGGAGTCCAGGTGCCTCAAAGGTGCTGCAAGATCTACCTGCAGACCTGGCAGGGGCTGGAGAAAGGTGTGGGGCTGGATTCTTAGATGGCCCAAACTTACAAATGGATGGGTAAGCGAATTTACTTGGGAATGTTCTTCTGAGATACAGGATCAATAAGCTTCAGCCTGGCAGGGACTCCAAGAGATGGTTCAGGACTGTCATTGGGATGGATCCTAGAAGAGTGGAGTGAGAGCTGGCCTGTGACCCGTTGAACACCAGAATCTCCACCGCAGAGGTCCAGGACAAGAGGATTAAAAGGCTGAGGCACTGAGCAACCAGGAAAGGATCTTCTGCATTGGTTGGATGTCTGGCTAGGCGCATGAGTGAGTGGGTGGATGTGCCATAGTCAGGCCTAGATGACATTATTTTTGAAAGCCACATGAGTTGTACTAATGGGAGAGCTGTAGACATCATTAAGTGTTCCATGGTAGCTGTTTTGGTGGCCCTAAGTAACTTAGTCAGACTAAGTTACTTTTCGTTGCTGTGACTAAAAAGCCTGACAAGTACAATTTTAAAGGAGGAAAAGTTTTTTGGGGGCTACAGTTTCAGAGGTCTCAGGCCACAGACACCTGGCTCCCTTCCTTGGGGCTTGAGGTGAGGCAGAAGAACATCATGGCGGAAGAGTGTTGTGGAGGAAAGCTGCTCATGGGATGATTGGGAAGCAGAGAGAGAGAGAGAGAGAGAGAGAGAGAGAGAGAGAGAGAGAGAGATTCCACTTGCCAGATACAAGATATATATCCCAAAGCTGTGTGCCCAATGCTACCTCCTCCAGCCACACCCTCACCACTTCAGTCCTCACTCAATTAATCCCATCAGAGCCCTAATTAGATTAAGGCTCTCATAATCCAATCATGTCTCCTCTAAGCCTTCTTGAATCGTCTCACACATGACCTATTGGGGGACACCTCACATCCAAACCGTAACACTAGCTGTCCGCAGCCAGAACTGATAGCAAGAGATGTTGTAGTAGAACATGGCTTGATGTTTGTAGTGAGGGTGCCAGTACCTATCCCAAAACAGAGGCCGGTGTTGGCACCCCAATGAATGTTACTTTCCATACTCCCTCTCAGTACCTGTGTCAGAGAATCCACCCAACTCATAACTATAAGAATCTAAGTTCTTTTTATGTTAAATAGCAATGAATTCATATCCATATTTATCAAAGTGGAATTTCAGATAATCAAAGAGGAAAAGAAAATCTTAAAGGCAGCGTGAGAAAAAAAGGAGTTTTTTTTTTTTTTAAGATAAAAAGCAATTAGATTGGCAGAGATTTTGTTATCAGTAATATTCAATGACAGGGACGATAAGAAAACATCTTCAAAGTCCTGACAGAAAGTGAATCTCAAATGGGAGCTCAGTATCCAGTTAATCTGTCATTCAAAACTGAGGGCAAAAGGAAGACATTTTGAGATGAAGATTGCAAGATGTCAGTACCCTGAAATATGACGAAAGAACCACCGAAAAAAGATGCACTTCAGCAAGTAGGAAATTGAACCCGTGAAAGAACTGTGAGTCATTATAATAGTCATTTAGAAATCACTAAACAATGGCAATAAACCTGAAGAAGCATAGACTGTATTCTTCCAATGATTTTAGTGCACGTTCTCTGAGAGTCTCTTGCAGTATATGACTTATCTCAGAACTTCCTCCACATCCATGGTTTTACTTCTTATTGGTTATGTAGTGGACCCTTTATATACCTCAAATATTGACAAATACTCGGCTTATAAGAACACTATAGTAGCACTTGAAGAGAGTAAATCTCTCCTGAAGACAGCCCAAAAGATGTTTAAACTTTGGAAAACTGTGTTGATGGGTTTCCTCATGTTCACCTCCTAATGTCTGTATTCAAATTGACTCAACAACAGGTTACCATGGTGGGTCTTGGGCATTGAGATGCTTACAAAGATTTGAAACATTAACTGCTAAATCCAGGAGTTCCAAGTTTAAGTTGTGCATATGTTTTAGAAAACTGATGGGAATAATGTTTATTGAGCACATGATGCATGTTGTACATGTTGAAATATGGTCAGTCCATAAGATGTTTTGATTATTTAGAAGTATATTATGATGCCTAGTGTTGGTAAGGATGTAAGAAAAGGGAACCCTCTACACTGTTGGAAGAAATGTAAATTAGTACAGCCATTATGGAAAACTGGATTGAGTTTCTTCAAAAGGCTAAAAATAGAGCTTCCATATGATCCAGCAATCCTGCTAATGAAAATATATATCCAAAGGAAATAAAATCAGCGTTGCAGAGAGATATCTGCATTTCCATGTTTACTGTCAGGTGTCCATTGATGGATGGGTGGATAAAGAAAATATACACAATGGAATATTATTCAGCCATAAAAGTGAAATACTATCATTTGCAGTAACATGGATAAGCTTGGAGGACCTTGGACTAAGTGAAATAAATCCGTGGAGGATAAACAGATACTGGATGTTTTTACCAATATGTGAAACTAAAGGTTGACCTCATGGAAGTAGAGAGTAGGATAGTGGCTACCAGAGTTGGAAGAGTAAGGAAAATGGAGAGAGGATGGTTAATGGGTACAGGAATGCATTTGGGTAAGAGAAATAACTTCTAAGTTCTACAACACAGAGGCTAACTCTGGTTCTCAATAACTGATTGTTTATCTCCAAATAGCTAGCAGATAGTTTTATTTTTCTTTTGGGGAGGAATACTAGGAATTAAACTCAGGGGCACTCAACCCCTGGGCCATATCCCCAGCCCTATTTTGTATTTTATTTAGAGACAGGTCTCACTGAATTGCTTAGAGCCTTGCTAAGTTGGTGAGACTGGCTTTGAACTCTCTGTCCTCCTGCCTCAGCCTCCTGAGCCACTGGGATTACAGGTGTGTGCCACCACACCCAGCCTACCAGATAGAATTTTAAGTGTTCCCAACACAAAGAAACAATAAATGTCTAAGACAATGGGTATACCAATTACACCCATATGATCCCTATGCATTGTATACATGAATTGAAATACTACATGGACCCCTTAAAATTAGTAATTTAAATATTAGTTGACTTCTAAATTTAGTTACCTATTTCAATAGTCTTATTACATTATATTAATATATAATAATAATATTTATATTAATATCAATTATAATAGTAACACAGATTACTAATGTGTTTACATATTTAGGGATCATATCAGAATCCTAAAAGTGTATTTGCTTACATATCCAAATTTCTTCCCTAAAGCTCTGAACTCCTTATGGACAGGAGTTATATGTATTATTCCTCTGGCCTGGTGCTGGCCAAGTGCCCTATCTGCCCAATTCAATCAATTCTTGTTGAATGAACAGACTGAATAAAGATGTGGTTCAGAAGTGCTCCCACACACCTTGGCAACAATAGAGGACAAGGTTCTGTAAAAGTCAGCTCACCACTTTGTCCTCCCATCTCAGAGAGGAATATAAAAATACACAGGTATCTTCAGCGTGGCTCATCTCTGTCACTCATTTCTGAGTCTTCACTGGAAACTCAAGGAGCCCTGGCTGACTGCAGACCTGGAGCAAGTTTCCCTGAAATCCACAGTGCTAACAACTGCTGGCAACTCTCTCTGCAAGCAATGGTGCCTTAGTGAAGCCAGATTTAGAATTAGGTAGTCAGTGTAGTTAGGTAAATCAGGTCTAATATCATATCCAGTGAAATCTAAAATGGAGGCCATGCTGACAATGATTCCGGAAAAGCAGGACAACTCATGGAATGTTAATGAAGTCCTGGAAAGGCCCTAGGCCAAAGTCCACCCCAAAGAAATGTTAATGGAACCCAGGAAACAGCCCCCAACAGATTTGGAGGTAGCCCATCCCAAAGAAGTGATAATGAAGTCCTTCCAGCCCAGATTACTTGTTTGGCCCACCTGTGTCCCAACCCTTCCCCCTTACATTCCATCACCAAAACTATAAAAAGGGGAGACAACCGCACTTCCACGGATTCCACCTCTTGGGTCCCCTTCTTCCTCCGGGAGAAGTCTTTTCTTCTGTCCTTTAATAAACTTCTAATTTCTACTCTGACCTTGCCTCAGCGTGCTCTCTGGTGTTATTCTTCAACATTGGGGAAGCAAGGACTTGTCACTGGTCAACAGCGGTAACATTAGGACCCTCAATTTCCTTGTTAGAATTGGAGAAGTGTCTCCTTTATCTAATGTTAGAATTTACTATTGGAAATTCTGTTTTCCCTTAAGAGCTGGAAAAGCAACAGTGATCTTCTGCTTTGAAATCTGCAGAGTGAAGTAAATAATTGTAAGGATCCCGTGAAATGTCGGAGAAAGAGACCACCAAGTGACCACTCATGCAATTGGCAGAAGGGGGATTTATTGAACCAGCATGCTGGGGCTCCGTGCCCACTCAAGAAGGGAAAGCAGCCCAGAGCCCCGAGCAGGGGCTGAGCACTGCTTAAGTACACTTTTTGGGGAGGGCGGAGGGCTTTGTATACATCAGAACAAATCATCATTAGGCGCGGGAAAATTGAATAACAACTCCTAAACATGATTGGTTCATTCATTGGCGGGAACAGGTCAGGCTGGAGTGATAG
The DNA here is from genome assembly GCF_021218885.2 of Marmota monax. NCBI lineage: Eukaryota > Metazoa > Chordata > Mammalia > Rodentia > Sciuridae > Marmota > Marmota monax. The sequence continues at coordinate 13,106,941 of NW_026693108.1, forward strand.
GTCATTCCTAAGGAGGGGGTTACATTTAAACTGATTGGTCCAGGCCCTGCAATGCCTACGTGCGACCACACAGAGCCCTTATTAAACAACCAATAGTCAGGGGAAATATTTACTGGGCAGTTCCAAGCATTGTCTCAACAGCTACAGAAATTTCAGGTTTTGCAGGTAGCATAGATACCTAACAATACCTAATCCTTTACATTTTAACTCAGACCTTGCAGCTTAGAAACTTTACAACACCCGGTCTTTTACCCTTTAACTTTTACGCTTTAACTTCAATTTCTTTTACCCTTACATAATAACAGTGGGGGAAATAAGCTGCTACTTAGTATCAGGCATGTGGATATTTCAGAATATTTAACTTTGAAGACTCAGCATGGAGAAATATTAACTCTAAACCTTGGACCCCATGTGCGTCGGTTGTCCTTAGAGTGTTGAAGTTTATTGCTCAGCTCTGTGAGTGTATATTTCTATTGTCCCAAAGCTAGGGCTTTTCACTTTCTTCTTTTGCCAGATGGCACTGCTCACATGCTTTTCAAAGTGAATATTTTAGCCTTCAAAAAGAATAAACATGAAGTGGCATGGATGGAAAATTAGGCCCATTTCATTTCGTTCACTATTTTGTTAAACATATTTTTAGGATATATCATCAATCTGGACATTTTCACAGATATTTTTATCAGTCCGCCTGTTCTGTATCACTTAGCAGTCTGCTCACTGTGATAGGACAATGATTTTCAAATTCTTTTGCAAACAAAAAAATAACCTTTCAGTAACAATGTGCTTCGGTTTTAAAATGCACATACTCTCTTTCAGGCTCTTTTCGATGGTACAAATCAACTGTTCTTTCTCTTCCAACTATCTTTAATCTTCAGTGTTATTAGAACACTATTTGTGTCCTTGGGGATAGAGGATTTTTAATTGAAACCCAAACCCCACAGCACTAATAAAATATTTGTGTGATATGCCAGTTGGAAGGTTATTTAAAGGAAGTTCAGAGCAAGATCTTGATTCATTCAAGAAAAGTTAATAAGCCCTGGCCTCAATTTAGAGATAGGAAACTAGAAGGAAGCATACTAATAAAAATAATAATTTTAAAATAAGATACTTTTACTCACTGTATGCCAGGTACTGTTCTAAGGGATTTACTTGTAATAACTTTTAATCCTCATAATCTTGGGGATAGGGGCTGTTATAATGCCCATTCTGCACATAAGAATAAATGAAGGATAGAGAAGTTAAATAACTCATCTACAGTCACATCAATCCAACAGTGGTGGCAGATTTTGGACTCCAGTGGTCTAGGGCCATAATCAGGGCTGAAATGCAGCCTTTTGCTCTGAGCCCTGGTGGAGTTGGTGATGGGTCTCTGACTCCCATCCCATTTTCTATGCTTTGATTAAAGCTTTAGCGAATCACAATGACCTGCTGGGATTTGGCTCTTCCCAAAGCCTCCATCCAGTGTCCCCTGTTGAGAGCCACGGCCCAGTCAGAATGGCACCTAGCATTTGCCAGAGGGAATGTTTGAAAGGTGATGCCAGCGAACCGTTGAGATGATGATCTGAGTTAAGCTGTATATAATTGCTGTGGTGCTGGATTGATGGTATTGTATATTTGACCTTTACTGTCGGGCAACGGGGCGGCTCTTGCTGCTGGGTGCCTGCTACTATGGAGTTCTCATGGGGATTCCTGGAGAGTTCGCGTTGGTTGGGGAAGTGCCGGAGGAGGGATTTCCGGTGGGTGGTGTTCCTGGAATGCCCATGTGGGTGGCGTTTGCGGGAGTGCAGATAATAAAGGAGTTCCTGTTTTGAACCTACAAGTGCCTCGTGGCGGCTCGGTTATTTTGTGCCCAGCCAGTCTTCGGCAGTCCCCTTGGTTGAGCTCTTGAAGGCTCCCTATTCTGCATATGTGTATACCCTCCCCACCAGCTGGATGTGACACCCTGAAGAGTCTTATAACTCCTTCATGTGCCTGCAGAGCTGAGCCTGGTCTGGGCATCTGTGGGTGCTCAGGAGGGCCCGCCTGGTTGGCCAGGGCTGTAAAGAGAACCTCCCATCAACCTCTCTGTCTGTCCTCTAGCATCCCTTTGTCCTGGCTGTCCTCTCTGAAGAGGGGAATGAGGTAGCACACACAGTGCCATCATCTTTCTAGTGTTCCGGAAGCTTCCTCTCCAGGCCAACCTAATTCATAAGCCATCTAAAGACTTCCCCCCTCTTTCTGTGCAAATACCATTCAGTTAGAGAGAGCACATTCCATCTCCCTGCTTTCTACCTTCCTCTTGGCTGACACAGATGCATGGAATCATTTGGCCTTTTAGGATTTCGTCATAGGGAACAAAAGCTGTTATGGGCTAGAGCAGACTGGTGGTTGTCTAGGACACCATTCTAAATGCTTTCCACGACCACAGGGATGTGGGAAAATGCATGTAGCTGGGAGCGATTTTTACCTGTGGTGTCAGGGCTGTGTGGGACGTTTGTGGAACACAAATATTCCTGCTACTCTGGACCCCTTCCCCATAAAAATATTAAAAACTTTATTTTATTACTGAGTTAAATATAGTCCAGGTTGAGTTATATTTATTTTTTTTCTCTTTTGGTCTTAGAAAAAATTCAAGCGTTTTCAAAGGTCCCTAAGGAATTATGGACACTGAGTATTGGGCCTCCTATGCCTAATGGGAAGGTCAGTCCTGTGAGGTCTGATTCAAATCTTAAGGATATAGCTCAAGGAATTTTTACATATGAAGGAGATGAGTGACATTTCCAGCATCCACACAAGGTCTTGTCCACGTCTCTGTCAGTCCTCCTCCCTCTCATCAGGGTTGCCTATTTATGACTTTCTTAAATGGATTTGTACCTGTGTTCTATTTCACCTGGCTTATTTTGCTTGACGTGATATTTGAGAGGCTTGCCCATATTGTTACATGTAGCACAAGCTTTTTTTGAAAAAAGTTACTGGGTCATATTCCATTGTATGAACACATCACACATTGTGCATCCATTCTTCAGTTAGCAGATATTTGAGTTGTTTGCAGTTTTCAGGTACTGTGGAAAAATCTGCAGTGAGCAGTCTTGTATATGAATCTTGGTGGACAGACATGTTCATTTATCTTGGGCATATACATGGGAAATACATAAAATATATATTTTCAGAGTTGGCGTTAAGATTGTTTCTAAAACTGTAAGAGTAAAAGAAATTGAAGTTAAAGTGTAAAAGACCGGGTATTGTAAAGTTTCTAAGCTGCAAAGCCTGAGTTAAAATGTAAAGGACCAGGTATTGTTAAGTTCCTATGCTACACCTCAAACCTGAAATTCCTGTAGCTGTTAAAACAATTCCAGGGACTGTCCAGTAGATAAATAACCTGGACCCTGTGCAGTTTGGCACGTAGGCATTCAGGGCCCAAACCAATCAGTTTGAATGTACCCCCCCTTCCCGCCCGACCTGTTCCCGCCAATGAATGTACTAATCATGTCTAAGAATTGTTGTTTGATTTTCCCGCGGTGTATGGTGATTTGTTAAAAGGAGACTGTGATGTATGTAAAGTCCCCGCCCTCCCCAAAAAGTGTACTTAAGCACTGCTCAACCCCTGCTCGGGGCTCTGGGCCGCTCTCCCTTGTTGAGTGAGCACGGAGCCCCAGCGCGCTGGATTCTGAATAAACCCCCTTCTGCGGTTGCATGAGTCGGTCTCTTCCTCCGTCGTTCGCCGGACCCTTACAAAACAAGGTTGAAGATTATTTAATATTCCTTTACCTCATATTTGATTTCTTAGCACTTGTTCTGACAGGGGTACTAAAGGTTACTAACCCAGGCTTTGCAATGTCTTAGAGAAGTTGTTCTTAAAATATGGTCCCAGGACAAGCAGTATCACATAACCTGCAAACTTGTTAGAAATTGTGAAGACTCAAACCTTCCTGGGAACCCCTGAATCTACTTGTATTTTTCTAGAGAATATGATACACATACACATGTCTATCATCTATCATCTGATTAGTTTGCTAGGCTTCCATAACAAAGTATCACATGCTAGGTGGCTTAAACAACAAAAATGTATTTCCTCTTGAGGCTGGAAGTCCAAGATCAAGGTTGTCAGCAGGTTGGGTTCTCCCGAGGCCTCTCTCATTGACTCGAAGGTGTCCACCTTCTTGCTGTGTCTTTGTATGTCTGAACTATTCATCTTTTAATAACACCTGTTGGATCGGAGTAATACACACTCTAATGGCATCACTTTAACTTAAACAGCTTTTTAAAGTTTCTGTCTCCAAATTCAGTAATTTTCCAGGGTATTGGCAGCTAGGGTTGCAACATAATTCATAATTCTTTCTGCATCCATGCACCCATCATCTACCTATTGTTTGTCTCTATGTCTATCTATCTATCTATCCATCTGTCCTTCCATCTGTGTAACTATCATCTGGCTAGTTAGCTGGATACATGTATATATACGTATACTTCTATCTTTCTGTGTATCTACTATCTCATCTGTCTAGTTATCCACCCATATCTTTCTATTCATCGGTCTAGCTATCATTTCCTATTAACTAAAATCTATTTCTATGTTCATATGTGCCTTTGTCTGTCAATTTCTCTACACTGTAGCCATTCATCTATCCTCTCTCTATGTGTGTGTGTTTGTCTTTTTATTGATCACCTATCATCTATCTATCAGTTATTTATCTGCCTCGATCTGTTATAGGGACCTGATGTTCTGAGTCATGGGAGCTGCTCCAGGAGGCTGTGGGTGCTGTCTTCTTTGTGATGCTGGGGTTTGAAGTCTGCACATCAGGCAATCAGGAAGTGAAGCAGGTTGTAAGGCAAGGATCAGTCAAGGAGAAGCTGGAAGCAGCAAGAATGAGCCCCATAAGGATGAACTAAAATCTGTGACATTTTGACACCTTGGACCTTGGCGATAGGATATCCTGCAGAGGTGAGCCCTGCAAGATAAATGCCCAGCTGGGCCAGGCATCAGTGCAGCTGAAGAAGGGGCCAGGGAAGGTCAGCTGGCTGCAGGCCCAGCTGTACCTCGGACAGCGGGGTGGGTCAGCAGATCTGCAGCGGCGAGTGTGAGTTACAGGATGACTCCTGCCTCCCTTCTGCCTCCACGTCTCTCCCACAGCCTCTCAAACCAGAAAGCTGCAGGGATGGGGCTTCTGGGAAATGGGGCTCAACCTGCCCAAGCTGCCACATGACAAAGCCCCAGAGCACCTCTGCTGGCTCACAGGAGCAGTGAGACCCAGAAGGTTAGAGATTTCCTGAGGCCACCCTGGATGCCTTGGGTGGTGTTGGAAAGAGTGGTAGTACCCGGATGAAAACCTGTGAATGCCTTCTCCAAACACCCTCTGAAAGTCATGGGATTTGCTTTCAGAAGACCAGGCTTCAAGTTTCAATCTCGCCCCCGTGTTATCCGGGAGGTGTTTACCAAGGGCCTTGACCTCCCTGAGGTTCAGCTTTAGCATCCACAGAGGGAGAAGAGTTGGGAGGATTGGCAGGCTTACATGGTCTAGTTAGCACACCGGGGGTTTTGTTGCTGTATTTCTGTTGTCCTTAAGATCGAAGACACTAAAATACAAGGGATCTTGCCGTGCTTTGCTTTTTTGGTGACATAGTATAGCCAGTACACATTTCTTAACCAGAGGTCTTGGGCATGTGCCTACTTGCATAAACTCTTCTTCTCCACTGACCTGTGGACAGAAATAGTAAATTCATGTACCTTTGAGTGGAAAGTGGAAGAAGATGTATGGAAAGAGGAAGCTCTTAGCAAGTTGTTTTTTAATATCTAAAAAGATTTAAATATATCCTTTGCTGTGTAAACCCCATATCTCTTCATGATTCCTTACCAAGGAAAGGCCACGTTGAGAACCACAACAAGATGGAAACTGGAGGAGAGAAACCCAGTCTGCAGCACCTTGAGCTTAGAATTCCCAGTTTCCATCTGAGAAATAAATGTGTGCTGTTTAAGCCACCTTTAGTCTGTAGTCATTATTTTGTTGTAGCAGCCTAAGCTAAGACACATAACGATAAAGGATCCAGGCTCTCTTGTGCAAATATCGGCTCAACCATTAATCAGATGAGTTTCTACAAGTTTCTGAGCCTCAGTTTCCAGAGCTGTCAAATGAGGATACTAATGCAACTTGCCTCCTTAGAGAGGGCATGGGACTGCTAAATCTGGCACAAGGTAAACAACAGGTACCAGAGATGTTTGTTACAATGGAGGGAGTATCGTGTTTATTAAGTAACTTTTCTCTAATTTAAAGTGGGGGGACCTGAAGCTTCAGCTTTAATTTCTGCGCAATTTTCCCCTGATTTTTGGATCAACTCATTTTTATTTTCTCACAGAAGGCAAATAAAAGGACCCCTAGTTAAAGTGAAGGCTGCTCTGGTATTCTGCTAAGTGGCCAGCAGACAGGACATTGAGAAGCTCCTGGCCTGTTTTTCACTTTCTTATCGCTTTTCTGTGGCCCTTGATGCTCAGCTGTTTGGGCCTTGGAAAGGTTGTAAGGATGTTTATGGCCAAGAAGATGAAAGTCCTTTTGCAACATGGCCTTGAGCTCTCCAGAGGAAAAGGGAGCCTCTGAAAGCTAGCAAATAATAAATAAGCAGGGTTTAAAGCAAAAGGCATAAGACTCCTCGTTCCCTGCGAGGGACATAAAGAGCTGTGCAGAGGTGGTTATAAGTTTCTAAATGTTGAGAAACTTTTATCAAGAAAATATCCTGATAGTTCCTCCTATGTTCAATAGATCATATTGAATTAAAGGTTTTATAGGGCCGTGTATTACATTTTATCACAAAGGAAGCATAGAAGTCAGTATAAAATATTCAAACACCATAGTTTCTGCTGTTTTGTTGTGAACCTAAAATTGCTCCGAAAAAGAAATTATTTTTTAAAGAATACAGAATTTCTTAACAAAATAAACATTTGTGATTACAAACCTGATCACAAATAACATACTTAGCATAGTGAGCTTAAACTTTTCTCCAAATTGGCCAAACGCGGGTTCCCTTCATTTACCGGAAAGGACACATAAGATCAAACACACACATACACACAAGCTTTGTGAATTTCCTAGGTCTGATTGCTTGTGATAGAACCTTAAATAATTCTCTGGTAATAATTCTTTAAACCAGACTTTAAACCCAGAATTGCACACATTATTGCTGATCCTCAAAGCAGCCCTAGTCAGTACTTGTACCATTTAGGGCTCCCTGTGGTTAGTAACAGAAACCAACACTGGCTAATTTGACCCCAAATGGAATTTTCTTACCCAGTAGCAAGCAACAAAGAGGTGGATGGTGATTTAGCCAAAATGTTCCTGGACTTGTGACTGAAGACGGAAACTAAGTGAAGCCAGGAAGAACAGGAGCCAAGGCCATCGGGGGATTTAGGAGCAGGAAGTAATAGCAGTTGTTTGGGGACCCTGGCTCAGCCCTACACTTGATGAGAGGGTGGGGGTGTCCAATCGTGCAGCCGGTAGGGTACCTGGGCTGGAGTCCCCCCAGGATTGCTCGGGATGGGCTTGTCTTGACTCCACAAAGGAGAGGAGGATGTGGCTAGTGAAGGGGATGCTGGGAAGACAAAGGTCAAGAGGGCATTCTGAACACCAATCCGAATTTAAAGGCCAGAAAGAGGTGGCGTGTGTTTAGTTATCTGTCAAGGTTGTGTCTCCAGCGACCCCTCTGAGATTGGAGCCCACCTCTTTCTCACCCTCAAACACCTGCTCTCCCTCCTCCCTTCCTCGGTCGAGTGCTCTCTGTTCTGCTGAGCATAAGAGCCTCCCATGACATCCACTTCCCAGCAGATCACAGGCTCCTCCTGTTTGTAAACCTCCGAGCTCTGGGTTTCAATAGGGGTGAGTCACACCGCTGTGCTGGCCTCCTTTCACGCATTTCTGCGGCTTCCCTTTGCTCTGCCCTGCAGACTCCCCTCCCACGGCCAGGAGGAACTGAGAAGTCAGACAGGCTGAGGGGCAGGTGCGCTGAGCAGGGGAGGGATGACAGAGCGAGCCTGGGTCTACCCAGGGGTCGGGTGGGAGCAGGGTGGGAGCAGGGTGGGTCAGCTCGTATCCGTGATTTTCCACATGGCTCTCCTTTTCTCTCCTATCCGTTCTAGTTGTCTTTCCCTCTCTGAAAATATAGTCTCCAATAGTGTCACCAACAGCAACACCCCAGGCTAGCTAGACAGAGAGCAAAGTGCAAATTTTGAATTTAAAATTAGAGCTCTGGGCCTATTTCAAGAGTTAGTAGTTGTGGGGTGGTGACCATGTGCTCAAGGGAAAGCTAATTTCTTACCCAATAGCAAGCAACAAAGAGGTGGATGGTGACTTAGCCAAAATGTTCTTGGACTTGTGAATGAAGACGAAAATATTAGTGTTAAGTGAAAGACACAGAATGTGCAGTGTACACCGTGCGGGCATTTTCTGGTTAATAATTCTGGTGAATTTGAGTATGTTTAATTCCATTTTAAAATTGCCCAAAAGAATTCTCTGATTCTAGTGATTGGTTAAAAGCGGCACAGTGTGCTAGGGCTTTACTTTCTATTAGTAGAGGAGATAATGTTCATCAGGTACCTTGTGCAATGACCATCCTATGAAAGTCGCTCAACAAATGCTTGTCTCATTCTTATTGTGAAAGACTACAAACTTCAGCCAATCATTGATTGTATTCCCAAATCCTTTAATCTTCTTAGCGCCTAACATTTTGTGCATGCCTTCCAGGGGCCAAACACATGTCACTGTCCTTCCTCGAGTCCGTCAGTCCTTTCTGTCACCAACTAGCGTCTTGCTACTCAGAGTGTGGCCAGGGACCACTAGCAGCAGCATCACTGGGAGCTTGTGAGAAGCAGACCTCCTGAACCAGAGTCAGATCTCAAAGGAGCTCATGTACACGCTGAGTCTGAAAGGGATGAACTGCCGGGCCAGGGCGGCTCCTTATCATGGAATAAGGTCTTAATTCCTGACCCTTACTTCAGCTCCTGCCACCCCTCTCCTTGGGATCTGAACAGAAATTTCCCATGCCAAGTTGTTTCCTGTCTCTGGGCTCTTCCTGTGCTATTTATTCTCTTTGCCTAGGATTCATTTCCCCCTTTTAGCCTTGTCAATAGCTATTCTTTAAGACATGCATGCATGCATAAACGTGTATTTATTCCTTCATGCAATACGCACACACATATAGAATAGCATACATATGTCAACATATGTTGACATTGCTGTTGACACTGACCACAGGGACAGGGAGCCTGTCACAGTTCTCTTTATATTCCCTGTACTAGCATGCTTCCTTCAGGAGGTGCCCAGGCTGTGTTTTATTGTAGTGAACTATTGTTCTTATTGGAACCAGTGATCAGGGCAGGACCACAGCAGGTGACCTCTGAACTTACTCTTGACCCAAAGTGATCCCTTTGCCAAAGTGATCCTCTTTACCCACATATCACCCCAGACACTTCTACTCACCATCTGGCCAAGGGGGACACCTCTCCATAATTCACTCAGTAGCACTAGTGACATAATCCCAAATCAGGTACTCAGAAAACAGATTGGGGAGTTGAGTATCAGAGGCAGGAAGGGACTCAGCACAGAGAACTGAGACCATGATCTTTGTGGGAGGCACAAACAGGGCTTATATCTGTGATCTCTTTGGCAAGCTTCCCCAAGATTCAACTGCATTGTCCCTCATCTGAACTGTGTGTCATCTTATGAATCACTGACCAGGGCTGAGTTTCCTGTGAGTTCCCTGCTCCATGAAGAGGTGCACAACAGGCAGCTCCAATGACGGGGACCAGTCAGAGGATGCCCCACTTGGTGGTGCACGGAGGTGCTCATAAGTCAGTGATGAGAGCAAGGACTGGGCTCCAATGAGCAGGAATGATGTAGGGACATTGATAAAGGTCTAGGAACAAAGGCCAGGAAGAAATGAGCTAAGTTGAATAAGAAATTCAATGATAGATGGGAGAACTTAGAGCCTGGACCACGGGGCCAATCTGCCTGAGCCCTGCCTGTTAGGAGTTATGTGATCCTGAGCAAGTTTAATTTCCCATGCTGTAGATTGTCTCTTCACAGGGGGAATAATAATAGGGGCTACCTTCGGAGAGTTGAACAACTTCTTATTCATCAAGTGCTTGGAATAGTGCCTTCACACCGTAAGCACTGCATGGTTAACAAGGACATGTGTGATGGCTTGAAATAAAACCCAACATCTCATTCTCTTTTGATTATGTCAGTAGCCTTCATGCTAGTATTCAGGGTGCTGCACAGTGTTTCCCTGCGTTTACAACGAGAGGGTGTACATCTTTAAGCTGTTGAGCAAAACCTTAAAAAAAAATGAGCAAAAGGGAAACAGCTGCTTTGCTTTGAAAAGATTTGCCAAGCTCACTTAGTTAAATTTAATGGTTGGGTGTTTTAAACCCTGGAGAACAATGTAATTTGTGTCATTACAGCTACAAAGGATGACTCTTTGGTGAGCATTTAATCTTAGTTGCCTAAAACCTATCTTGGATAAAGGAAACAAAAACAGTAATGGAAAAACGAATTTGGCTTTGAGGGGAGATTGTCCAGCTCTGTCACATCTTCACAGAGCAGGATAAAAACAACATTGAAGCCACCTGCAAAGTTATCTTTCTAAGCAAATATTTTAATTTTTTAAGTAATGATTTGTGAGGAGTGCTTATGATTCTAGGAAGTGGAAGACTGATGAGAGAAGGGGGAGGAATGGAAACCAATGTTTGGGTATCTGTTCTGGGCTTTGCTAACAATGTCTTTTACACTTCCCCAACTTTATAGAAGAGGTATTTTACAGTTTTATAAGACAGAACTGAGGCATAAGCAGATTAAATAACGTAGCTTTATTAGGGCTCTCTAGAGGAACCATATGTATACTGTGTATATTCATATATGTATGTGATTATAAAATATATATACAATTATTTAAAAAGGGACTTATTAGATTGGTGATTGGCTTACAGGATCAGAAACCAGATAGCCCCACAATGGCTGTCTGTAGGCTGGAGAGCTGGAGAAACCAGTAGCTGCTCAGTCCAAGAAGCTGAAGCCTCAGAAGAAGAGGAACCAATGATACAGCCTCAGTCGAGACTGATGGCCTAGGTACTCCTTGGGGAGTTGCTGGTCGGTGTCCACTTTGGAAGGAGCTGGAGTCCCATAGTATTAACAGTTCCAGCATTAATTGTATATCCAAGTCCAAAGTCTCATCTGAGACTCAAGGCAAACTCTTTGCTGTGAGCACCTGTAAAAGTAAAAAACAAACAAACAAACAAACAAACAACAACAACAAAAAAAACAAGTTACATATATCCAATCCACAATGGCACAGGGTGAACATTCCCATTCCAAAAGGGAAAAATAGGGGAACAGAAAGAAGAGATGAGGGCCAGGGCAAAGGCTCATGCCTCTAATCCCTGTGACTTGGGAGGCTGAGGCAAGTTCAAGGGCAACCTTGGCAACCTAGAGAGACCCACAGCAAATTAGTGAGACTCTCAGCAACTTAGCAAGACCCAACCTAAAAAAGCAAAAACCCCACAGGCTGGAGATGTAGCTCAGTGGTAGAGCACCCTTGGATTTAATCCCCAGTATCCCACCCCCACATGAAAGATAAAGGAAGGACGAAAGGAAAGAAGGGAGGGAGGGAGGAAGGAAGGGAGGGAGGAAGGTAGGGAGGGAGGAAGGAAGAAAGAACCCAAAGCAAGACTGAAACTCAGCTGTGCAAATAGGTCCCCTAACTCTTCTAAGAGCATCTGGGACACATGACCATGAGATATTAGGTTCCAAAGGGCTTGCTCCTTCGGCCTTGCTGGTTGCAGATTTGCAGCACATATGGAATTTCCTTAGCCTGGCTCTCTCCACAGTGAGCAGTTTTTCCTGGCAGACAATCCACATTACTGACACCTCTTAATTACTGGGGTCTCCACTCCAGCTTTCATTCTTCACAGCTTCATGCTCACTTTCTCAGGGGCAGCCCACAGAGACTCCGACCCTGCTATGTTTTTCCTGCCTTCCTTTGGATTCTTGATGGAAGCTTCCATTATCCTTCAACTCTAGCATGTGGCATTCCTGCAGAACCAGCACCATATGGATGAGGCCAAGGTCTGCTACCAGCTCAAACAGAACCTGGGCCCTCGGGGCTCATGGCTTCAGTTGCTGCTGAATACTTACGTGGCTCAGAACGGTGAAATGACCCTCAAGGGTCCCTGTGTGAGCATGGGGCCCCCTGGAGCCTATAGGGGATATGGTCTTGCAAATTCCTGAGATGCCCTCAAGCCATCTTTCTTTTTACATCTGTGCAAAGTACTTAGTATCTCTTTAGGGGTTGTGAACTCTTCAATGAAAACTGCTTCCTCAGCCCCAACTTTATATATGCTTTTCTGACTAAACTGTAAGTTTTTAAAGTCCTATAGGTCTGATGTGTGCTTTTGTCTTTTACAGTTAACCTGGCTAAAAGCTGCCAGTAATTTCCATGCCACTGCCTGAATGCTGTGCTGCCTTGAAATTTCCTCCATCAGAGTGATTAGTCCATCATTTTAAAATTCAGCCTCACACAAATTCTTAGGGCATGGAAAAATGTAGCCAGGTTCTTTGCTAGAATACAACACGAGTGACCTCTAGTCCAATTCCCAAGAGTCTTCACCTCCCTCTGAAACCTCAGGAGCACAGTCCACATTCCTTTCAGAAGTCTGGTCTTTTGAATTCCCAACAGAGTAGCCCATTAAGCTCTGTTTACAACATTCCAAAGCTTTTCCAGCCTGCATCTTTAAGCTTTTCAAAATTCCTTACACAAACATTTCTAAAGGCTTTTGAACCACGTGGTGAGGTCAGTCACAACACTGATCCCAATTCTTGATACCAGTTTTTGTTTTAGTTAGCTTTTGAACTGATGTGATCAAAATACCCAACAAGAAAAATTTAGAGGAGGAAATGTTTATTTGGGGCTCACAGTGCTGTCAGTCCACATGCAGCAGACTCCTTTGCTGTGGCCCAAGGTCAAAGCAGCACATCATGGGAGAGAGAGCCAGTGGAGGAAACTGCTCAGCTCATGGTGGGATCAGGAAGAGGGGGAAGGGACACAGGAAGATGCACCTTTTCAGGGAACACCCCAGTGACCCACCTCCTCCAGTCATGCCCACCTGCCTACAGTTACCATCCATCAGTCTATTCAAACTAGGATATCCATGCATTAACAAGAGGTTTGGGGGACATCTCACATCCAAACCATAATAATAACCAAGTTCATACAATCAGTAAGTTACAGAACTAGAATTTGTGACTCTATATCTTATATCCCGCTCAAAGTTCTGGATGTTTTTAAATGGGATTAAATCATGTATATTTGAATCTCTTCCATGAGTTTCTAAGAACCAAATATTAAGTGCTTGTGAAGTTCATCTGTATCTAATGTCTTATTTTTCCTCACATAAGACAAAAATTTTGCTTCAATGTTATTCATGCATTTTGGTAGAAATCATGGAAAAGAACTTGATGATAATGGTAATGATGACAGCCACAGTGGCAATAATGACAAGAATGGCAGGTGACCACAGAGGATAAGACAACAACAAACAGCTTGCATTGGAATCTGCAATGGTCAGTCCAACAACTTCATCTTGCATTTCCACATGTTAGTACAATAAATCCAAAATCCTTGACAAAAATCAGTATCTGGTGATCAAATTCAACAGAGACAGTGATGACTAAGATTGTCACCCACTCACAAGGAGAGATAGGGCCTGTGGTACTCTTATGTAAGATAAGTAATTCTCACCAGCTGATAGCCAACTGGAAAGGGCTTGTTTAACTAGGAATATACTCTTCGTAGCATGAGTTTCCTGTTACTATTGCTCTCTAGGTCAAGAAATCTCTCCAGAGAAGAAGATCCTTGACCTTCTCTAAAGAGTATCCTTGGACCCAAGGCTACGTATGCCTCTTACAGTTATTATTTCAGAGAGTTTCATGGTATATTAAAAAAGGAATTGTTCTAAGTTCAGAAAATCTGAGGAATAGCCTGATATTAACATGGTCACCCCTGCTGTGTGTCTTTGAACAAATTATTGGGAGGATGAGGTAAATTAATGCATTTGAAAATAGCTTATTAACTTAAAAAGAGCTATATAATAGCTAATGTACATAAACAGGTCGGGATGTGCAGTAGTAAATCTCCCCTGGAGTGCTTTTGTTTTTTGCTCTGTCCTTTTCCCACCAAAGCTTTAGCCATGCTTCTCCAAACACCGAGGAAAACACAGAATGAAGTTTCCTGGATAATTCGGATCTCCCTGTGGTAAATCATATCTGGATAATGGGAATAAAGTTAGTTAAATTTGCTTCAGTAGACACGTTTTTGGAGATGAAAAATGAGAAAGATGTTAGTTGGTTCGGCTGGAAATAAAATCATGACTATGCTGAATGGTGTCACCATTTGGGCTGCTCGGCTTTCTCCTCTTCCTAATGGATCCTCACAATTTCCATGAGATACCCTACAAATCCTCTCTTTTTCCCTCTAAGCTCCTTCCCTACCTCCTCAAATACATTCTCAGCAGATGCCTGGACCTCCTAGCTCTTATTGAAAATAGAAGCCATTGGATAAATGTCCCCTAACTTCCAAACAAACTGTCCTACATCCACCCATCACTTCCTTCTCAAAATAAAGATACAACAAAGAGTCCTTCTTCCTCCAAGTTTCTGGACTCCATCCTTTCACCTCCCCAAAGAACCTCCTTATAGCTGTTATTCTTCTCTCATCTCATCCTCAGCCCTTCACCCTTAACACGTCGTTTCCATCAGCATCTGGTTGTTGGGTGCTAAAAAATGTTATTGAATGGAAATGGGAAGAGTGTGCGTGTGCGTGTGCGTGTGTGTGCGTGTGTGTGTGTGTATTATATCTGAAAGGAAAGACAATACAATAAATCGCCCCATCGACAGCGTGATCCCCAGCACCTGTTGCCTTAGCTCTCTCCCCTCCTTCCAGCCAAATTTCTTGGCAGGGTTGTTCTCTGCTCAGCTCTGCCGCCCACACACCACCGTGCTCCGCTCTTTGGCTTCTGTTTCCAACACTCCACTAAAACTGCGCTTGCTTCGGTCACTGATGTTCTTTCTGATAAGTTTCTTAGAGTATGTAAAATACTTACCTTACTTGAACCCCAGCTACTTTGGGTACCATCAGCTCCTGGTGGAAACATATCTGTCCTTGTGTTTTGTGACACTGGACTCTGTGTTTGTCTTCTACTGCTCCAGCTACCCAAGCTCAGGATCCTTTGAGGACTCAGGTCCCTCCCTTAAGCTCTTCATTCCTCACCCCCATCTCACCCAAACCCTTGGCTGCTGTTGTCATTGTCACCTGAATGGCGGTAACTCCCAGATTCTTGTGTCAAGCCCAGCTCTCTTCTGTACACCCCCTGGACCCAGCTGCTGGTGGACACTACTCAACAGGCCTGAAACAAAACTCATTCTTCTTTCCCCCAAACTGCTTCTCTATTCCCGTGACAACCCGAGCTCACTGCAGGAACGCTTCCAGTGCTGTCCTGACACTTTCAAAGTGAAACCCAGGCTCTGGGTGATTTTCCAGGAAGCTGTGGGGCCTGTGGACCTGAAGAGTCAGGTCACCGACCCTGGTGCTCCTTAAGCTGTGGCACTTTGTACTCTAGCCATTTTGACTCATTACAGTGTCCCCAGTACCTCCTTTTCTTCTTCTGTGCCTTTGCACAGGCCAGTTCTGCTGCTGGAACTCTCTTCCCAAACCCAGACTTCTTCTGTCGCATTCTCCTACTCATCCCTGGGTTTCTTCCAAGACCTGCATAGAAACCTCTTCTTGACTCTCTGAACTCTCCCTCATAAACCATCATCAACGGGGGCACTACCCGCAGTTACAGACCAGGTGTTCCCTGGCATCTTCCTCATCCCCCTCCCATTCTCCCATGCTGGACTGGGGTCTCCCCAGGCTTCTGTGGCACTTACCACATTCTACTTCATACATCCTTTGCTATTTGTCTCCATCTAGACCACGAGTGTCTGAGTCCATTTTATGTTATAGCAACTGAATAACAGACTGGGAAATTCAAACAGAAAATAAATCTGTTGGATCACGGCTCTGTAGGCCGGAGTCCAAGGGCACGGTGCTGGCGTCCGCTCAACACCTGGCGAGCACCCTCTTGCTGTGTGGTCACACCGCGTGGCCCATCATATGGTGAGCAGACAAGAGGCAGGGAAAGAGTCCACTTTAATAACACGGCTGCTCTGTGAGCACGAGCCCACCCCTGAGTGAGACACAAGGCTGAGGATGTCTCCCTGGGTGAGCTGGTGAAGGGCCTCTGGTGCCTTGGGCACACACACTCATCTGCAGGAAAATCAGGAGTGAATGAAGGGTGAGCAGCAAGGGGCTC
The DNA here is from genome assembly GCF_021218885.2 of Marmota monax. Classification (NCBI taxonomy): domain Eukaryota; kingdom Metazoa; phylum Chordata; class Mammalia; order Rodentia; family Sciuridae; genus Marmota; species Marmota monax. The sequence continues at coordinate 13,123,307 of NW_026693108.1, forward strand.
ACACCTGGCAGAGACTGGGCTGCAGGGCCTGGCATCAGACCATGGCGTTGGTGTTCTGGAACTGGTGGGTCCTAGCTCTGTGCTTAGGGTAAGTTCTTAATCCCTGAAAGCCCAAATTTTCAGTTTTATAAAACAATGTAATGAGCATCTGTTAGTCAGCTTTTTGTTAGCATGACAAAAAACTGAGATAATCAACTGATAAAAGAGAAAAGGTTCATTTTGGCTCACGGTTCCTGTCCAGGATTGGTTAGCCCCAATGCTTTTTGGCCCTGTGATGAGGCGGCTTACCATGACAGGAGCACATGGCAGAGAAGATCCACATATCACACTGTCGGGAAGTGGAAGGAAGAATGGGCAGGGACTGAGTCCCACAGTCCCCCTGGAGGGCCCACCCCCCATGACCTAAAGAGTTCCCACTAGGCTCCACCTCTTAAAGGATCCACCGCCTCTTCATAGCCCCACTCTGGGGATCAAGCCTTTAATACATGGGTCTTGGAGACATTTAAGATCCAAACCATAGCCAAGTGTATCTGTTTCACCAATTTATTATAAGCGTTAAATGAGATGGTGACTGAAAACACTGAGTCAGCATTATTATCATCATTTCTTTACTTCCATTGTCATTTAAGGCAGAAGACAGTTTTAAAAGAGAGGTAGGAGAATAAACAACCAGTTAAGGATGTATTGTGATGTCTAGATGAGAGGTGGCCAAGACAATGGCAGGAGAAATGATGAAGAAAAAGCTAATATGAGAAACAGGAAGCAGAGTCAATTTTTATTAATGACTCTAAAGAGAGAATATCAGAGGACGACTTTCACTATCTGATTTAGAAGACAGGAAGAGGGGAACCGTGTTACCATGGTAAGTAAATAAGAATGAAGGGAAAATAAATGTTTTTAAAAGGCTTGTCAGAGAAGTAATCATAACAATAACAATAGCTAACATTTTCCGCAGCCCTCACCCCTAGTGGGAGCTCCTTAGGCCACTGGGGGCATGCCCTCCAGGGGGCCATGCACTGGTTTCAGTGCTTCCCATATAGCAACCCATTTATTGTACCTAAAACCAACTGCAGCAGGAAAGATTTGACTATTCCAATTTCCCAGTTGAGGAAATGGAAGCCCAGAAAGGCTAAGTAACATATTCCACAGCCAGTTGAGGATAGAGTGGCGTTTTGAGCACAGGCAGCTCTTTATGTTTATAATACACTAAAAATGTGGAGGAAAAGTGTTGGGCAGAGGAACTTGAGGACCCAAGAATACAGGAGAGTGCCATCGCACAGCCCAGAGGCCCCAGCCTGGGAACTTTCTTACTACTGACATTGGTAAGGGGGAAGGCAGCCAGATCCTCCATCGCCTATCAATTCTCCATCCACAGAAAGGCCCGGGCTAGATTTGTATCATTCTCACTGAAGAAATCCACACCCATTGACCTGAGTAGGAAAAGGCAATAATAAATCAGGCCAATGAATGTACAAACTTGAACAACTAGATTAAATAGGTCTTGTCAATGTAGAACTAGTGAAAAAGGAATGTTAATAAAAATATAATGAAAAGTCTTAAGGAGATAAAATAAGAGAATATAAAAAGATTTCTGGAATTTTTTTTTTTTTTTTTTGAAAGCCAGTCAATTTTGAAGTTTAAAGTTAAGGAAATCAACTTAAAAAGAGAGCTTTCAATTAAAATAAAATTGGTTATCTTAAATTCAAGTAGAGATGATAGCCCACAATGCAGACACAGATATGAAGTAATGGAAGCTATACGTGAAAAGAAGATAAAAAAAAAAGACATGAAAGACACAGGTAATAAGAAATTCGGAAAAAAAGTCAAGACCACATAGAAGACAAGGAGTGATTAAGTAAATCATGATGAAGGTAAAGGGATGCTTTCTTTATTAAAAGAGAACTTCTGAATGCTCACAGGTTCTAGCTATATGTTGCTTTAAAATTCAACTAAAATAAAATAATAAAGAACAATGGGAGAGGAGGGAAGATGGCGGCGAGGGGAGTGCATTACCCCCGTGTGCTGCTTCACTGTGTGGGAGTGTGACAAGTCAGGACGGCTGAAGGATATCTTGTTGGGAATTTCCAGCAATAGTGGGGTGCGCGGGAACCTGGAGGAAGGATTTCCATCGCATGAGGATCGGCTACGGGGACTCAAACGCGAGAGGTTTGTCGCACGGAGGGTAAAACTGCTTATTCAGCGAATCGCCCCGCGGCTGGAGTCTGCAAGGCGCGCTGGGATAGAGACGCAGGGTTACAGCGCTGCAGTTTCTGCCAGACGCGCAAGCACCGCACTCAGGGCTGAATTCTGGGTTCGAGACGGGGAAGGAAGCGGTCCATCTCGGTTCTCCACACCGGTCAGACCACAGAGGAGGCCAGCAGCCACCATGTTGGTAAACTGACGTCACCACACCTGTTTTTGACTGACCGCAGCTCATTCAGCCATAGAACAGGTAATTTCAGGCTGCAATTCGCCTGCGGCTTGCAGACAGATTGCTAGGGTTCAGCGCCTGGGGGCTTCTTAAAATCTGATCTTATCGGAGTGAACACGGAGCGCGGGGCGAGTCCCGGCTCCCGGAACCGTCCCGGAACCGCCCTGGCTCCGGGCTGCGGAGCCTGCGGAGGCTGCTTCTTGGACCCTGCTAATATCAGAGCAAACACGAAACACCAAGAGGCCGAGTTCCGGCTCCCGGAACTGAGCCCGCGGGGACTGCTTCTTGGAGCTTACACTTGTAGGAGCTTACACCGAGCACAGAGCGGCCGAGTTCCGGCTCCCGGAACCGTCCCGGAACCGCCCTGGCTCAGGGCTGCGGAGCCCGCGGAGGCTGCTTCTTGGACCCTGCTACTATCAGAGCATACACCAAACACTAGGCGGCCGAATTCCGGCTCCCGGAACTGAGCCCGCGGGGGCTGCTTCTTGGAGCCTACACTTATAGGAGCTTACACCGAGCACGGAGCGGCCGAGTTCCGGCTCCCGGAACTTCCCTGGACCGGGGCTGGGAGCCCGCGGAAACTGTGTCTCGGTCCGGGTCCTGCTGAGGGCAGGTCAGGACTCACCCATTGCTTGGGTTGCCTGGCAAGGGGAACGAAATGCTGCCATTCGCATAGGATACCAACATGGCAGAGATCTGATGTCAGCAGAAAGCGGTGGAGGAGAGATCTTCATCAATACCAGCGGTGACATAAGCAGTTGGTCTCCTGGTAAGGGGGGTGAGGCTCAGTCACCCGAGTCTCCTCAATTTGTCCTCGAGCCAGAGGGAAGGAGCCGGGCCGCCGCCAGCCCCCGGAGCAGGCCCAGCGGCTCGCCAGCGTGGTGACCGCGTGACCCCAATTGGAGAGGGGGCGGAGCGGAGCCGCCACCCAAACCCGCCAGGTGGGCAGACCCACGACCCAGTAGTACATGGGCGTGGTAGGAGGGGCAGGGCAGAGCCGCCCTTCGCGCTTGCAAGGTAAACAGACCTGTGACAGCCTGGCGGGTCAGGCCCAGTGGCCTGCCAGTGTGGTACACACGTCACCCCAACTCGAGTAGGGGCAGAGCAGATCCTTATCCCACGCCCGGATCAGGCCCTGCCGGTGTGGTGGTCACGTGACCCCAATTGGAGTGGGGGTGGAGCGGAACCGCCACCCGTGCCCGCAGGGTGAGCAGACCAGTGATCAACCTGCAGATCAGGCCCAGGGGTCCGCAGGCGTGGTAGGAGGGGCAGGGCAGATCCGCCGCCCGCGCCTTCAAGGTAGGCAGACCTACAACAGACCTGCGGATCAGGCCCAGGAGCCTGCCGGCGGGGTACAAATACCACCCTAATTGGAGTAGTGACAGAGCAGAGTCGCCTCCCTTGCCAGGAACAGACCCAGCATCCTGCAGGCGGGGTAGTCACGACACCCCAATTGGAGTAGGGGCAAAGCAGAGCCTCCACTCGTGCCCGAAAGGTGGGCAGATCTGCGACCGACCAGCAGGACAGGCCCAGTGGCCTGCTGGTACGACAGACACGTCACCCCAATTGGAGTAGGGGCAGAACAGAGCCGCCACCAGCTCCCAGAACAGGCCCAGTGACCTGCCGGCGTGGTAGCCACGACACCCCAATTGGAATAAGGAGAGAGCAGAGCCGCCGCCCGCACCTGCAGGAAAGATACGCAAGCAGTATGAAAAGACAAGGAAAGAAAGGACCACAAGCAATGCAGGTCAACGCAACTTTAGAAGAGGTAACAGCTGCAGCAGATGGAATGTCAGATAAAGAATTCAGGATATACATGCTTCAGATGATCTGGAGTATCAAGGAAGACATTAAACAGCAAAATCAGACAATGAAAGATCACTTCGACAACGAATTACGCAAACAAATCCAGGAAGCAAAGGATCAACTATACAGGGAGATAGAGGTTATAAAAAACAAGCAATCAGAAATCCTAGAAATGCAGGAAGCAATAAACCAACTTAAAAACTCAATGGAGAATACTACCAACAGAGTAGAACACTTAGAAGATAGAACATCAGACAATGAAGACAAAGTATTTCAACTGGAAAAGAACATAGACAGCTCAGCAAGACTGTTAAGAAACCATGAGCAGAACATCCAAGAAATATGGGATAACATTAAGAGACCAAACTTAAGAGTCATTGGGATACAGGAAGGTACAGAGCTCCAAACCAAAGGAATGAGCAGTCTATTCCATGAAATAATACAAGAAAACTTCCCAGACTTGAAGAATGAGACAGAATCCCAAATCCTAGAAGCCTACAGGACGCCGAATGTGCAAAATCATAAGAGATCCACACCTAGACACATTATAATGAAGATGCCCAACATACAGAATAAGGAGAGAATTTTAAAAGCTACAAGAGAAAGGAAGCAGATTACATTTAGGGGCAAGCCAATCAGGATAACAGCTGATCTTTCAACACAGACTCTGAAAGCTAGAAGATCCTGGAATAACATATTTCAAACACTGAAAGATAATGGGTTCCAACCAAGAATTGTGTATCCAGCGAAATTAAGCTTCAGGATGGAGAATGAAATTAAAACCTTCCACGATAAACAAAAGTTTAAAGAATTCGCAGCTAGAAAACCATCTCTTCAAAACATCCTAGCCAAAGTATTACAGGAAGAGGAAATGGAAAATAACAATGAAAACCAACAGTGGGAGGTAGGACAGTAAAGGGGGGGGGGAAACAATCAAAGAGGAAAACAAACAATGTTTAGTAACAGAAATAAACAAATATGGCTGGAAGAACAACCCATATCTCAATAATAACCCTAAATGTTAATGGCTTAAACTCACCAATTAAGAGACACAGGCTAGTAGAATGGATCACAAAACAAGACCCAACAATATGCTGCCTACAGGAGACGCATTTGATAGGAAAAGACATACATAGGCTGAAGGTGAAAGGTTGGGAAAAATCATATCACTCATATGGACTTCGGAAACAAGCAGGCGTGTCCATACTCATATCAAATAAAATAGATTTCAAGCCAAAGTTAATCAAAAGAGATAAAGAGGGACACTACATACTGCTTAAGGGAACCATACACCAACAAGACATAACAATCATAAATATTTATGCCCCAAACAATGGTGCAGCTATGTTCGTCAAACAAACTCTTCTCAAGTTCAAGAGTCTAATAGACCACCACACCATAATCATGGGAGACTTCAACACACCTCTCTCGCCACTGGACAGATCTTCCAAACAAAAGTTGAATAAGGAAACTATAGAACTCAATAACACTATTAATAACCTAGACCTAATTGACATATATAGAGTATACCACCCAACATCAAGCAGTTACACTTTTTTCTCAGCAGCACATGGATCCTTCTCAAAAATAGATCATATATTATGTCACAGGGCAACTCTTAGACAATATAAAGGAGTAGAGATATTACCATGCATCTTATCTGATCATAATGGAATGAAACTGAAAATCAACGATAAAAGAAGGAAGGAAAAAGCATACATCAATTGGAGAATGAACAATAGGTTACTGAATGATCAATGGGTTATAGAAGACATCAAGGAGGAAATTAAAAAATTCTTAGAGATAAATGAAAACACAGACACAACATATCGGAATCTATGGGACACATTGAAAGCAGTTCTAAGAGGAAAATTCATTGCTTGGAGTTCATTCCTTAAAAAAAGAAAAAACCAACAAATAAATGATCTCATACTTCATCTCAAAATCCTTGAAAAAGAAGAGCAAAACAACAGCAAAAGAAGTAGAAGGCAAGAAATAATTAAAATCAGAGCTGAAATTAATGAAATCGAAACAAAAGAAACAATTGAAAAAATTGACAAAACTAAAAGTTGGTTCTTTGAAAAAATAAACAAAATCGACAGACCCTTAGCGATGCTAGTGAAGAGAAGAAGAGAGAGAACTCAAATTACTAGCATACGGGATGAAAAAGGCAATATCACAACAGACACTTCAGAAATACAGAAGATAATCAAAAACTATTTTGAATCCTTATACTCCAATAAATTAGAAGATAGTGAAGGCATAGATAAATTTCTTAAGTCATATGATCTGCCCAGATTGAGTCAGGAGGATATAGAAAACCTAAACAGACCAATATCAATTGAGGAGATAGAAGAAACCATCAAAAGACTACCAACTAAGAAAAGCCCAGGTCCCGATGGGTATACAGCAGAATTTTACAAAACCTTTAAAGAAGAACTAATACCAATACTTTTCAAGCTACTTCAGGAAATAGAAAAGGAGGGAGAACTTCCAAATTCATTCTATGAGGCCAACATCACCCTGATACCTAAACCAGACAAAGACACTTCAAAGAAAGAAAACTACAGACCAATATCTCTAATGAACCTAGATGCAAAAATCCTCAATAAAATTCTGGCGAATCGGATACAAAAACATATAAAAAAAATTGTACACCATGATCAAGTAGGATTCATCCCTGGGATGCAAGGCTGGTTCAATATACGGAAATCAATAAATGTTATTCACCACATCAATAGACTTAAAAATAAGAACCATATGATCATCTCGATAGATGCGGAAAAAGCATTTGACAAAGTACAGCATCCCTTTATGTTCAAAACTCTAGAAAAACTAGGGATAACAGGAACATACCTCAATATTGTAAAAGCAATCTATGCTAAGCCTCAGGCTAGCATTATTCTGAATGGAGAAAAACTGAAGGCATTCCCTCTAAAATCTGGAACAAGACAGGGATGCCCTCTCTCTCCACTTCTCTTCAACATAGTTCTCGAAACACTGGCCAGAGCAATTAGACAGACGAAAGAAATTAAAGGCATAAAAATAGGAAAAGAAGAAATTAAATTATCACTATTTGCAGATGATATGATTCTATATCTAGCAGACCCAAAAGGCTCTACAAAGAAACTATTAGAGCTAATAAATGAATTCAGCAAAGTGGCAGGATTTAAAATCAACACGCATAAATCAAAGGCATTCCTGTATATCAGCGACAAATCCTCTGAAATGGAAATGAGGGCAACCACTCCATTCAAAATATCTTCAAAAAAAATAAAATACTTGGGAATCAACCTAACAAAAGAGGTGAAAGACTTATACAATGAAAACTACAGAACCCTAAAGAGAGAAATAGAAGAAGATCTTAGAAGATGGAAAAATATACCCTGTTCATGGATAGGCAGAACTAACATCATCAAAATGGCGATATTACCAAAAGTTCTCTATAGGTTTAATGCAATGCCAATCAAAATCCCAATGGCATTTCTTGTAGAAATAGAGAAAGCAATCATGAAATTCATATGGAAAAATAAAAGACCCAGAATAGCAAAAACAATGCTAAGCAAGAAGTGTGAATCAGGCGGTATAGCGATACCAGACTTCAAACTATACTACAGAGCAATAGTAACAAAAACAGCATGGTACTGGTACCAAAACAGGCGTGTGGACCAATGGTACAGAATAGAGGACACAGAAACCAATCCACAAAACTACAACTATCTTATATTTGATAAAGGGGCTAAAAGCATGCAATGGAGGAAGGATAGCATCTTCAACAAATGGTGCTGGGAAAACTGGAAATCCATATGCAACAAAATGAAACTGAATCCCTTTCTCTCGCCATGCACAAAAGTGAATTCAAAATGGATCAAGGAACTTGATATCAAATCAGAGACGCGCCGTCTGATAGAAGAAAAAGTTGGCTACGATCTACAGTCAGTGGGGTCGGGCTCCAAATTCCTCAATAGGACACCCATAGCACAAAAGTTAATAACTAGAATCAACAAATGGGACTTACTCAAACTAAGAAGTTTTTTCTCAGCAAAAGAAACAATAAGAGAGGTAAATAGGGAGCCTACATCCTGGGAACAAATCTTTACTCCTCACACTTCAGATAGAGCCCTAATATCCAGAGTATACAAAGAACTCAAAAAATTAGACAATAAGAGAACAAACAACCCAATCAACAAATGGGCCAAGGACCTGAACAGACACTTCACAGAGGAGGACATACAGTCAATCAACAAGTACATGAAAAAATGCTCAACATCTCTAGCTGTCAGAGAAATGCAAATCAAAACCACCCTAAGATACCATCTCACTCCAGTAAGATTGGCAGCCATTAGGAAGTCAAACAACAACAAGTGCTGGCGAGGATGTGGGGAAAAGGGTACACTTGTACATTGCTGGTGGGACTGCAGATTGGTGCAGCCAATTTGGAAAGCAGTATGGAGAGTTCTTGGAAAGCTGGGAATGGAGCCACCATTTGACCCAGCTATTCCCCTTCTTGGTCTATTCCCTAAAGACCTAAAAAGAGCATGCTACAGGGACACTGCTACATCGATGTTCATAGCAGCACAGTTCACAATAGCAAGACTGTGGAACCAACCTAGATGCCCTTCAATAGACGAATGGATAAAAAAAATGTGGCATTTATACACAATGGAGTATTACTCTGCATTAAAAAATGACAAAATCATAGAATTTACAGGGAAATGGATGGCATTAGAGCAGATTATGCTAAGTGAAGCTAGCCAATCCCTAAAAAACAAATGCCAAATGTCTTCTTTGATATAAGGAAAGTAACTAAGAACAGAGTAGGGACGAAGAACAGGAGAAGAAGATTAACATTTAACAGGGATGAGAGGTGGGAGGGAAAGGGAGAGAGAAGGTAAATTGCACGGTAATGGAAGGAGACCCTCAGGGTTATACAGTGGAGGGGGTAGAGAGAGAGGAGGGGAGGGGAGGGGAGAGGTGGGGAGGGGGGAGGGTGGATGATGGGAAAGGCAGCGGAGCACAACAGACACTAGTATGGCAATTTGTAAATCAATGGATGTGTAACTGATGTGAATCTGCAATCTGTGTATGGGGTGAAGGTGGGAGTTCATAACCCACTAGAATCAAAGTGTGGAATATGATATGTCAAGAAATTTGTAATGTTTTGAACAACCCACAATAAAAAATTAAAAAAAAAAAAAAAAAAAAAAAAAAAAAAAAAGAACAATGGAAAGTAATGGAATGATACGAAGATATTTTAAGCAAAATCGAAAAAGAAAGAAAAGGAAGGGCAGCCAGTCAGTATTAAATCAGAATAACACCAGATGAAGGTGCATCTGGGGTGAGAGACAGGAAAGCAACAAAAGTGCACACTGCAAGGAAGAGATGATAATAATAATAATAATAATAATAATAATAATAATAATGTTTATATCTCCAAATAACATACAGTTAAATAAGGCACAACAAATAAAAACTGAAAATACAAAGAAAACTTATAAAAGCCCAAATCATAGCAGACTATATAATACTTTTATCTTTCAAAAAAATCACTGAGCAAGAAGGAAGAATATAGATATTTCAAATAATAACAATCAACAAACCTGTTCTAAAGGTAGGTGTGTAGATAATTTCGTGTGCCACGGACAAAAATATGTATTCTTTACTATAGCCAGCAGCCACTTGTGGAAATAAATCATTTATCTGCCTACAAAGCAGGAAAAAAAAAAAAAGACTTCAGAAATTCCCAAAGAACATTTTTGGCCATATTTTCTGATGTAAAGCGATAAACTAGAAGTCATTTACAAACAAATAATACTATTAATTGCTTGTAAATTAATGATCAGACTTCTAAATTGGTCCAACTGGGAATAGCACTCCAGGCACCTGGAAAGAGCAAATGCAAATCCTCCGTAGAGAAATGAATCCTTAATGGAGGACCCATGAGATTTTCACACATATGATCCCAGTAAAAATGAGTTCACAACAAAAATTCTTAAAGCACACAAGAAGTTCTGCTTCTGCCAGTGCTGACTCAACAGTTGCCTGATACTGTTATCAAAGCACATGAATTTTTGCATCTGTCTGGGTTCAGATCTTATCCTCCTTTTTAAAATATTTGAGTGGAAGTCTTATGGGGCATCAAGCTGATGCATCAAGAGTCTACAAATATCAGGAGCTAAAAATGTCAAAATGAAAAAGTAAAAGAAAAAAATACATTTCATCCCAAAAGTTAATAGTATTTAGATATGAATGCTGTTTTTGAAAATATTTTATGTCATACTTGGAGATAAAGGAAGATTCTTTTATGAACATACAAAGATCCCTCCTACTCTCTGCAACTCATTTGACAGTGTGACATGTCACAGACTTCAGTGTTTGTTCTGCTTTTCTCAATTTGGTCTCATAGACCTCCAGTCCTAAGGCATGCTGTGTGTCCTCCACTGCAAAGATGCATTCATCTTAACAAAGATTATCAGGCTCAAGTCACCAAAGTTAACTTGATCCAAACTTTTATAGACTGTAGGGACACAGAGCTCACGTGAGGGAGTCCGGGATCCATCCTATTGAACATAATTATTGGTCCATGTTTTCAGGTGTCAAATACTGAGATTAGACTCTACTTAATGTCTGTTTCTAAAATTTCCCAAACCTACTCTTATACCAAAAATGAATTCTTTTCAATGAAAGAGTCAGGTTTTTTTCCCCTACCTGGGTTGACTTCAGTCCTATAGTCACAGAGAGCATAAACACATGACATGACAGATGTGACCATAAAAGAAGCTATCTCCCTGCTGGGGACTGAATGTTTGTGTCCTCCTCCCCAAGTCCATGTGTTGAAACCCTAACCCCAAATGTGATGGTATTCAGAGATGAGGCCTTTGGATTTGGTTAGGTGGGGGTCCTTAGGATGGAGTCAGTGGCCAAGATCTTCCATGGGTCCAGGAGCCACAGGTTAATAATCCCAAAACACAGAATAGAAAGGCTCAACTAAGGCTCAACGAAGTTAAATGGTTTTCCTAAGGTTGCTTAACTGGCTCATGACAAAATCCAACCATCAATCCAAAGCTTTGATGATAAAACTCAGACTCTTTAGGTAGAGTTTAACCCAACAGGAGGAGGAGGTGGACTCCCTCCTATGTACAGTTGTTTGCTGGCATTGATCTCATTATTTGCTGTGTTTTGAATCATTGCCAGGAAACTGGCAGTGACTAAGAACCAAGATTCTCTTTGACTCCCAAGAGCCATGTTGGCATTACCAGAGAAGACTTAATTAGCCTCAGTTTATAATGACGACAGCAAGCAAGCAGTCACCAGAGTGCATGACACTCTGTTGAGAAAACTGTACAACTATAGAACACATATAGTGCAAAAATCCAGACAGGGAAAACTGTTATGTGATCAAACAATCACATAAGCTTGGCCTCTGAGCAGTCAGTAAAACACAGCAAGAAGCTCAAATAGATTCTCCAAGTTGCAACAGAAAAATGTGAAATACACGGGTAAGCTCCGTGAGCTGAAAAGGACCAGATTTTGGGTGAACAGAGTGTACCAAGAAAAAAAAATTCAAACTTTAATTGAAGTCACGATTGTTACTTAAAATACCATGAAACCATTTGAAGCTCATCGAAAGTTAATTGATTTCACCTGAAAATGCATTGAAGCCTAGCAAGAGATTTGGACCCTGAGTGAACACCATGATCCAAACAAGAGGGATTTTACTTTGGGATAAACCCTTGGAACCTAAGTGAAATTTTTTAGAAACAGAAAGAAAGGCCTGAGTAGCACCAGCCAATAAATGCAGCACGTTTTCATGGAAACGGGACGAGGAGATGCGTCAGGGGACAGCGATGCTACAAGGCCAGGTGGTTACAGACTTAAGTCATACAGGCAGAGGCAGGATAACTTGTTGTTACTGTGAAGAACTTTTCTCCAGCTTAAAGGCTAACAAAAAAAATTAGGAAGGAAAAGAAAAACAGGAACTTTACGTAATTTTTGAGACAGAGATGTTAGAATCTTCTCAAGGAACAATACTGCGGTGTGAACATGAATGTGAGAATGAAGAAGGAGGTATACAGCAGGCGCCCCATGTGATGCCTCCTGCCACCTTTCACTGGGAGAAAGAGGAGGCTCACACTATAGGCTGACTCTCTAATCCATGCCTAGGCCTCACGTCTGTTTTGGCCATATTAAGAAAATTACACCAGCTCTCTTTCAGTTTGTGTGTGTATGGCTTCTTTTCTTTTCTTTTTTTTTGGGGGGAGTGGGGCACCAGGGATTGAACTCGGGGGCACTCGTCCCGAGCCCTATTTTGTATTTTATTTAAAGGCAGGATCTCGCTGAGTTGCTTAGCACCTCACAGTTACTGAGGCTGGCTTTGAACTCGCTATCCTCCTGCCTCAGCCTCCTGAGCCGCTGGGATTACAGGCGTGTGCCACCGCATCTGGCTATCTGGTTTATCTCCTTCCTTCCAACCTCAATCTCTGGTGTATTTCAGAGCAACTTTTTTTTTTTAATTTACTTTCTATTAGAACATTATAGTCAAACATGGCAATTTGATAAAATCATACATGCATGAGATTTTATTTCAGTTCCTCCCCCTCCCTCCTACCCATTCTCCCTCCTCTACTCTTCTGATCTTCCTTTTGCTCCTTTGTTTTTTAATTTTTGCTTTGTGCTATCTTCATATACACAAAGGTGAAATTCCCATTGGTTCGCTTATATATACCTATAACATGATTTTGTTAAAGTCACTCCATGTTTCTTTCCCTTTCCTGCCCCCCTCCTCCCTCCTCGATCTCCTCCTTCTGCTCCACTGATCTTCCCCATATCTTTGTGCTGATTCTCCTTTCCTTATTTCCCTTATTGCTCCAGCTTCCTTCCACATAGGAGGGAAACATTCGATCATTGACTTTCTGGTCTGGCTTTTTTCACTTAGGATGATGCTCTCCAGTTCCATCCATTCCAGCAAATGCCACAATGTCATTCTTCCCTGTGGCTGAGTAAACTCCACCGTGTACAAAGACCACATTTTCTTTGATCCAATCACCTTTTGATGGGCATCTGGGCTGGTTCTATAATTTGACTCTTGTGAATTGTGAGCAGCTCTGCTTTATAAACACGTCCTGAGAGTCCTTTGCCTTGTAACTGAAGAATTAAGTCCATTTACATTTGGTCTAGCTCCTGGATTTACAAATTAGATTGATTTTTTTAAAACCAGTCTTTGTGTTTTTTTTCCTCCCTATTCTATGCTTTATTTCTTCTATCTTCTCATCTTCTTTTAGACTAATTATTATTTTTTCTTCTGTTATGGAAATTATATAAATCAGTATTTTTATCCTTATCTCCTAAAGCACAGGAAACTCAGAATATTACTCACTTCCCACTTATACCCCATTGCCAACTATTTTAGTTCTAGTTTGCTCTTATAACTCCATTAAATATTTTAATTATGCTTCATTCCATCAATATTAACTTTGACTTTTTACCCACATTTGCCCATATCCTTTGTTCTTTATTCCATTGTTCACCTCAGATTTCTATCTTTTCCACTTTATTCTTCCTGAAAAATAGCCTTCCCAATTTTCCTTAATGAATAGCTAAATGTGACAAACTATCTGATTGGGGTTATTTGAAAATACCCTTTTCCTTTTCTCTCTCATTCCTGAGAGATGTTGTGTCTGGGTTTTGACTTCTACATCCAGAATTTCCCCTCAGTCCTTATCTGCTCTTTGCAGGTTTCCATGGTGGCCATTAGGAGGTGAGCAAACCAGCCAACCATCTTGAGATGTAATGGGCCTTCCCTCCACGGGACCTGAGAATCTTCTCATGGCTCCTAGTTTTCATTTTGCTGTGTTCAAGCAAGGGATTTATTTGTACTTTTTCTACAATATATTTATGGTTGGGTTTTCTGAACCTGTAAATGAATGCTCTAAAAACTCAGTTATTCTGTCTTTGAATATTGTCTCTGCCTGGTTCTTCCTCTTTCTGAGCATTTCCCATAGTTCTTTTTCCCCCAAACCTTTTTAAGTTGGTGAATTATAATTGTACATACTGATGGGGTTTGCTGTTACATATTCATACATGTACACAATATAACCATAGAGTTTGGCCAACCCTCCCCAGCACTTCTCCCCTCCCTCCCTCCCATCACTTTCCTCTGCAGACCTCACTTTGATTTTCATTAGATATGCCCCCATCTTTATCTTTTCCTGTGTAACTTCCAGATATGAGAGAAAACATACAAACAACCTTGACCTTCTGAGTTTGACTCATTTTTCTTAACATAATGATCTCTAGCTCCATTCATTTTCCTACAAATGACATAATTTCATTTTTCTTTATGGCTGAATAAAACTCCATTGTGTTTATATGTCACTTTTTCTTTATCCATTCATCCATTTGATGGATACCTAGGCTGCTTCCATGGTTTGGCTACTGTGAAGTGCTCTGCTATAAACATGGGTATGCATGTATTACCCTAGTAAGGTAATTCTTCAGGATAGATACTGAGTGGTGGTAGAGCTGGGTCATCTAGTGGTTTCATGCCTTGGCTTTTGATGAAGTGCCATACTGATTTCCACAGTGATTGCACTAATTGACAACCCCACCAACAGTGTAAAAGTGTTCCTTTTTCTCCACCTCCTCTCCAGCATTTATTATTATTTGTATTCTTGATGACTGCCATTCTGCCTGGTGTGAGATGAAATCTTAGTATAGTTTTAATTTGCGTTTTCCTAATTGCTAATGATGTTGAATGTTTTGTCATGTATTCTTGGCCATTTGTGTCTCTTCTTTTGAGAAGTGTCTATGTAATTCATTTGCTCATTTATTAATTGAGTTATTTGACATTTTAGTGTGAAGTTTTTTGAGTGTGTTGTATATTACAGATATTAATCCTCTGTCAGAAGAATAGCTAGCAAAGATTTTCTCCCATTCTGTTGGTTCTGTCTTCACGTGTTCATTGTTTCCTTTGCTGTGCAGAAGCTCTTTAATTTCATGACAACCATTTATTAATGCTTGTTGTTATTTCCTGAGCTTTAAGGGTCCTGAACCTATTTGCTGGAGCGTTGAACCTATGTTTTATTCTAGGAGTTACATAGTTTCTGGTATAATTCCAAGGTCTTTGCTTCACTTTCAGTTGATTTTTGTGCTAGGTGAGAGATAAGGGTCTAGTTTAATTCTATGTTTGGATAATCAGTTTTTCCTGCACCTTTTATTTAAAAAGCTGTATTTTCTCTGATGTATGTTTTTGGCACCTTTGTCAAGGAGTAGATGACTCTAGATGTGTAGGTTAGTCTCTGTATCTTTTATTCTGTTCATTGGTATGTGTGTCTGTTTTTATGAAAGTATCATGCAGGTTTTGGTACTGTAGCTCTGTGGTGTACTTTGAAGTCAGGTATTGTGATGCCTACAGGATTGCTTTCTTGGCTTACAATTGCTTTGGCTATTGTGGGTCTTGTATTATTTCAAATTAATTTTGGGACTGTTTGTTCTAGTTTTGTGAAGAATGTCATTGCTATTGTGATGGAGATTGCATTGAGTCTGCATATTACTTTGGGTAGTATGGCCTTTTAAACAATATTAATTCTGCCTGTCCCTGCACATGGGATGTCTTTTATTTCTTCCTTCAGTGTTCTCATTTTTATTATACAGATCTTCCACCTCCTTGATTATATTTATTCCTAGGGGTAAGTAATTTTCTGAAACTCTTGAATGGAATTGTTTTTCTGATTTATTTTTCAGTAGATTTGTTGTGATATATAGAAACTTATTGATTTTTTGCATGTTGATTTTTAACCTGCTAATTTGCCAAATTTGTTATTGGTGGAGTTCTTTGGATCTTGCAGGTATAGGATCATATCATATGCCAAAAAATGATCATTTGACTTCTTCCTTTCCTATTTTTATCCATTTTATTTCCTTCTCTTACCTAATTGCTCTGGCCAGAATTTCGAGCACTATATTAAATAGCAGTGGTGAGAGTGCACCTCCTTGTCTTATTCCAGATGTTAAAGGAAATGCTTTAGCTTTTCCCCATTTAGTATGAGGTTGGTTTGGGGTTTTTCATACATAGCCCTTATGCTGTTGAGGTAGGTTCCTTCTATCCCTGGTTTCTTCGGTGTTTTTTATCATGAATGGGTGTTGAATTTTGTGGAAGGCCTTCTCTGCATCTATTGAGATGATTAAGTGATTTTTGTTTTTATTTCTGTTTACGTGATGAATCACTCTTATTGATTTGCATATATTGAACCATCCTTGTATCTCTGGAGTAAAACCAACTTGCTTGTGGTTTATAATATGTTGTTCCTAATATGTTGTTGAACACAATTTGATAATAATTTTTTTAAGTATTTTTATGTCAAACTTCATCAGGGATATTGGTCTGTAGCTTTCTTTCCTTGATGTGTTCTTATCTGGTTTTGGTATGAGTGTGATACTGGCTTGAAGGAAGGAATTTGGAAATTTTCATTCATTTTTATTTCATGGAATAATTTGAGGAGTATTGACATTAGTTCTTTAAAGGTTTTGTAGAACTCATCTCAGAATCCATCAGGTCCTGAGCTTTTTTTTTATTGGAAGCATTTTTATTTCTCTCTCTATCCTATTGGTATTTATTGGTCTCTGAGGTTTTCAATGTTCTCTTGATTCAGTTTTGTCAGATTGTATTTGTCTTGAAATGTATCCATTTCTTCTAGGTTATACAATTCATTGGAGTATAAATTTTCAGAATAGCTCCTAATGATCTGCTGGATGTCTGTGGTGATTTCTCCTTTAATTTTATTCATTTACATTTTCTCTTTTTCTTCTGGTTATTTTGGCTAAGGGCTTATAAGTCTTGTTTATCTTTTCAAAGAACTAACTCTTTGTTTCATTGATTCTTTGTATTTTTTTTAATTCTCAATTTTATTGATTTTGGCTCTGATCTTAATTATTTCTTTTTCTCTGTTTGTTTTGGAATTGGTTTGTTCTTTTTCAAGGGCCTTGAGGTGTATCATTAATTTGTTTACTTAGGATCTTTCTGATTTTATGGATGCACTCATTGCTATGTTTTCCTTTTAGTACTACCTTCATAGTGTCCCAGATGTTTTGCTTTGCTGTATCACTATGCTCATTGAGTCAAAAATTATTAAAATTTCTTCTTCGATTTCTTTTATTACCCGTTCAGGATTCAAACATATATTGTTCAATATCCATGTGTCTATATAGTTTTTGTAGGGTTTTGTTGATTTCTAACTTCATGTGATTATCATCTGATAAGAGGTAAGAAGTTATATAAATTTTTCTTATATTTGCTAAGAGTAGCTTTGTGACCTAAACTTTTATTTTGGAGAAATTTCATGAGCTATTGAGAAGAAAGTATATTTAGCTCTTGTTGGATGAAATATAGATGCCTGTTAAGTCCATTTGATTTATAATATTTTGGGGGTCCAAAGAATCTTTATCAAATATATGTCTGGATGAGACATGGTGAGAGGTGTGTTGAAATCACCCAGTATTATGGTACTTGGGTATATCTGGGTCCTCAATTTTGGTAGTGCCTTTTTTATGTAATTAGTTGCACCCATGTTTGGGGCATAAATATGAATTATTTATTTGCATATATTGAACCATCCTTGTATCTCTTTTCGTGTGGCATATCTTCTTGGATTATTTCCTTTACCAGTATGAAGTTACCTTCTTTGTCTCTTATGATTAATTTTGGTTTGAAGTCTGCTTTGTCAGCTATGAGAATAGCTACTCCTGCTTGTTTGGGGGTTCCATTTGCATTTTATGTCAATTTCTATCCCTTCACTTTTAGCCTGTAGCTATCTTTGCCTAAAAGGCACATCTCTTGAAAACAACATATAGTTGGGTCTTGTTTTTTCATCCCTTCTGCCAGCTTACGTTTTTTAATTGGAAAATTGAGATTATTTACATTCAGTGTTATTACAGGTAGATGTTTATTAATTTCTATCATTTCAACTTATTTATAATGCTTAATTTGGCCCTGTTTCTTATTTGCTTAGCTACTCTTCAAATGAGATTTGTTCATTTGTGAACTCTGGGTTTGTTTTTGGTTTCCTCTGTATGGAGTATTTCATTAAGTAAATTCTGTAGTGCCAGTATAGTTGTCATGAATTCTTTTAGTTTCTGCTTATCTTGGAAGGTTTTTTATTTCTCTTTCAACTTTTAATGATAGCTTTACTGGATAAAGTAGTCTTGGTTGACAGTTATTTTCTTTCAGGACTTGAAACATGTCATTTCAATCCCTTTTGGCCTTTAGAGCTTGTGCTGATAAATCAGAAGTTATTCTGATAATCTTGCCTTTAAATATGACCTCATGTTTTTCTGTTGAGGCTTTTAAAATTTCATCCTTGTTTTGAATGTTAGGCATTTTTAATTATAATATGTCATGGAGAGGTTCTTTTTTGGTGTTGCTTATTTGGGGTTCTGAATGCCTCCTGTATCTAGATGTGTATCTCATTCTCAAGGTTTGTAAACTTTTTTGTTGATGTTGTTATTTCCCTAAAGAGGTTATCAGTTCTCTTATCCTGCTCTCACAACCCTCCTCAATTCCAGTGATTTTAAAATTTGGTCTCTTAATGTTGTCCCAGAGTACATTTTGATCATAGTTATTTATTTTCTTTTCCTTAATGCTGTCTAAATGTTCAAGGCTGTTCACTTTGTCTTCCAGTTCTCGGATTCTCTCTTCAGAATGGTCTACTCTATTAGAGAGACTTTCAACTAAACACTGTATTTTGATTTATTGTCTTTCATTTCCAAGATATCTGTTTAGCTCCTTTTCAATATTTCTATACCCTTGTTGAATTTCTCATTCCTATCCTGTACTGACTTCCTTGATTTATTTAGTTGTTTTTCTGTGTTCCCTTGGAATTTATTGATCATTTTTATGATGAATATTTTGAATTCTTTTATCTGATATTTCATCCGTTTCAATATCTTTGGGATCAGTTGCTGGTGAACTATGAACTTTATGAGATATTACGTTACCTTGTTTTTTCATATTTCTTGTATTTCTATGTTGGGTTTTATGCATCTGTTCAGAGATACTTCTACTCTTGTGTGGGCCTTTTTAGGGGACAGTCTTTACTTGCCAAGTGTCTTAGGGTGATCTAGATTGAGACACCCTTTTAGTGTGGCATCCACAGCCTTTGTGTTCTCTGTTTTTGCTGGAACAGTGGATGCCCATAGGTGGGACCTGGGGGCCCACCCTTATTCATATACTTGGGGCCTGATCATTAATGTAAGTTTTGTATTTAAGTATAGCTGAAAATTCAGTGTCATTAGTTTGTGTGGGGAGCAAGGTGTGCTGTGCTTTGGTTGACTTTAGTTCAACAGCAGAGTCTCCACCCTGTGAGCTGTAGTGTCCCTGTAGTTTCCCAGTTCCTCACAGAGTAGGGCAAAACAAACAATAGAAACAACTGACACAAACTATACATAGCATTAAAAGAAATACCCAGTTCCTACTATGACATCTACAACATTACCACAAAAAACAGGAAGGGTGGGGTCAGCAACTGTCAACAGTAAACAATAACCATGAACTGGATCTGGCTTTAAAGCAAACAGCACATGTCAACTGTCCTCCACAGAAGCAATAATTCATCAGCATTAATGGTATGGGCAGGAGTTCCATAAATCAGTTCTAAAGGTGACAAAAATACAGTTAATTAAGAGTAAAGAAAATATGCTGGGAAGGTAGAAAAGAGTTTACAATTTCAAAAAGTGAACAGAAAGAATGCAGGAGAGATGTAGCAGGTGATGGTTATAAGGAAGAAAGCAAAAATAGGAGAAATGAAATCAAGGGAGAAGAGAGAACAATAGAATTTGACTGTTACTAGGAAAAGAGAGAAAGAAACAAATCAATGAAAACAAAACCGAAATATACAAACCCAAAAAACCTTCACCCTCAAAAGACAAGACAAAAGAAAATGTCTATATTTTTAAAAATGTAAAAATGAGAAAAAAGAAACAAATATGTATATGCATATATGTCCCTGGACCAATCAGCACATCAAGAAAACACACACATACACACACACGAGAGAGAGAGAGAGAGAGAGAGAGAGAGAGAGAGAGAGAGAGAAGGGTTCTTAATAAAAATGACAGAATTATCTCCACTGAGGTGTTCAAAATAGTTGACAAGAATGAATGGTCACTGACTGTGCCAACTGTCTTTCTTTCCAATTCCTTTTTATTTATTTACTGAGAGCAAGAGCCAGGCCTGGGGATTGTTAACCCTCTCCTCTTTTTGTGTGGCTCTCTGAGTTGCCAGTTGGAGCTGCCTAGCACTGAAGCCAGTTGGAATAATTCTCAGCTTCCGTTCTCACCAGTATGAGGTAGGACGAGGGGGGGTCACTGTCAGTTGGGGTTTCGTAGGCACAGACCAGATCAGTGCACTTCCAGGGGCGGAGCTGCTACAGAGTTCTATTAGGGGAGTTCCTGTGTGTGGACAGTAGGTCCAATCAGGCCTCCAAGGCTTGGTTGGGCAGTGACTGCTCTGGAGAGATCAGATCAACACACCCCTTGGGCCTGTCAGTTGCTCATCTATCTCTGTCAGGGGTCTGGATGTCACGAACCTCCAAAAAATTCTCGTGGGGTAGGAGAGCCAACCCCCACACCCTCTGCTGCCCAGGAATACAGCCCCCCCCCCCAGGCTTTTATTTCACACCTGTCTATTCAGATTCTGGACCCACTTCAGGTGGTCACATGAGCTGCCAGACTCAAAGGAGAAGCAAGTCGTCCTCCCCTTTGCTTTTCCAACTTGAATCCCCCTGGTAAAATCTCCTCTGTGCCCTTTTCACTTATGTTAGGCTTGGTGCACCCCAGGTGCCTGCTGGGATAGAGGATGGCAGTGTTTGCTACAATCCCCTGGCTCCACAGCAGTAGGGGCAGCATGGCTGCCTCAAGATGGCTCCTGTCTCCATGGACAGGTGGGAAACAGCACTTTTCAGGCACCAGTGCACAGCGTAGCCTCTGGATCAGCTAAATTTAAGCCTATTTTTGGATCTCAGGTTTTCCATACCAAATCTGTGTTTCTCCCTGAGCTCTCCCTCCCTCTGTGATGAGCCAGCACATTGCAGCTACTGTAACTGGCTCAGCTCCAGTGTGGCCCAGCTCTTTCTTCTTTGTTTAATACACCAGAAGTTCTCAGTCTCTAAGACACTCTGACTATCCAAAATTGATTTTTAGTGAAATCCCTCTTTCACCCACGTCACTCAGGAGAAGTACTGCCGTTGCTTGAATCCCAGCCTTCCTGTATTTAAACTGCCATCTTGAATCTCCTCTGATTTTCCATGATTCTTGAACTCTCCTATTTCCTGTGTCTTTCTCTCTGTTCTTTTACTCTGAGTAGTTCAGTCAGCTTCGTCTTCAAATTCGCTATTCTCTTTTTAGTCCACATCTCACCTTCTGCTTCTAAGATGAAGGTAGTTCTTCCAGAAAAGAATTATATTTGGTTTTGACACCTCACCAGTACTACCACCAGTCTGAGATCAATTGTGGGGTTAACTCTTTTTAACAATATAAGTTTGTGAATTTCATTTGCAAACCATACAAAGGTCAGTATGTGGTCACAAATTCTCAGGGAGATTTTTCCCTTTAAACTCAGTGACTCTAGGGAGCTCATATCCTTGCTGTCCCCTGTGGGAGGGGCAGAAAGCAGGTTTATTTCTAAGGTCTACCCTAAGAATATAGGTTTTGGGGTTTATAGAGTAACTTTCTATTAAATCACATCTGGATTGAGCCTGGTCCTAGTATCTTCTGAATTCTGCAAGACTTTTGACACTCAGGCTCAGTACATGGCAATTATAAATGTTGTCTCTGCTTTGATTCTGGGTGTCTGTCATGACCAAGCCTTTAATCTGAGTATTCCTTAATTGTCAGTTTATAAATGGATTTAAGACATTTTTTTTGCTTTCATTTTATCCAACATTTTAAATTAATTCCAATAAAACACTAGCCAAACCATACATATAACCCATTCTATTTCTTTAAATTGACAGGTACGATTTTTTAAAAATTCCAAAAATTTGGGCAGTGGATGAAGCTATGACAGACCCACATGTGCCTCTACTAGGATGTCTGCGGTTGCTGAGAAAGCCAGCTGAATAGCTGGCAGTCACCAAAGGAAGACACCAGGAGGAATGTTGATCAGTCGGTCATCAGGTTATGAAAACACAGGCATCTTGCATTATGATTGGCAAGTGTGTATATGATATCTGAAAGACCTACTCTAAATTAGAGCTGTTCAATATTTTATTCAGCATCATTTAGTAGATGTCCACACCACTTGGAGCTCCAGAACCTTGGTAAACATTCAACAAATTCTCTTGAATTTGCAGAGCTATGAGAAAACCAGCCAAGTGTATAGGCTTGATTAATTGATCACCCATGTTGTGTATTCCAAAATTTTAAAAAATGCAATAAAGTCTGACACAGCTTTAAATCATTTCTCCACACACAAGGAGGACCAAATTTGTTACAAGTTTCCATCAATCTTTGATCTTCCAAAGATGGAGCTTTTCCACTGACAGGGGATTTTTATTACCCCCGTGATTCAATTTCTTCTCTGCTTTAGCTATAAGCCGCCGTTTTACACACTCTCCCAACAAAACATGCCACTGAGTTGTTCTTATCAATGTCAATAGGAAATATTTGGGCAGATTCAATGTCCTCCTAGATCTGAGGCGTCACAGAAGTGGGATTCCTGGTTTTGATGGTGAGCTTGGATGCCTCTGAGGATGATCTGAGTGTTGCTGTGAGTTTCTCCACTAGATCCTGAACCCAGTTGTAGAGTGTACCTGTTCTGGTGGCTTAGGCACTAGCTAGTCTGTAGGAATTGCCACCTTTCTGTTCAGATGTCTCTATATGACATTTCTTCAAGTTATCTGTCTCATGGTTTTCTTTTCAAAAGTGGTGACTGCTTCAACTTTTAGGAATTTCCCTAATGGTTCCTCCAAATGCTGACAGCCTTTGAATTTGTGGATGAGGATTTGTTTACTTCTTTTATGTCTCTTCCTTCCTCTTTCTTCTTTTCTCCTTTCTGACTGATTTCCTCTTCCTTCTCTCTTCCCCGCCCCCCACCATTTCTTCTTTTTTCCCTGTTACTATTAAAGAAAATAATGACTATTTTGGTCATTCTTTAAGATTTACATCTCTTTTTCTTTGACTGAATTTTGATCTTATACACTCATCTCAATTGTTTACCTTCTGCACATAAAATCATCATTCTACATTTAAACTTCTTTAATCCAATATGGTTGTGACCATTGAGTTTACAAAATCAACTATTTTGGCTGATTTGGTTAATGATTATAGAGTATTTTAAAAATTATTATTCATTCGGGTGCTTTTTGGTAAACGTGATGGAAGAAAGGGCAAAGATATATTTATCTGAATGAATTTATTGTTTAGTTGAATTGAACTGTAGTTTTCTGTTAATTTTTCTGGGTTTGATTGAGTTAATTTTTGTGCTTTATTTCATTTGAGGTTCTCTATTTGCCCTCTCCCTGTTGTTGACTGTCTTCTCCTTACCATGAAGTTTGACTCTAGGTCTTCATTGTTTAATGTAAATTTAAGTTACTAAATTTGCAATTCAGTTCATGGATCACACCAGCCACATTTCAAGGGCTCAGTAGCTACCTACCACACACAGCTGCCCTACTTGGTAGTGCAGACTACAATTCAGAAAGTTCTGTTGGAAAGCACAACTCTATATTCCTCCCAGCTCTTCCTTCTACCAAAGAGGTTAAAGTGTTAAAGCCAGTGGAGACTAAAACTTCCCTGTGTACTTATCTGCACTAGTCTGTTTTTCATTACTGTAATGGAATACTTGAGGCTGGGCAACTTTATTAATAAAACCTCACAGAGAGGATTAAGCTTCAATGCAGGAACCTTTGGAGGCAACCTCATATCACATCCAGAGCATCACACCATCCTATATACTCTTCTGAGATCCAAGGCAGAATGCTCTTCCTCTTGTTTTCTGTCAAAGACAATGACTTTATGCATGGAAATGCCTGCAAGATCAGATCACAGATATTAACACAGATATTAACCCACATGCCATATGATAGTAAAAAGAGTAAGAGGGACAGCACATGATGCCGAAGGCCTGGAGAGGAGCTTTATTCCGAAATCTGTCACTGATGAAAAAGCAGAGGACTGGTTAAACACTTAGGGGTTTGCCTATGGGGAGAGCCCTGGAAGCCACCGGCCAGAGCACCCATTCGCTGCCGCCCAGAGGTAGATTGACCAGTTCCTGTGTTGTGTGGCATGTGCTTCGGGTCCCAGGGACATTTCAAATTTAAGCAAAGTGGTGTATTAGTTTCGTAAGGATGCCATAAAAAAATGACACAAATAAGGTGGCTTAAAACAGTAGAAATTCGTCACCTGACCACTCAGTAGGATAGACATCCAAAACGAAGTCTGGAGTCAAGAGCCACGCACCCTCTAACGTCTCTGGGAAGATCCTCCGCCTGTCCTTCCAGCTTCTGGGAGTTACCAGCGTCCTTGGTCTCCCTGGCAGCTGAGTCACTCCAACCCCTGCCTCTGAGGTCACGTAACATGGTCCCTGTGTGTCGAGGAGAGAAGTCATTGGATTAAGGTCCACCCTAACTCGATATGCTTCATCTTAACTAGATTCCGTCCATAAAGATGCTGCTGGTTCTCCGTGACATAGATTGGAAGTGAAAACCACACACACATTTCATATTACACAGGACAGGCCATCAACCTCAATAAACTAAAGGGGTATTAATATAGGGCTCCGGAAGGGAGGCTGCTTCTCCCTTTAACCCACTCTGGATACTAAAATGTTAAGTATAATAAGCAGGTAGGAGCAATTCTATTAAATCTCCCAATCTCTTTCTCTGTATATTTAGATGATAGATTATAGAGATAGATAGATCTATCTAGATATGATTTATATATTTACATACACAAAGCAGAATTTTTAAACAGTGCTTCATGAAAATATCAAAATAATTATTTGTTTTGGAATGAGAATTACTTTATATTTAACTACGAATACATGCAGACTCACAATATAATATAAACACATATACATTTACACACACACATATAAACATATCTCTGGTTGTCATGTAGAGTTGAATTATTATATAAGCCTTCAGTGTTTATGAAGAACCTATGGAGACCTTTTACCCTGTGTTTCTTTGGGGGAAACATCTTTATTCTGGTATAGCATGGATTTCTTTCTTTCCTTCTGTTTTTTTGGGTGGTTTATATACATGAGAATAGGATCTATTTTGACATAGCATACAGATGCAAGGTGCACTCCATTACAGTTTTGATCCCATTCTTGTGGTTGAAAATGATGTGGAGTAACACTTGTCATGCAATCATACACGAGCATCGGAAAGTTATTTCCAACTCATTCTACTGTTTTTTTTTTATTCCCACCCCCTCTCTTCCCTTCATTCCCCTTTATCTAATCCAATAAACTTCTATACTTCCCCTTCATACCCTCCACTGTTATGGGTTAGCATCCACATATCAGAGAGAACCTTTGGTTTTTTGGGATTGGCTTATTTCACTTAGCATGATAGTCTCCAGTTCCACCCATTACCTACAAATTCCATATTTTATTCTTCTTTATAGCTGAGTAATATTCCATTCTGTACATACACCACATTTTCTTTATCCTTTAATCTGTTGAAGAGCACCTGAAGGTTGGTTCCAAAGATTGGCTATTGTAAATTGTGCTGCTATAAATATTGATGTGGCCATGTCACTGTAGTATGCTGATTTTAATTCATTTGGGTATGTGTCAAAGAATGGGTTAATTGGGTCAAATGGTTCTCTGGTAGGGTTTCAAGGACTATGTTGACTAGAAGTGGTGAAAGAGGGCATTCCGAGTTTTTTGAAGAATCTCCATCCTGCTTTCCAGGATGAGTGCACCAGTTTGCAGTACTACCAGCAATGTATGAGTGAAACTTTGTTCCCCATATCTTTGCCAACATTCATCCATAGTTGTATTCTTGATAATTGACATTTTTGACTGGAGTGAGATGGAATCTTGGTGTGGTTTTAATTTATATTTCTCTAATTGCTAGAGATGTTGAATGTTTTTTCATATATTTGCTGACTGATTTTATATCTTTTCCTGTGAGATGCCTGTTCAGTTTCTTTGCCCATTTATTGATTGGGTTATTTGATTCTTTTGTGTTTGTTTTGTTTTTGAGTTCTTTCTATCCTGGAGATTAATGCTCTATCTGAGGTGTAGGTGGTAAAGGTTTTCTCCCATTCTGTAGGATCTCAGTTCATATTCTTGATGGTTTCCTTTGCTATAAAGAAGCTGCTTTTTAGTTTGATAATATCCCACTTATTGATCCTTGATTTTACTTCCTGTGCTTTAGGAGTCTTGTTGAGAAAGTCTATTCCTGAGCTGAAATGATGGAGAGTTGGGCCTACTTTTTCTTCTAGTAGGTGCAGGATCATTGGTCTAATGCCCAGGTCCTTAATTTACTTTGAGTTGAGTTTTGTGAAGGGTGAGTTATGGGGGTTCAATTTCATTCTAGTACATATGGATTTCCAGTTTTACCAGCACCATTTGTTGAAGAGACTATCTTTTCTCCAATGTATGTTTATGGCACCTGTTTCTAGTATGAGATCAACGTATTTATGTGGTTATGTCTCTGTGTCTTGTGTTCTGTTCCATGGTCTTCAATTCTATTTTTGTGCTGTTTTTGTTACTATAGCCCTGTAGTGTAATTTTAAGTTTTGGTATTACAATGCCTCCTGCTTCACTTTTCTTTCTGAGGATTGCTTTGGGTATTCTGGGCCTCTTATTTTTCCAAATAAATTACATGACAGCTTTTTCTATTCCTGTGAAGAACATCATTGGAATTTTAATGGGAATTGCATTAAATCTGTATAGTGCTTTTGTTAGTATGGCCATTTTGACAATATTCATTCTGCCTATCCAAGAACATGGGAGATCTTTCCATCTTCTAAGGTCTTCTTCAATTTCTTTCTTTGGTGTTCTGTAGTTTTCATTGTAGAGGTCTTTCACCTCTTTTGTTAAATTGATTCCCAAGTATGTTTGTTTGTTTGAGACTATTGTGAATGGAATAGTTTTCTTGATTTCTCTTTCAACTGATTTGTCATTGATGTATAGAAATTCAATTGATTTATGTGTGTTAATTTTATATCCTACTACTTTACTCAATTTGTTTATGAGTACAAGAGGTTTTTTGGTGAAACTTTTTGGGTCTTCTTAATATAGAATCATCTCACTGGCCAATAAGGATAATTTGAGCTCTTCTTTTCCTATTAATATCCCTTTAATTTATTTCTTTTGTATAATTGCTCTGGTAGGGTTTCAAGGACTATGTTGACTAGAAGTGGTGAAAGAGGGCCTCCCTTGTTCTATTCCAGTTTTCAGAGGGAGTGCTTCCATTTTTTTCCATTTAGAATGATATTGGCCTTGGGGTTAGTGTGAGACTACTTGGGGTTACTGTTGAGATATGTTTCTATTATTCCTAGATTTTCTAGTTTTGAATATGAATGGATGCTGAATTTTATCAAATGCTTTTTCACATCTGTTGAGAAAATCATGTGGTTCTTGTCTTTAAGTGTGTTGATATAATGAATCACATTTATCAGCTTCCATTTGTTGAACCAACTTTGCCTACCTGGAATGAACTCCCTTGATCGTGGTGCACTGTATTTTTAATATGTTTTTGTATGTGATGTGCCAGGATTTTATTAAGAATTTTTGCATCTATGATCATCAGGGATATTGGTCTGAGATTTTCTTTCCTTGATATGCCTTTGCCTGGTTTTGGTGTCAGGGTGATACTAGCTTCATAGAATGGGTTTGGAAGGGTTCCCTCATTTTCTATTTCATGGAATAATTTGAGGAGTATTGGTTAAGTTCTTTGAAGTTCTGGTTGAACTTGGCTGAGAATCTGTCTTGTCTTGGGCTTTTCTTTGTTGGTGGACTTTTGATAACCTGGATATCTTTTCTTCTTGAACTATTGAAGTTCCACCAATTCCCTTTCATGGGTCTCATGACACCTTGTCTGTGTCCGTCTGCACAAGGATGGGACTTTATACATTGAAATTTGTGTGATATCAGCATGTTTAGATTCCACATAATTGAGAGCATGCAATATTTTTTTGTGCCTGTTGTGTGCTTATTTCACTTAACATAATGCTCTTCAGGTTAATCCATGTTTCCATAAATTACAGGGTTCCCTTCTTTTTATGGCTAAATAGTATTCCATTGTTTATGTGCTGGGCTTTCTTTACCCACTCATCAGTTGACTGAACACTTGGGTTGATTCCATATCTTGGCTATTATATATAGCCAAGGAGTGTACATAATTTTTTCGATATAGTGATTTTATTTTCTTTGGATATATATGTAGAAGGGTGATCACTGGATCATATGGTAGTTTTTTAAAATATTTATTTATTTTTATTGGTGCCCCACCCACAGTTCTTTCTTCCACACTGCTGGTCTCCCTTCCATTTTTATTATTTTTTATTTGGGTACTAGGGATTGAACTCAGCACCACTGCACCACATCCCCAGCTCTATTTTTTTTTAAATTTTATTTAGAGACAGGGTCTAATTTGAGTTGCTTAGCACCTCACTTTTGCTGAGGCTGGCTTTGAACTTGCAATCCTCCTGCCTCAGCCTCCCAAGATGCTGGGATTATAGGCACTCGGCGATATGGTAGTTCTATTTTTTTAAAATTTTTTGAGTAATGTCTGTGTTATTTTCTATGATGGCTGTGCTAAGATACATTCCCACCAATGGTACAAAGATTCCCCTTTCTCCACACCCTTCATAACACTTGCTTTCTCCTGTGTTTGTGATAGTAGCCATTCTAACAGTGTTATCTCATTGTGCTTTGACTTGCGTTTCTGGGGACTGCTGACCAAGAAGAGCTCGATGGGTAACAAAGGCCAGAAGAGGAAGGGAGGGGAGGAGGGGGAGGTGCTGTATAGTGAGACAGGAGGGATACATTTCAAGAGTCTATCATAGGGAGATGCCTATAGTCAATGATATATTGTATTCTTGAAAAATGTAAAAGAGAGTGGTTGTTAACTGCTATCATCCTAAAGATGATAATTGAAGTAATGGATTTGTTAATTATTAGATTTAGCCATTTTACAATGTGAATTTATTTCAAAACATTGTACAATGATAAAACGTATGATGTCATCTGTTGATGTTTTCCAAATTAGGACGGTCCCCACCGAAGGAGGTTGTGATGGAGTGCCCATGCCTTCCTCCACCCTCTAAAAGTGCTGTGACTTCTATTCATATTAGTCAAAGGCATGTCACTTGGCTCTTTCCTTCTCTGTAAGTTTCTCTTTCAGGTGAGCATCAAATCTTGTTTGCGTTCTCTCTGCCGTCTCCGTCTCAGATCTGCATCCTGTACTGAGCTGGTGATAAGAACCACTTCCTGCTTTGAATGTGGGCTAAAGCATGCAGAGCTCACTTGGACCATTTCATGCTCAATTTCTTCAAGGCTACATGGGAGATATTGTTAAATGCTCTCAGACTGAGAAGGACCATCTTCTGTCACAGAGGCAGTCAGGTATGTGTTTGTCCACAACCATTCTTGTCACCAGATTCATCATTCTGAAGTTCTTTAATTCAAGGATTGTATTTTTCATTCCCATAGAAGAAACCTACTGGAACTCTGTTCCCGAGAAGAATCTCTTACTTAAACCAGCATTCCATTAAGTCCTTTAATATTAGTAGATCAGAAATAAGCTATATGGAACAAATGTTAAGAGAAAAAAAAATCATTCTTGGTGCTTCTTTTTCAGTGTAAGTCGAATTACTTGCATAGACCAGGAGAAACTTGTTTATTTCGTGGTTGCTCCCCACATTCCACTCTGGACTAATCGTCTTTTCAAGGATTTCAAAGGACTGATGTAACCTCTCCCTGAACCAAAAAGAAGTGCCACAAGTTGGTGTCTTAATTGAAGTCACAGTTAAGATCAAAGGCTAAGGTGATAAGACCATGATCCATAGGTAGGGAATTTATAAATTCAACATTCCCCATTAATAAGAGTTTGCTTTGAATCAATCTTTGGTTTGACAAGAGTACCTTCTACGTAAGTGTGGGTTGAGTGCATGTGGTCTGATGGCTAGTTTTCAGTCAATAACATTTTTTGAAATGGTGTTTCAATCAGGTTGATTTTTCTCTCATTTTCACCAATAGGATAGAAATGAGAATGTTATATGTAATTGAGAATTATAGATGCATCAAAGAATTTCTAAGAATTGCTCATCATTTGACATCCTAGTTCATGGACAGCACGAAAATAAACAGAATGGGAAATAAAACGTACAGTCTTAGTATCTGTTGAGCTGTCCCATTAGTTAAATAGCTACCTTAGTTTAATATGACTAAATTACTTCACAGAAACATGGCACCCTGAAAGAAGGAGTCTGAACTTACTGATGGAAGACTTAGGCTGCAAATCCAACTGACTCTCCCCATTTGAGATTCGATCACCAAAGTGAAAACTGGAAAATCAGCATTCAATTTTGTCAACGTGATTTGACATCTTTACTCATAGAACTTTGAGAGAACTGTGCCAGTGGAGAAATGGGATTGACAGTCCCAGACTTTATGGTATGAACCCTGAGTGACCTGAGAAGCTGGTCCACATATGGGGAAATGAAATAGAGTGACCAGAAGCCTGAAGTTTAGAGTCAGGCAAATCCACCTTCATGCTCTAGCCCTATTACTTCTTGTTAAATGGGAAGTCATAATATTTTCTTAGTTAAACAAAATCTTCAGGTGATTTGGTTATGAGCTGGTGTCCACATTTTATGAAAGTCTTGCAACAAGGGGAAAACGATCTTACAGGCCAAGTAGGAGTCACTTTGGGTACAGAAGACAAAGTGGAGCTTATCATTGTTAAACTGATTTTCAAAAGAAAAATAAGGCATTAGGAAAGGTCACTAGACTCTGATTGATTCACCAGCATGGGGTGGGAGGTGATTTCCCAGACCAAGTCTTAATCCTGTTCATGTCAATCAGAAAACTGCTTAAAGGGGTTATCAGGAAAATCCTAATGACTTTTCTAAAGCAGGTTATAATTTATAGCACACGGAGCTGGTTCAGGACAATTTTTTTTCCCATTATGACCCTATCGCCTTGTGAAAACTGAATGAGATGTCACATGAATGGTACCCTTGCCTGGTGCCTGCTCCTTAGTGCTTGGGGAATGTTTTGCTGGTGTTATTGCTTAGGAATACCTTCCCTCACTCCACTCCCATGCCCTGGACAAAGCCACACCCTGATTTTCCAATTCTGATGATTCCAGTGACAGAATCCCCAGTGGGCTCCATTGGTCTGATTTGAAGCCCGCCTCAGAATCTGATGCTGGTTTACTTGATTACTTCCTGTTTGCTACAGAAAGAGACCCTGGATAGAAAGTCTTTTGTTAAGCAGGGTCTCTTCCATGTAATTTCTGACATATTTTTAAAGGTAAGTTCTAAAGCTTACTTTGAGGAGATAGGAAATTTAGCATTAAAGAAGTACAGGGATTTTAGGATTGAAGACTGGTAGCTAGGAAAGAGAAGGGAGAGTGTTGGAGAGGCCAGAGAGGCAGGAAGGAAGGAATCTCAGGCCTGAGGGTCTATGTGGCCCTGAGAAAAGGCCTCTGCTGGAGAATGGCTGCCTAATCCTGGGAACAAATACTTGGCATCAAATATTTTGTTTGTGATTTTTGCCTGTCCTGAGTTTTTCTTGGGCAGTAATCCTCTTTTGTTATCACACAGCATGAGGGAGAGGCTGCCTCATTTACCCCGATTTGTGCGTGCATACCGCTGGACGGTGTGGCCTCTGGAGTGGCCTGGGCTGTGTGAAGCCCCGGAGAGGTGCCCCATAGCAGGACCAACACTCTCTGAGGAAAATCACTGGAGGACATCTTGAAGGACTGTCCTGTTTGGGGAAGTAGGTGTGGGCTCCTGGTACGTATCGGACCTTGAATGAACCAGAGTTTTCCCAGACCCAGTGTGGAAGACATGTGTTTGCTTTTTATTTTTTTAAATAAGAGGATTTGTTTGAAAATAAAATCAATCAGTAAAGGAATGATTAATATTGTAAAAGTCCCTATTCTTCCCAATATACTCAATCCTACTTCCTAGGAAAACAGATGGGTGTCTTTTCAAATGTTTTCTGTGCCTTTGTAAACATGTGTCTAATACATAATTCATGTGTATTTTGTATACAATGAGATTATTTACATAGTCTTTTATACTACATTTTTGGACATTTTATTGTCACAACTGCAGCATATTAACAGCTGGAAATCTTGAGATGCACTTTTCTTTGTTTTATTGGTCAACACGTTTTTGTATTTGCCTTTCTTGATTCTGAGTGAAAATCAAAATTAGAGCAGTAGACAATCAAACTTAAAACAAAGGAAACAAAAGCATGAGTGAATGTCCATCAGAGGAACAATTAGTCCCTCTGGAGTGGACCAGGAGGCAGGACTTGAAGGACAAGATAACTTTCTTGGGAAAGGAGCCAATGGAAGAAGGCTGGAGCCCATGGAGTAGCTCATCACCATCTGGAGGCACAAGCTATGGAGGTGCTGCCCCAGCACCATTCTGAAGGGGATTCACAGTCCACCAGGATAAGCATTTGCTAGGTGACCCATGACGTCCTCACGTGATGCACAGTTTGCTTAAGGTCTCATTTAACATATTGAGTTTTCTCTACTTGTTCCTAAACTTGATCTTCAGCACATGTGACGGTGAAGTGAACGCGGGCAGAGAATGAACTCAGGGAAGTTTCCATTGGAGGTGATTTTAATCTCTGCCAGTGGTTCTGGGAGAGAGAGAGAGAGAGAGAGAGAGAGAGAGAGAGAGAGAGAGAGAGAAGAAGAAGAAGAAGGAGGAGGAGGAGGAGGAGGAGGAGGAGGAGGAGGAAGAGGAGAGGAAGGAAGGAAGGAAGGAAGGAAGGCCCGCCCAAAGGCATGCATATAGGAGGTTCCAAACTGAAGTATTTCAAATTTCCTCCTTTTATTCCAAAGCAATGCTGGGCTCTCAGTGACCCAATCACTTTTCCCTGGAATTTTACCTCCCGCTGAAAGCCGTGTCGATTCTCTGGCAGGAAAATCTTGACAAGCTCATCTGTTCATTCAAACATGCCCGGCCCACCCCAAACAAATGACTTCCGTCTCCCTTATGCGCGCGCTTAATTTTTATTTCTTTTAATGTTATTTAGTTAGGCTATATTTTTCTACAATTGTGTATTTAAGGATATCTATTATACAGTAAGTTTGAATTTCATAATGGTTTTAATTGTTAGCTATTTCTTAACCTAAGTATGTGGCAACTTCCTATTGTTCCACCTAACTTATTTAACTGTATTGTTTCTGGTTGATTAAAGTTGAGGTTAATCAGCACATTATTTCTTACTGACTTTCTCAGCCTTTCCTTTATGGTTAATTTAAATGAATTTTAACGAACATCTTCCAAGTCTATTCCAAGTCCCTTCTTTCCACTTTATTGTTATTCAGGATCTGCCCACATCTCTGACACAGATACTGCATGAGTTTACCTGGCTTTCAGTCTCCTGAAAAACATGTTCCAGTTTTTCTTGTGGTCATTTAATCTTCCCAAAGCACCACCCTGGGTGCCCTAAAACTTAAGACCAGGCACGGAGGTTCCAGGGGAATTCTGAGTTCACTTTTGGTCCCTTAGCTACTGAGTGTGTGCTGCCTGCCGTTAGAGTACTCCCAAAAGCCTGTGGCATCTAGCAAAGTGATCGCCGTACATGACCAGACAAGTTTTGGACTGTACAACTGTGGAATGGCCATTCTTAGGAACTGGCTCATGAACAACCCCACCCGAGAGCCGTAGGATGAGATGGCCACGTTTAGCACATACACCCAGCAGGTCCTCCAGAGGTAGTCGCAGGACTCGGCTGAAACTCCGATCCAGGCATGAGAATCCTTTGAAGCTCTTAAATCTCTCTAATTTGGAATGTCACTTTGACCTCAAGTTCTGAGGAACAGGTAACACTTACAGTATCGCCACCTAGTTCAGAAAGGGTTTGCATCCTCAAGCAAACGTTGGTCACAGTCTTTCAGAGACTCGAGAATGGCGCCAGCCCTTGGCTCCTCCCGAGGAAGAGGGTTCCCTCGCTCCTCTGCTCTGCACTGGTGATCCCTTTGCTGATGTTCTGTACCATGGGGTGGCTCAAGACCTGCCCAGGGTGCCAGAGGGAAGCTGAGAACTTCAGCAGTTATTTCACTGGTTTATTCTGATGGTTGATGTGGTGATTGTTAATTAGCTAGTTATATCCTCTGAGTCTGCTCCTCTTTCTCCTCCAGTAAAGAATAAATGCTATAGAACAGTTCCCTGACTGTGTGTGTGTGTGTGTGTGAACATCAGTGACTTCCTGTAGTGTATTGTCCTTTGGTCCCTGTTCCCCTGGTTGTGACACTTCATGAATAACTGGGAAACATGACCTGGAAAGTAATTATTGACTTTGAAAGTGGGATGAGCTTTGTGTTGCATGGCCAGCCCTACAGGGAGCCCTTGGAACTGATGTCCAGAAAATGATTGAGTTTGAACCTAGAAGGGATTAAAACATAACGGGGTCTGATTGGTTTTTGGAGATGTTATGTGTGAAGAGGAGTCCTGGATAAGGCAATAGCTCAGATTTACCGAGCAAATGAGAAAAGGAGACGCCATTGAGCAAGCCATACAAGGAGGAAGAGGATGTGGGCCCTGCTGTTGCAGCCAAGCTGGGAGCAGAGTGCACAGAGCTGCAAACACTGGGGGAGTATCACCAGCTTTTAGGAATGCACACTTAACTGTAAAGTTTCCTGTGGGAAAAATAAGCAAATATGCAAAACATTAGAAAGAAAATGCCATGGGGAATTTCAACCCTTCTTAAATACAGCGTGTCTTGGCGGAAGTACAAGGAGAGGGCTGGAGTTACTTCAGTTCCCAAGCAGGGCAACTGCGGCCCAAACGATCCACTCAGGCAGAGGTCACATCCACACTGCGTAACGGGGGGAGCAAGGGGGTGATTTTGTTTGTATATAACGTTAAAAAACCGAAGAGCAATCTGAGGTAGCCTGTATTTAAATCCAGAATGAGAATGAAGAGAAATGAGGAAGAAGCAAAGCTAAGAATGCAAAGACTGAGTGTGTGTGTGTGTGTGTGTGTGTGTGTGTGTGTGTGTACAGTGTGGGAAAGGGCAGCAGAGCCCTGAGAGGCAGCAGGAGCGTTAGGCAGTTGGATGGCTCTGAGGGTGTGCTCTGGGACCAGCTCCACCCGAGGATCTCCGCGGAGGCTGCAGGAAATTCTGCACTTACACTTGTCAGGACTGTGGGTCCAGCCTGGGGAGCCCTCACTTCCATTCCACTGTATGGAGACCGTGGCTCCCAGGCAAAAGTGGAGGCTGCAAGAAGAGGGCCATCCATTGCAGGGAAGGGGCTGTAGGAAGCACGTCTTCAGCCAGACGTCCTCCCCCCAACACTGTCGGAACCAGTTTAGCTCCGTCCTGCAGAGAGTGTCCCCAGGAGCATCAGGGAACTTCCTCTGGCTCTTCCCCAGCTTCACCTCCCTCCTCGCTCAGCACACACCTGGGGAGACTGGAGAGTGGGTCCCCTGGCCCCTTCCCCCTGATGAGGAAAGTTTGGTTTCCTTTCATCGGATACTGAAAGTGCTTCTCCTTATTCAGGGGAGGGGCGTTTTGATCCTTACACCGCGTCCTCAGTCTCTGCACAATGCTTCTTAGAAGTGGTTTTGTGAATGATTTTATCTAATTGGCCAAGCCAATTAAATTACGTGTTCAAGAGGATCACTCTCTGTGGTTTTCAGTGTGTTTAAGGCCTCGTTTCTGAACTTGGCTCGCTGGGGCTGCTGGCGTGCAAGCACATAGGTTCATATGTGACCACGCAAGTGTTCCAAAATGTCTGTTCAGAAAGATGCCTAATGTGGTGAAGACAGTGTGAAGGATAGTTCCTTGACTTGTAGAAGTTTCTAGACCTGATAAGAAACACCAGTTGGCCTCTCTCCAAATGGTCAGCCTTGGTCAACGTTTGTGTTGTGTCCTTGTTTTCTTGGAGGATTGAGGTGCTATTTCTGCTTGGTCAGGTGTGTTGTATCAAAGATGCACACAGGAAGTCAGGGAAGGGGAAGGAATGGCCTCTGTAGCAGGGCTAACAGTTTCAAACCCCAACAAAATAGAGTGGTTTTGTTGTTGTTGTTTTTGTTTTGGTACAGGGATTGAACCCAGGGGCACCTAACCACAGAAACATTGAGCCACATCCCCAGCCCTTTTTTATTTTTTTATTTGAGACAGGATCTCACTAAGTTGCTTAGGGCCTTGCTTAATTGCTGAGGCTGCCTTTGAACTTGAGATCTTCCTGCCTCAGTCTCCCAAGTCACTGGGATTACATGTGTGCACCAGGGTGCCTGGCTCCAAAGCGGAGTCTTCAATAAATGACTTTTCTCACTTTCCTCTTGACACAAGAATCAAATTGCCAATGATTTTTTCCAGGGCAACAGTGATGTAATGCTGAATCCTAAGCAAGCAAAGGCTCCTGTACCCACTACCTTGAGAGCTGACAGGCACTCTAGATTCAGTTATCAATAGACCTTTTCAGCACATGGAAGATAATCTACTTAAAATTCCCCCACATTTCCAGCCCCACACTTTTCAGCACCTGTCCATCTGACATGCTACAAGTTCAACTTCTTTTAAATAAAAACTTTGCCTTTCTTCCACACACTCACACACACACATATGCACACACACCCCAGCATATAAGTTCACAAGAGCAGGAACTTTATGTTTGTCTCTTTTGCTCACAGCTATATCTCCCACACTTAGAAAAATGCTTGACACAGAATATGCACTTAAATATTTGTTGCATGATAATGCCTGCCTCGATTGGCTTTCCTCTGAAGTCAACATTTGACCTTCTCTCCCACCTTACCCAGCTGGAAGCAGATCACTTGACTGGCTCGGAGATCTCACACTCTGTCCAACAGAGGCCAGGAAAGATCTGACCAATAGCATGTGCAGGGGTGAGGACTGGGGACCACTCAGCCACCTCTGGGCAACCCCAGGCTCCTCGGAGATAGATTTCACTGGCTTATTTTGATGACTACAGGAAAAAGACAAACTAGTTGGTTATGTTTTCTGACTGGTGCATGCATCTCCCCACAAATAAAGAATAAATGCTGTAAAATGATCCTCTGGCGTGTTCTACCTGGGGTTTTTCTATGTCAGCAACTTCTAGTTATTGTCATTGAGTCCCCATTTCCTCTTGTTGTGATGCCTCGCGTTTACCTGGGAAATGTGATGAGAGAACAGACTGGTCATAAACTTAATTTCCTTCATGCACATTGGACAGTCATCCCTTCCTTTCTCCTTTTTTTCAAATAGTTCAAATCAAAGTTTTCAACTGAAGTGAAGGAGAAAGATAAAGCCTGGAAACCCAAAAAAAGCCAGTCATGGAAAAATGCTATCAGATTCTGTGGTAAGGAAAGTTCCTTTACGGAGACGGCGGCATTGGGTCTGACTTCCTTAAATGTGTATAGGCTCTGCACAGAAGAACGTTCACTCCTTTATTCAACAAGCACTCAGCGGCACCCATTCTGTGCCAGGCCTATGCTAGCCACTGGGGACTGAGCTATGAACAAGACAGACCCATTGGCTGCCTTCCTAGTTTGAGCTTAGTGGTCGTTACTAACACAGTCACCTGAAGGTTACTGCACATCTCAATCCACTGTAGACATGTGCAAAGGGCCAGCTAGTAAATAAATGCTGTAGGCTTTGTGGGCCACATGGTCTTGACACAACCCAACTCTGCTGCCTTAGCCAGAGAGAAGCCATAGGCAATTCACTAATGGATGACTGTGACTATATGCCAATAAAACTTTATTTACAAAAACAGAAGAACAAACAGTCTTCTCTTTGCCCACCATGCTCTGCTTTGACCTATTACATTCAGATGCTAGGGATGTGACTCAGGCAAAACTTTCTTTTTTTTTTTGGTCTCAAACTTCCACATAGTTTTATCTGAAGGTTTATGAAAGTTACACTCTGTTAAGACTCTTTCAGGTAGCATTTCAATCAGGGTGAAGAGTACAGGCTATACTGCAGCTCTGTCTCTCTGATCATAAATGTCAAATCTGCGTGTTGTCCCTGTCCCGACAGAGACAGCTTTGTTCTGACTCCAGAAGTTTCCTACACACCATTTAGTACAATGACCCACTGACCCCAACCACAGACTCTTACGACCTTCGGCTTGCAGTTGTGAGATGGAGAGAGAGCAAGGCCACACTGCTGTGGTGTTTGCTCTGGTGTCCCCACATCTCACTTTGAATTTCTTCCGAGTACCGCTGATGTGGGCTCTGTCTGAGCTCCATTCTATTCATATTCTTGCCCAGTGTCAGATATTTTTGGTTTCTCTCTCGGATCCCTCTCCCCCATCCCTCTGCTCTCTCCCCGGGAAGGTCGACGTGTATAGACAACATCAAAGGAATCCCAATCTCCCTTGCTTCCTTTTGGGTCTAGCTGAGGAGGATTCCTGGTAGGAGCATGGCAGGAGGGAGGATTCTGATTCTCCTCCCGTCAGCCGGATGCATCCCCTCTCAGAAGCCTGGTGCTCCTCACAAACACCAGCTGGCTCCCGCCTTCCACACGTGGCAGCCCCTTGCTCTCCTTGTTTTCTCAGGTGTAGGGTTGGCAACAGTTCGTTAGCCCCAGTTCATGTTCCTTTTACCCCTTTACTTCTCCTATACCCCATCCACATCTTTGAAATTTAGCCACTTGGTAAGCAAACCCTTCCTGGATTATTTCTGGTTTTTCTTGTGCCATCTGTTCCTGTGGGGACCCTGACGGATACAGTGGTTTAAGTTCATGGTTGCACTATCACTGTGTCCTCTGACAGAGTACAGAAACTATGGATTGATTTCTAGAAGTTTCTCCCTAAAACTCCCTCCAACATGGCATCTTAATTGTCAAGTTATCCAAACATTGAATCTCCCCAAAGGTAGGATGTTGCTGGTGAGAGAAGAGGAACAGAGCTTTAACCTAGATATCAGTAGATCCCTGGGGTCGGACTGATACGGCTGCCAGCTGATAGGGCTGTGGGTGGGACTGGACCAACCAGACCCAGAGACTCTGCCCGAGGCAGCCTCCACCAGCTTTGGCAACTCAACCTAGCTGAACCTCAGGGCCATGCACAATCCTTAAGCAACTTTGTAGACCTCAGTCACAGAAGGTAGACTGGAGAGTAGTCTCTGGACACAACAAGCAGAATTTAAAGTAGCTGGAAGAACTCTTTGTCATGCATGCTTTAGAGGTGCCTTGTGAGGTAGTTAGGGACCCTCTGTGGAGCCAGCTGTGTGATCCCACCCAGCTCTGTGTGATGTGACCTTGAAAAAAGTGACTTAATCATCCTGGGTCTCAGCATCCTCATCTCTAAAATAGGGCTAATAATAGGGCCTGCTCTGGAAATTAAATTAGCTCACATTTGCAAATATTTTGAACAGTGCTTTGTATGAAGTAGAAGAAGTATTGGCCATTTTTGAAGGAGACGCTGTACGGTCTGTTGTGCTGGATTCTGCTTGGTTGCTCTTGGAAGACCTTCCACCCCAGACAAGTTCTTCTCCTTCTCCCTTCTCTTCTTCCTCTTTTTCGGATAAAAGGACTTATTACAAGGCACAATGCCCTGGTATGCTCTGAGCTGATTTTTATATGGGCCTTAATTTCCAAAGAGGGTTTAGTCCAAGTCCCAGTCAGTAAGTGTAGAATGTGCCCCTCCTCGGTGTGTGTGCCGGGCATACCAGATGCAGGGGACACAGCACTGAGCCAGAAGCCCAATCCTCACCTCTGTGAAAGGGCTACAGAAAGAGACAGCTCAGGCTGGAGACATGTCATCCCAGCCACATTTAATTTAAAATCAATCCACTTGAGGAAATTCAGCTGCAAGCCTGGCCTGCTCCCATCTCCCCTAGTGCAGGCAGCAAGCTGCAGCCTGTCACTAACTCATGCTCTTCCCATCCAGACCCTCACGTCCCACCCTAAGCTCCTTGACAGGAGCACAGGCCCCTGGCCCTGGTGTTCTAACGAGTCTTCTGGCAGGATGAACAGATTCCCAGTTTTAAGTAGTTGAAATAAAGAGAAAAAGCCTTCTTCTCACATTTTTACAATGAAAATGCTCTGTTTGGGGAGTGTAACTGATAACATTTTTAACTTTAAAGACGTTTACTTGCAATATAGAGTATCTTTGTTAAAGTCTTGACAGGTACATTATAAATAAAATACATCAGACAATAACACTAAGTTCTGAAAACAAGTGGGAGAGCACTGCTGTGTGCACCAATTAAAAACATTAAAAATCTCCAAGATAGTGTGTTAAGTGGACGAGGCAAATTACAGGATAGTGTGCACAGCAGGCTATCTTTTCTGTATAAAAAGAGGAAAATTAAAAACACACATCTGTATTTACTTCTAGATGCATTTTTTTTAAGGATAACGACTTTTATTTTACAGATTTAAATGAGATTTTTTTTTAATTTTTTATTGTGGGTTGTTCAAAACATTACAAATTTCTTGACATATCATATTCCACACTTTGATTCAAGTGGGTTATGAACTCCCACCTTCACCCCATACA
This sequence comes from Marmota monax, assembly GCF_021218885.2. NCBI lineage: Eukaryota > Metazoa > Chordata > Mammalia > Rodentia > Sciuridae > Marmota > Marmota monax. The sequence goes on from NW_026693108.1 coordinate 13,164,206, forward strand.
CAGATTGCAGAATCACATCAGTTACACATCCATTGATTTACAAATTGCCATACTAGTGTCTGTTGTGCTCTGCTGCCTTTCCCATCCTCCACCCTCCCCCCTCCCCACCTCTCCCCTCCCCTCCCCTCCTCTCTCTCTACCTCCTCCACTGTATAACCCTGAGGGTCTCCTTCCATTACCATGCAATTTCCCTTCTCTCTCCCTTTCCCTCCCACCTCTCATCCCTGTTAAATGTTAATCTTCTTCTCCTGCTCTTCGTCCCTACTCTGTTCTTAGTTACTCTCCTTATATCAAAGAAGACATTTGGCATTTGTTTTTTAGGGATTGGCTAGCTTCACTTAGCATAATCTGCTCTAATGCCATCCATTTCCCTGTAAATTCTATGATTTTGTCATTTTTTAATGCAGAGTAATACTCCATTGTGTATAAATGCCACATTTTTTTTATCCATTCGTCTATTGAAGGGCATCTAGGTTGGTTCCACAGTCTTGCTATTGTGAACTGTGCTGCTATGAACATCGATGTAGCAGTGTCCCTGTAGCATGCTCTTTTTAGGTCTTTAGGGAATAGACCAAGAAGGGGAATAGCTGGGTCAAATGGTGGCTCCATTCCCAGCTTTCCAAGAAATCTCCATACTGCTTTCCAAATTGGCTGCACCAATCTGCAGTCCCACCAGCAATGTACAAGTGTACCCTTTTCCCCACATCCTCGCCAGCACTTGTTGTTGTTTGACTTCCTAATGGCTGCCAGTCTTACTGGAGTGAGATGGTATCTTAGGGTGGTTTTGATTTGCATTTCTCTGACAGCTAGAGATGTTGAGCATTTTTTCATGTACTTGTTGATTGACTGTATGTCCTCCTCTGAGAAGTGTCTGTTCAGGTCCTTGGCCCATTTGTTGATTGGGTTGTTTGTTCTCTTATTGTCTAATTTTTTGAGTTCTTTGTATACTCTGGATATTAGGGCTCTATCTGAAGTGTGAGGAGTAAAGATTTGTTCCCAGGGTGTAGGCTCCCTATTTACCTCTCTTATTGTTTCTTTTGCTGAGAAAAAACTTTTTAGTTTGAGTAAGTCCCATTTGTTGATTCTAGTTATTAACTTTTGTGCTATGGGTGTCCTATTGAGGAATTTGGAGCCCGACCCCACCGACTGTAGATCGTAGCCAACTTTTTCTTCTATCAGACGGCGCGTCTCTGATTCTTAAGACTCTGAATGCTATACCTAACACTAATGGCAATATTGTTATCTGGGTGCATGTGCAGTAGGTGAGGGTACTGGGCTGTTTATATATAGGCATACATATGATTTTTGAACCATGAGAATGTATTACCTCTTCAATAAATTTAGTTAAAAAATAAGTCGGAAAATTCTGAAGCATTTGTGTTCCTTTTTTAGCTTTAAGTTAAGAAACAGGGGCCCCATGATGAAGACGTGGACCATCCCAGGCCTAACAGGCAGGTACATGGCCAGCCACACAGTAAGGACACCTTCAAGAGAGTCACATGTACCAGAAAAAAATACATTTACCTGAGAATCAACCAGTAAGACCTGCAGAAAATGCAGCTATAATTGCCTGACAGCATCCCTCTCCCCTTGCATAGAGAAAGTTAACTCAGACACTTACAATCTAGGTAAGCTTGCTTCTTTCTCCTTCAACTTTACTTTCCGGCACGAGAGAGAGTTCCTTCTTCTACTAAAGAGACTGGTGGCTCATGCTTGATTTTTCTGAATCTCCTGGGCCACCCTTTCCCCTCTTGTCCAAGGTTCTTAAAGATCATGAACCAATTAGGAATGGATTTATTTGCTAAAGCAAAACAAACAAACAAACAAAAAATTTCAGGAAAACTTAAAACTCATTTAACCAGTTAGAGCTCTAATTTTCTTGCCAGAAACCTGTGCAATGGTGGTAGGGGTTGGGGAAGCAGTTCGTGAATTTACCTCTGTATTTCAAAGGGAAAAAAACAAAACAAAACAAGAGAGGGGATTTCAGCTGAGTCTGTTCCATTTCTTGAAGGAAACATAATCCCTACCCCTAAGACTTGAAGTTCATGCACCTGGCTGGCTGTAGTTTTCTAACATGGTTACCCCTAGCTACAGTGGAGGTTAGAAAGAGAAGTTGTTGGTGGCAGTTAGATCAGCTAGTATTTATCACTGAGCTGAACAGGATTTTTTGTGGCCCTAGTCTAATCCTTTTGGTTTTAATAAATCAAATAAAATTGGTTTAAGGAATATTCATGGTCCTGTGATGGTTTCCTATTGCTATAGGTGTAGAAGTCTAGATTCTGATCTTTATCTCTATGGCCCTGAATAGTCTACCTCACACTGCCTTCCAAGTTCACCCCTGTCACCTCTGGTTTCCTGATATCCAGCCACACCCAGTTCCTCTTACCCTTAGGGTGCTTTGTGATCTTCCTCGTCTTTGCTCCTTTGCACAGGCAATTCCCTCTGTCTGGAATTCTCTGCCATCTAGATCCATGTCTAGGTGTCCTAAAGCTCTCACTTCAGACCTCTTTGGGGAGACTTCTTCACTTTCTAGAGTAGAAAATATTCCCCTGATTTTACAATATCCCATGCTTTTCTTTCATTGAGCTTCTAGCAGTTATTAGGTGTGTAATTGTGTTCATGTTTGTCTCCCCTCTATGCCAGAAGCTCTGAGGGGGAGGTTACCTCATCAGATCATGAATGCAACCCAAGATCTGAGGACAGTTGTAGCCACCTCAGAAGAGCTCCAAAATATTGGCGGAATTAAGGAGGACTAAACTTACAGCAGAAAGTAAACAGTAAACATAAATGTCTGTTTCATAGTCTATTCTTACTCATCTTAGAACATTTGAGCTGGTTGTAGTTACTTCAATGCCATTAGCTGTGTGTGAATGTGTGTGCGTGTGTGTGTGTGCGCGCGCACACATTTAATGGATATAGGATAAATGAAGTTCTTGGTGGTCAGAAATGAAGTCTCTTTTTTAATGTTGAATGAACAGTCCAAGACATTATGATATAGCAGTATAAATGGGAGAGGTTACCACAATTGAGGAAATTACTTTAATGTCAAGTGGAATTAATGAAATAACACTAAATGAAATAATATTGAAGAAATAAAGACTAGAGTGTGGTAGGAGAGCCCTAGCATTGGGTTATATTCAAATGTCATAAACAGTTCATTTTGTTCATGGATTAGGTACTAGCAAGTGCTTTGCACTGGCAGTAAAGCATTTAGCAAGATCCATTTCCTGTCTCTAGGAGGCTTGCTAGCCGAAGAGATGGCTATTACAGTGGAGATAAGTGAGGGCACTGTGAGGACACAGAGGAAAGGCGAGACCCCTCTCTGTGGAGGCTTTGAGTTGAATCATGTGAGGAAGCTGCAAGAGGAACAAGAGGAGGAGGACCCACTTGCGCGCTAGGGAGATGGACGGGGCTATGCAAAGCTATGCAGACTCAAGAGCATTCCATGTTTCCTGAACCTGCAGAGTCAAGAATGACCAGAGGCCAAGTATGCAGGGGAAATTGTGGGAGACAAGAATGGACAACAGAGAGGAGCTAAGCTGAAGAGAGATGTCCTTCCAAACCTAGGAGATATGGGTTCTAGAACAGCACTGAGGACCATCCAGCAATGGAGCAATACCATCTTGTTTGCATTTTATAAATAGCCTCTGGCACAGTGTGGAGGGCACAGTGGAGCAAGGAGCAGAGTGGAGGATGAAGGAAATGACCTACTGAGCTATGGGACAGCCCCAGCGTGAGGGTGTGCAGAGAAGCACAGCAATTGGAGAACTCAGCTTAGTGGTCTAGCTGTCTCTTTGCCTTTGTGGCGGCTCTCTTTAAGCCAGAGCTATCTTTCTATAACATAGCTCTGCTCAGGCTCTCTCTTACCTACACCCTCAGCATTGACTCATATAGGAAATCTGCATCTGTTAAGAGTTCAGGCACAGGGTAGAAAGCAATCTAGCTTCTCAGGGAGCTTGGGGTTTACTAACCGTAACAAGCACCCTTGAGGTAAGCTTCCAGGAAGGACACCCAAACAAGACCAAAATGGACATGCTACCATTTTTGTTATCACCAGGAGTCAGGGATTCATGGCCATGGCAGCAGCCAGGAACAAAGGATTAGGTAGCTGCCACTATGAAGGGGGTCCCAAGCCTATATGCAATGCCAACAAAATGAGTAGCTTACATACCCTCTCTCAGGGCTGCCTGAAACAGACACAGCAGAATCTGCCTCATTCCATTCAACAGATTCTCTGAGTGTGGTTATTCTGCCAAGTATGACCCCGAGATGTAAAGGGAGTCAGAAAAACAACTTTTGGTTTTCTACCTTTTTGTATGAAATAAAGCAGACTAAGTCATTCAGTGACTTCTGTTTTGGTATCCATATATACCAAAGTATGTTCCAGGGAACTTAATCACAGAGCTACATCCCCAGCCATTTTTAAAATTTGGAGACAAGTTCTCACTAAGTTGCTCAGAGCCTTGATAATTTGCTGAGGCTGGCTTTGACAAATAGTTCAAATCTGGTGTCAACTACAGATCCATGTATCCAAGAAGCTCAACCAATTTCAAGCACAAAATTCTTGAAGGTGATTATACTAAGGCACATAATTATTGAATTGCACTAAACCAGTTAAAAAGAGAAAAATCTAAAGAAGGCAAAGGGGAATAAAATATGTTAAATATTGCTATGGATTAAATATGGTTTGTCCCCTCTAAAAGTCATCTTTAAATTGAATTCTCATTATGAGATATTAAGAGGTGAGCCCAGGTAAAACTTCAAGGGGCGATTAGGTATCTGCCTTCATGAGCAGATTAAACTATTGATACAATTAATTAATTAATGTGCTAATGGGCCAATGGGTTATCTGGAGAGTGTGTCTGCTATAATAGCCTGATTTGCTTCAGTCTCTCAAGGGCTCCCTGTCTTTCACCATGTGACACCCTACGATGCCTCCAGATTCTGCCAGCAAGAAGGTCAACAGAAGATGTGGACCCTCAACTTTAGACAAGGACCATGAGCCAAGATAAACCTCTTTATTTCTCCAGACTGTGGCATTGTTAATAGTAACAGAAAACAGTACCAAGTACAGAAGAATAAATATAAGAATTTCAGCAGATGTCTCATCAGAAATAATGTAAGTAAGAAGACAATGGTACATCTGGGGGGAAAGATTGTCAATCTAGAATTCTTTATTCTTCTTATTATTATTTGTTCTACTTAGTTGTACATGACAACAGAATGCATTTCAATTCATCATACACAAATGGAGTGCAACATTTCAATTCTCTGGTTGTACACGGTGTAGAGACACACCATTTGTGCCATCATATGTGTACCTAGGGAAATGATGTCCATCTCATTCCACCATCTTTCCTATCCTCATGACCCTAGAATTCTTTATATAGTGACAACATCATTATTTTTAAATATTTATTTTTAAGCATACAAAAGCTGAAAAATTTATACTCTGCAGTCCTGCATTATGAGAATGTTAAAGGAAATCCTTCAAGTGGAAGAAAAATGAGACCAGAGGGCAATATGGATCTATACCAGAAATCTGGAGAGCCAGGTAGCACCTATATGAATAACTATAAAAACCTCAAAAATAACCAGTATGATCAAAAATAATAGTGTACTAGGGGTTTATAATAATGGCAAAATAATTAAAAAATAAAGTGAATGACAACATTTGCAGAAAGGCAGGGAGTGGAGCAAGGTACTGTGGTCAAATCTTATTTATGCTATCCCTAAATAGAGCCAAATCAAGGGCATGTTTCCCTTGGGCACAAAATTTAAGGGTAAATCTCAGTGACAAATACTGATTTGACACAGTATTTTAAAATTAGTGGATAGAATATACAAATATTATTTTAAAAACATTGTGCAGTCATTGGAGCTTGAAGCTGAAGGAAAAAATCAGTATACACTCCCCTTTGAAGTGATACATTCCAAGGTCTCAGTGGATATCAGAGTCTGCAGAAAGTATCAAATCCTACATACATTATATTTTTTCCTCTACATACATACCTATAATGAAGTTTAATTTATAAATCCACACAGTAATAGATTTCAACAATAACTAAAATAAAATGGAACAATGAGTGCATACCTGTAATCTCAGTGGCTCAGGAGGATTGCAGGTTCAAAGCCAGCCTCAGCAACAGCAAGGCACTAAGCAACTTAGGGAGACCCTGTCTCTAAATAAAATACAAAATAGAGCTGGGGATGTGGCTCAGTGGTGAATGTCCCTGAGTTCAGTTCCTAGTATCCCCCTGCAAAAATAATGGAACAATTATAATAATATATTCTAATCATAAATTACCAGCATCACTGTTCTTGCACTTTGGGACCATTATTAAATAAAATTACAGTTACTTGAACACAAGCATTATGACATTTTCCCAGTTGATATGATAACTACTAAATGCTACTAAATGATCAATAGGCAGGTAGCGTATATGGATACAATAGACAAAGGGATGAGTCATGTCCTGGGATGACCTAGCAGTACAGCTTATTTTAGTTTACAAAAATGTGCCGTATCAGTTCCTAGTGGCTCTGCATATGCTACCTGGTGCCCAAACAACCTTTCATGAATTAGGAACATGTAATGTCCCCCATGGAATTTGGATAGATGAACAGTATATGCTTATGATAGAGAAACACTGGAGAGTTGTAAGCATTAATAAACTTGTATTTTTGAATGAACATCCTGTTTACCAGTCTGAATCAATCAATCAATCTATCTCTATATCTAGATATCTATATCTATGAATATATTTAGTTTATGTCAAACATTTCAATCTACTGTTATCACTCTAACAAGAAAAATAATGTTTTTGATGAACAAAAAGACAAAGTGACACAAGAAGAAGAATTAAGGAAGGGGGCAGGAGATGGGGCGCCCTGGGAAGTCTGCAAGCAATCTGGTTGTAGTCCAGAGAAGGGGTTTGAGAGGGCAGAGCTGCAGGTGAGAGAGGAGGCTGTGGGCATAACCCAGGTGGGAGGCTGGCCTGCCCACCCCTCTCCCCTGTTCCCTTGGGAAAACTCTACAGACCTTTTGGATCTTAATTGCAAAGGTAGTTCTCCAAAGTATTCTTGACTCCACCCTAAGCTGAATTTGTTGTTCTAAAATTCAATAAAATTATTTCTTTCACTAATCCATGCTTACTAGCATACATTCTTTGTTTCTTCGGTTAGACCCTGAGTCTAGAGAACAGAGAGTATATTCCACTTAGTCTTTATGTACAAAGAATGTAATAAAGTCTTTGCATAGTCAATGCCAAATCAATGGTTTATAGACAAAAGGATGGATGGATGGATGATTGAGATGATATAATTTGAGGTAAGGAAAGAGTATAAAGTATTTGCTAAATTATCAGGGTGGATAAATAGGAGGATTCTGCCACTACCAATTAAAGTGGAAGGTGTAAGAAAAGCAAGATTTTGGTGGCCCACAGTTGGCTCAGTTTGGGCTGTGAAGCCCTGGGGAGTGTACAGAACATCTATGAGTCTTGGGCAGTTGTAACATGGGTTTCAGTATCCTCTTTGATAAAACCAAGGGTTTGGATAAATTGATCTCCAGTTTTTCTTCAAGTTCTATGATACTAAGTATAATACTTAAGGATAAATAAGAGTACAATTTATCAAGATTTAACATTGATTTTAAAAGGTGAGAATGCTCTAGTTGATCAAGACCACAATGGGGTGCTTGTCTTTTTTTTTTTTTTTTAAGTGTTTGGTTTTCTGACAGCTTCCTCCACTTTTCAAAGTGACTCATAACATTTGAATGAAAGTGATTTCAAATAGACTCATGGTTGGCAGACAATTATTGTTTCTGGAAGTTATTCTTTTTATCCCTGCTGATGAAATCTAAGAGAGGTTGGGGGTGGCTTCAGAGACCAGGACAGGCCACAGGGGTGAGTGGCTAATTGTCACTTACCTACTAACAAGGATGAACAAGATGGTTTCTCAGTTCTCTTTCAGTCCTTAGATGCTCTGTTTTCAGTCTCCTGCTCTTTCCTTGAGCCAATATTTTCACGTCTGGGCCTAATAGTTTGCAAACCCTGAAACTCTTTCTGCCAAATCCAAATGCTTCTCTTTCCACCCTTAGTGATGAACTCATACAGCCTTGGACCAAAATACACTCCCATCTGCCAGAAGTCAATATTCTAGCTCCTCCTCTATCAAGATTGTCCCTCTGCCCTGAGCTGAAAGGTCAGGAAGATCAGTGCCAGACTGTATCATACTTTTCATATCGATTCTCCTTCTCAAAATTAAACTCTTTACAGACTCATGAATATTTTATTTGTATCATGTATTTCTTTTTCCTCTTGGGTTCTCACTTCAGCTGCTTTTCAACATTTTTAAATGGTTTAAAGACAATGGATCTGTATATATACAATACGTTCTGCTGTGTTCTATTGCTTTTCCCAGCCCCAGAGATTTTTAATTTCCAAAAGTTGATGTGTGTGTGAACTTACAGCACAAATACCCACAAACAAAAATACCCACAAACAAAAATACCCACAAATAAAAATGCCACAGTACTTAATCTGTATTCACTTTTCAAGGCAACTGCTTTAAACAGAATAGCTTTAAATATTTGAGTCCTCTGTGTATATCCACACAATCACTGGGTTCAGAAACATCTGACCCAATTTATTTCTGATCCAATATAGGAGATTCCCAATGTATTATGATTTATCTTTTCTCAATAGCTATAATTATAACAATATATTGTCACAAACTCCTATTTAGAAATGACACAGAAACCCATAAATTAACAAGAGCTTTATTTACCAGGTTTTGCAAATGATGCTTCAGTGGACAACTCTGTAAAATCTTGAACTAATATTTTAATCTACAGAGATTTGGATATAATTCGTGATTTGCAATCTATGAATAGGCTTCAGAAGAAGTGCATTTTTATTAAGTTATAGCTATTTGGGAATGGGGAGGCTGTTTTTTGGCATTTATGGTAATATTGGAGAGTCAGAATATTCAGTTTACCAGAAAATTCAATTTCTAACTATCTCAGCTCTACAAGAAGAAAGAGGCAGAGCAGGGTGGGATGACCTGGGGAATCCATTAAGCTTCTGTGTAGTACAAAGACCAGCAGAGGCCAGTCTAGAAAATCTAGCTCCAAACACACTCTCTGGACTTTGAGTCCAATTTTAACCACTTGCTTTTTGTGAGCTCTGTTCTGGACTCAGTTTGTCTGTGTTGCTGTAGATTGAATTGTGTTGCTCTCTTTTCAATATAACACATTTTCAAATTGCACATTGTGTTTTAATTCTCTGTTTAAAACGTTATCCCCTAAATTTAGTTTTCTGTGGAAAAGCCTGAATTTTCCAATTCTAGCCACAGCAATGTCAGGAATAATCTTAAAACAACTCAGGATTTCACTATTTCGTAGCTGAGTAATAGCGTGGCAGAGGTAAAATAATGTGACAATATCATACAGTTAGGAAGAAAACTGGAATTTCCACCAAGATTTGCATGTCTCAAGGGCAATATTTGTTTCCTCAATAATAAACAAAATTATTCTATGTGCATAGGCACTCTATAATTTTCATTAAAGAGTCTCCATGAATAAGAATTCAAATAACTGTGACCATCAATTATTTTTAATTGAATTTCTTTTTGTAGGAGAAATATAAAAAAAATTACAAAACAGTTACATTGTTTGCAGCAATTAAAACAAACATTTATAGATATGATTCCAGGGATAATCCTGTCATTCCCCTAAAAACACATTAGGTCTATTAGTCTATTCTTTAATATTATAAGTACTATAGAATAATTAACATTTTCAAAGAGGACTATAGGTCTTTTAAATAACCCAAATCAATGTCAAAAATATTAGTTTAAGTTGATTAAATCACATTGAGGCAGGAAGTAGACATATATTATATTTTATTTAAAAAAATGTTCATATATATATTTTTTAAATTTCTTGGTTTTTGGCAATCTGTTTGAGATATGTTATTTTATTTTATTTTAAAATTATTTAGATTTTTTTAGTTGTTGATGGAACTTTATTTTATTTATTTATTTATATGCAGTGCTGAGAATCAACCTAGTGCCTTACACATGCTAGGCAAGCACTCTACCACTGAGCCACAACCACAGCCCAAGATATGATACTTTAAGTAACATGTTTTCTACTATAAAACAAGAAATATCTTATTGTAGAATATTTGAAAATATAGGAAAGCATAAAGAAATTCAATAATCCCCAAATAATATACTATATTTTCTTTTGATCATATATAAATATCTATATGGCTTTAATTTGTAAAATTGGGATATTACAGTACATACATTCTTTATCCTTTTCTAATTATTTTACTATGTCACTTATAATTAGTTGCATAAATATCTATAGCCTAAAATACTCTGATGTGGATAGATCATGTTTTACTTAATGGTTTTCCTGTCAAATATTTGAGTTGTCATACAGCAATTAATACATTTATTCCTATCTCGTTTTTCCTTGTGTTAGATTCTTAGAAATAGGATTACTTTGTTAAGTGATAAAAACTCTTGGCAGGTATTGTTGAATTCTCTCCAGTAATTTTCAGCATTTGACACCCTAGATCACCTCAATACACCATGCCCAGAATGGGTCTTATTGCAGAATGAATTTATTAATAATATGACTTCATTGTAAATTATTTGCTTTATCGGTTTTCAAAAAAAATGTCCCTCTTTTGGCTTACGAAACTATAATTGGCACTGATTTGTGTATATTTATGTGTGTTTCTTTTTAGTTATACTAGTTTTCTAACCAACTTTCTTAGGCTTTCCAAATAATTGTGTATCTGTCTATAATATTTAAAAAAATTTTTTACTATGTCTTATCTCTATTTTGTATCTTTCTCGTTTTATTGAATTGGATAAAATTTCGAGAACAGTGTTGAATATTGACAGCATGGTAATTATAAGGGACATTCTTTTTTGTTGTTTACCATATAAGAATTATCACTAGAATTTTTCCATTAATGTGTGTGTGTGTGTGTGTGTGTTCACTGTTATAACTATAGGAATAAAGCAATCAGTGTAAATTCCACCTTTGCTCCGTCACTGTTGGTTTCCAGTAATGTCATGAGCATTTTAATGGGGAATTGGAAACAAGTATATGGTCCCTCAAAGTTACAGCTATTTTAACTTTGAAATTGAACACATAAATTTTAAAAAGATTTTCAACAAATGGCGCAATATATTATTGCCCAATTAACTTTAAAATTCAATTCATTTCCCTAAGCATCTCAGTCTTCTGAGATGAGATTATAATTGGCTTTTCCTAATTAGATTTATCCCACACTCCATTATTTTCCATTATACTTGCTATTTCCACCTCCCACTAGAATTTATAACATTCCTGACCAGGACCCGAGAAAGTCAAACTTGGAGTTAAGGAACAAACTCTTGAGCTGAATGCACCACCCCTTTATGCCCTTGGCTTGGAACCCATTGATTGCTACCGTGGAACAGGAGGCCTTGACTCTGACCTTGTGTCCTGAACATGTGCTCCCTGGGTATAGAAACTTCATGCTTAAACCTAGCTAGAGGACTAAAGGGGCTGGGATTTCCTGAGGATAAAAATATATGGGCTTAGAGTGGTAGATACATGTCATTGTAGAGTTGTCAAAACCCCTGGACAACATAATGCCAAGAGCGAACCCTAACGTAAAATACGGACTTTAGGTGACAGTGACATCTACTGTGGGCCATTTGATTGTAGCAAAGGTCTTGCTTGGTGCAGGCTGCAGATAGTGGGAAGTCATGGGTACAGGACAGGGGCATATGAAAACTCATCTATTTTTGTGAACCTAAAGCTGCTCTGAAAAGTTAAGTTGACTTAAACATACACTTAGCATTAGGTTCCCAACTATTACCCTGCTTTCACCCCCAGAGAGGCCTGGGATTGGTCTCTGCTTCTGTTGAATCCGTCTAGCACCTTCCCGTGTGACACCCTTGTGTCATTGTTTAGGACCCTACCTGTTACGGGTCTAATTTCTTAGGACTGCTCTCTGCTCCCCAATCTGGCCCCCTCCCTTCCCATTTCTTTTATCGACTTGTATCCCATGCCTCGTTCCCCGCAGTGAGAGATGGAGGGGTGCCCTGATATAAAAGAACACTGAGTCTCTTCCTCATTCTCTACATTGCAAAAAGTTCAATTACCACAGTTGATATCATCACTGGGCCTGCATCAGGAACAAACTAAAATGCTCATCTCCCTGGACTGCTCTGGTTAGCCTAACTCCGGTCCTTTACAGAAAAGTCAGAAAACCATTCTATGAACATTGAACATTGATAAGAACAGTTTAATGAATAAATAAGTAACAGATCACAAGACTAACAACAGCACAGTCCCACTTTGTAGCCGATGGTATCATTTGCTTTGTCACACAGGGTGCCCTGCCCTCTGGGGCATCCAGCAGAACATCTACCTAGAATCTCCAGAATTCTTTATTTTTATCCCAAGAACACCATCTACACATCACTATCATAAACATACAAAGTAATAATTAACAAAAAGACTCGGGTCACAGAGTGAAACGTTAAGAGGTTACTTTGGTGTGATAGGAGGTGTTATTTACTGTCCAAATGTTCTTCAATTAACATATAATTAATAAAAATAAGCCCTTTAAAAAGAAAAAAAAAAAAGAACACCATCTATAGTATAGTTTTGTTTTCCTCTTGGCTTTGACTGCCAGGAAACTCAAAACCAAACATGAAGAGCTCAGTTTTAAAAAAATCAGGACCATTTGGTGTGCTTTCTGTAAAATAACTTTAAGCCCTTCCCCCCACCTTTATTTTCCCACAATATATCGCCTTTGCCCTTATTTGCGAGTCAATTTACACAGAATAAATTTTTGCAAGTTCCACACCCCCCCTCCATATTGAAACATTAGAATTCTTTTTATATGACATTTCAGTTCTCAGCATGAGTGTCTTGGGCTTTGCAAATTTTCAGTGGTCAGTCTAAGCATGTGCTGCCTTCCTCTGCCATTTGAAACATATCTGCATCATATAAACTCAGGAAGTGCAACACTAACGCACGTGTTAGTTTAACTCAAATATAGTTGGGAATTAAAATTTTCAGAAAAGCACATCACACAATGAATTCACAAGACAGATGGAAACAACCTTGGTTATTAATTATAGCATTTTTCTAATATGATTATTATCTGCATTATTATGACTTTCTTTTTCTGATTGGAATATATTTTTGAAATATGTTCTTCTTCATAGTGTAGCCCAGGAATCAGCTGGACTTGTTGCACATATTTCTTGTTCTGTTTGAATGTGATCATGGGATCATGGAGAGTAGCCAATAAATGTTTGACGCTCTGGCGGCCTTTGGTTTAACTGTCCTCCTGTATCTGTTGTTAATGTTGGATTAATTGCAGCACGGAATTTACCAGATGGCGACAATAGGTGTGTGCCCCATAATTTTTCATTCAGACTTTTAACAGCGTCTTGTCTATAATAACGCTTCAGACCTGTTGAACGAATGGTTTCGAGAATGAAAGAATGGATGAAGAATAAGACAAATCAGATTCAAACTTAAAGATAAGCTCTGGTCAGGCTACAGAAGGGAGAGGAATTCCACTGTGGACAAGTCAGGTCCACATTAGGAAGCATCTGTTAAGAGAACCTGGATCTTCCCTCAATAGAGGAGTGGCCAGGATACTGTTGTGGGCTTTTATCAATCCTGGGAACAGATGTTACTTAAAACTGAATCCCCAGTGAGGCCCTCTGTCAAATTGGCCTGAAGGATTCCAGGCACCTGAACTGCATCCTTGTGCCAACGGTTCTTCCTTATTCTCTAAAGAAAGGGCACTGGGAAAGAGGCGATGGCAGAGAGAATCCAGGAGTTCGACAGCCACGTTCCACCCCACGTGCAGGACCTGCTACATCAGTCATAATGTAGACCCATATTTGGGGTCCCTTGTTCAGATCTGAATTTCAGCATTGCAACAGTTAAATGGAATACGGCTTCCTTCTAAGCTCAGGACCACTTTGGACTGCACCTTGGCAGATCTTTAAAGCTAGCTCCAGAGGCAGATGAGTTCTTAGTCTCCTATTGTTTCTGAACAAATAAAGTTGAATAGCTCTGATGCACACCAATTTTTATTAGAATGTGGAATTTTTAATAGAATTTTCTGTCATGATGGAAGCAAGCTAAATCTGTGCTCTCCAATACATAGCCACTGTCTGTAGCCATTGAGCTCTGGAAAATGTCTAATGGGACTTGAAATCTGGCTAGTAGTATTGAATAGTTGTATTTTAATTTCATTTTAATTAATATAAATAACTATGTGTGATGCGGCCAATGACTGCCATATTGAACAGAGCCATTTAATACTCCACAAAACTACAGACAATAAAGAAAATAGTTCCATATAGACAGAATCCATAACAAAGAAAAGCAAAAGCAAACAATACCTTTTTTTGGGGGGAGAGAGGTACCAGGGGTTGAACTCAGGAGCACTCGACCACTAGCCCCATCCCCAGCCCTATTTTGTATTTTCTTTAGAGACAGGGTCTCATTGAGTTGCTTAGCACCTTGCTTTTGCTGAGGCTGGCTTTGAACTCAGGATCCTTCTCAGCCTCCCGAGCTGCTGTGATTACAGGCTTGTGTCACAGAACCCAACAATGTCTTATGTTAATGGTTTGAGAATTGACAACAGCTAAGTTTGCATGTTCTCCTGGCAGAAAGTAGCAGAGGTGCTGAGAGCCATAGCCAAGTAGGAATGACCATGGCAATTTCCTTGTCAGCCTACCCAATGTTGCTTAGAGGGAGGACTCTCCATTGTGGAAATGGGCTTCCCTTGGACCCAGGTCATTTGCAGTGACATTGCATGAATGTTTGAGAAAGGTGACCCTGCTCAAGGACCAGGGTGGATCCGGGTTTAGGGTGGATCCTGCTGGGAATAGGGCGGTTCCAGGTTTAGGGTGTATCCTGCTGCCTCAGGCTCCTTGAGTACCCATTGAGTTCTCGCGGGATTCAGAGAGTATTTGGTATGCAGAGCTCGGTGGAGTGTGTAAATTTTCCCAGAACGTGCGTGTAGAGTGCCGGTGAGAGTTCGGGAATAAAGAGTTGCTGTTTGAATCTACAAGGCCGTGTGGTGGCCCGGTTATTTTGTGCCCAGCCAGACTGCGGCACAGAGCTGCTTCTAAACTCAAACAGAACAAGAAATTTCTTTAAGGCATGAAACTATGAAACTTGGAGGAAATCCCTGCCTCTGAAATTTCCAAAGGATAGAGTTTCCATGGCAATAGACTTTAACTAAATGTAATTACAAGCAACGAACTAGGGTATCTATATTGTTCCCTTCTAGCACATTTTACCTTTAATTATATTTTTCGAAGCCACTGGTGTACTAATATGTCAGACAACATTCGTTCAGGACTGAGGCTGACAAGTCATTGTAAGGAGAAAGAAAAGAGAACGCTATCATTTTCAAGGAACATTAAGAACTTTGCAGATCGAATGGAACAACAAGAAAAGATGTATTCTTTGACTATTAGTTGAAATTCCTATGCATAGTGAGAAAATGAGCTGTTATTTTATGTTTTCCACTTAGGATCACATTTCCTGCCAGACCTTATCCTCAAAGGACTCTCCCCTCAGGTCCCTTCCAAGAAGTCCCTGCCCTGGCTCCCCAGTCCTTCCTGCCTGCTCTTCCCCCCCAGCCCTCCAGCCCTAGGCCATAGCCAAGGGCAGCTTTGAGTGGTACCAACCAGGAGTCCTGACAGACACCATGAAACAGTAACAATCATCCCAATGGTCATCCTGGCTTAAAGTCAATGCCAAGCAATTAATCAGCTTTGTTGAATATGATATTTATGGAGAAGATGGTCATTATTTAAAAAAAGATTTTGTATGATGATTACTGCTGGTATGTGTGAATAAGAATTTGAAAGCATTTCCCCCCCTGCATTTTATTTCATTTTGTTTTAGTTACAAGTCAAATGTCCCTGGGTGTTAGAGAGAAATGCAGGGGCTGGCTGAAGCCAGCTGCTCAAGTGAGCTAATTCCCCTCCCAGAAAATCTTTATTGCAAGACATCCAACCAGAGCGACCACCAGACCAGCGTCATTCTCGGTGGAGACAGAATTAATGACTTAAGGAACAACTGAGATTAGGATGTGGAGGAAATCCAGCAGCGGGGGGCTACGGAGGGTCCTCATGACAAAGGAGCTGCAGGAAGGAATGAAAAGAGGGAAGGCGTGGGAAGGAAGAGGAAAAGGAAACCAAACTGGTGTCTACCAGTTAAGTCTTGTCTATCTTAATCTTCACTCAAGATGTCTAGGAACATTCTCCAGGTGTTTATTTGCACTTGCCTTTGTCCCAGGGACGCACTACCCTGGGCTTCTTTAGTTGGTATGGGCCACCTACAGGCGACAAAAAATCAGAAATCCTGCTAGGTGGGCAGTGAGTATCCCGAGCATCACTTGTGTTCAAGGAAAGCCCTAACTTTCCTCAGCAGGAACGAGGACAGCAGGCAGAGTCCTGGAGCAGAGAAAGATGAGCCACACAGATTTGGATGCATTCCCCTAGGAGCGGGACCCCGTTCTCTCTTTTGAGAGTCTAATATGACAGAGGTTTACCTATAATGCACGTGTGAAAGACTGGGGAGCAGGAAAAACGTTAAGAGGCATTGTTTCCATTGTTTTATTTGTTTTTTAAATAGTTGTTTAATTTGATGATACCTAGAATAGTTCCTTTTGCACCGACCATTTTGTCTTTGAACACACTGACTTTTTGAAGTATCCAAAACTATCATGTGCATTTGTCCAATTTCATCCCCATGTCTACGTTCAGGTTAAGAATGCCACACAGATGACATGGGTGCTTCCCTTTATGTCACAGAGGTGGGTTTTGTCCTGTTGTTGGTGGAGCTGGGTTGTTCACTAGGTTCAGCCAGGTCTTGCCGCTCTTTCCCTTAGCAAATAAAAAGAAGCATATGTGAAGAGACACTGAGACCATGTGACTCTTCTTTCCGCCCAGTGGTCTCAGCATTGCTGATTCCTGTCTGAATCATTTTTGTGGGGGATGTGAAACGATGACTTCTTGATTTTATCAGTCCTTCTAATCTATTAGCTAATATTCTTCTGTAAATGGCTAATCCTCAGTATGTTTTAATATCATTATGAATTCGTGGATTCAGATTTTTCTTAACCTTTTTTCTGCCAGACATTATACCTTGTTTCTTGAGATATTTACCAAACTGTGAAATAATAATCCTCTGAGGAGCCAGACAAATAATTTGGGGTATGTAATGTTTCTATCATCTCTCTTGAGATTACCTAATCCATAAGAGGCCATGGAAGACTCCAAGAACCTACTTGACTTTGTTTAACTGGGTGTCTCTCAAATTTATTTGACTGTGGAATCTTTTCCTATTCAACACAGACTTAGTATTTAATGAAATGCATGTGGGGAACTCTGGCCAAGAGCAAAACCTGTCAGTTAAATGTTTAAATATTTCATCAATAATATGAAACAAAGACTGTTTAATGATGATAGGTGTGTCACTGTTCAACAAATTCTATGATTAAATGAGTTATTCTACCATTATTCTCCTCACAAGGTCAACTCAGCATACCACTGGGGTCAGGAACAATCCTAAAGTAGGTATGATTTCTTAAAAAGAACACAAAAACAACTAACCATCAAAGAAAATATGAATCCATTAAAATTAAGAACTTCTTTTGATCAGAATACACTAATAGGAGCAGGAAAAGGCAAACTTCAGTCTAGGATGGTATATTTAAAAACATGCATCCAGAAGATAAATTTAAATAACTCCTACAAATATACAAGGAAAAGACCAAATAAATCTTCTTGAGTTTTTAAACTCAACTAAAAGGGCAAAAAACACAAACAGGTGCTTCACAAAAGGGGATAACCAATAACCATCAAGCAGATGAATGTTAATGACCTTAGAAAAATACAAAGTAAAATTCAATAACATGCCACTAGACAACCCCCAGCATGACTAACTTGATTGACAGCCCTAGGTGAGGGTGGGAGGTGGGGGTTCTGTGAGGCACCACCTAGAGCTCCCTCAAAGGGCGATTGTTGGCCCAGCTCCAGAGAGTGCTGGAGGATCACTCTGATCCTTTAGAGACTGCCTTGGCTACATCTTGTCCAGGTCACAGTGACAGATGGAGGAAGAGTACAAGGTCTAGCCATCTGGGCCCAACTCAGGATAATTCTGAGAGGCCATCCTAGTTCCCCCTCCCCCACTGCCAGGTTGTCATTGGCCCTACCACGGCTCAGCTTCTCCATCTGCCCAATCTCCTCTTACCGCTCGCCCCAGGAGTCAGTCACAGGACTCTGCAGTGAACATTCTGCAGAGTAAGCTCCACATCAGCAGGACTGGAATTCTCACGTCTTGGAGGGTGGTTAACAACCACTCAGAGAAAACTATCCAAGTCTACTAAAACCCAACAAGCATACCTGACCCAGAAGTCTCACTCCTCAATCGATATTGACCTAGAAGAGGGCAATGTCTCCACCAAATGTCACGTTTGAGAATGGTCATAGCAGCTTTCTTCATAGCGGACCTAATTGAAAACAACTCAAATGTCCACCAACTGTAGGTTGCCCCCTCCCCCCCTTCCATTCTCTCTCCCTCCCCCCTCATCCTTCACCTCCCTCTTGAGACCAGAGGGGCAGCCCTAGGCTTATTGACCCAGGTCAGCTGGACAGAGTTTCCACAGCAGGGTTTGGAGGTCAAATACCGAACAGCAGCATTTTCCAAATTTTGCTTCACAGCACATCCCTATGTCTTATCTGAAGACAACACCCTGAGGTCAGGTTAGTTTTGGAAGATCACTGGAATTTATCTCATTTTTTTTTTTCAAGATGTGAGATGTACTAGACAGGGTTTCCCAAACTGACTTGATTCTAGAATCATTTTTCTGCAAAACGTCTCAAGGCATAAGGCCTCTTTAGTGCACACTTGGGATAATAACTGAGATAAACAATGTTCGCTGGCTGGAACATCTTGTTGGCAGATCTTCCCCTGGAAGCCAGATTCACAGATTCTGAGTCAAGGCTATTTCACTTTCTCACCCTGTGGGGATGACCAACAAAGGACTTTTACATGAATCCCCTAGTAGCTTTTGTTCACAAAAGTGTCATGTCTTACCTAGCCTTACTCATATTTTGGGACTCTCCATAAAAATGCCATTGTTCTTCCATTAGTAGTATTTAATTTCTTGGGTTTAGTTCTCCACCAAACAATAATTTATCTAAATTGCTGTAAATATCTGTGAAACACTCACCCCTCATTCATAAGAGGAAGTTAGAAAGCTTTCTCATCTTGACATTTTGAATTAAAATTTTCACTAAAATCTAGTGGCAAAATTTAACTGTAGACATGGATCTAGCATTTTTCTTGAAGGCAGGGTCTGACACACAGATTCCTTGTCCTTCTTCAGCTTTGCTGCTGTTCCCAAAGTGGCTCGGGGCCTTTCTCATAGATCCTATTAGCCTAAATTCTTCCTCAGGAAGTAGACCTGTAGCCCTGCCCACCACTAGACACCCCAAGCTCTCAGCATGGACTAGCTCAGGTTGTGACATGATCCTTGGAAAGAAAGGGGGTATAGCAGCAGTCTTTCTATAATTAAGAAAGGTACAAGCCATTTCTTGCCAGTAGGCTAAATTTGTATCTGCCTCGAGAGACAAAGGAGAGACAGATAAGACTAGGATGTTCTTGCTCTCAGGGGTTGTATGTGCCCATGTCTGCTGCACAGGGTGGATGCAGGGGTAACCCTCCAGTAACGAGAGCTGGATGAACCTGGAAAGAGCAAATTCCATCTGCTCAAAGAATCAGCAGTGGGGAAAGGTGGTTCAGAAGCTTGGCTCTGCGCCTCACCTTCACTATGCTGACAGCTGTATCACCTCTGGATCTTAGTACTCACGGCCACTGTTTCTCCTGTGTTATCAGCAGTCCCTCTGTCCTTCTAGCCAGGTGTGTGCATCTGCACTTGCATATGTACCTATGCGCAGAAACATGCCGAGAGGGATTTGCATCAAAGGCTAAGGTGGTTGTTCTGGGGCTTTGGAAATGGGGGTGATATTTCCCTTTTTTTCTGTGAGCTTTTCACTGTCTTTTTTTAAGGCTAAAAAAATAATAAAATTTGGTCATTATAAGATCATCAATGTAGAACATAATGTAGAACATAATTTTTGATACGTTTTTGAAATAAGAGGGTCTTATAAGAAAATCCCCATCAACCAGACCAAGAATCATTGCTTCAATTCCTTTTCCTAATCCACTGACACCGAATAGTCTCTTTGTATTTAATCTTTCACGGCAGACTGACCTCTACCATTTCCTCTGCTGAAGAGGTCTGGAGAAGTCCTTAGACAGTAAAATGGAGACTATTTATTCTAAAAAAAAAACATAGAAAGAAGTAATACATCACTATACCTAGAAGAGAGGCAAATCTTTTGAAACAATACTTCACATGTGTGCAGGTGAGAACAAAAACCCTTCAGCTAATACTGAAAAAACACCATGCTCTGTATCATTAGTATTTACATGGCAATAGAGCTATCTTAAATTAAGAAATGAGGTCAAGAGCCTTTCAAGTGCTTCTGTGACAATATCTTTTGCTTCACAGGTCCTAGAGGTCAGCTGGGTTCCTAAGAGGGTGACACTTCATTCTGTCAGCTATTTAGATTTTCATTCATGGAACTCTAACAAACTATAAATGTAAAACTTGAGCGAATTTCAAAATATTATTTCTCAGGCTGAGCACAGAGGCACATGCCTGTGATCCCAGGCAACTAGGAACCTGTCTCAATATAAAATGAAAAGGGTTGGGGATGTAGTTCAGTGGTAAAGTACCACTGGGTTCAATCTCTAGTATTGAAAACAAAACAAAATACTATTTTTCAGCTTTAAAGACATTTTCTCAATTGAAATTATAATTAGATAAGTTTAAAATATTATTCTTTGATAGTTATAAATACTTTATGAAAACTTCAAATGAGATTATGAAGCTAACCAGCAGATATTAACTACTAAAATAGAGGCACATTTTCTTTTAAATATCTGAGATTCTGTCTACAGTGCCTCTGTTATATTCATTCAGATTATTCTTATATTCTAAAACAATGAAGCTTCTCAACTGGTGGAATGTTGCCAGGGCATTTGACAGAGTCTGAAGGCAACATAACCAAAAGGCATCATTTAAATTGGCTGAGGGAATGAATGGGAGCCTTATCGCAGCAGCTGAAGGCCGCATACAATTAACATCTGTCAACTTTCACAGGGCCCCATATAGAACAGGCGGCCTACAGCCCTGCAGAGCCAGCAGCCCCAGCCTCTGGCCCTGCAGACCCACATGACCTGTTACAGCCTCTGGTTGTCACTAGAACACTGAAACATTTTGGTGATGTAGGCATGATCATAAACCAACTGCTAATTAATGTTAATTATCTAGAAAAATTCTGTTAACTTTAGCATTAGGCAATCATAAAAAAATCACTTATAAAGATACATTTATATTCATTCAAAATGACTCATTTAAAATTTTTCCTCCTGTTACTTTTATTTTTCAAGGTTATAGAAATGGCCAACCATTATTTGATGAATTCTCAACTTAATTCAGCTTAAATATTTCTGTAGGAAGAGTACTAAATTCATTACATGACAAATTCGTAGTTGTTTCTGTATGAAATAAATAATTTCACTCATGAGCATGTTCAAAACAAAAAAACAAAACCAAGAGTTTCATTAAATAAATTTATTTGTTAAAATAATTTAACTCCAAATACAACTGTTGAATTTGCATTGAGTTATAACTACAATTCGTGTTTTAATTGAAATGTCAAGGTTTAACAACTGACATTGTTACAAAACAATAAACTGTTGTTCAATTTTAAATGGTCAGTTGTATTAGAGTTGAACAATTAACTGTGAACTATATCTCTGGGAAACCCCAAATCAATAATGACAAGTCTGTTTTCAAAACCTACTGCAGTCATTCTTGAAACCCTGATCAAGATTTAATAGATGCACAATGACAAGTTAAAAAAAGAACAAGAAAAAGACCCCCATAGTCTTTAACATCTGATTGGCTAAAGAGACAATTAAAGCTTAACCAGCGCTAACACAGGACTATTGATAAGAATAAAATAAAAAAAAATAAAAAATAAAAACCCAACAGCAACAGACAAAACAAAACACTTTCACATTCAGATACTGACAACATTCACACTGGAAAATCCACCCTTGAAAACAAACACCAGACATTCTTAGGCAACATTCTTTTATACCGAAAAGCAAATATCAGTAGTTTTACCACAGAAAAAATGATGGCAACTGCAAAAGTTCAGTCCTAATCTACAAACCGAAGGGGAAAATCATCAAAGCACCTTTCAATAGTTTAAGGGAAGATTTTTATGTAATACTTCTGATCAGATGCTGGCTTGTTTTGTGTAAGCTGAACAAAATGAAAGGCATCAGTTACCATCACTATCACAGCTTAAAGGAACCCCAAAGTTGCAACATTAAAAGAAAAAGAACTTAAAAATATGCTGCCTTTGAATCAAAGTCAAAAACAAAAGAAAACCTTATCACAAGAGCTAAAGAAAAAGTGGGTCTTTGGATCAAACCATAATATTTTTAAGGCATGTTAGAAAAACTTCCACTTAAGTAGTTGCTAGTCTGATCAGGGCATAAAATAAATAGTGACCCACAGTCACCAACTCTCCTCTGTAGCCA
Source organism: Marmota monax (assembly GCF_021218885.2). NCBI lineage: Eukaryota > Metazoa > Chordata > Mammalia > Rodentia > Sciuridae > Marmota > Marmota monax. Next base: position 13,186,956 of record NW_026693108.1, read on the forward strand.
CTATTTTTTTTTCATGTGCCAACAAGTGTAATCTTTCTGTTCTTGAGCTTTTTATTCCCATCTCAGCAAACACATTCATTCAGGCCGAGCTGGATTCCTGCCAGAGGAAGGCTGACAGGGTAGAGGAGGGACTCCCGCTCAGGGACCACTTATGCTCTGTCACTCCCACAGAGGGCTGCGTGGCAACACTGGTCAGGGAGCCGAATCAGCTTTTAGTAATATCCTTATGGTAAAAGTCCACCTGGTCTGACAAACCCTTCTCAGGAAGCCCCAAATTTTCACCTTTTCCACCTAACATGTTGCCAGACCTCTCATTTTCTCACCTATTTTTCATATCTGCATAGCAATCCATGATAGAAAACGTGGAATCTGTACAGCTGATTCTAATATGTAGTCTTAGTTATCATAAATTGCTATGAATTATGAAATTCTAAGAAAATGATCATTACTAGAAGTTAGAGGCTTCAAAACTCAACCAATTCATTAATAAATATTTCTACTTCAGTAGATAAACCATCCTTGTTGAATCTTTGATTTCTCTATGTGTTTGAGTTAAATCAATTTTTACACAGTGAAATCTGTTTCAAGAAAATTGATTAAAACTTTTTGCCCTATAAACAAGGTGCTTCACAATCGAAGGTTATAAAAAATTATACTGAAGAATGTAAATATTCACAATTCAAAGATTTCTCTAACAACCACGGCCTGGTTTCACCCACATTATTTCTTCAGTTTTCTTCTCTATGAAAAATACTATCAACCTTTATTTCTATCTGTAAGCTTAATGCCAGTTACTAAACACTCGGGGGCTACCCACGATTTCAATGATGTATAAAAGATACTTAAATAATTTCAAAGAAAAAAATGTTCTCAATACACTATATTCTGCAGTATAGATTCTCAGTATAGGCAATTATCTCCGACTTGTGCCAAATTCTTAGGAACGATAAACACACATGCACACACAAACACACACTCTTCCCTCAGTTACACACATAAGACCAGAGGTTACTTGCACAAGACTGAAACCAAGAAAATGTGGGGTGGTAGGTATATTGCAGGCTCAGTGATATTGCAGTTCTGAAGGCCAAATTTATCTCCAGAGGGCGGGCCCGAGATAATCTCTTCAGCATTTCTAACTCTGAAGTGAGGTGAAAACCCTTCTACACTTGATTGTAAAACTCCGGAATAGGTTTTTCCTGTGCCATTACTCATGCAAATGATAAATACTTCACGGCTATGAAAACCAAAAATTCAGAGCTTGCGCACCTTTTCAAAACAAAATATTCACTCTAGCTTTATTTGCCACTTCAGTAATCAGGGCAAAATTGTTATAAGAAAACCTTTATAGAATTCTCCAGGCAAATTAAAGATAAAAGGCTTTTTGTCCCTAACCTTCCACTCTATAATTTATGTTCTACTTTTAAGCCCAAATTATTTCACATGGTTATTCAATTTTTTAAATGCCTGCAATAAAGCTCTGCTACAGCAAACTGGATTTCCAGAGCAGGTTAGCCAAGGTCACATCATAACCAGAGCCCTTAAAGGCAAGGAGGAATTGGCTGCTTTAACGAACGTAAAAATGCCAGATATCTGTGCTGTCCTGTGCGGTTTCTGCGAACGGGAACCTGTGGCTGCAACATGGCTTCATTTTCCTCTCGTGGTGGTGCTAGTCATCTACTCAGTGCTGCTGTTAGTAAGGCTAGGCATCTCCCCCTCAGCTGCTTCCTTCTTGTTCAGTAAGGAAAGACCAGCCCTGCTCGGGCAACGGAGGCTGGGCTGGGAGTTTTCACTCGGATCCAACCCTCGTGACGGCCTCCATTTCTGTGGCCAAGCAGGTGACTGAACGGATTCTAGAGCCAGACTGGATTTCCACACAACCTTGTTCTGACTTTTTCTCTATCAAGGATTGATGCACGAGTTAGTTCCATGTCACAAATTAGGAGAACATCTATAGTTAAGCGTCAACTTTGAGAGACAGAAACGTGTCAGCTGAGCAAGGCTTCCCTGCGACGCTGTGGGCAGGCCAGCTGTTCTCTCTCTCGATGGAATTCACTGTTAGAGACTCCATCCCGATTCCTGAAATTCAGTACTCTCGTAGGAAAATATTTCTCCTTTACTTATTTTTTTTAAAGAAGACAAAATATTTTAATTGTTAAGTGGTCGTAGGAATTCTTCTGTTTTCTCCCTCATAATTATTTTAAATTTATACAACAGGTGCTTCTGTCAACTCGGCGACAACGCCGTCAACGTTTTCAAACGAGATCACCCTGTAGATGGATGGGCTATGCCTTCAAGTTGCAGATGCACAAAGGAGACTGAGGACGATGGTGAAAACTGTAGGTACTGAACCCAAATGTACTCAGAGACATCGGCTGACAGTCACTGCTCGTTTGTGAATAGAGCTGCAGTGCACTGGAGATTCACACTATGCATCCTGCCAACTCTGTGATGGAGTAGACGAAGTTTCTATCGCCTACGATACCGGGCAAATCCTGACCAGGACAGCCAGAGTTGGATGCTATTGTATGTTACAGGCAGAACAGCATGGATCATCTTTGTCAGGCTGAGCAGCATAGTTCATCTGCCTCACGATTTCTGCAAAGAGTTCGTCCACCATTGTTTTACTCTTGGCAGAAGTCTCCATAAAGGGGCAGCCCCATTCTTCCGCAAGGGCTCGGCCTTCATTGGAGGACACTTCTCTCTCACTCTCCAGGTCCACTTTATTCCCAACCAAGATGACTGGCACTTTCTCATACCTACAAAACAAACAAAACACACATAACGTAGCAGTTAGCATGAAGTTACACAGGTAGAATTAATTTTCTCTTTTCCCACCAAATTCCACCATGGTCTCTTCAGTTGCATGAAAAAGTATTTGCACTACTTGGCTTGACACCTACCTGAGGGCATTTTGAAGATGCTCTCAGAATGGATCATAAAATGAGTTTTTCAAAATGATGTTTTTAATTAATCAATTAAACATCCTTTAAAAGTCAAGTTACCTTTCCAGATATAGTTGGGAAATCATTCTCAGAATCTCAGACTAACTCCTCTTAGATTAATCTGAAATATTTTCTGTTCTAAGAGATGCTCACTCAAAATTTCAGTGATCATGTAATAATTAGCTTTAGTGAGTAAACAAACAATTTATAATTGTCAGCATTTTACTATATTCTGTAAGTATTCAAAACCAATAATGTTCTAAGAGTCCCTAAATAATAAACCAAAATAAATGGAAATCATTAAGATGAAAACCACCAAATATGACAATATCTCATCTCTTTATTAAAAGACTGTTACAAATTAGTTAATTGAAAGAGAAACAATTATGGTTCTTTTTAGACTGATAAGTATTACACATTTCAATCATTAGCCTTATTCAATGTTATTTATCTCTTTCCTTTTTAACTAGAGTGTCTCTGAGTAAATATGTTTGGAAAAAGTTAAATTGATAAAGCTGGTGATAAGAACAAAGAAAAGAGGTCCTAAATTATTTTGAGACATAAAGATGATTATCTTTACAATGGCTGCTCCAGATGTCATAGTGTGGAAAATACCTGGTGCTGATCTGCACATTTACTGTGCATCATCTAAGAAATGCAGCTAATGTATTTTCGTAAGACCACTGTTTTCACCTTAAAGGTCATTTCAAAAGGGTTTTCTGTGTGTGTGTGCTTTTTGTGATTTCTAGTACAAATGGCGGGGGGGGGCACTGGGGAGGGCACGCACCCATGTGTGTTCCCCTAAGCAGAATGCATCTCTGATTTATAGGGGAATAGCAAAACTGCACACTAGTGATACCAAATGTGACCAGACACAGTTCATCTGTAAGAAGAGGAAACCACCACATAGTCAAGACTTTACTGAGGCAGGATTCATCAGTTTTCATTGTTCAGGAAACTGAATAATAGGCAGATAGTTACTGTTTGCTATAGTACTTGAACAATTTTATCATCCTATCAAGATGGTTCTGTACTCACTCTAATTTGCTAAACCAAACATATTCCCAACAGAATCTCACTTTCTCTTTGGCACTAGATCAGACTAAGAATGGCCTCAACAAGAGGGCATACTGCAGGCAGTGTGCCATTTAGCAATTTAAAACAACAACAGCTTAAAAATGAGTGGGAGTAACATCAAGGGTAAATCTCGAATTTGGATATGATCATTTTGTAGGAAATAGATCTGGACAACTCCAATTTCTATCAAAGGACTCTGAATTTACAGTCTATCAACTGTATCTTGTGATTTCTGGTCTTAGATCATGCTGAGAGCTCTGAACACATGACACAAGGACATTGAACATCTTCTAGGACTCTTACATATAAATGATTGTGTGGACCTCTTGGCCTCTGGAAGGACAATTGGCAGAGAGAATGAAGCTGCGCTACAGAGCACCACCCATCAGCTACTCTGCAAATAAGCCCCCTTGACTGACCTGTGCTGCAGAGAAGCTGGAGGAGCTCCGCTGCAGCCCCGTCACAATGTCAGTTCTCTTCTGTTTACTTGCAAAGATATAACTGCATGTCCTTCTCCTATGGAAGCTCACATGGCTCAGCATGCTTTACACGCTTTCCTCATCAGTGAAGTAACTTACAAACATTAATACAATAAAGGAAAATGTATTGGTTGAATTTAAGTTAAAAAATAATTTCAATTTCTGTTAATAATAATTAATAATAAAGAGGAAGGAGATATGATATTACTTTCTATTATAGTTAAGAAACAAATACTTTAAGAAATACTTCTGGGTTGAAATGCAGTATTAGACCATGTTTTATACTGAAAGAGAAAATATTTCTTATACTCTTAGTTTAAATGCACAGGATTCATTACAATATGCAGATTGTCAAAACCTGCAAAAATATCAAATTATTAAGTTGTATGATACAACTTTAATATACAAACGTGTGTAAACACCAAGTTTTAAACCAAGATACAACTTTTTTAAACCAAGAATTTGAGTAAACTTTACCAGTAGTCTTATTCTCAAAAGGACCACCACAACATTGCAAACACAGGTCCACATAATAACATTTAATAATGTAGATGAAAACCCAGTCAGTATCAGAGAACCTGTCTATTCTATATACAACTTAGCTGTCAATGGTCTTTTCTAAAATCAAGATGCTAAAGACACTATAAAAATGCAGATTAATATCCTCAGAAGATTTTTAAAACTGAGTACAATCTTTAGGGGAAAAATTATGTAGATTTCAGAATACCAGATGGTGATAAATTTTGTCTCTCTTTCTGTTAACATTAAAATTTGGGACAGCAGAAAATATTTTAAACTATGATTTGAAGGCTCTGCTCCCAGCCCTGCCAATGAGAGGTGGCAAGACTAAGCAAATCATTTCCTCCACTTATCTGTATTCCATTTCTTCATCAATGAAAAAGGAAGGAGAGTATCTGTTCCCACTTAACACACAAGGTTACTATGAAGGTCAAATGAGATGATGCTAAGAAATGAAGTACTAGACAAAAGCAGGGTGGTGTTTCTTTCTTTTTTTTTTTTTCAGGGGATGTTTCTTTACTCTCAAGAAATGAGAAATGGCAAAGGGTTAGGAAGCCAGCGAAACTGATCAAAGGTGGTAAAGTTCCTGAGGAGGAGCTAAGCAAGTCAGGGAACTGGAATGAGGTAAACTAGGCAAGAGAGACAGAGTTCAAAGCAATACCAAAGCACCTGACACTGGCCGGTCCCTTCTCTCTCACACCTGTTGAGCCTCATGGTAATGAGGAAAAAGAAGAGCAGAGAAGCATTCTCAAAACACTGGGGACTTAGGAAAGACAACACTGACACTTACGGGGAGGGAGCTCAGAAGTCTTCGGGTTGGCATGACAGATAAGGTCTGGTTGGGAAGTAAGATCTGGAAGAATCTGGATCCTCCCTAAGAAAGGGGGTGAGAAGAGGCAAAGCCACCTGCTGAAACAACAGAGGAAACTGGTGTTGCTGCAGCAACATGGTGTTTCCTTAAAACCCCCAAATAAGACCAGGACTTCAGTCTCAGAACTGTCTCTAGCTAGCGCTGTGAATTTAGATTAACTTAATCTCTTGGTGCCTCAGTGTCTTACAGTCTAAAAGGAGCTGGACTAGATCCTTTCCAAGATGGGCTGAAACTCTGAGGTTAAAAATCACTACAGACATGGGGGCCACACCTACAATCAACACCTATCATTTACCAGCTTAATGGCTGAGGGCTGGGTCCTGTTCTAAGAACAACATCCAACAGGCTCATCTTTAGAAGAGATAAGTGCACAGGAGCGAAGCCAAAATTTAGGGAACCCTCCTGAGCTCTTGTGGGGCCAAAGCGTTTTCGATTCTACCAGTAAAGCAGCTGCTGCCAGGGCACTCCGACTCACAGGCAGGAGTCAGAGATGTACCAGCACCTGAGCCGCCATGCTTCCCTGACAAGGTCGCTCTAACACAATTATGGGAGATGTTTATAATTAAGTGAATACCCAAGGCCACACTGAAAACTGACTGATGTGACATACCTAACTGGCGGTAAGCACTCAATGAATCATACACTTATTCTTCTATTTAACACATACCTATTTGTTAAGAGCCTACTATGTGCTAGTACCATTGTCCCCACTTACAACATGTCACACTGATTATAGTCTAGCAGAGGACACAGACACCAACAATAAACGTAAGTAAATTACGGGTTTACTAAAAGGTAAAAGGAAAAAGAAAACAGAAATGCAGATCAGGGAGCATGCTGGGGGCACAGGCCCCACTGGGAATGTGGCATGTGAGTTAGGAAATGAAGGGTGTGAGAAGTAGGGACCAGGGAGAACACTCCAAGTGGGCTGTGGCTCCGACTCTGTGCGAGCTGGTGCTCATGCCTGGTGATTCAAGGAAGGGCAAACCAGCCTGTGAGATGATGTGAAGAGCCCCTCACAACTCCTGCAGGGCTCCTGTGGTATGGGAAACATGTTCAGGATGGAGGATCTGGGCACTAAAAGTGGCCTCAGAAGACAAATATGACATAGACGGCAGGGCCTGCTCTTATTATTTAGGAAGACTGGGCACTTAGCAGCAATGGCAGTTCTTTGCACTTCATGTTCTACTTTCATTAACAAGTTTGTGGGCTGTTTTTATTTCCCTGCTCTTTCTAAACTTTCTGGAGATGAAACCGAAAATGTAAAATTCCCAAACTACTCAAATCAATGTCTTATCGATAACCTGGTCGTGAGCAGGATCCATCTTGCCTGCATATTGAGCATTAGCAGGTGTCTCAACAATGGCATATTGTCCTTGGTGGTGCCCTCAAGAGCAAGACCAGGGTCAGACAGTGGCTGTCCAAATCATGAACAAATAATTCTGTTCATGGTCTGTGGACAAACATTTGTTTTATTGACATGAATCTCTACACTGTTTATTGTATTCATGAGCATGAATAAATGAAAACAGTTCTTTTAATGGGTGCTTAACGGGTTGAATGAAACCCCACTTAGTTGTAGAACTGATGGTCCTCTCCGTGCACAGCTTTGTAAATATCAATACCTCAAAAGCATCTGATGTGTCATCAATGGACTTGATTTTCTCCCATCTCATTCCTGTCCTGATGTGTGTGTGCATATGTATACTGGTAGTATCTAAACCTGGCTGATCATCAAAACAACCTAAAATTAAAGAATAATACTGATTCCTGGGCCCCACTCTGGAGTTACTAAATCTGAAGGATCAAGAAATATAATACACACATGCTCTGAAGACTGACTCTGAGCTTCAGAAAGTTTAGGAATCACTGGTCCCATCTATGACCTTGTGACCTCAAACACTGCATGTGTAAAGCTTATGGCTTTAAATTGTGGCAACTGCAGAATGGATCCCTCCGCATTCATTCACCAGTGATCAACTGTAGTCAGATGCCACCACTGTCAGCTCTCCCTTTAAAGGCATGAGACATGTTAAAAGGCTGAGGCAGAAAGCCAGCCTCAGCGAGGTGCTAAGCAACTCAGTGAGACCCTGTCTCTAAATAAAATTTAAAAAGGGCTGGGGATGAGGCTCAGTGCTTAAGTGCCCCTGGGTTCAATCCCCTGTACCAAAAAACGAAACAAAACAAAAAAAGAATGCTATCCTTCGTGAGAATTGCGTCCTGCTGCTGTATTCTTCGTCATATGCAGGCTGAAGTACAATTCTCTTTGAATTGAGAAATGAGAATCAGAAAGGCTTTTCCAAGTCCCCTTGTTCAACTTTCCACCCAGTGTTAAAACCTCAGACTAGGAGAAAAGTCAAAACGCCTGATGCTTCAATCACTTTCATGACAACCTTGCCTAAAGGCAACCTGCTTTCTCCTTTCTTCCAGTTTTGTTAAATGTTAGTGATAAAAGTCAGAGTTTCAACTTTGCCCCTGAGTAAGGAGATGTGGTCTGTGACACCCTGTCCCTGCTCATGCGTCCTAGTTCTTTTGCCCTCTAGTAGAAAACTTTTCTTTTCTTTTTTTGTGCAAGATTAAAAAAAATAATAAGAAGAATGGTTAGAGAAGAGCCACCTGCATGGTCAGGTTTGGCCTAGACCACAGTTGAAACCTTTTCTTTACCCCAAAATAAAAACAGGTTTTCTTCTTTCTTTTCTCTGCACAAATTAAACAACATTATCATGATTAAAAAAAAATCCTAGCAATATTTACATAGGAAAACAATCTCAATTTCACTTTTGTGAGAATGATTGCTATAAATTTTTTGTTGTATATCCTTTCAGACTATTTTCCTACACACATCTATATAAATTCAGATATGCATTTTATAAAAAAATATTGCAATTACTTTGATAACTTCAATTTTTACTCAATATTATGGAGTTTTCCATTTCAATAAATGGCATATACTATCTTAATGGCTGAATAGTATTCCAATTTATAGAATCCATAACTGTACCATAATTTAGTTATTCTTTCCCTTTTAGTGTCATATAAAGCTTCTCTAACCACTTTTTCTCTAATATAAACAGCAATCTGATGAACTTACCTAAAAGTATGACTTCTATCTCAAAGACATGAAAAATGTATGTGTATATATACATATATATGTAACTTCTGCATACTCTGTGAACCAGAAAAACCACATTTCTAGGTGAGTGCATCAAATTGTCCACACACACAGCTTCAGTGGACATCCAGAAATGTATACTACAACCAAGAGTGCTTAAGTTTTCAGAGCTGTTTCTCCACCTTCAGGATTGATATTTTTCAATCTTCCCAGAAAGCATTATGGGAGATCTGAAGAGAGGACTGCTTCTGGCTAGCACTCGAATGCTTCTACCACAGCTTGCTAGCAGAAACATCAATACTCTTTTTAAGAGTAGAAAACATGCACTAAATAAGGCTGGCCTCGTCTTCCAAACTTGTTTTGAAGTGACTACATACTCCACTGAAATAGGGCTGTTTGAGTAACTGAATAATGGAAAGAGTCTTTTGCTCTTTCTCTTTGTTCCAGAATGCATGCTGAAGAGGAACCAAGAGAAATTTGTAAATGTTATGTAAAAATTATGTACCAGGAGTAATAATACCAAGAAAATATTCAAAGATATTAGAGATATCATACCAGTGTAAAATAATCTGCTTTCATAGAAATTACTACAGTTGATATTGTACCAAAGCAGATTCCTACCAGTTTGATTGACATGGACCAACTGATGATAGAAATGCATCTCACAGGCACATTAAATGCTGCATTAAAAAGCCACTTGAGGTCTATGGCCAAAATGGCAGAAGTCCACTAAAGTCTTTATCTCTGGCTGATTTCAAATAAAAATTCAGAACAAAATACTAAAATCAAATAAAAAAGAAATCTGTTTTTCTGACAAATGAAACTGGGAAAGGGCTCCCTAAATTTCATAGGGTATTTTCCCCCTTCTCTTTCTCCTTCCCCTCCCCCCCATTTTGCCTAGAAGATGAGCCCACTTTTGGGACCATATGGCAGTGCAGAAAGCTAAAACTCTGAAAGAAACACCACATTTTTGGCTAGAAGGGCAGGAAAATGAGCCTCTGCGGTCTGAAGCATGTGGGAGGAATCTAAGAGAGGACAGAGGTAGAGAAAGAGATTCTTAATTCTGTGTTAATCAACATGAGCTCAAATGATTTTTGTATGAGTGGGATAGACTAAAGGGAGTATAATAAAGGTTTTGAGGACTGAACAGCAATTTAAACCACTGCTTGAGTCTCAAATTAGCTCCAGAGTGGTGCATGCACAAGACACAACAGTGAAGGTTTTGAAAACAAGACTGACACGAGAATATTCTCCTGAAGGAGAGCTTGAGTTTGCACTCTGAACTGAAGTGTGTTGGTTATCTGCTAAAAACCCCAAAATTTTCCAGAAGACTGCCACAGGACCAAGAGTCTAAGCAACATAATACTAAAAAATGTCTAATAGGATCTAAAATCACCAAACATACAAAGAACCAGGAAAACATCACTAATTCTCAAAGGTAAAGACAATCAATAGATGTGACATAACATAGAGGTTTACATCCTAGATCTTAAAGAAGCCAGTACAGTTTGAGCATCCCTAATCCAAAAATATGAAATCCAAAATTCTCTAACATTTGAAAATCTTTGGACAACAGTGGAGTATTTTTTATTTTGGGTTAGGAATGTTCAACCAGTAAAGCCTATGCAAATATTCCAAAACCAACAACAAAAACACCCTCTGAAGTGTGAAATATTTCTGGTTCCCATCATTCAGATAAGGGACACTCAACTGGAATAACTATGTTCCTTGAGGTAAAGTCAAACACTCTTGAAAGGAACAGAAAGATAAGATGTTCTCAGCAGAAAGTGTAAACAAGAACCAAGTGACAATTATAAAACTGAAAATTATAGTTTTTGAAATAAATCATTACTGGACGGGAGGAATGGGGTAGACAGAAAGAGCTGGTGAACTTAAAAATAGAGAATAAAAATTATCCGATTGAAAAATAGAGACAAAAGATTGAAAAATAGACAAAATGGGCAGAACATCAGGAATCTGTGGGAAAATATAAAACATTTAATACGCATGCCATTGAAGACGACAGAAAGAAATAGACTGGTTCAGGAAAAAGAAAAAAAACAATGAAAAGAAATAATGGCTGGAAACTTTTCAAACTTAGTGGAAAGGATAATTTTACAAATTATTGAAGATCAGTGAGTCCCAAACAAGATTAATTAAAAGAAAACCACTGTGAGGCACAGCATAATCAAACTACTAAAACCAAAGATAAGATAAAATCTTGAAAGCAGCCAAAGAAAAGAAATGTATTGCTTATGGAAGAACAAACAAAATAATCAAAGAGTTCTTATCAGAAACCACAGATGCCAGAAGACAATGGAACAATACCTTTAAAATACCAAAAGAATAAACAAAAACCTTATCAACAGAATATTGTATCAGTAAAAATATTCTTCAAAACTCAAGGGAAAATAAGAACATTCTCAGATAAAGGAAAAATAAGAGAATTTATCACTAGCAAATCTGTTCTAAAATAAATGCTAAAGAAAGCTATTCAGGCTAAAAAAAAGTGATATCAAAGGAAAAATGAAATTTCTGAAAAAAATTAACATCATTCAGGAATGGTAAATATCTGGGTAAGTATAACATTTTCCTCCTCTTAAGTTTCTTTAAAATATGCATAAATGCTTAAAGCAAAAATGATAACATAGTCTTTTGGTGGGGGTTGATGTAGGCAGATATAAATGAAAACTACCATTCAGGGCTTTGGTCAAATTTTGCCTTTAAAATCATCCCTTATTCTCCATACTTGGTTCATTTGTCTGAGCTTAGATATATATGAGATAATTCACACATATATATTCATATACACACACATGCACACACACACACACATATACACCTATCTTTTGTGGGGGCGGTGTACTGGGCACTGAACCCAAGGGCACTTTACCACTGAGCTATATCCCTAGCCAATTTTTTTTTTTGGTACTCCCCAGTACCAATATTGAACCCAGGGGTGCTTTATCACTGAACCACATCCTCAGCCTTTTTTAAAAATATGTATTTCTATTTGTTGATGGGCTTTATTTTATCTGTTTATTTATATGCAGTGCTGAGACTTGAACCTGGTGCCTCACATATGCTGGGCAAACGCTTTACTACTCAGCCACAACTCTAGTCCAGAAATTATTCTTTTTTTTTGGTACTGTGGATTGAACTCAGGGGTACTTCATCACTGAGCCACATCCCCAGCCCTATTTTGTATTTTATTTAGAGACAGAGTCTCACTCAGTTGCTTAGCACCTCGTCATTGCTGAGTCTGGATTTGAACTCGCAATTCTTCTGTCTCAGCCTCCTGAGCCACTGGGATTACAGTGTGCGCATGCGCACAGTGCCCAGCCCAGTCCTTTTTAATTTTTTATTTTGAATAGAATCTTGCTAAGCTGCTTAGGGCCTCACTAAGTTGCTGAGGCTGGCTTTGAGCTTGCTATCCTCCTGCCTTAGTCTTCTAAGCTGCTTGGATCACAGGCAGGCACTGCCATGCCCAGCTTATTCATATTTTATGTTACAAATTTGGTGTTCACGGGTTTTCATGAATTAATTTCCTAGTTCTCCATTAATCTACCAGGCAAATAATATAACTAAAGATATGGTAGTCCTTACCAAGAAAATAATGATTAATATATAGTAACATGGATAGGCCAATATTTCATGAAGTGAGCAAAAAATGATTTTTAAAGGAAGTAAATTCTAAGCAGAAATTTGAAGGTTGAGAGTTGAGTTAGCCATAAGAAAAAACTAGGGATGGAATATTTTAGACAAAAGGAAAAGCAAATGTAAAAGGAAAGGAAAGTGCTAGGTTTATTCAATAAGAAAAAGGAGAACAGCTGGGAGACAGCATGAAGAGCAAGAGAAACAGAAAGGATAATGGAAGAAAGAATGTGTAGTCTCACTGACTAAAGTAAGGCACAGATTCTGAGAACAGGAGAAAGCTACTGCAGGTCTTTAAGCACGGAAGATACATGGCATGTGTGACAACAGGTCACTGTGGTTAATGAGAAAAAATGGATTTTAGATGCACAAGAGTAGAAGCAGTAAGACAGGCGATGATGCAGTGTTCTAGGTAAGAGATGATGGGGACTGGAATTGGCATGATGACCAATGACTGTGGAAAGAAGTACAATAGAGTCACATGTCTCTCAGTGATGGGGACTTGTTCAGAGAAATGAGTTGCTGGGTGATTTCATCACCGAATGCACCTAGATGGTACAGCTAACTACTCACTTGCGCTTTATGGTATACTCCATCCTCTATGTGGTTTATCACTGACCAAAACGTTGTTATGGGATGTGTGACCACAGATTTTGGAGGCAGCACAAAGATATGATAATGGACTGGTTAAGGGATACAGAGTAGGGAGTGGTTTAGACCACACACACACACACACACACACACACAGAATAAAAAATGATTCATAGGTAATTATCAATTTTACAAGTATAGCTTTATCTCAGGACTAAAAATGTTAGACTACCAAGGGGAAATACTACATGCCTCTTATTACCTGCTGTTTCAAATGCACTGTGATCGTATTTGAAAACTGTATTTGTTATACAAATCACAACTTACAAAGAAATAGTGTATCATGGAGTTCTTAATAAGTACGCTAAAAATAACCTGTACTAGCTTAAACTTCACAAAATAATTACTTTCTTATAGAAGTGGCTATTTCCTTTCTTGGGTGAATAATCTATAAAAGTTTAATTTTTCACTTGTGCTAATAAATTGGTCAACTTACTTCATATAGACCTTAAGACTATTTCTGGATTTCTCCAGCTGTCTGTACTGATTATCTGGGAGTCTTTTAAAAGATGTCTGCTGTTTCAAGATAGAAACTTTTTATTGTGTAAGATAAAAATCATTTGCCGGTACAGTGGCTCACACATGTAGCTCGGCAGGTTGAGGCAGGAGGATTCCAGTAGAAGCAGTAAGACAGGCTTTTTTTTTTGAAAAAAGTCAAAGTCAGCCTCAGCAACTTAGTGAGACATCACATGAGTGGTCCCCAAAGGAGATCCTTGGGCTACAGTTTCCCATCAGGGACTGGCAAGCGCTATACCCCACTTCCAGGAGCTCGGCCCCTAAGACCAATCCTCCCACCCGATAACCTTCACCATCCTGAGGGTGGAGATATCAACAAACAACAGACAACCCACCTATTAGATAATAAAAGTAAATAATACAATAAAAAGTAAAAACGGTTCGGGATATGGCTTAGTAGTTAAGCGCTCCGGGTTCAATCCCTGATACAAAAAAAAAAAAAAAAAAAAATCATTTACTTCTCAAATTTTGTCTTGTTGAAAGCTTTTTTTTTCCCCCCACAAATTTCTACTAATAGAAAGAGAACAGGATTTTAACCTTCAACTTTTACCAAACATTTGGGCATTTCTTTCATTTCTAAAAGTTAGTTTAAAAAAATAATTAATTAATTAATTAATAGTAAAATTAATAATAAAAAATAAATTATCTTTTTAATGTTATTTCAGAATTATTATTTTGATTAAGTCTTCAGAAATCTTGGGAAAATATTATATTGATCAACAAAGAGCCTCAAATCTTTTTTAATAGAAGGGATAATATAAGAAAATAAAAACTTCAACACTTTCTTTTTAGGCCCTCTTAAGAAAGAAAAAGTAATTATTGTGGTATATTTCACTATGGGCCCTTTCAAAATTATGTTCTCCTCAGGCCAAGCATTCAAATTTAAAAAGGAGAGTTTAGAAAATTTGGGTGTTTGAGAAGCAGGGTTCGGAAGAGGAGAGGGCAGTGAATTGGTAAGTGCAATATCATCATCCTGGTGTGAGCTAGAGAACAGGTGTTCAGTACCCTACCCGACCAAGTAGGGTTTATTTTAGGGATGCAAATCTGGTTTAAAAGAAACAAAATCAAAGAATCTACCAGATGAACAGGCTAAAGAAGAAAACTCACGATTGTATTGATTGACACTGAAAAACATGATAAAACACCATACCTGTTCACAATCAAAGCTCTTCGAGAAATAGAATAGCAAGGAACTTCCCCAGTTTGATAAGAACATCTACTATCATTCTTAGTGGTGAAAGACCATTTTCCCCTTAAGACCAGGAACAGGGCAAGGACATGCACTAGCATCACTCTTACTCTCCACAGCATGGGGAGCCCTAGCCAATTCCACAAGCAGAAACTCAAGGAAAGAAAATAAAGACATATGAGCCAGATAAAAAAAAGTGAAACTGTATTTCCAGATGACATTGACTATCTATTTGGAAAATCCCAAGGAATCTCCCACAAAACAAAAATAAAACCTCTCCTAGAACTAACATGTGAGTTCAGATTGAAATGAACACACAAAAATCAAAAATATTCTTGCAGAGTAGCAATATAAACATGTACAATGAAATTAAAAATGATACCACTGACAACAACTCCAAAATCATACAGGCATAACTCTAAACACCATGTGCTGATCTTGTATGCCAAAACTATACAATTCCTGAGAAAAGAAATTAAAGACCTAAATAAATGGAAAGACATATTATGCTCACGGACTGGAAGATCTGACATAGGAAATAAGTCAATTCTCCCACAAACTGATATATAAGCTTAACACAATTCCAACAAGGTTTTAATTTTTTTTAGATAAAAGCAAGAATTTTCTTAAATTTACATGAAAGGCAATTTTGAAAAGGAAGAATAAAATGGGTAAAATCACTACACCACTTTCAACACATTTTATATACTGCTCAGTAATCAAGACTGTGAGGTATTGGCTGAAGGACAGACATTGATCTATGAAACAGAAAAGAACCCAGAAATAAACCTATACAAATATGAAAATTAACATTCAATAAAATTGCAAAAATAATTAAATGAAGGAAGAATAGCCTTTTCAACAAATGCATGGAACAATTAGTCGAGTTAAACTAACTATACAAATGTCAACTCAAAATGGATCATGACTTAAACATAAAATGTAAGATGATAATACTTTTGGAGAAAAACAAGAGAAAATTTTCTTGAGCTAAGGCTAGACAAAGAATTCTTACACTTGAGATTAAAAACAATCTATAAAATGAAAATCTGATAAATTTGATTTGATCAAAATCAAAACTGCTCTGAAAGAACAAGATGCAGACTGGGACAAACTATTTCAAGCTACACATCTGACAAAGGACTAATATCTAGAATACATAAAGAACTCTTAAAACTCAACAGTGAAAGCAAACAATCCAATTAGAAAATGGGAAAAAGGAATGAATAGACATTTCACTAAAGAGGAATTAAATGGAAAATAAGCTCCTAAAATATGTTAGGGAATTAGGGGAAATGTAAATTAAAAGCACAATGAGATATTTTGACCCATTGAATATGTAAAATAAAAAACAGAGACAATACCAAAATGACAGCAAGGCTGGAAAGAATGTAGACTGCTCCTACATCACTGGTGGAGTGTAACAGAGAAGAGCCACTTTAGAAAACAGTCTGGCAGGTTTAAAATTAAACCTGTAATTATCATATGAGTGAGAAATTATACCCCTGAGCATTTATTTCAGAAGACTTCTGTTCACATAAAATCTTTATTCATGACAGCCCCAAATCAGAAATAACCAAGGTATCCTTCAACAAGTGCAAAACTGGCAAATCCATCTGAGGAACGCTACTTGGCAATAAAAAGGGATGAACTATTAGCACATGTAACAGTTGGACAAATCTCCATGGATTTAGCTGATAGAAAAAAGCCAGTCCCTGAATGTTACATTTCTATATGATTCCAATTATAAAACTTTCTGAAATGGCAAAATTACAGAAAAGAAAAACAAATGGTTGGCAGAAGTTAAGGATGGGGAGAGGAGACAGAGCTGGGCTGGGGACGGGGTTAGAATGGCTGCAAAAGGGAAACCTGAGTGACCCTGTGGAGATGCAAATGTCCTAGATCAATGTCAGTATTCCATGATGTTGTACTACTGTTTTGCAAAATGTTACCACTGGAGAAAATTGGGCAAATGGTACATGGAATACATTATTTCTTACAATTGCATGTGAATCTACAATTATACAAGCTTAATTTTAAAAAGGTATGATAATCATGTAAATTATGCTTTATAATAATAAAGACTTAAGTATAAAAGGAGGAAATTTTACAATTAAGTTTCCAGTTAGTGCAAAAAGGTAAAAACAAAACAACGTGGCTATAAATTTTCTTTCTTTCTTTCTTTTAATGTGTGTGTGTGTGTGTGTGCTTTGCTGGACTTCGTTAAAATTAAGAATTTACTCACTAAAAGAAACCACTATGCTGGGGCTGGGTTGTGGCTCAGTGGCAGAGCACTTGCCTCGCACATGTGAGGCACTGGGTTCGATCCTTAGCACCATATAAATAAACAAAATTTATATATATATATATATATATATATATATATATAAAGAAACCACTAAGCAAGTGAAAAGGTAAGGTAAGCCAATGATTGGGGAAAGGTGATTGCAATATATATACATATGCAAATACACACACACATGATAAAGGATGTATCTAGAAATATAAGGAATGTCTACAAATCATAAAAAAACACAATCCAATTTTTCAGATGGGCAAAAGATGACACCCAAATAACCATTAGCATATGAAAAGGTGCTCAACATTTTTACACCCAGGGAAACAACATCTAAAATCACAATGAAATATCTAGAATCCCACCAGATTAGCCAAAGCTAAAAGACTGACAATATCCATGTTGGTCAGGATGTGGAGCAACTTTAACTTTTACTAGTGGGAAAGCAAACTGGTTACAACTACTTTGGAAAACCATTTAGTAGTATTTACTAATACTGGACATATGTATTTATGAACTAATAATCCTATTCCTATATATATGGCCAGAGTGTACATGCATTCACCAAAAGACATGCACTAAGATGTTCACAGCAGGTTTACTTATAGTAACCCCCATCTAGAAACTACCCAAATGCCCATCAAAGGAACAATCATAGTGCGTTCACATGAGGGGCATACCGCCCCTCAATTAAAGAAAATTAATTACCACTACTCACAACAACATGGGTAAATCTCAAAAGGAGGACTTGAAAGATAGGAGTTCAATAATATGAAAAACTAATCTATGATGGTCTCTGCATATGAAAGTAACTGGAAGGGAACATGAGGGAGCCTGCTGTGTTGCTTGAAATGTCCTACGTCTTCATCTAGGATTTGGTTACACAGCTAGATGCACACTGTGTAACTAAATCAAGATTTGTGCTCGAGAGGACAAAAGTTATACCTCAATTAAAAAATTGAAAAAAAAATCAGAAAGATAAGTAAATAAAAAATTTCCTCATTTAAGCAGAATAAACTTCAAGACAAACTGGGGACATTTACATGAGAGTAATGGTGGTTAAGCTGTGTAAGCTGCATGATCAGGCTGATCAGTTTATTACTCTCCAACAATGCCAATCAATTTTAAATTCTGACCAAGTCTTGCACTACTTAATTTATATCAAACAGTGGCTAAAGATTAAAAGCATAAAGAATACTAACATTAAAGGACAGCATGTTACTGGAAATAAAAATGATAATAATTTGAAACATTTTCACCACCTTCAGATCTATAAACTGCGTTCACAATTCCTTTCATGAGTATCAAAATACCACAGCACTCCAAAAGTCTGTTAAAAAGAGAAAATATAATGATGATTACATTTAATTTGGTCTTTTATTATTAGAAGCAAACACAACCCATGCAGAAATGTGTTATTTGTAAAGAAGTGTTTGCAACTAGAAGCCTAAAACCTTGTCATTTAGAAACCAAATGCACGAACTGTCTAAATAAACTAGTTGATAGTCTCTCTCTCTCTCTCTCAAAATACATAATATTTAAGATATCCAAAGTATGATGGCAGAAAGCAGTTGTTGATCTATATTTGGTACCTACATGTGTAGCTAAAATCGACATTTTAATGACTTTCAGTCACCAAATCAAAAACACATCATTTAAAAATCTGCCAACAAAGCATGCTGCTTCTTATCTAAACAGCAGGGGAAACCCAAGCTTGGGCACATACACAAGGAAGAGCAAATAGCTTTCATCTATCCAAAGGAAGAAGGTGTTCAGAAGGTGTTCAGAGTAAGACATGCATTAATCTTCAGTGAGAGCTGAAATCTGAAACCTGTGCATTCAAAAACAGGCTTGACTACTATTGAGTTATGGGTTTAGGAACATGCAAGCCATTTGAACTGTTAACCTAAATTTATATCTGGATTAGACTATAGTACATATCTTCTCAGAACCCTTCATTTCAGAATCCTTGACAAAAATGTTTATGAAAAAATTCACATGTTGGCCTGTCATGGTGGTGCATGCCTATAATCCCAATGGCTCAGGAGGCTGTGAAAGAAGGATTGCAAGTTCAAAGTCAGCCTCAGCAATTTAGCAAGACACTGTCTCAAAATTTAAAAAATAAAAAAATGGACTGGGGATGTAGTATCCCTGGGTTTAATCCTTGGTACAAAAAAGAAAAAAAGAAAATCACATGCATAGGGTACACATTTAAGATTCAATTACATTTACTTTTTTTTTTTTTAAAGCTATCCCTAAATGAAGAAGACTTAAAGATGTTTCAAAATTGGAAGAGCTAAGACTTTCAGTAACTTTTAAATTACAAACAGAAAAATATTTATCTGGGAGACTTATTGTACTGTTACAACAGAATCTCAAAATATGCATTTCCAAATCATTAAGAACAAATAGCACCAAATAAAACTCCTTAAAAAGCCTCAACATTGAATTTCTATAATACAGCTTTCTGGAAAACTAAGGTTATGACAACAATGCAGTTAACATTCTTCTTTACAGTGATAAACTCAGAAGAGGAAGAAGAGCACATCAATTTATACATGACATGTTGTACTTGGCTGGGTCACTGGCATGAGATTCACTGGTGGTGTCTATTAAAAAGGTCTTTAGACTTAAACCAGAACTATCAGGCTACAGATGGCAAAAGCAAGCAAATGCACAGGGGAGAAAGGAGAGAGTATGGCCCTTGAGGGCAGTCAAAAGAGAGTGGCAGGTTACCAATATTCTGGCACAGTTCAAGCCAACACTATAGTCAAAGAAGTTAGAAACAGTGTGGGACAAGGGAGAGTGGGTGGGAAGCCAAGGCTCCAACAGCCTCTAATCGCCATCAGGTATGTGATGGGAGAAGCTGTAAGGACAGGTCTAACTGGGCAGTGATTACAGGGGAGGGCAGAGCAGGAATTACTGGATGTGAGAAACTCTCGCTTCATTTTCAAACTCATTACAAAAAGCTTTTCATTTCCAAAATAACTCAAACCCAACGTACTGCAAGTTTTCTAACTGGTCTCATCTCCATTTCTCAACCCTCTTTCCTTATATACCACTTTCACAATAATTATCTCAAAATACTGCTTATATGCCCCCCACCCCCACACCTACCCTGTGAAACTATGTGGTGGGTCTCCAATGCCGAGGTAAAGGCCCACCCCTAGGTCATGGCCAAAATCAAGATACAGTGCACTACAAGCCAGTGAGAACAGGATTTGGATTTGGAGAACCTAGAAGTCCCAGCTCTGCTTCCATGAGTCTGTGATCTGACCTTTGTGAGTTTCAGTCTTCTTATATTTGAAACAAAAATATTAATATATTAAGAAAGAGGATGATAATAACATTACTAATAACAGCTAGGATATATAGAGGGCCTGGTATGTGCCAGACTCCGAGCCAACCAGTTTATATGAATTATCCATTAAAGTATTATGGATACTGTAAAATACTACAGAAATGCTAATTATTCTTTTCTAAATTTTCTCAAACCATCTGTTAGCAAGTCAGTTCTAGAATCTTAATTGTAGTGATACAAGCTATAAAAATGTACCAAAACTGTTACTTAGTATTTTATCTCCTGTATCTGGCTTCCATTCCCCAGCCATGTATGGAAACCAAATATGAAAGCCATTAATCCCTGTGGAAGACTTGAGAAAAGAAAATACGTAGCATTCCCCTCTAATATTATAAGTTGACAATTTATATATTCTCCAAATACAAGTCTCTCTCCTTATTCCATTGATCTTTCTGCTCCAAAAGTTGCTCAGTCACTAGATAGGAACTACAGCTGTTAAATTACTAGACAGAACCATAGCTGTAAAGTGCTAGTAAGACCATGTGGGGTAAAAAAGAGGGAAAAAATGAAAAAAAAAAAAAAAAAAAAAACAAAGAAAGACAGACCGACCACCACAACTCTATACAGTATTAGGAGTTCTGAGTTTAAGTCTTATTTCTGCCATAAACAAGCTGTGCAGCCTTTTGAGTTACATCTGAGACTAAGGATGGTGAGACACATGAATGTTTCATATGTTGCTATGTCCCCATGCTGGAACTGCTTCTTGATGCTTATAGACACACAAAATAGAGATAACGAGTCTTCTAGTGTGACAAGTTTTTTCATGTAGTCCACAGTGTTTCAAGTAACATGCAAAACTTATCCAAAGGTCACCAGGCCAGTGCTATCCAGAATGCTTTATTCATTTTAATTATTCCTTGCATTAGATGCTGGAATGCTCAAATTGATTTGAGGTGTAAAGAATCTCCCGAGATTTAGAGGTGGGGGGATGGTCAAAAGACAGAACCCAGTGACCTAAAGGGAACTTTGTTCATAAATTCAACAAATATTAACTGGTGTTTTCTATGTTTCAGGTGCTGAATGCCAAAATTAGAGCAGAGTATCACCAAATACATAGGTTTTTGTTGTGATTGTTGACATAAATGGAATATGTCAACTACTTTTTTTTAAAAAAAAATTTTTGTAGTTGTAGATGGACAGAATGCTTTGTTTATTTTTATGTGGTGCTAAGTATCAAACCCAGTGCCTCGTACATGCTAGGTAAGTACTCTGCCACCTAGCTACAGCCCCAGCCCTGTCAACTATTGTCATAAACAATATACATAATGGGTGAAGAGGGAGAAGGCAATACAAACTATTATAAGCAGTTGCAAAGGGCATACATAACCTTAATATGTTATCTTCTTCATAAAATTAAATGTGACCTTCAAATCATAGTCGTGTGGGCAAGAGCAGAACAACATTAGATATATAAATTGCAGGGGCAGAACGCAGGTGCCACCTTTTAAGAGTTAAGATACATTCATTCAAGTATCACTTATTCATCTTCAACAAATATTTTTGTAAAGATCTTTAAGAGGAAATTCAGAGAGTCAATAGTACTCTTTCACCAAAACAATTTCTAAAATATCAACATGTTTACTGAAAAAATAACCCAAACTAATAAATGCTGCATTAAAAACTACCCCAAAAGCTAATGGCTTCAAATAATAATTTTTCTGTTTCATAATGTTGTGGGTCATGAATTTGGGCAGAATTTAGTTGGTCGAGTTTCTGTTCCACATCATACTAACTGGGGTCACCCAGAGGTTCAGTTAGGGGGAGTGGGGCTCCGCTGAAGGCTCAAAGTTGGCTCTACCTCAGGCTTAGCACAATGGCAGAAACATCTAGAAGGCGTCTCCCTCCCCCTAGCACGTATTCCCAGGGGAGCTGGCCTTCTTACAAGTCATCTCAGGCTTACACATAGGTGGACACTGCTAGTTCTTTTAGAGGGCAGGTCCCAAACTGGCTTCGCATCACTTCTGCCAGACTTTTGTTCGACGTAGACACAAAAGAGGGATAAAATACTTTCTGCTTCTCAATGGAAGTTGTATCACAGAACCTGTGGCCACTTTTAATCCAGCACACTTAGTGAAAGATGTTCCCTTTCAAAACTGAGCAGAATTTCCAGTTCATGAGGACTAACAAATTAACAAAAGCAGTAGAGGTTCTGACAAGGTCAAAGAAATTGTTTATTTAGACTAGTTAACACAAAATCATATGGGAAAATGAAATTTTCTGTCAAGATTCTAAAAACAGAATTTAAGGTAAGAGTAAAGAGTGAACATATAATTTTTCATCCAAAAAAAAATTATCATCCAAACTGAGATATTTTTGAGATGGAAAGGGGTACTGTAGATGCATGTGGAGGACAACAGGCATAACTCTGAACAGTCCCAAGTAAAAGAGACATACGGTTACCTTTAAAGAAAAATAAACATGACACTTACTCAGGGGCCACTCGTGGGATTGTCAGAAGCCACTGGGCATGGTCTACGAAGAAAAGCTTTAGAACCAGGATATGCTGATGACAGCAACAGAAGAAACCTCCTTCCCTAAGTAAGTAGTCCCTACCTCCAAAAATATACCATATTTCTTTCAATAAAGTCAGATGATGTGCTCTTGGTGGTCTTAGGAATACGCATTTTCTGTCATCAAAAACAGCATTTAAAAATGTCATTGGGAGGCATCTGTCATAATTAAGATACTGGTTTGTTAGGCAGCACTCTGGCTGCCTCTCTTAGGGTAAATACTGTGTGGGTTCCAGGGCTCTCTGTGAGCCCACACACAGCGCCAGAGGATCCTCCAAGCCTAGAGCATCGGTAGATGACACTCCTCTTACATCCTTCCTCAAAAAAGGTCACAGCACTCCAAGCCATTGAGAACAAGAGCAAATAGACAATTTACACAAATGTTACTGTTCCTTAATGCCAGACTTCTGAAAACAATGGAATTACCCATTGAGAAATTCTTTTCTCATTTCCTCTTAAAAAATAAACTAAAATATTAAATCTTGTTAATTCTCTAGCTTTCATATATGTACATATTAACTTTCTAGTGAGCTTTTCTCATGTATGTATGTATATATGTATTTCTAGCTAGCTTTCAAACGTGTATATATTGAACAAACAGCATCTGGTCCTTCACTTTACCAAACAATATTGCTCATAGCCAAAGTTTGTTTGGATTACTGGTTCCAAAAGCAGAAAAAGAAACAGAATAAATGTTTGTTGGTCATCTGTGGAAGAGGAAAACTATATTTTGGATAGGAAGGAAAATGTACTAAATATACTACTATGTTCTGAATATTTGTCACTCCAAAATTCCTATGTTGAAACTTAATCCCAAGGACACAGAATTAAGAGGTGGGAACTTTAGGATATGATTAGGTCACAACAGTTCTGTTCTTATGAAAGAGATTAATGGTTTTATGAAAGAGGCTTGAGGGAATCATTTTGCCCCTTCCATCATAAGATGATGCAGCAATAGGTCATCTGTGATACTGAATGTGCTAGCACCTTGATTTGGACATTCCAGCATCCAGAACTGTTAGCAAAAGATTTCTATTGTTATAAATTATCCAATCTAAGGTATTTTATTACAACAGCCTGAAGAGACTAATACATATACTAAACTAAAGATCTGATTGTCATTAATCCTTTAGACTAATTTCTGACCTTCCATAATGAGTTAGAATGAATGAAAAATTCCTTAGAAAAGGTGGCCTAGAAAAGGCAGTGTCTTTGGTGGAAAAATATTTTTAATCTTAGAAATCAAATTATTTTAAAAACTGTATTTCTTACAAGTCAACATTGTCAAATATATATTCATCAATAGTACATTTTGGCATATCAAGTGGATAAAGATAGTATCTTGTACTTATTTTGTATAATGCCCAGGGCAATGTTATGCAAATGAAGTGGCTTAAACCATATTTTTTGATGTTGACAATGATGATTTTTATTCAAAAAGATAAAACTTTTTCTGAAACTGATTTATTAAAAAGCTGTCAACACTTAACTATATATAACTAGTCAGAGAGATTACTAAAATTATCTTCATTCCATGCAGTTTTTAGTAGTCATAAAAGGATCTACTGCCATTATCAACTTTTTAAAAAAAGAAAAACATTTAATAAATACTAATGTGCTGATTACTTTTCTCATAGTGTTTTATATTTAAAATACATGTACTAAAAATCAGTGCCATCACATTTGATGCTAGCACTTAAAACAGAGAACAACAGAAAAAATGGAAATGTGGTGCCAGGTTAGGTATATAATTTGTCTAGATACAATAAAGCTATTAAGTCTTATTCCTAAGAAATTATGTGGCAGCACAATGTTTTATATATAAAGAATCCAGTCACAGAGGTGAACGCCAGTAACCCCAACTACCCAGGAGGCTGTGGAAGGAGGATCACAAGTTTGAGGTCAGTCTGGACAATTTAGCCAGGTCCTAGTCTACAGGACACAGCTCAGTGGTAAGTCGATTTCCTAGTAAGTGCAAGGCCATGGGTTAAAATCCCATTGGGGCGTGGAGAGATAAATGCTTGTTTGTATGTTTTTTTTTTCTATTTCTGTAATTTTTGTTGAAACCTTATTGTTGATATTTTAGGGTTACTATGTAAAGAAACACTTTATGTTCACTATCTCATTAGTTATTATATCATACCCATATTACAGATTAGGAAATTAAAATGCAGAGAATGTTAACTTGCTTCTAATTACACAATTAATAAGTGTCAGATCTCAGCTTTAACAATATTAACACTGCCTTTAAAGATGAGACCAACATGTACAATAAAATACTGTATTAGAGAATTACATACAATAGTTGTTAAGTTCATTGGAAACCTGAAGATAGACATATTTAGAATTCTCCAATTACAGAGGAAAACACTCTAAGATTTCATTTAGAAATAGCAATAAAGACATCTAGTAAAGAAGAAAACACTAATATGTATTGAATTATTAATATGATGTAGGAATTCCACATTTGAATTATTAATTTTAAGGGGATGGAATGCATGAAAAATAACACTCCTAAATGTTTTAAGTAGAGGTTTATAATGTTTCTCTTGGGCAATTTTATGAAATGACTTTAAGATATCTATAATCATGATCTTCATTTATTTTACAGAATCAATACCATCTTGGACCAATGCACCAGACTTTCCCAATCCTCCTCACAAGTAGTTATGATAACGGACAATCCTGCAATCACACATTTAAGCCTGGGTACTAATTACAGGTTGCATATTTCTTACCCCAAATGTTTGGGACCTGAAGTGTTTCAGATTTTTGAACTTAGCATATGGTATCCTGGGACAGAACTCAAATCTAAACATGAAATTCACTCATGTTTCATGTACACCTTATACATATAGCCTGAAGGTAATTGTATATAATATTTTTAGAGCATCTGCATTTTGACTGTAATTAGTCACATGGAGTTAGGTGTGGAATTTTACACTTGTGGTGTCACATTAGTGCTTAAAAGTTTCAGATTTGGGGGCATTTCAAATTTTGAATTTTGGGGTCAGGAGTGCTCAACCTATACCACATCCCTTAAAGTTTCCACAATGTATGGGCTATTCTGAATGAACAAGATTACATGAGAAATTCATCCTCATATTTCTAATATGCACAACAAAGAACATGCTAAATGCTTCCTCAAAAGACATACTTTGTGTATCTTTAGTGATTAATTCTACCTTTCCTCTGGTACCACCTGCTAACTGATACCAGGAGCAGTTTCATTTTCAAATTCTTACATAGCATAGTAGGATATTGCAAAAGCAGGAGGGAGAAGATAAGAATTGTTCCAAAATATTAAACAACTCTATTTAGTGTTCTCAGAGGAAAAGGATACAGGATAGTAGCTTCCAAATTATGTGTGATGAGATCACTTTGATGGTAACTTAAAAACAGTGAATAAGAGGAAAATGCAATACAAGCAATATAGCAAGTTTAACTACTGTTTCATGAAACAATGGTTTCAGCTATATAGATTTATACTTGCATGAACACTGTATCACCATATCAAAAGTATTTCCCACCAAGGGCCCTGATAAGGAGATGTGAAAGCCATTGCTGAGTGGACAACACAGGTAGGCAGAG
Source organism: Marmota monax (assembly GCF_021218885.2). Taxonomy (NCBI): domain Eukaryota; kingdom Metazoa; phylum Chordata; class Mammalia; order Rodentia; family Sciuridae; genus Marmota; species Marmota monax. The sequence goes on from NW_026693108.1 coordinate 13,213,727, forward strand.
TTTTTAAAATATTTTGATTTTGACACATAACATTTAAAACATGAAAATCACCAATTAACCTATTGTCCCTAAAATATCATTTTTGTTGTTTTAAAAATGTAAATATATTAGAGCAATCAACAAGTAAAAACTCCACATATCCAATTCTACCAGTGAATACGTTCCAGCAACATGAATAAGAATGTATAAAATTGTGCTTACTTTACCAGCTGTAATTCATTTTAAACAGCTTATTCAGAGAGTTTTCAACCATGTATGATTAGCAGTAAATTTCCAACATTAAGTAAATGTATCAAACTTCCAAAAACTTCCAATAATGATCTGCTATTAGTCTTCCCAAACCATGACTTCAATATGATAAGCCACTGATAATTCAGATACCCAATAACTTGTTCTGATCACAAGCTTAAAAATCTTATTTCGTATCATTAGCCTTCAATTTAAACTAAAATTTATTAAAAATCTGGCTAATGTGTTTTTCTAAATTTCTTTTCTTATAAGAAAAAAAACAGTGAAGTAGTTAGAATATTAGGCCCAATATTCCCAGAGAGATTTCAATCTTTTAGAAATACAAACCTAACTCTATTTAGTGTTAAGAATATACCATGATAAGATCTTCGCAACTTGAAACATTCTTTTTCAGATATTTTGATTTCTTTAAACTTTACCAACATACTTACACACCTTAATGAAAGGCAGTTGTCTAAAACCATAATGTTACCATTAGTGATATCATTCTACCAAAGGGCTCAGTTTGATTTGATAAAGCATTAAAAAATGTTAAGAAACTAAATCTCTCTGTGTCACACTGAGAATAATTTTTTAATGAAACAAACCACAACTGTGCCAAGTAAATACAAAGGCAAAAATATATAATAGATGGCATATATTTACACACCATTAAAATCTCATGATAGGGGTTAGGGTTGTAGCTCAGTAGTAGAGTGCTTGCCTTGCATGTGCGAGGCACTGGATTCAATCCTCAGCAACACATATAAATATATAAAGGTACTATGTCCATCTACAACTAAAGAAAATATTTTATGATAGAGATTTCCTACAAAATACTATGTCTATAGATCTATAACTATTCAGTTTCTGTAAGTTTTATCGTGTTTGAAAGTCGACTTATATTCAAACTCTAATAATTTCCCCAAAATGATTTAAAGAGTTTTTAATTTTTCATATGCTATAGGCCTGAAAAATAAATGTAAGAAACAGTAGGTAAGAATAGATAGGAACAGATAACAAGAAAAAACAGAAGCAAAGAAAACCCTAGAGTGAAGTCTCACATTCTTCCCTAAGGGAATTCTGAAGATAATAACTAAAAGAAAAACTGTGAAAATAAAAAATATACTTGAACAAATTCCCTGAAATCAAGTACAATGTAGATGGTTTTAGGTAATGATCCTTGCTTCTTAGAAATACGTGTAAATGTGTGATATATGCACTTTAATGTGTCCTACACACTTTCCTAGAAGTTCCCTACAGCAATGAAGCCACTCAGTTGTTCTGCTCCTGGGAAACAGGCAAATGAAAAGACTCCAACAGTGTGCCCTTTCTGCTGGTTGTCTCTAGGCCCTTTTTCCTTCATCAGTTCCCCTGCCTCCTACTTAACGTTTATTTCTCATCTAACTTTTCCTAAAAGAAAGCCAGAAATTCAACAGCATCCACTTGCTGGTGGCCTGAATATTTCTTTCAGTGGACAGTCAATGTCACCTTTCAAAACATCCATTTGTTCTTCTTACCAGAGGATCTATCAATATGCGGGGAGATTGATATCTTTGGTTCATGTGGGAGAATGGTTGGCTATTTTTGCTTATTTCCACTTAATGATTCCTCTGGTTATAGATTTTGTTGATAGAATTATCATTAAATCTTAACTAGGCAAGACTTGCAGGTCACAAGCTGAAAATGAATGGGGGGTCATTATTTAAGGGTTCATTTATTTAAGATTATAAACTTTACTCCTTCCCTCATAACCTCAACAAGAAGGGCTCTCACAGAATGTTAGAGCTGAAGGGAGATAATTTCCCCAATCTGCAAAGTGAAATTTTCAATATTCCAATCCTGGGATGGCAAATAGAAAACTACTAAATTATATGTGTTAATTTTATAAAGCAGCAAAATAAAAGCTCCATTTCAGAAAAAAAACAAACTTTGTGGACCATAAAAAGCAACTCATTGTATGAAATCTTAGTTATGCAATACAAATAAGTCCTAGGGCCCTACTGTACCATGTTAGCATGGCATGTATGGTTAACAATAGGGTACTCTGTACTTAAAAATTGCTAAGAGGATAAACCTTATGTTAAGTGTTCTTACTACAAAACACAAAAAAGAATGAATGAATAAATGATTCTATGACTACAGTGGGAGGAACATTTTGCAGGCAATGGACAGGCTCATGGTATAGATTAGGGTGATAGTTTCATGGGTGTATGCTTATTTCCAAAAAAATCATATTGCATACATTAAGCCCGAACAGTTTTGTGCATGTCAATCATAGTTCAATAAAATGGTTTTAAAGTTTATGAAAAACATCAAGCTCTTGAAATTCTTGAAACAAATTTCATTTTTGACCATGTGAATTCTTCTAGTAAAAGATGAGGAACTGAACATTCATATTCTCTCCTCTTCCTATTATTTTATTTTATATTGTCAATGTTTTAAACACGAATATTCTATTTTGTAATCACAATTGTCTTTAAATCTTAGTTCTGTATTTAGATGGATGCAGCTCCTACCATTAGTCCCACCCTCTATACTCAAAATCTTGGTTATATGATTGACTGTCAGGAATTAGTCATCAATTTTTCATGGAATACATTTATTAATGCTAAAAAAGTGACTCACAGCTATTAGGTTCTGTACCTTGGAGGCTCAGCTTTGGATTAAACTTTGGTGCCTGAGGAAGGAGATGTCTATGGAAGAAAAAGGAATGGTAGCAGAGGTCCAGAAATTTCACTTACTTGGGACAAACATCATTTGATATATTCTCTGGTTTTAGCTCTCCACCCAACTGGTCGTGGGCCAACGATCTATGCGTAGCAACTGGCAACATGCTTTTGTTTTAGAGTAAGTTTTTACTAATACTCATTGTAAGAAGAAAAGTAAAATCAGCTAGATCACTTAAAAGATGTGAAAATAACAATTTTTATAAAGTAATAACTTCCTTTGGGGAGTGCGAATCAATCCCTTTCCCCTAATTTTACAACACCTCTCGCCTTCAGCCTGTGCAATATTATCAAGCCTACAGCTCTCAAGTTCTTTCCTTGACTATGTTCATTTCTCGTTTCTATTCCTAGCTATTCACTCATTTCTACTCTCTACTGAGTAGGTTTTATCTACTCTCAACTTGAACTATGTATGTGACACTGGGTCTTTATATTCATATATAATCTGATCATGGGGGCTTTCATTCAAATATTCTAACTACTTATTAGGCACAGCTATCTATATGATTATGATCACCATCTCCCAAACTGAAATAATCTCTCCCAGCTATTCCTCTCTAATCTTATTCATTCATGTTCAAAATGTCAAGGTTACTTTTGACCTTTCTTCCTCTCCCAGTTTGATTAACTCATTCTTTATAATATTACTTGCATCTTCCCTTCTGATCCTTCAGACACCATGCTAATTCAGAATCTTTATACTTCAAATAGATAACCACAATATGTACAATGATTCCTCCTGTTATAAAACAGAGCTATTTCCATGAAGCCATCTATTAGATTAACTCCCTACTACTATTTCTCTAATATTTTGAGTATAGTTCTTGACAACAGGATTGAGTCTAAAGTCTTTAACCTTCTATAATTTAACTTTAAAAAATTTCCCCTTACCTCCCCTCACACTTCTATAAAAATTTCTAGTTTAGCCAATCTGGTCTATTTATCATCCAAATAACATAGTCTATGCATTTCCCGTGCCATATCTTCCATCTGGAAGACATCATGCTCCTGATTCTTGGAAGTTCACCTTAAACTTTCCTATTCCCTTGCTGCCCAACTAGAAGTACTCTCCAGGAAAGTTAGCTAAGAAAGATCAACTCCTCCAGCTGCAAAATCAACTTCAAAAAACCATCCCCTCCACCTATACCACTAAAACATTTGGGGGAAACTGAGACCAAAAGACAATACAAACACTCTTCTTTCCAAACATTCTTTTCCAACATATTTATCTTGATCGTTTCCTACATGCTAGAAGCTGTGCTAGCCACATGCACTTAAGTGTTTTGTGAGAAAGACTGACAGTATATAAATCATCACATCAGTACATAAGTAAATGTTGAGGAGTACACAAAAAAGATGGGGGGAGGACAGGGTGCACTGATATTTAAAGTCTGTGTGGCTGAGGGAAGGGTGAGGTGTGAAGTTAGTCTAGTGTGGGAAGACAGGAAAGGGATTAATTCAGTTTGGGAAGCAACAGAAGGCTTCTTTAAATGGGGGAACCTGTTAAGCAGGGGTGAAAAAATGATTAGGAATTAACTCTGCAAAGAGGTGGAAGAGTTCTACAGGAAGGAGAGCCAAGAGAAAGGCACTTTCAAGGATAAGGTCAAGGTGCTAGAGTACAATGAAAACTGTAAGAGGTGTGGCTGCAAAGGCCAGGAGGGACAGGAGCATGCTGGGCTTTAAAGGTCCTACTGAAGGTTTCTAGGGTTTATCCTAAGAACAGCCCTTGAATAGAATGTTCCAAGATTTCAAATTCGATCCATGGCTGACCCTGGGATGAGTAATGAAGAAGTAATTCTGAACTCAGAAAGAATTCTAATTTTATTACAATTAAAACACTTTTGCACCCCATCACTCTTCTTTGTGTGTGTGATCTCACCTCAAGTCAAGTTTAAAAAGCATATGAATTTATACATATGGCCATTTTCAGCTGGTCAACCTGGCTTTGCCAAGAGATCATGTACACACACACACACACGTATGTGTATGCACCTTTAATACTTAAGGAAGTGTGGGCCAGTTTTATTTTTTTAAAAGCAAAATATTCCAATTAATAACAATCCAATGAAAAGCTCCATTTCACTGTCTGGCTATGTTAAATGTTCATTCTCTTGCCTTTTTTCATAGGATCCCTCATAAGGCAATATAAGTTTTAAAGAGAATACCAACAAAATTCTTGCCAAAGATTGTTTTAATTCTAATTGTTTTTATCCTCACCTGTCTATACTGGTGAGGATTTGGAAAGAAGATTGTTTGTATTGTCCTTTGGTCTCTGTTTCCCCCAAATATTTTAGGGTATAGTAGGTGCCTGCTATTCTACATTTCAAAATGCAATTACAAGTTTAAGTTATTTCTTCTAAAATTACAATTACATCATAGAAAAAAAGTTAAAGAAGTTCGGGTAACAAAGTAAGTAACAAAAAGACAGCTAGCATTTTTTGAGCAATTTCTGTATACCAAGTAGTTTATTAAGCACCTTAGTACACATTATCTCATTTAATTCTGAGAGGTGCCTGCTATTCTACATTTCATAAACACAGAAACTGGGGCTTATAGAAATATGCAAGCATTTCTCCATAATATATATACCTTAGACTTGTGCTATGCAGACTGGCCTGTGGTCACATGAGGCAACTAAACATTTGAAAAGAGGCTAGTTTTATCAAGTTGAGCTATAAGTATCACCATATTTCAAAGACTTAGTATTTAAAGATATCTTTAATAAATTTTTGAATATTGATAATACGTTAATATCACCATATTTTGGATATAGTGTGTTAAATAAAATGATTATTAAGATTAGTTTTACCTAGGTTTTTAATCAACTACTAGAAATTTTTAGATTACCTATGTGGTTCACATTGTGTTTTTATCAAACAGTGCTGACCTAGAGACCAAAGGTTAGGAGCTGATTTGGCCAGCAGACACCAAGTTGAAAGACAAATTAACACAGAAAAGGATACATTGATTCATAAAGATACTGGTTTTAATCTCCTTTCCATCAGTGAGTGGTCTTAGATAAGTTACCAAATCTCTTGGCACTTCAGTTACATCATCTGCATTATGGTGATATTAAATGTCCTCTAACAACTACTTCATATAGTATGTAAAGCAGCTAGTTGGTACACAATGAGCAAAGGAAGCAATTACTGAATACCTACTATAGCAATTGGGAAGTTTAAAAATTGGCTCGCAAAAGAATACAAAATTCACCCATTTGAAAATCATGTTTTATTCTTTTTCAGTGAGAGGAGTTAGAGAACGCTAGCTAGCTTAATATATGCCTTACTTTTAGATTGTATTAGAATATAAATCATTTATAGCCAATCCTCTCTCCCATTAAATTGTTTCTAAGATGGGTGCAGCAGCACATGCCCATAATCCCAGGGACTAGGTTGTGGGGACATGGTGCTGAAGCTTTAGGATCACAAGTTCAAAGACAACCTGGATAACTTAGGGAGAACCTGTCTCAAAATAAAAAATAAGGACTGAGGATGTAGCTCAGTGATAGAGTGCCCATGGTTCAATCTCCAGAACCCAAAAAATAAAGCTTCTAAAATGTTAGATTGAGAAGCCACAAGATGAGGTTAGGGAAGGTATACAAAAGAGGACATAGAAGTAAGGGCCTGAGTGTTCTTGAGTATACAGTAGTTAAATTCCAGTGAAAACAGTTTTGAACTCTAATTCAGCTACTCAATGGCCTTTTAAACATAACGAACTAAGACTAGTGAGTAAAGTGGCATCTGGGAAGTAAATTTTACTCTATTTTTTTTTCCTGGATCACAGTGCAAATTATTCCAGGATACAGACTATTTCATTATTACAACTGAGAAAAGTAATTTGCACTATATTACAAGAAACCCAAAATACAAGGACCATGCGATCTAATACTTTGCCATATTCTTTGCCCTAGGCTTCTGCCAAGTTAGCCCTGTATCCAGGTTGTACATGCACTTTATAATGTATTATGTATGCACTTAAATGTGAAGGGTGGGATAGCTAGAGCATTCACTTGGATTATTTGATATATGTATCTGGTCTAAATTGACCTGAGACAATGAATGAGACTACCTATTTTTGAGTCTGCTTTCTTTTTAATTGAGTGCTACTGGGGTAAGGGGATAATAATTAAGGATTTGAGTTACTTAAATGTAGCTCCTTTAAATCATATACATAGATACCAAAATTGTTCATCTAACTACAAAACAACTTTAAGATAATAAGACTGGAGAAATAAAAAGCTATCGGATGCACAGATTTGAAAACAAAATAGAGACCGTGAAATAGTCACTGTTTTAATTTGGAATTTAACACAAGAATTTACATACAAAATTTTAGTTTTGCTGTTAAGAGTGTATACTTTAATCTCATATGTAGCACTATCCATCACTTGCAATGAATTGTAAGCATCCCCTGAATATGAGTGACTTGGCCCTGGCTCTTTCAAATTAATAGATTCACACTGACTTATAATGTGATTGTGTCTATAGCACACCTATCTTTCAGTAAATGTCTTCACATTTAGAACTATGGGTAGAATAAGCCAGGAAAAAAAAAAAGACGACACTAAAATTGTTGGCAACATTAATAATGACCAGATGAAACAGTAACATGTAATTAAATAATAATTAGAAAAAAATTACCAAAACTCTACAATAATATGTTATTACATTTCTGATGCTTAAATTATAGAGAAAAATATTCAGTAAATTTAAGAGAAAACAAACATTTTAAACCATTTGGTCAACAGTATTTCCAAAACACTTTAGGAATTTAACAGGAAAGAATTTATTTGCATAAACTTTAAATTAGCTAATACTTCAGTCGCACTTTTGAAGACACTTCTATTTTGTTTTGAGAAATGCTTTTATCCCTCCATTCTGACCCTCACCCCATCCCACCGCCTGAGGATAAAAGTGAATAGATTAAATAAGGAAAAAGTTAAGATGCATTATTTTACTGTGAATGGCATATTTGTACTATCATATGCAAATAATCTCGAAACCCCACTGAGCTGTTAGGATGTCTTCAAATAATTTGATAATCTGTCTTTAAAGTTTCGCATTAAATTAGAGTTCATTTTTGCAAAACGCCTGGCAGCATTAAATCTTTTCTGAAAAGATAAAGGTCTCCTTCTTCTCGAACTGACATCATTACAGGATACATTTGTGAAAATTTTGCTGTCAAACATTGCAAAGGTAGGTGTGTGTGTGTGTGTGTGTGTGTGTGTTATCTGCAGACGTCTCACCTACAGTCGCACAGCTCTCCTCTCCCCGACGCACTTACCCACCCCTCTCCCGCCCCCGGCAAGTTTCAAACTTTGTTTCCTTTGGGGTTCTGCACCGGCACTACCAACAACATCCAAAAGACAAAGGGCTCTGCCGTGGGTTAAAGGAATGCCAAATTTTAGTAGTGAGACAAAGCACTCAAATTTGAGCTTCAGGCAGAGCGGAGAATGCTAAAGCCCAAAGCTCGACGCCCTCTCCCTACACAGCTCCCTCCCCGCGGCCCGCGCGGGGAGCTCAGGCCGCCGGACTGCGACTCCGAGCTGCAGCCGCCAAGCCCCCAGCACCCTGTGGGGCCACCCGGCCGGCTCACCGCTTCACTCGGATGATCTGATCCCGCATGGGCTTGATGTCCTGGAAGCTCTGCTGGTTGACCAGGCTGTACACGAGGATGAAGCCCTGGCCGTTTTTGATGTACAGGTCCCGCATGGACGCGAACTGCTCGGTGCCCGCGGTGTCCAGGATCTCCAGCACCGACGGCGACGAGTCCACCTCGATCTCCTTGCGGTAGAAGTCCTCGATCGTGGGGTCGTATTTCTCGATGAAGGTGCCGGTCACGAACTGCACGGTCAGGGCGGATTTGCCTACCCCGCCCGAGCCCAGCACCACCACTTTGTACTCGCGCATCGTCCCTCCGCGGCTGCCGCCGCCGTCGCCGCCCGCGACATAGACCTCCGCCCGCCGCGCTGCGCCCCGGACCCTGCCCCGCGGCCGGCCCCGCCGCCTTCCGCGGCCGCCCCCACCTCACGGCCGCGGCGGACCCCCGGGCCCCTGCGGCGGGCCCGCAGCTGAGAGAGCAGCGGCCCTGGGCATGGGCCGAGCCGGGCAGCGAAGCGACCCCGCGGGCGCCGGCAGAGACTGAGGGCGAGCTGGAGCGAGAGCCGCCGGAGCCGCCCGAGCCGCGGGCCCGCAGTGCCTCCCGCCCAGCCCCGCCCCTCGCGCCTCCACGCCCAGCTCCCCGCCCGCTGCCGCTTCCCCCGGCGCGCGCGCCCGAGCACAGCCGCAGCGCTGCCGGAGGCGGGGTCGGCGGCCGGGGCGGAGCCACGACACAGCCCCGCCCCCAATCCCTGTCGCCTAGGCAACCGGCCGCGCGCGCTCCCGGGAGGCCCTGCACCGCGCAGAAGCGTAGTCCCGCCCTGGGATAAACAAGCTTCACGTCCGCTCGGCAACACCCAACCCCGCACACCAGCGGCAAACCCTAGCGCCTGCGAAATGCGCGTGCGCGCTTCCCGCTTGCGGCAGGGGTAAAGTCCATTTGAGACTCCCACGCTCAGAATTTGGCAGAGAAGATGAGGTAGAGGGGCCATGGGAACTTCCAGGGTGGAAGGTGAGAAGACTAGATGCGCGATGTCCAAAGGGAGTCACTGAGTGCCCCTGCCCTATACCACCCAGAGTATTCCGGGGGTCTTCGTTCTTGTATAAACAGAACGATGTGAACCTTTGTTTAAGGAGAGAAGCGCCTCCAGGTCTCTGCCTGAGGCTGGTGAAACAATGAGCTGTAGCTTGGTTTCAAACGCCCAGACACTGAGGAAAGGAAGAGCCGGCCCTTCGGCCCTACGCCCTAGAGCTAGTCAGGGGCGCCCAGACACCACGTAAGCCAGGTCCACGCCCGATGACGTCCTCCAGACCCGCCCCTTTTCGGTGCCCTCAAGTCGAGCTCTTCCCACGCCCTGACAGCCGTCGGCGCACGGAAAACCTGGAAAACGGAGCTCCCACCGGCAGCGGGAAGGCTCGGCGATACCTCATAGCAACAGCCTGCTGGGGGCATCTAGTAGGAAGCTGGAATTCGTTCTAACCAATTAGATCACGCCTCTGCACCCCATGGTACCACTCACAACCAATAGAGAGATGTTTGGTGCTATGTGTCCCCCCCCCACCGACCAACTTCAACCAATGGGGAAAACCCTAGTCTAGACTCAGCCAACCCACCTCCCAGAGCCTCACCAGGCTGGGCATTTGCTCTTGCGCACGCTCTGCCAACCAATCATAGGTGAGCTGATGAATGACGGAGGTTTGGGCTGAGCCAACCAGGACTCGCAATTCCCTTGCTCCGAGAGCTGGTGGTATGGAGACCGGGCCAACGCTGGCTGAGTCTGGGAGGGGCGGAGATGGAAGGGCTCGTTGCGGTGCTCTGTTCTGGCAAAGGAACTGGGTGCGTTGGCAGGCGAGAGTGATGAATTCTGCTTTTAACGTCGTCTCCGTGGCATTCTGCCTGAAAGATGGGCATGGAAGTGGTGCTGAGGGATGTGGGCTGAATCGAGAAAACAGGGACTTTTGTCTTTAGGGTGAGAAATTTTCCGGTCCTTAGGAGGCACCGTGCTGCTGCAGTCGCATTGGTCTTCCATGCGTGCCTTCTAAAACATTTCTTTTTTCTTTCACTACTAAAAATTTAGCACTGTGTCTTTGATATTAGAACTTAGTTGCACACCTTCTCCCATACGATCATATTTAAGAAGCTTTACATCTTCAATCATCCTCGACTGTGGGTTTTTTTTTTTTTTTTTTTGGAATCACTAATTGCTGTATTTAGCTTTTCTAAAACATTTCCTTCTCGAACAGGTCTCCCCGTGTCCATTGCTATCTCACATTTCTTGAGAACAGTACATTTCTGTAGTTCTAATGTTAGATCCTAGTATACCTACCCACCATTCTTCTTTCCCACAAGGTCATCCTAGAGAGGATTTTGATCTGAGTTTCTCTAAAAAACAGATGTTCCCCACCTTTTCTATCAACTATCAAATTACTATAAAGGTGTACTCGGATTTTTCAATGTCCTCCTGCTCTGATAGCTCCATTATACGATTATGTTAGTGGATAACTAACTATGTTTGCATTACCTTGCTGTAGTATAACACGCACCAAGTTTTTGTTTAAAATAATTGAGGACAAATATCCTGTCAAACTTAAAATATAAATTGCAATTGTTCCTCAGTAAAATACAGCTGTCTCTGATACCCAGAAGACTGTTTTCAGAAAGGATACCCACATACATATCCCAAAATCTGCAGATTACATAACATGGTATATTTGCATATAATCTATACACATCTTTCTCTATACTTTGTCATTTCTAGACTGCTTATAATGCCTAATAGAATGTAAATGCTATGCAAATAATTGCTATATTGTATGGTTTAGGGCATAAAGACTAGGGGGAAAAGGCAGTACATGTTGGGTACTGATGCAGAATTTGATCTGATTGGTTAAATCCGTGGTTGCAGAACCCATGGATATGAGAACTGGCAGTATAATTCAGTTATTACTTCTTGGTTACATATTGACAAACTATGAGAAGTTAAATCTGAACTACCAGAATCGTGGTGAAAGCACTCTGAGAAAAATAAAATATCAGAAATGTTTTAAGGGAATGTAAACTGACAAGAATCATATATGAATCTAATCTAGTAATGTAAAGAAGTAAATTTAAACATAGAGCTTACATGGATATGTCATACCTGAGCAACAGTGGCTATAATTCAAGAGGATCATACAGGTAAATACAATGTTCATCTAGCTTTATAGAAGTCTCATATTTTGTGTAAAACTGATATGTGTTTTTATGATTAGTAGCAGCTTCATTTTTCTGAGGACAGACTGTCTCTTGTAGGCTGCAAATTGTGCATCTTGATGATAAGAAGTTCCTGTGCTTGCTGAGGATTAAGTTGAGTCAAGAATCATCAAACTCTGTCTGTAAAGGTCATGACAGCCCATGTTGTACCTTGCATTACAGTAGTACTGACAATTCATTCACTTTGCAAGGGATAAAGGTACCATGATGTTTCTTTTTTTGAAAATTTTGCATTGGGGTTATGGATACTCAAGGTAAATTTAGGCATCTGTTTTCATTATTCCTAGGTCCCCAAAGTTGGGAAACTCTAGATTGTAGTGCATCTAATAGCAGTTGTTACAAAAATAGTGAGGGGCAACCTAGCACCCCACTTAGAATAATAGCTTTTTGACATTCCTCAAGCTATTTTCCCTGACCTTTCATCATGTTGACTTTTTCAATAGGGAGAAGTGTAGAAACTGCAGCCCATGGAGTGATTGTGACCATTTATGTTTCTCATATGACAGGCCTCAGTTTTCATTCCCATTCGTTGCCATAAAGCAAAAGAAACACAATGGGTAGTAGCTTATTTTTTGTATCTACTTTGGCTTGGATATTGGTGGTATGGAGACCAGGCCGATGCTGGCGGAGTCTGGGAGGGGCAGAGATGGAAGGGCTCCTTTGATTTGTGGCTGTATGTAGCATAGTGGTTAAAAGGTTAGCTGCTGTAAGAAGGATGTGAGGACATTTAGAGAATTTGAAGATTTGGGTGGGAGATGGGTGTCTATTTCCTGATCCCTTGATCATGTTCATTTATGTGTCTGTATAACCTTTATTCGAGGCTTGATTTTAGAAATAAAAATATATATCTTCATTTTTTTGTAGGAAAGAAAACAAAAAAGAGATAAGGTGAAAATGATTTTTTCCCCAAGAGCAGTAAATCTTTATGACAGTAGAAACTCAACACTATACACTGACACTGTGGGGTCCCTGCAGTTTCAGAAGTATGTTTCTGTGAGAAAAGAGGGAGAGGGAGAGGGAGGGGGAGGGGGAGGGGGAGAGGGAGAGGGAGAGGGAGACTTCATTTCTGGGAGAGGGAGAGGGAGAGGGAGACTTCATTTCTTTTCTCCCCACTGGATCTGAAAGGGAGTTATCTCACCTATATCCAGATACCCTCAATTGTCACACATGTGTTACCATAGAAACCTAGCTTCTTTCTTCCTTTCTGTGAAAGATGTTGGAAAAGGTGGAACAAAGTGGGAAATAAAATACACTGTGTTCTGGGACTTCCTGATGCGCACAAGAAGCAAATACATAAAGAAATTTAGTACAAATAAGTTAATAGAAGATGTTTGTAATATGACCGGTACTTATTGGCTCTAAAACCCTGATTCAAATTGCTTCCTTTTAATACGTGCATGTCTCTGATTAATCATAAAGAGAAAGGACATATAAAGTACATTAGCACCTGTGAAGGGCTGCTGGCAATTATAAAAGGAACAGATGAAATTTTCCTAGCCTCTGAGGCTCCTAATACATTGAGAAACAAGTCCACATGAGGAGTGGAAAGGAAGGGGCAAATAAGCTTGCTCTTCTTTTGAAAATGTGACATGTCTTAGTGCTTTCGGAAAGAAAAAGAATTAGAGTATAGACACTGAATGCATATGTAAACAAGTCAATGAGGAAACCTGTTTGTTAAGAAAGCAAATGTTTCAAAAGACAACTTTAATCGGAAAACATTTCTAAAAGAAACTGCTTAATGATTAAAATGTAGGGAAGAAAACCAAAAAACCCTGAAGAATCTAAAGAGCTCAAGGGTTCTGAGGGAAGATGGGAAGAACCTAGATCCTGGTTGAGGACATTGAACCTCAAGCCCACCCTGGAAATGCTCTCCTGTGGCTCATGGCTAAGTAAACATCCAGTGTCCTTTGCTGTAAGTCTATTAGATTCTCTGTACCCTATAGTCAGATACATCTCAACTCTTACAGAAATTGGGAGGAATTCCAGACAAAATGGTGTTTTAAAAAATTCAGCAAGCATTTGTGACTACTTTCATTCTCTTGAATGAAATGATGAATGATATGATAAAGATATTTATTAAACACTCAGTATGTATATTTTTCTGAGTTCTGAACAGTAAATGAATAGCCAAATGAGCTTGTGTTCTAGCAGGAGAGAAATACATTAATAAACCAATCGCATTATGTAAAATTAATGCCAATAAGGGAAAATGAGAGAGTTTAAAGGGTGTGTAATAAAATATAGATAAATAATAAAAGAAAACATAATTAAAGAAGGGAACAAAATTATAGATGCAAATGCCTCCTAAGAACATGATAATATAATGTCTACTTTGTACATGAATTCCTAGAGGGCAAGAGAAACAGGAAGGAAACCTGAATGAGATAGTCAAGGAAAGCTGAGGCCAATTCATACTGGAAACACCTTTTGAAGGAGGTGGACAAAGGAAAGGCTAGATGGGACAGATGGGAGGATGCAAGGATCCAGAAGAGCAAAGGAAAAAAGCGGGGATTGAGTAGGAGCAAGATGAGGGAGATTCCAAATCACTGGATCCATAATCCCCCTCACAGTAGCGTTACAGGGATGCCACTTGGGAAATATCAGAAGTTAGAACTCTCAACGCAAGATTATAAAAGGTGCAAAACTAATGTAAGGAGAAAAAGTGGGAGTACAGAGTGCATTTGAAATTAAGGCATTATTCAAAATAATGAATAATTTGAAATGTGGGCGTCATCAAAGAATTGTCATGAGAAGTAATCATGGACCCAAGGGCACTGAGGAGCAATTCAAACTTTCACAAATAAAAGAAAAATGAAGAGTAGAAAAGAAAGTACAGACAGGTAGGATAAAAGTCTTGCTTATGGTTATTTTTTATGGTAGTGATTATTGACATGCATTATGTAAAAATGGATTTGATTGAAAGATGCATTTCATTAGCCTAGTAATATGTAAAGGTGGTCTTTTTGGTAAATAATGTAATTTAAAGTGTTTTCCTTGGATTTTTTTTTTTTTTTTTTGTAACTTGCTGTGGAAAAGTCTTTTCAGTAACGAAACCATAAAGAACAATAATTTACATGTAAGTGAAGCATTTGGGCAATAAAAAGAAAAATAATGTAGATGTGCCAGATGTAATAGTAGAGCAATAATAATAATAAATACTTTTAGTGAAAATCAGAATTTTGTTAGGCATAATGTGGTTTATGGTCGAGTATAGCTAAGAAAATTTTCTGGGGGGAAAAAAAACAAAAACAAGCTACAGTGGCCAATGAACACCTTGATGTTACTGGAGGTAGAATTTACCGTTCACATTTGTGACCCCAGGTGTCACCTGAACAGATATCGGTCTTTACACTAATAGCACATTGAGTAAATTGGACAAATCCTCTACATGATTCTGATTTGCCCTGGGGTTAAAAATCAACAATATTATTAAATATTCATTCTACATTTTCTGAAGTAAAAAATCACACTTAAAGTCAATGGTGATCCTGAAAATGTCTACGAGGATACAGAATAACAAGATTACATACTTCAAATCCAGAATTTAACTTAAATTCTTCCTCCCCATTTGTCCCTTACACATGAATTAATCTCTCACCAGATTCCCCACTTTATACCTCTCTTCTCATGTGTACCACAGTTTATCTTGTATTATATTTATCTCCATCTGTCATTTTAGCTGGTTTGGGGACCCATGAAAGTTGGGGGAGGGGGTAGAAGCTATAATGTTTCTGTCTTTCTAATCTCTATACTGCTCTAGCTAGTCAATGGTATATATTTAATAAGTATTGATTGAATTAGATTGAATATAAAATATTAAATGGCATTACAGTTATAATAAATTTCCATGTTATTGAATTATTGCATTCTGTCTATTAAAGGATATTATTTCTAGTTTCATAATACTTAAAGATCAATGCTATTTTTCAGCTTTGAACTTCAACTCTAAATGAAGGAAAACTGTAACGGTGAAATTTCAAATAGCTGTAATTCCTCAAAGAGCAGTGACATAGGCTTAATACAGAACAATTACAGCTGGGCCACATCCTTTAGTCAGTCATTTGTTTTTCTTACCAAATCCTTCTATTAAGACAAACAAATTCTGGATCTGACTGAAGAGTAGGAAATTTAGAAAGCCTTTCATTTTTATGTGAAATGAAAATAAAATTTTCATTGCATGAAATTTCATTGCATGTGAAATTACACTTTAAAATAATCACATCAACTTCTGTTTCAATAAAAAATTATTTCAATTAGATAAAAATAACAATAATAAAACAAATCACCAAGGCAAATAACTTTTAAAAGATAAAAGTCATTGAGGTTAAAGAATATTAAGAATATTAATTTATAAAAACATAAACATACCCTTGCTATAGTTTTTTGTCTTGTGTCCCCTTAAAATTTCAGGAGTGTTTCTTGCTTAGAAATCAAGGATGTCTGAGTGGCAGGACTTGGACGGGCTGCGAAGGAAATATTTATGTCTTTAATTCCCTTATTAAGGATCCTGTCTTTCATTCCAGCCTCAGGCCTGGTGTAGGCAGGACAGGAAAGCTCAGAGATGGTGGGTGGGTACAGAAACTTCAAGACTAGTCAGATGCAGCAGACAGGGTGGAGCGCTGACGACAGGAGCCTTGTGAGTCCCCAGTTGCTGCCTTGGTTAGGGACCCTGGGCATGATGCTTACTAACTACGCAATCCAATCTACTCCCGTACAGATTTTAGAAGCACAGTTGAATGTGCTAAAATGGAATTCCTACCTACTCAGAACATTATACTTCTGTGTGCCCATATGCCCAACTTATTTCCAAATATATTTGGGAAAAATAAAATATGGATTCTTGGTACTAAAGAGATAGAATATAGTGCATGTGACCATTTATTTTTGTAGTTTCCTTTGGGGTTTTTGTCATACTCTAGAGGACTTGTGTTGGTGGCACATGTGTTCCCTATTCTAGGCATTGGTACATCACTGCCTTGCTCATGGGCCAGTCAGGTCTGTTTCCTCTTGAATTTAGAACTGGCATCCAGAGGGATGGGCGTTCAAACTAGAAAGTATGAGAAAGCTGCACTGAGCCTTCATCATCAGAGAATGACAATCTACAGGAAATGTCAACAAAGTAGATTCTTAGAATCAAGAGAAAAGCAGTGGTGACTCACCTAGTTCAGAGGTGGTGTTTCACTTAGCTCTGCAGACCATTTCTCTTTAGGAGGAAACCAAAGTACATGTTCCACTGTTGGCATGTGAGATTCCCTCCTCCATGCCAATCTTCTATGAAATTTTCCATTAAGTTGATATCAGTGGGCTTCTGCCACTCACAACTAGATTCCTCATAAAGGCAAGTTTGTTCCATTGGAATGTGTTTCCTCACACCCCCATTAACTTTGCATTGGAAACCAATGGCATTCTATTGCCAGTGTTAATCAGGTATTATGGCCCAAGTATTTCTCAGAACCTAATTGCACATGATAATAATGGCACATGGTAATAATTGCATTGATAACAATGGCTTCTGGAACTGCTATGTGACAGTATGTCACAGAGGGTTCTGCCAGGTAGTTTGTCCTTTCTGCAATGAAGGAAATACTTTCTCTCATGCAGATTTAATAACAAAATGTAGTGCACGAGCTACAGACAATAGCCAGGTCTTGCAATGTAAAGCCTGGGCTGCAGCCTAGCTCACAGATCCAGGCATAGAGCCCAGTGCCAGCCCTCCAAAGAGTGGGCAATCCAGGAGCATTTGAGTTTTTCCTGTAGCTATTCAACAAATACACAAGGAGGTGTTCTGCTTTGGCTTACCATTTATTGTAGTTCTTATGCAGCGATAGTTTTCTAGTTGTCTTCTGTAGAAACTGAAAAGTCATACAGAATCATTTAGTTCCTCTTTCAGACAGTACCTGACTTGCCCAGAAACAGGTGGAGCTTCTCCTATAAATACAAGGCCTTCTTTCTTGCCTTGACTGCAGTGAGGGAGATTTGGCGCTTCTGGTTGATAGTCACATTTGTAAACTTGCAGTCTTCTCTAAGATAGCTTTACACTTAAATTTCAAATCAATTGAAAATGAAACTCTTGACCATCTTTTTCATCATCTAGATTTGGATACCCTTGAGAGCAAAGAGGGATGCTATTAATAATAAAGACAGGACAACAGGCCTCGGGACTGACCCAGGCAAACTAGATGATGCTGTCAGCCTGCCCTCAGGTTCCACGCATGGTTTCTGAGTAACTTGCATACTGAGAAGCCTAAGGATTCTTGGTGTCATTTTTGACCTACCATCATTCTCAGGCTCTGGACTCTCACTGGGTCCTGTAGTCCTGTTGACAGCTTCAGCCTCAATTCATACTTTCCACTCTAGGTTTGAATTTTTTCTCTGCTTTTGTACACAGTGATTTCCCATTCTATCACATAATCTTGGCTTTGAGGTAACTACATTTGATATATTATATCCAGCATTTTATAAGTGTTTGGAATTGGACCAAGGCCCCTTCTTCATCAAATTATTTTCCAGATTTCATTATAAATGAGGATTTGACTTTCCCTGAATTTCACATACCCAGAATGCCATTTCTGATGTTTGTCATGAGCAGAATTGACACACAGGAAAGCACAGCCAAAATCTAAATCTGAGTTCATCACAAGGCAGAAAGATTGTCTAAAAAGAAAAATAAAACTGTCTTCTACCCTAAAATATTTAATATTTGAACTAAAGTCAGTCCTCTGATACTCTGATGGCAGTGTGGCTACAAGTTTTAAACTTGGGGGAGGAACTGGGATTATTTGTTTTACCCTTTTTTTTTCAGCCAGCTTTCTGTCACTATAAGAAAATACCAGAGAGACACAACTTAAAACAGGAAAATTTTCTTTTGTCTCATGGTTTCAGACCATAGTTGGCTGACTCCATTGCTTTTGAGCCTGTGGCAAGGCAGAATATCATGACAGGAAGCATTTGGTGGAGCAGTGGTGCTCTCCTCATGGTGGCCAGGAAGCATGAGAGAGAGAAGGGGCTGGGGTCCCAGTGTCCCTTCAAGGCCACACCTCCAGTGACCTATCTTCCTTCTACTTGGCTCCAACTCTTGACTGTCCCATCACCTTCCAATAAGTACCACAGATTGAGTACCAAGCCTTTAGCTTTAGTGACAAAAGGTTAGGTGTTATTTGTGGACTGCTCATTTTTGAGTAAGAATTTGGGGGTCACCGCATGACACTGGCCACTGAATGGAGCCTCCAGGAATGTGGAGCACGTGCCGGGAAGCTGACGTCCACATGCCTTGCAGGGGCAGGGACCGTCAGTGGGCACACTTCTCAGTTCTCAGGTTCCACTGTCTTCAAGCAAGTCTCTTACCCAGTAACCTCGGTTACAGGACTTGATGCCTTAGCTCAGAGGCTCGGTGGCAGTGCTGCAGCAGTCTGCACAGGGCTGGGCTCTGACAGGGACTGCTGAGGCCCCGGGGAGCAGGGATGTGCACAGACTCACCATGTTATTTTTTCTTTTGGCATTTGAAAAGTGTCAGATTATATTGTGGACTGATCCACACTGGAAGGTTATTAAAGTAAATAAGCAGAAGGCTGCCAAACACATAAGATAGCCTTTCTCAGGTTTCCTAAAGGAAAACTGGCTGGGGATTGTTGGAGGATGCTGGATTTACATCTCAAGAATCGAGCTCTCTCTGTTCTACAAGTAGACCCCTCACACATGTCCACTGTCCCTTCTCACCATAACTCTCAGCACTGCTTTGTCCAAGGGCAAGTTCAAACCAATCCAAGCGTCCACCAACAGGAGAATGAATAGGCAGCATGGTGTACTGTATAACTATATGGTGAAATATTACTCAGCCATGGAAAAAAGGGCATGCTGATGCATATTACTATGTAGATAACCTGGACAATGTGGAAAGTGAAATAAGTCAATCACAATGGACAAGTTCTGCATGATTCCATTTGCATGAAATATCTAGAACAGGCAAATTCATAGACATAGAAAGTAGACTCAAGGTTACCAGGGGCTGGGGTGGAGGAGGGAGTGGGAATTAGCATTAAATGGATATAGAATTCATGGTGGTGAGGTTGTGAAAGTACTTAGTGCCACTGAACTGTACACTTAACCTGGTTAACCCAGCAGATTTTATGTTACATGTACTTTAACACACACAAAAGAAAGAGGGAGAGAGACAGAAAGAGAGAGAGGCACACACTCCCACTTCTGGAGAAATGGAGTGGACATACTTTTCCCCATTTCTTCTGCAGCGAAAGCTCTGCACATGGCAAACCCAAGAAGTGACCCACCTGTGAGTTTCCCGGGTTTTCTTTTTGCCTCTCACACCCCAGGTGTGGGGCCAAGAAGTCAGCCACCTGCAGGCAACAACAGTTGCTGGGAAGACGAAGAAGAAAGAAGCCCTGGGGCGCGGGCTTGGCACTGAAGGTGCTGGTTTCAGATTTGATGGGTGATGAAGGATCTGCCATAGGGGGAACCTGTCTTTGGGTCTGGGGATAGGGTGACCCCGTCTTTGGGTCTGGGAGCAGCTCCAGATCGGTGGATGCAAAGCTTCTGGTGGGTCTCAAAGCCACCCACAACTCCTCTAAACTCTCCAAATACAAAGCCTATGCTGGGATCTAAATGTGACCTCTTGACTCATTTCTAATCCTCACTGGAAATTTTCAAAGACCAATTGGATCCCCTAGGTGGGGTCACCTTGATTATGTAACTCATTATCGTGACTGCAGAAGCCACCCAATCTCAGGCAATTGTTTCCAAATAAACAGAGTTACTCAGGAGAACTTATGCCCAGACCTGTCATTGTTCCAACACTTTTATACAAGAACTGAGTTTCTAAAATTCAAACTCTTATCCCTAGTAAAGATTAGTTAACTGTTAATCCTGTGAGAAAAGCAAAATTTAACACAAAAAGGAACCCCAGTGGCAAGTCTCTCTGCTTCCTTGTAAACATCAAGATAAAGAGTGAGGTAAAGGCTGGAGGTGAAATTTCATTTTCGTCCCTCACTTTCTTTGCTGTGCCGAAAAAAATACTCAGCAAAACTCTCTGTGCCTTTGTTTTCTTATCTGTAAAATTGGAGTAATGCTAATAATAAAGAATCTAAAAATTATTAAAAAGTTCACTGCATACAATTTTCATCACAAATTCATAAATCTTGGAACGCAGGGACTCTCTTCATCTTTAGAACATTCCAGAAAAACCTAGTCTGCTTGCTGCCTTATAGACATGCTCAGGGAGGGCTTAACTGACCAAAGCTCTGTATCCATGGCTGAGTATTCAAGTCCGCTGGAGCTGCAGGGGACATACACAGTCTCATCTTTGCATCCCTGGGGCTGAAGAACTATGTCCCGGGGGCCACAGGTCCTGTTCTGGATGGCTTAGAAATCTACCCACTCCCTAATCCTGGGCTGGAATGTCTCAGTGGCAGGGCTGATGGGTACAGTCCTTCATTAGAAGTTCTGAGAAACAGTCATCTCTCATTTATATATCTTCCTCAGAGTTTCAGCCTTATCTTGGCTTCCTCAAATCTAACTAATCTAGCCACAAAGCTACTCGATAAAGAAGTGGAATTTTTAATTCCTAGGTTGCAAATTAAGAAACCTGTGCCTGTGGGGAGCAGGTTAAGTGGTTATGTCACTGGAAAGCATTCAATTTTTTGGTGGTGCTGGGGATTGAACCCAGGGCCTTATGCATGCCAGGCAAGCATTCTACCAACTGAGCTATATCTCCAGCCCCTAAAGCATTCAAATTTAAGTATATAAAAAGTATAAATAAAGTTCAACACTTACTTCATATTTTATCCATTTGGTTCTATTTGTCAGGCACCAAAAGAGAAGGATTTGACATTCATATCCTTTGCCTGTATTTCCTCTTCCTGAATGATCTGTGTAACTTTAATTTTCTAAATCACAAGGTGGTAGGTTAACTTTAGTGTAAGAAAAATGTAGATCTGGAGATCACTTTTTGAGAAGTCTGTCTAGATATTTAATTAAGAAAGTCTCTCATTAAGAAAACAGGTAACAGAATTTTTTAATTTTTACCTCAGTCTCAAGTAGTCAATTATTAGTTAAAATGCATTTACAGGATATCCTAAGTCAAGGGTTAATGAAATTTGTCATTTATTTCACCTTCTGTAAGAGGATTACCACAAACTTTATTCTTGGGTGTCTTGCTTATTATTTACATGAATTATTTATCTTATGTCTTGAAATTTAATACATGTCATAGAGCTGCAAATTACACGATCCATCTTGGGTTTTGTAGTTTGCTGTCTAAATGGGTAATCAATCTCAGCTATTAGTTTTATTTATTAAGCCCAGCTGGAGAAGTAGAAGTTTGACCCCATCTTACATTATGCTAAAAACAGGAATGGTTCGTCCAGAATGTTAAAGGCAGTGCAGCTAAAGGCAAAACCAATTTAAGTGAAAGGTAAATTAATAAATACTGGGCCAATCCTTCGTGTCAGGATTATAGGAGGAGATTAATATATTGTCCCTGCCAAGACAGAAACCAGAGCATGCTGGCCAACAACAACAACAACAATAACAAAAAAACACTGAATTACATCATGGTTTCAAGAGTCATTCTGAATCAGTAAAACAAACTTTGGAAAGTTTAAGAAATAAACTCTCAGATGGCAAGACTTACCAGTTTCCTCTTGTTTAATTTTTTTCCCATACTATTGGTCTATCCTAAGACCTTCAAGCAAAATGGATCAGAATGGTCTAAGAGCCATCTAGGAATAGTAATGCTGAGAAAAACTGATAGTGAGATCAGTTTTTCTGAGTTACTCTTTGTCTGGCTGCCTTTCATTTGAGAGTACAGAACAGAGGAAGATTTAGGCACTGTGACCAGGCCTCTTGGCTTGGGGGGTTTGAGGGGAAGGAGGATGGGTTACAGAATAAGAAACTAAACTCAAAATTTTCAGCACAAAATCTGCTATTCTCATGTTTTTTTCTTTACCTCAAATTAAAACTTATATTTATCACCCAAATTCTTAACCCAGTTTTTACTTTTAGACTTTCTAAACAGCTAAATACTTAGCTTTTTTATGAACTAGAAGAGTATGCAGAATCCCAGAACTTTGGCTACTAAAAAATACTGCAGAAAGAGAATGTGGCGTGCTGTGGTCGTGATGATTGAGTCTTAAACGCTGTGTGTGAATATCATTTCTCCGCAGCGGGGTCTCTGTGAGTCCTTTTTTCTCTGCTAGAACGTTGTCCTCCCTCACCCTGCTGTGTTGTACAGGCAGCCTTTAACTCAGTGTCCCAGTTATTTGGGGGAAGTTTTCTAAGTCTTCAGAGGAACCCAGGTCCTCCTCTGTTCTGGAGTCTCCTATCCTGTCCAAGGACTAACTTTGATGGCAGGAAAATTGACATTACTTGATTGGTGTCTGTCTCTCCCAAGGGAAAGGGGCCCCTGGGGTCAAGGGCTTTGCCACCTTTCCTCCTCAGTTTGCCTCCAGCTCTTAGCGCAGCACTTGGAGCTTAGCAGACCTCCATTAATACTTGTTGAATCAATGACTGAGAAGTGAGAGCATTTTGCTTTTGAATTGGTGAGAAAAGGGATGGGAAACACAACTTTTGTGCCTTCCCAAACCATCATGGAACGTGTATTCCTGAAACCACTAAGAAGGACGATTTCTCCCAGGGGTTATAAGTGCAGGTCTGACTATGTTCAGCGCTGGCTGAACTGGAAATTACTAAAAATGGTGCTGAAAGCTTCTCTGTTGTGCAACAAATGTATAACTGGCTTTAAAGTTGACATCGATTTTCTATCTTGCAGTGGGAAGAAGGAAGAAGGAGACAACTGAGATGAACCTCACCTGTATATTGTTGGGTCACTCCTGATTCTCCCACTCCTGCAGCGTCTGCGCAGCTTCCGGGACATGTTTTATTGCTCCAATTCAACAGGAGAGATCAACAACTGGACCCAGTTTGTGGAGACTGGAAAACAGGATTTCCTTTTGTTTTATGACCTCAGTTTCCACCTCCTCCACCTCTGTGGCCTCTAGTTCCTCTTTCCTTTGTCAGGGAAGGTGTCACCTATGGGTTTCCTCCTCAAAATTGCAAAGGAAATTCAAGATATAGTTCCTTTTCAGTCTGCATCTTGGCTTCGTGACAAAACTCAGCTATTGTTTTGAAGAGAAATATGAAATGGAATAGTAAAAATTGAGATCTATGCAAGAAGTTCCCTCTAGTTCATTTTCATCTTGTCTTCAATTAGCTCAACAATATGTGTATTGCACATTTTGAAACAGAAGGCACTGTGGTATGTGTTAGCTAATAAAAAACATTCAGTCTGTAGGTAGCGATATAAGACAGACAGTGGTAAGTATGAAAATAAAAATACCAAGACAATGCTATTGGAGGACAGAGAATTGATTGATTGATTCCAGTTTCAGTATTTAGAAGACGTTGAGAAGGTTCTGAACCTTGAAAGACAGACCTTTAATTAACGTGGAAGATTTCAATCAGAGGGAGAAGAGAGACTTCCAGGCAGAAGAAACAAGGGAAAGCTAGACAAGAGGGTGGGAGAAAAGAGATGTGCTAGAGATATTGGATAATACTATGCAGCTAGAGTTACTAATGTCTGGACAAATAATGAGAAATAAGATTATAAAGGTGGATTGCATCTGATAGAGGAGGCCTCGAATGCAATGCAGGCCAGCTGGACTGTTCTGCAGATGGGATCTGCTCAGGAAAGGTTACATTTATTTGACTTTTAGTAAGTTGTGTTTGGTGTGTTAGTAAGAAAGCTAGAATTCTATTCTGGTGAAACAGAGATTAACAGGGAGGCTATCCAAGTTTCTAGTACTATTATGTCTTGCCCTGTTACTTCCTAGGGGTTTGGGCTTGAATCTGCTTGTGTGGAGACATGGGCTTTGTTGGCCAGAAGGGGGTTGAAAGACACACAGTTTGCATGAAAACATACCTGCAGAAGAGGCTGGTTGCCCTGTGCCTTGCTGGTAATGACTCTGGGTCCTTA
Source organism: Marmota monax (assembly GCF_021218885.2). NCBI lineage: Eukaryota > Metazoa > Chordata > Mammalia > Rodentia > Sciuridae > Marmota > Marmota monax. The sequence goes on from NW_026693108.1 coordinate 13,238,519, forward strand.
GCCTGTGGGGGGCAGTGAAGGAGGGGCAGGGTGTCTTCCTGCTCCCTGCAGGCTGGCAGGAGCTCTTTCCAAGATTCCATGTGTGATTCAGTATCACCCCAGGATGTTTATGTTCATTTCAGCTTTGTGAATTTAATTGGTGGCATTTCCTCCTATATTCTGGCAATCAAGTACTTGATAGTCCTTATTTTCATACTTTTTTTTCCCCTTCTTTGTGTCGTATACATTTTTGTGTAAAGCTGAGGAAGGTTGAATCTTGGGCTGCTATCCAAATCATCTTAGACCACAAATAAGCACATGATATTTTGAAGTTCCTTTTGGTAATTTCAGGGTACAATGATAACAGAAATAATAATAATTAAAAACTCATGAAATATTTCATGTCCATGATTATTTTAAAGTCAGGCAAGACTTAAAGAAGATTGGAAGATCATCTGGGCTACTTCTGCAGTCAGATGGGGAAGGGGACAGAGGACCAGGACCTAGGCCATCCTAGTGCAAGAGAGTTCGGACATGATAGGGCCAAAGGGTAGAATGTGTAGAGGTGTACTGTTGATTGGAGGTGATCATTGGGGGAAACGATAAATTTGCAATGTTATTCAAGTTTCTGGCTTCTGGAAGGAAGGAAGGAAGGAAGGAAGGAAGGAAGGAAGGAAGGAAGGAATCAGAGGGAAGAGCTGGAGACTGCTGAAGCCAAGGAAGGAAGGGAAAGAGAGGGAAGAAGAGTTCTTTTAGGAATGGTTGCATGAACTGGACAGAGAAATACATACTCTTTATATGTAGACACATGAAAATGGTAGTTTATTTTAAAATATACATTTTACCAAATACCTAGCAGAATTATCTGGAATACTCTTTGGTTGCCAGAATGAGGAGGGAGCTCAGCTAAAAAAGTGAGCAGAAATTGACACAACAGCTATTACTATTTATCCCAAAGATGTGAATTGATTTCCTAAGGGTAAGCATGTTGAATAGGAATACAAGAGAGTCAGGGCTGCCTCAAGGCATCCATTCTGCTCTTAGGACAGGAAGCACCTTAATGATTAGAGTTCAGAATCCCACCTGGAGCCAGAGTCTGGAATTCCCATGTGTACTGGGGAGCCAGGAGCCAGTAAAGCGGGTATCTTATCCCAGGAAAACTCCACCCATTATCATAAAGTGACTTTAATGGCTTCTTGTATCTTGGACACTGGGCTGGGAGAGGATCTTCTGAGTGCAGAACACAGAGATACCACAGCAGTTGGTGATACAAGGATATGCTCAGAGGAAGAAGCCTGCTCAGAGGAAGAAGGCACTGGGGAGACTCGCCTGCATGCAAAACACTTCAACACTAAATGACGCTGCCTCTCACGGGCTCCAAAATAAATGTTTAAGATGTTCAGAGGGATAAAAGAAGGCACAGGGTCACTACTATAAAACTTGGTTTTTGAGGGTGGAGAAAGAACATTGCAAAATTGAGAAGAAAATCAGAGATATTTTAAGCAATGAAAATTGAAGTCATTAAAATATAGCTGGAACAATAGAGTAGATGTGGATGAAGAGGAAATGAGTGAAATGTGAAGTCTATCTGATAAAACTATATGGGAGGCACCCCAGCGAGTAGGAGAGGGGTAGAGGGAAAAAGATGAGGTGACATGGGGAGTGGACAGAGCTTCGACATCCAGCTCATAGAAATTTCCGGAGGGGGAAGCAAGGCATCTGTCAGTGAAACGTCAAAAAGAATTACTGTAAAACATTTAGAAGTTAAAAAAAACCCTAAATTTGAGAAGGGATAAAGAATTCCAAGCAAGATAAATAAAAAAATCTGCATCAAGGAACCTTGTATTAAAATTGTGGAACCTCAAAGATAAAGGAGAAGCATAAAGGGATGGGGGATAAGGTGATGGATAAAGGAGCAAGTCAACTCGGTAGTGAACTTTTCAGGTATGTCCTCTGTGGCCATAGAGACCAGAAGACACACATCTTCAAAATGCTGAGGAAATTGTGTATCCACTTCAATGTCATGCAAGAAAAGGCAAATACTTCCATGCGTTTCTAAGAAAGATTACTGTTCACTGACTCTTCTGGCAAGAGCTGCTAAGGAATTCAATAGACCATTCAGTAAATGGTGCTGGGGCATTTCGCTGTTCTCAGGAGGAAAGCAAAATGAAATTGGGCCCTTGCTTCCCTCTCTATATGAAAGTCAATCCTCAATGAAATAATTTGAAAGGTAAAATTTCTATAGATGAAAACATAGGAAAACATCTTTATGACCTTAGGGGAAAGAAGACTTTATTAAGCAATGAAGAAAATGTTTGCTCTATTTGGTGATGTTAAGAGTTAAAAAAAAAAAAGAAAGAAAGCAAACCAGCAAGAAAGGAAGCAAGAGAAAAAGAAGAGTGGGGGAGGGGGAGAGGGAAACTCCAAAAGGAAAAAATAATAATAAAAGGATTGACATATAAAACACCCTTCAGAAGAGAAAACTCAGATGGCCAGAAACTGGCAGGAAAGAAGCTTAATTGTACTAGTGATTAGAGAAAAGTGAATCAAATTGCAATGGACTAGCAGACTTGCAAAAATGTAAATATACAGTATCACAGGTTGGAGAGGATGTGGCATATAAAACTGGAGACAGTGAATGTCCATGCACATTATTGAAAGAATATTTGCAGTAGTTCCTAAACCAGAGTGTAAGTTACAGCACGCTCACACCGCAGAACTCTATGCAGCAGTGAAGATGAGAAAACCTAAACTATATACCTGGGCATGGATGATTCTCTCTCACATAATGCTGACTAAATCAAGTTTCAGAAGAATTTGTGTTCTAGGATGCCATTTAGGTAAAGTTTAAGAATTCAAAATAATATTCCATATGGCTTAAGGATACACATGTAAAATTATATACATTTTATGAAGATACACTTCATAAAGCTATGAGGCAGTTGCCTGGGAATGGTACAGTGCAAATTCAGGAGGAAGACTCATGTGATCAGGAAGCATTGGTGGGATTTTGACTGTGTTTAAACATGTTAAAAATTGGGCTATGAGGTAGGAATTCATTTGTTGTTTTATTCTGTAAACTTTTCTGTGTCTTAAATATTGCAAAATGGTCTTCCAAACAGATCAATTTCAAGCAAGGAAATAGAGGACACCATCAGAAGCCTACCAACCAAGAAAAGCTCAGGACTGGATGGATACACAGTTGAGTTCTACAAGACCTTTAAAGAAGAACTAACACCAATACTTTTCAAACTATTTCATGAAATAGAAGAAGAGGGAACACTTCCAAACACATTCTATGAGGCCAATATCACCCTGATTCCCAAACCAGACAGAGACACATCAAAGAAAGAAAACTTCAAACCAATATCTTTAATAAATATAGATGCAAAATTTCTCAATAAAATTCTGTCAAATCAAATACAAAAACATATCAAAAAGATAGTGCACCATGATCAAGTAGGGTACATCCCAGGATGCAAGGATGGTTCAACATATGGAAATCAATAAATGTAATTCATCATATCAATAGACTCAAAGATAAAAATCATACGATCATCTCAATAGATGCAGAGAAAGCAATTGATAAAATATAGCATCGCTTTATGTTCAAAACGCTAGAAAACCTAGGGATATCAGGAACATATGTCAACATGGTAAAGGCTATCTATGAAAGAGTAAATTAGAGATGAGGAAATGGAGATGTCAAGAGAGCACTGTGCTTTCCACCTATATTTTACTGGGAAGGGAAGAAGAAAACAGAATGCATGGTATTTCTTAACTGCGCATGATTTGGAAGACTTCAAAATTTGGTGCACTTTTGTAGGTAAATCAACATTTAAAATTAGAATTATTAAACTCAATATATTTAACTTAGTGAAATAATCTTTACTATTTGGATTATGCCAGACACGGGTTCTGAATCATGACACATACAATTTGGAATTCTGTTGAATCAGATCAAGAGGAAACAAAAAGCTTTAAATGACGTTTTCTTCATATTCCTTCTCATCTCTCACTAATCTCACTTTGGGGAAAGAACTGATCATATGTCTACAGAAAAGCCATCAAAGTTGAAACTATTGAATTGTCTAAAATATTTATAAGGAACATTCAAGCCAACAAGCTAAAATTTGATGATATGAAGTTTTCTTAAAACCTGAAGTCCAAGTGTAGACAGTTCGCGGTTGAATAGTTTTTTGTTTATTGTTTTCAACCGTAGTCACCAAGCTACATTTATTCACCATAAAACTTTCAAAATGAAAGTGCTCACCAACATCTATGTGTTTTGAGTGATATGGCGTAGGTATTTTTAAATGTGTTTTAACAGTTATATGCTTTAATTGTCTCCCCTTTAAAATTAGATCAGTCATTTTCTGAGTAGGGTACAGTGTGTTCTGTACTGAAGGAAAATCCCTGCTTGGAACAAAGGTGTTGCTGAATAGTTCTGCCAGAGACCTTTGAAAGGCAGAATTTTATTTCACAGGAAATGTGAATCTGAAAGTATTTTACTAGTAATTACCTTTTAAAATAGTATAAACTTATTCATTTCCTCCATTTATGCTTGGAAGCTGGACACGGAATTTGTGTGGGTTTTTTTTTTTTTTTTCTTCCTAATTTGTGTGAAGTTGTTAGGAACAGGCCATAGTCTAGCTAAGAAATAAAGATACTTTGAGTGTGGCCTTCACCTGGGGTTGTTGCCTCCAGAACATTCCTGAGGAGACAGTAAAAGCAGATGACAGGTGGACTCTAAGTGTTCTGAGTGGGGTCCGTTCCAGGATGGGCCACCCTTGACCCTATCTACTTTCATCCTCGTCTCCAGTGTCATTTTCTTTGAATTAGTAATCATAGTGGCACTCACTAAATGTTCAATCTTATTGTCCCCATTCATGGATGGGGGTTAAGGGCCTTGCTCAGGGTTCACAGGTAAGTGGCTGGAGACAACGTTGGAGCCCAGGCACTCTAACCTTAAAGGCACTCACTTAACCACCCTGCCACTCCTCTTCCCATGTTTGAAGACACTGAACAAGAACATTGGTGTGAGTTAGTGATTGACAGAGGCACTCCTACTGCAGGTATCTTTGGTAAGTTGGGGCCTAGATCTCTACCTGAGATTTTAGCCCATGTGCATACTCAGTTTTAGTAGATAATGTTGTTTTCCAAAGTGATGCTACTGATTTAAACTCCCAACAATACTATGTCAGGGTCCTTCTTGTCCATCATTTAAATTTTTTGTTGATCTGGTAGGTGTGAAATGGTATTTCATTCATTGTGACTTTAAATTAGATTTTTGGGGGGTTATTAATGAAGAATTTTTCGCATTTGAGGGCCATTTCTATTTTCTCTTTTATGGAATGCCTGTTCATGTTTGTCACCCATTTTATATTGGCCATTTGTCTTTTTCATATTGATTTACAGAAGTCCTTCACATAATCAAATACTAATCTTTTACATCATATGAATATATTAAGTATCTTCTCTTAGCTGGTGTCTTCTCATCTTTTATAGCCAGTAGATAACTTTCTTAATTTTAAGGGAGTTAAATGTCTCAATTTTCTTCTTTCCTTAAGAATCTGAGCTTCTTTTAAAATATTTCATATATATTGCTCTGCCTCCAAGATGTTATATAATTTGCCCTTCTCTTTTAACCCTTTAATCTAATGAGTATTGATGATTTTCCTGTATGGTAGGAGGTAGTGATCCAACTTAATATTGTTTTTATCCATTGGATGGCTAAATGCCCTGATACTGTTTATTATATAATTTCTCTACTCCCATTGGTCTTCAATGTCCATTCGTCACTGTGTTGTGAATCAAGTTTTTTTTTTTTTAATTGTGTGGACTGACTTTTTAATTTTGTTCCATTGGTTGACATTGTCTAACACTACATCAGTTCCACACTGCCTTATTTACTACTGTTTTATTACTGAGTCCTGAAAAGGGTTAAGAAAGTCCTTGACTTTTTTCTCCTGTAGAGGTGTTTCAGATATTTTAAGCCCTTCAATTTTCCATATACATTTTAGAATCAGTTTGTCTGGTACCATAAGCAATTTTGTTACTATTTTGATTGGATTGCATTAAAGCTATCGATCAATATGGAAAGAAGTTAGATCTCCATAACATTGTTTTATTTCCCATTTGTGTATATTTGGTTCTTTCAAAAAGTTGAAAATTTTTTCAAAGATCATTCCCACATCTTTTGTCATATTAATTCCTCGATGTGTAATACTTTCATTGCCATTGTTGTTCGTAATTTGTAAAAGAACTGATTTTTAAGTTGCTGTTAGGCATATGATTTTTGTTGATTATGTGGCAGAGACAATCTTGCTTTTCATAAGCAGCTTTCCCTTTCTCCCCAAACATATGCTTTCTTCTCAGCCTTTCTTTCAATTAGGCACCATCATGGGACTGACATCGGAAAAAGAGAAGGTGAGCCAATGTCATATCCACCACATTGAGTTCTGACTGATGAAAACCTCCTCTACAGTCCTACTCACTCCTTCCCTATATGCTGCTGGATGTTCATGCCTGAAAGCCTGTGGAGGTCACACAATGAATGAGGTACATCTCTGTCAGTTGAGTTCCCAAGTGACTTTGTGGAGGAGGGCCCCTCTTACACATTCCACCTATTAAGTTAGCCTTATCTACTGAGAAACCAATTTTTCTTTTGTTAAGTCATTGAGATGTGTCTATTATAACAAATAGGATTATCTTAATGAATGCATATTAATTTAAATTCTGGCAATTTGATAAGCACACGTTATCAATCTAATATCTGTCGATTCTTTGGTGTTTTCTGAGTAAAACATCATATCATCAAGAAATAATAAGCTTTGCATATTTTATTTCCTATTTTTATACATTTTTTTCTTGTACCACATTACTAGCTAAGAGATGCTGTGCAATACTGGATAAAAACAACTATGGTTTATAAGGTACCTTGCTTCTGATATTAAAGAAAATTCTAATACTGTTAATTGTTATGCTTGTGTAGGTATTTTTGTATATATCTTTTATGAGGATATGGAAGTTCCCTTCTTGTTACTAGTTCATAAAGAGATTTTATCATAGATGGATATTAACTTATTTAGTGACATGTCTTTGGGGAAATAATGTTTCCTTTTCCCATTATAGTGATAATGCTTTGCTGGATCTATTTTCTAGAGTGACATTGACCCATAAGTTGACTCCCCTTGCCAATGTTGCAAGTCAATAAATAGCAACATCCTATCTTTGTTTACGATTTTGTTATTTTATTCATCATGGACTTCTTCATTCATTTTGATTTTTAAAATACTGCACTAAAACTCTTTGCGTTCTGGGTTTTGGGTGCTCTCTTAAAAATTATACCAGAGACAAGCTGGTGAGCACTGACACACCCCTGCAGACAGAGTAGTCCTTTGGGGCTCAGGCTGCAGTCCCCTTCCTCTGTCAGCCTCTCTGCCCGGGACAGGCTGAATTCTTCGGTCTCTTGTGCCACACAGAGTCTCTAATTTACCAGAGTTGGGCAGATGCCACTAGGCAGAAGGTAGATTTGGTGCTAGTTTATGTTAAAGAATCACCCTTTTGTTTCCAGCCTCTGAGCATTTCTTCCTTTCTTGATAGCTCCACAGAGCATTTCAAGAGGGAGTTTTAATATTTTATCCAGCTGTCTTTGTTATTCTCCTCCGGAGACTCATTCAATGTATTTATTCCATTGTGCCCTCAGAAATGGTAGTCTGGAATGTTCATTACTGTAGGACATAAATTGCTGAGCTGTCTGCTGAGCTAAGCCAGTGCCTGATGACTGGCCCCTGGTTTAGCTATTCCACTGCAAGGCAATGAGACTAGACGGTCCCGGTTCTCTTTTCCAGGAGTATTGCTGGGAGGTTGTCCTGTTTGGGAATTGACACAGAGACATTCATTTCAAATGGCAAGCCTTTGAAGTTGGATTTGTTTTTCAAAGATAGCTAATTCTATTCCAGGCACAGGTCTAGGAGCTTTATATATAGTCACTCATTGAATTCCTGCCACTTCCCTGAGTGACGGAAGCCATTTATCATCAGCTCCTTTTGCAGAGAAGGAAGACGAGACTGGGAGCTCACTCACACAGGTGGAAGGCAGAGAGCTAGTACATGAACTCAGTAAGTTGGCCACTAAGTCCGTGCCCATGACCACTATGCTACACTGCCTTCACAGGTAGCAGAATGAAGTGAGTTGGTCAGTGTCAGCACAAACCAAGGACCACCTAAGGGCTCCTATGGTAACCCATCCTGTCACCCACATGGCTCCTGTGGGTAGAAATTATAAAAGCTGCAGTTCCCATGTCCTTAGCTAGGCATCGATTCATGCCCTTGGTGTGTTAATTGATTTCTGTAAAGATTTTTACTAGAGCAAAACCACCTAATATGTGGTTTACATTCAAAACATATTGACAACTCTTGTAGGAGTTGGAGTGATCTGAACATTGATTATGTGTGTATGTTTCTTTAATTACTCCTTGCTGCTTGATGGAAGCTTTTTATCAATAGTACATATCAACTATATTCACTCTCAAGTGTGATCCATTTAAACTTGCAAATAATATGTAATTACATAGGGAACCACTTTAGTTAGCTTTGAAATGACACTGATATGTTCTTTCTGTAGACCACATTCTGGAGTTTTATAATCACTTGGATTCTACAACCAAATATGGCTCCCAGATTGTATTTAACAAATGCAATTTGTTTTAATTTTATCTGAAGATACTTGGCTTCCATAAGAACTAATTTGGTATTTTTTTTTCTGGTTTCTTTTAAAAGAAACATTGATAATAGGGCTCAGCAACATAAAAGACTGAAAGTAAAAATTTGGACCGTTTTTAACTTAAAAGTTACAAGTTCTCCTTAAAGTACACAAAAATTTGCCAATTTTTTTAAATCCATAGTTAAAAAAATTCAACTTGGACTGTTGTCATTTTCCTTTTTATTCTATGATGAATTTAGTAATACCTTAGGTAAGACACACAGAGTCAAATAATTTTCTTTGCCAACAAAAAAAGAATTAAATTGTGAATTTAAATATATTTTGTGGCTCAGTTCAGAAGGAAGCCAAGTGTTTGAACAATGCGATTGGTAAATGATTGATGACTCTTTGGACACCCTGGGAAGCAGGAGATTAGTATGCAGAAAGTTTACTGAGAGGACCAGAGGACGCCTGGGACCAACCCACAAGGCAGGGAAGGAAGGAAACATGGTCAGGCCGCAGGGGAAGCTGGACTGCAGAGTCCTAACAGAGATCCCAGCATGCCCCACGGGGAACTGTCGTGACCTGATTCGGGGTAAGGCTCTAGGATGTCATACTCATCCTTCAACCAGCTGGACAGGGCCATCCTGAGGGAGGGGAAGGGAGATTTTGGACCTGGCATCTCTCTTTAGACAATGTGATTCCAAAAGAGGGCTGGGAGCCCAGGGTTGCCTGCTGTCACACTCTAGGACTCTGGGGAACAGGTGCTGCATTCTGAAGGAGGATCTGACACACATCCCAGCATCCACTATGCCACACTCTTCCCCCTGTTGAGGCTGTCTTGTAAAAGCTGGTCACTGCTCCTGTTTTTTGTTTGCCTTTCATTCCCTGAGTATAGAACCCCTGTCTATTCACCAACCTAGATGTCCTTCAGTAGATGAAACTTTGGAATATATAAGCAATGGAACATTACTCAGCATTAAGAGAGAATAAAATCATGGCATTTTCAGTAAATGGATGGAGTTGGAGAATATAATACTAAGTAAAGTTAGCCAATACCAAGAAAACAAATGCTGAATGTTTTCTTTGATATGAGGATGTTGACTCATAATGGCGATTGTGAGGGGTCACGGGAGGAATGGAGGAACTTTAGATAGGGCACAGGGGAGGGAGGGGAAAGGAAGGGGCAAGGGGGTAGGAATGATGGTGGAATGAGTCAGACATCATTACCCTAAGTACATGTATAACATATGAATGGTGTGAAAATACTTTGTGTACAGTGTCTTGAAAAATTGTGCTCTATATGTGTTATATGAAATTAATTGCATTCTGCCATCATGTATAACAAATTAGAATATTAAAAAAATGAAAAAAAGAGCTCCTGTTCATTCTAATCACCACCACCCCCCCTTCTGCATTTTTATTCCTCTTGAATCTCATGGCTCTTGCTTTGCCAAAGTCTGTGTTTACTGCTCCTAAAGCTCCATCTCCAGAAACTCCTCCAAAGAGCCTGCGTGACACCTCCCACTCTCACCATCTCCCATAGCACCCTCTGTCTGCTTAGGCATTTGGAGCATATCATGAAATACCTCATATAGATATTATATTTTGTTTTCATTTATTTTTTCTTTCTCTAAGTACCTTTTATCTAAACAATGATGATTTCAGATTGTGTAAAATATAATAAGGAAAAAGCTCTGTTTTTCATGTTTTCTAGCATTTTGTATTACACAAATTAGAAGGTCAAAAATATTTGTCAAATGAGTGAATTTCTGGTGGGCTCCTAAGCCAAGAAAGTGATTGGTTGTAGACAAAGAAAAAAGAAACCATTTGAGTTTCCTGTTTTTGACCTTTTTTCATGTCTGCTTCTTTTGACAACTGGTGTTTTATCCAACAAATTATTATTATTACTTTTATTATTATTGTGTGAACACTCCTATGTTCCAGACACTGTATTAAGCAAAGAGAATATAATGGTGAGAAGGACAGAGGACCTGGCATCAAGAGCTTAAATTCCAATGGGAGTTGGATCATTTCACAGAAACAGAGGTGAGCAAAATAATTACAAACCGTGATGGGCGTCATGAGGCCAATCAACCCATGGTGAGATGGAATGAGCCAGGTGAGATCTGGAGGAGGTGACAGTGTCTTCAGAAGAAAACGATTCTGTCATGACCAGAGAGAAACAGGAATTTCAGGCAGCAGAAACAGGAATTCAGGAGGCAGAGAGGACTCCACGTATTTGACAAACAGAGGAAGACAGAGAAGCGGGACGCTTGTTAGCTCAGGGGAGGATGAGGTTGGAGGTGGTGTTGGCCAGGCAAAGGACCTGAATTTTATCATAGGAAACCAGCGGACAGTCAAAGTTTGTTTGTATGTTTGTTTATTTAAAATTGGGGATAGAAACAAACTTACCATGAAATTAATGAAGCCCAAGCTTCAGGACCTCCCAAGTCCTTGAGTCCTTTCAAGGAGGAACCCCAGCGATGTGTGTATTCCTGCTCACGACTTTATAAAATCTGCAATTATTTAGGACCACTCTCTCTTTCTACGCTGATTTTCATTCCACCATACTCCTTTTTGTGGAGTGGCATCAAGGCAGCTATGATCATTTGGGGGAATCTGGCTCCAAGGAAGTTGATCAGGGAGATATTTACCTTGTGTTTAGTGGATCACTGTCACATGGTGCATTCCTGTGTGTGGTTAATGTGGTTGCTAACCATCCCAGTGTAAGTAGTGGCTCACTTGAAATCACATTATGAAGGTGCGGGGCCAGAGGTTTCATTGCATTGGGAGGATATTTTAGCGCTTGGCCCTGGTTAGCTGTATTGAGGAAAAAAAAGATATTGTGGTAGAAACTACGGAAAATTCCTCTAGGCATCAGATGCATAAAATTCTTTGTTTTTTTTTTTATTGGTTGTTCAAAACATTATAAAGCTCTTGACATATCATATTTCATACATTAGATTCAAGTTGGTTATGAACTCCCAATTTTACCCCAAATACAGATTGCAGAATCACATCGGTTACACATCCACATTTTTACATAATGCCCTATTAGTGACTGTTGTATTCTGCTACCTTTCCTATCCTCTACCATCCCCCCTCCCTCCCCTCCCATCCTCTCTCTCTACCCCATCTACTGTAATTCATTTCTCTCCTTGTTTTTTTTCCCATTCCCCTCACAGCCTCTTATATGTAATTTTGTATAACAATGAGGGTCTCCCTCCATTACCATGCAATTTCCCTTTTCTCTCCCTTTCCATCCCACCTCATGTATCTGTTTAATGTTAATCTTTTCTTCCTGCTCTTCCTCCCTGCTCTGTTCTTAGTTGCTCTCATTATATCAAAGAAGACATTTGGTATTTGTTTTTTAGGGATTGGCTAGCTTCACTAAGCATAATCTGCTCTAGTGCCATCCATTTCCCTGCAAATTCTATGATTTTGTCATTTTTTAGTGCTGCGTAATACTCCATGGTGTATAAATGCCACATTTTTTTATCCATTCATCTATTGAAGGGCATCTGGGTTGGTTCCACAGTCTAGCAATTGTGAATTGTGCTGCTATGAACATCGATGTAGCAGTATCCCTGTAGTACGCTCTTTTAAGGTCTTCAGGGAAAAGTCCAAGAAGGGCAATAGCTGGGTCAAATGGTGGTTCCATTCCCAGCTTTCCCAGGAATCTCCATACTGCTTTCCAGATTGGCCACACCAGTTTGCAGTCCCACCAGCAATGTACAAGAGTACCCTTTTCCCCACATCCTCGCCAGCATTTGTTGTTGTTTGACTTCATAATGGCTATCAGATGCATAAAATTCTAAGCAGAGAATTTGTTCTTTATTAATTCCTATCTTCTTGATAAGAAAGCACAAAGAATTATAAAGTCCCAATATTTATTTTTATCCTTCCCAATGGCAATTTGTACAAAACCCAACCTAGAATCTCTATTTATTTAATAATCAGTGTATATAGGTGTATGTTTGTGTGTGAAGTTGCATATTAACTCATCAATACAAAAATATGGATGTCAAAAAGCAAATTTTAACTAACCACTCTAGAAGAGCAAATTACCTTTCTGTTCTCTGTATAGAAAGCAATATTACAAAAATATTATTGGATGAGATGGTGATAAAGAATATGCATTCGAAAATGTAAACAAAACATTTTTAGGTGTGTGTCAAATGGGTAATTCATAAAATACCATGTTGTTTTTCCTATATATTTTCTTTCACATTAAATTTTTCACTGAGGGAGTCATGTTCTTTAAGAACCCTCTCTTCCTATTTTATAAGCTTCAGTCCCCATAAAACCTAGACCCATTTCTGATCACGGTCGTGCCATGATCTGATCTCTCTTTTGTGACTGCCATGTGGAGAATGGATCAAGAGGAGACAAGGTGTAAAATCAGGGAGATCACAGTTGCCTCCAGTTGCAATTCTTTTGAGTTTGGATGTTGAAGAGGGTCATCCAAATGCTCAGTGGTTTTCACGGATCTTTCTTCATTGTTTTCTAGTCAGAGCCTTTGACACCTTGGGCACCACTTGCTACTTCTCTGACTTTAATGTGCATATGAATCACTTGGGACCTGGTTAAAATGCAGATTCTGCTTCAGTACTTCTGGGGTGAGGCTTGGTATTCTGCATTCCTAGTCCCCAGAGAGTGAAATTGCTGGATCAAATGAGGCAGGAAAGCATTGGGTGTCTTTATCACAGCTGCGTGGGTTTGAATTCCCACTTTAATACAAACTCTGTGACTTTGGTTATTTAACCTCTCCTCTGTTGAGAGCCACAGCCAAAGGGGCCCCAGCAAACTTCCAGCTGCCAACTGATTGGCTCCTCATTGGGCTGTCTCCCTGCCCTTTCAGACCACTGAGCTGCTCATTGGGGGACTTTTTTTGGCTCCACCCATGCGACCCAGCCAATCGGCCTCAAGAGCAGGAGGAGTGGGGGAGGTTGAGAGGCTTGTGGGAAGCCGGTGGTGGCAGTTGGGCTCTGAGGGAATTCCTGAAGAGCTGTGTGGTGGGGTGTGTGTGTGTGTGTTCTAAAAATAAAGTTCGTTTCTTTTGACAAGTGGCTCCTGAATTGTGCCCAGCCAGACTGCGGCACTCCTCCTTAGCTGTTCATCTATAAATGGGGATGCTCCTGATAGAATCAACCATAGTCATTATAAGGATTAAATGAGACACTTCATATTAAGAGGTTTTCACAGGATGAGAGCACACAAAACTTAGATGTGTTTGCTCTTTTGCCATCAGACAGCCCACTTGACTTTCTAAGCCAGGCTTGGCTAGGACTTCTTGTGAGTGACTACTAAAATTTCTCAGGTATATTGAAAGGAAGGAAGGAAGGGAGGGAGGAAGGAAGAAAAAGAAAGGGCCTGTCTCTTCAATACAGACTGAGTAAAATTAGTCATGATAACTAATAAAGAAAGAAATAAATTTACAAATAATTTTGTTGAATCTAGTTAAAAATGTGCTGGGTGTTTATGAATGACACAGTGTTGTTATCTTAATAAACACCACAAGGCTTTTCCTGAAGAATTGGAGAGATCGTCATATTCCACCACGTGGGTGGTGTCTTCTTACTGAAAAGGCCAGAGAAACCCTATTATTAATACTTTGATAAGTATAGAAAACAATCTTCATTCAAACTCCCTTATTACTTGTTATGGGTTCAATTGTGTCCCTCAAAAACATGTTAAAGTCCTAACCCCTGAGAATGTGGTCTTAATTGGAAAAAGGGTCTTTGCAGATGTTATCAAGTTAAAATGAGATCATTAGGTTGGGCCTTAATCTAACATGATTGGTGTCCTCCTAAGATGATGTGAAGACAGACATAGGAGGAGAGGGCCACGTGACCACAGAGGCAGTGGCTGGAGCGATTCAGCACCCAGCCAAGGACCACCAGGACTGAGGGCACCACTGTGAGATGGAAGTGCAAGGGGAATTCTACCCAGTCTCAGAGGGATCATGGCCTTGCTGACACCCCAATTCCAGACCTTAGTCTCCAGAGGGCTCAGATAATAATACAGCTCTGTTTTTTTGAAGTCAAGTTCACTGCGGTGCTCTGTGGCAGCCCCAGGGAGCTTGTGCAATCCTCCACGTCCCCTTCTCTACTGTTCACAGGTGTATTTACCTTCTTTGGTGGTAAGCAGCTCTAGGGCAGAAAATCGGACTTTGCTCATGTTCCTGTCCCTGGGACAGCTCAGCAGTGCAGAGTCAGGACACAGTGAGCCTGTGTTGAGCTCAAATAATTAGACATTTCCCCCAAATAATGCAGCTCATTACTGTTATTATGAATTTTCTATAATTTACACATCAGCTTTTGGCACTAATTGTCATTGAGGAAATACAAGTGCCTCTTCATTGCCAAGTGACGTTTAGATAGAACCAGGAAATAAATACCTGTGGGAAAAGACAGGAGCTTATTTTGATAGTATTCTAGCAGTGGTCACTGAGGCCCACTGAACACTCGCTGAATGACAGGTGATGCTTTGTGTCCTTAGTATGTATCCCCTCTTTGAATCCTCATTATGTCACAGTGCCGGGGAGTTGACTGTTGGACCCAGCTCACTGATGAAAAATAACGATGCTTGCTTAGTGGAGTTGAGAGTTAAACTTGGGCACTGTGATCAGAAACTTTGCTCTTAACCACTAAACAATTATGGCATACAAACTCTGACCTTTTCTTTTTGTGGATCCAAAAAAAGTCCTCCATTTTGAGGTATACAAATGATAATGTGTTTGGATTGCTCTCCATATAAATATGTGTGAGAGAGTGTTGAGTGTGTATTTATTCTGAAGTATAATTGGCATTTCCATATACATCTATTCTATTTGTTCAGGCATATTTAGAAACTTTAGAGCCAGGTTTCCTAAGCTGCCATGCAACTTTGGATATGGATAAAATAAGTGCACATATTTTATGTTTAAATACATGTGTTTCCATCTCTTTACTGCAGGGCTTATTAGGGGCTCTCAGGAATGGGGAGCCCATTATAGTCAGAGAGCTATGCTGCTGTGTGCTCCTGGATCTTTCATTTGAAGGAAGTTTTCCAGCAAAAGAAAAGTTAAGCCAGGCACCATGGCACATACCTGTAATCCCAGCAACTTGAGAGGTTGAGGCAGGAGGATTGAAAGTTTAAGGCTAGCCTCAGCAACTTAGTGAGGCCCTCAGCATTTTAGTGAGACCCTGTCTCAAAAGTTAAAAAAAAAAAAATAGAAAGGTTTGGGAATGTGGTTCAGTGGTAAAAATATTTCTGAACTCAATCCCTAATACAAAAAAAAAAAAAAGTTCAGTTACTCTCATTAACATCACAAGAACTGATATAAATCTCTCTCTTTTTTTCTGCTTATATAAACCAAAATCTTGGAAAGACCCACAGTAAAGTTATGAGAACGGGAAACAGCATCCAACTTCTCAGCCTTTCTGGACACAATTGCATTTTAGGGGAACTTATTCCATATGTGACCTTTATCCAGAAATTCATTCTCTCTGGCTGTTTTCCCCAGACTTTCAAATCACATCTTTTCAGGGCTGCTTTGCTGGGGCTGGCTGTATCATGACCCAATGCCATATCATTATTGGGAAAAATTCAATGATTTTCACTGTGTTTTATTTTAGGAGAACCATATGGAAGCTTGACAAAAAAAAAGAAAGAAAGAAAAAGGAACAAAACTGAGTAACACTGGAGAGATGGCATAATGTAACTTTTTTCCTGTTGCCTCTGGTTCTAATACAGAATTAGGCTCTGTCCTAAATCTAGAATTGTACTTTGCAGTTCCTAGCTTCAAAGTATTTTATAAGTCACATATTTTATTTTATTTTATTTTTTTGCCACAGGGAAGTAAACCCATTTTTCTTAAATAACCTAGTAAAGGATTCTTATTGGAGCTTCACCTAAAACACATTACTATGATTTTTTTTTTTGTTTTGTGGTTCTGAGGATTGAACCTGGGGCACTCTACTAGTGAACTACATCCTCATACTTTTTTATTTTTTAATTTTGAGACTGTATCTCATCAAATGGCAGAGGCTGGCCTTGAACTTTCAATCCTGTCAGAGCCTACCAAGTAGCTGGGATTACATACGTGCACCACCAGGCCCAGTCTACTCTGAATTTTTAATAAAATTTTGACCTGAAGGATGTCATAATACAGCTCTTTGCAACATTACTATAGAGTTAGGACAAGCCAGGGCTTGAAGCTCTGATCTTGAAATAATTGTTTAATTTTTATGCATCTTGATTTCTCATGTGACATTAGAATAGATCCATCATGGTGCTAAAGATTTTGTAAAAGGTATGTGAACCAAACAGGTTACTTATTGTTTGCACACTATCTCATGAAATTAGCTCTATGGGTTTTCACCATACCTAAGGGGATGTCTGAAGTGGTCTTATTAAAATTTAGGTCGGTTAATACATATGAAATTTACATGGTATGTGCTGAAGGGACATCTCAAATTTTCAAAACAGCTGAAACAGAGGAAGAAAGTGAAGTTTTATGCCAGTTGATTATGCAGTCAGGATGTACCAGAGGTAGTTTCTGAGCTGAGCTGTGGCTCTAGTCACCTCTCAAGGTGAGGAGGCAGACCCTGAAGGTAGTATTGATCTAGAATCAAGATACTGCTCACAACAGAATGTGTTCATTGTACCTTGAGTAGGAATCTCTGTGGCAGTTGAGATTTACTTAGCAGTTATTACCGACACAGGATGGGCTCATTAGAAACCTGTGTAGAATATTTAGCGTGGAGTTTGGCACCTTGGTATGTCCCTGGTGAATATTCTCAATTCCACCCATTTCCATCCCTCCATCCACTTCGCCCACCAAGAGCACAGAAGGAAGTCATTTCTGTGCTTCATTCTGTCTGAATCATGTTCACAGTGACTCAGCCATTTCTATGGAGATAGACCAATCCAACAGCTATGATATCTTAATTTTGCACATACACTAGGGTATTTGTGGGGGAAGAAGAAATCATTCTCTAGAGAATCAGTATTGTCCTCTTATAAATATCAGAATGTTGAATTTTATTTCAGATAGCCTGGCTGCTCTAAAATCTGTGGGGTTGTAAGAAAAAAAGTAGCTTTTGTATTTTCTCAGGTTAAGTTGCATTTTTTAAGTTCTATATAGTACCATAAAAAGTTAGTTTACTGATGAAAACTATATTTGAAAAATTTTAAGTACAATTTGTCTTAGATTTTTCACTTAAAATAGCAACTTGTTTTTAAAGTTGGCACTTTGAACTTTCTCTATTAATTGAGTTGTTGGGGTTTTTCTGTTTTTTTGTCTTGCCTTTTTTTTTGGTGTGTATAAGGAGTGATGAACACAATATCAAGTCTTCTTCCACATTACAATAAGAAAATTGCTCTTCCAAATAGCTATTTTAAAAAGTATATCTACAACATTGTTACAAGTATTTTTGCCCTTGGAAATTCTGATGGGACAATTTAAAATCATGAGCATGTTTATTTGTATTTGCCTGATATGGTGAATGTTAATTTCCATGTTGGTAAAGGGTCTCAGAAGCACCCAGAAGGCCTGGAGCTTTCCATCAACCATGCCGAGAACATACTTTATGGTGTTCCTGCCCTGGCCCAGGTCATTTCTGGCCACCCCAGCTTGAATGCTCCTACCTGTTAGTTTGAAGATGGTTTGTCCCCTCCAGTACATATGTTGACATTGAATTTGCCAACGTAGCAGTATTGACAGAGTGCAACTTGGAAAGGGGATTAGGTCATTCAATGTGATGAATGCCTCTGGGTTAGCTCTTGGTATGTGAGGGAGATCTCGCTTTCAAAGGAAGGGATTGTTACTGTGAGGAAAAGTTGTTATAAAGTGGGGCTGCCTCTCGTGTTTCGTGTTTTCCTCTCTTTTCTATTTTTGTGGTGCTAGGGATGGAACTGGGGGCCTTGCACGTGCTAGGCTGCACCCTAGCTGTGTGCTGTCCCCTTTACACATGCACGCTCGCTTTTCTGCTTGGTCTGCTCGGAGTTGAAGCATGAAGCTTTCACAAGCCAAGTCAATACCAGTGCCATGTTCTTGGACTTCTCAGTTCAGAACTGTTTGCCAAAACAAACCTCTATAAACCACCCAGTCTCAGGTATTGTCCTTGCAACAGAAGTGGACCATGACACCATCCAGGAGGCTAACAGCACTTCCTTGAGCAAGGCCCTTAGAGTAGGAAGGACTGAGGAAGGAAACCTGTGGCTCCTTTTGTCCACACATCAGCTCCTAGAAGGGTGGCTATTGATGGAACAGCAAGGGTCCCTGGAAGGGTAACCTTTCTTTGTTGAACATTGGTTCTTTCATGGTCCACCTGAGCAGGACCTCTGCCCAGATCAGATCCCACCTTTCTGCCTCTCTTCAACCTCAGGTCAAGTCACGTTGCCTACTTGCGCTCTTGCAGAAGGGTACCTTACAGGCTAATGGTCATTTTCTTTTCTGCTAAAGAAACTGCTCTCCTTCCCATTTAGTTTTTTTTTTTTTAATATTTATTGTTTAGTTTTCAGCGGACACAACATCTTTGTTTGTATGTGGTGCTGAGGATCGAACCCAGGCATGCCAGGCGAGCGCGCTACCACTTGAGCCACATCCCCAGCCCCATTTAGTTATTGATGCTCATGTCTCTTCATTATCAGTCAGAGTCTTGAGGAAGGCTGAGTGGTGGGATTTATTTTTACTACTACTTTTGAAGAATACTAAAAAATACTTCTAAAAGTACCATTTTAAAAAATTCTGTGAAAAAGACAAAGCCCAAAGCAAAAACACTCCGTCTCCTTTTTGAAAACCAGAGTTTGGTCTTCTTTGAAGTCAACTAACAGCATTTGTGTGTATGTAAAAACCTTTTAGTTTGATTATCAGTCTGTTGGCAAAAAAAAAAAAAAAAAAAAAAAAAAAGGAAGACAACGACCACAGAATCCTTTTAAATGCTTCTTTTATTTCGTTGGTTGTACATTGGGTGAGTGAACTGAATATTACAACCAAAACATAGAATTGATACAAATTAGACTCCTGTTTACACTGTAAGATAATGAATGAGGGAAATCTTTAAGTGTTACAGAAAGATTTAGTAGAAATGTTACCAGTGGTATACGGCTGAAAGAATATTTCTGTGAAGTGCTGTTATATCCTGAAAACCAAGAGTGAAATGTAGTTCCCATATAGGTGGAGAGTTAGTCTCTTAACTACAGTATTTGTTGACTTGATATCTTCATGTCTTGGATATTGGTGATTTTGTTTTTGTAATTAAACAAAGCATTTAAGATTTATTCATCATAGTCAGACTTCTGAATATAAACAAACTTTTGGCAAATAATATTTATACAGAAAAATAGTTTTAGATCCTCTCAAATCCCAGAATTATTCTATAAAATTACATTATAAATAAATAAAAAGCAAAATCTGTTGTACATATATTTGTACATCTATGCATTTGCCTTGCCTCCTCCTTATTGTAGATGGCATATTTATGACTCTTTGCATATAATCACAATTCTGGAAAATGGATATCATAGTAAAAAATACAGTCTTCTATATTTGCTCAGGGATACGGGTGATATTTTTGATGCTCCATTATTAAAGGGCTGAAAATAGTTGTGTGCTAATAATTTTTAAAATCAAAATCATGAAAGGAAAGGAAAAAAAAGACATTGTTATAACAATTAGTCTACAAAAATATTTCAGTGATTCCCGTAATTTACCATTTAGTAATGTATACTATGTTTTCAATGAGTTTAAATGAATTAATGAAGAAAAGAAACAGAAAAAAAAAGTTTGAGTGTTTAGGCAAGTTGTAGCATAACTACATTGTGATAGTTGAGAAACTTACAAATATCAATAACACATAAAGATGAAACTACCAAAGTAATACAAGTTAGTTACAATATCTTTCCACAAATTAAAACAAATGTAACGATACAAGCACTATGTAAGATTACACTTAGGATGTGATTTTCCTTTGCTAGGGTTATCAGATCTACAATACAAGATAAATAGATAGTAATTAGACTCTGACCAACATGAATTAAAATCCAGATTTCTTTTTTCTCAAACAAAAAAATGATATGGTTGGTGCATCTGGTTTTCAGAACAGGCGATGATGCCCAAATTTAAAATATTTTATATTCAATCTCAAAAGTCAAAATACTTCAATCACTAAAATGTCCACAAAGAAAATGGATGTTTTAAACAATTACACATAATATCCATTTATAACAGCTGTTTTGTTTCTTAAACAATAATTTAAAAACTATGTAGGTACTGTATAGGCTATGTGCAACATATAAAATGTGAAATATGAAATATTTGGTACGATAGTGCTTAAAATAAACTTTAAAACAAACTTTCTGAACAAAATTTAATTGTATCGCTATTAACTTGAAGATCAACCAAGTATTTAAAAAAGTAAACAACATTAAAATATGTTTCATCCATATATAGTATATATAT
This sequence comes from Marmota monax, assembly GCF_021218885.2. Lineage (NCBI taxonomy): Eukaryota > Metazoa > Chordata > Mammalia > Rodentia > Sciuridae > Marmota > Marmota monax. The sequence continues at coordinate 13,259,655 of NW_026693108.1, forward strand.
ATGTATGTGTATATATAATATGTATGTACTTGTATTAAAGTTTTTTATACTTTTGAGACATAAAATATGCTTTAAGGTGAAAGAATTAAAAGAACTATTTTTTCCATGCTGTAGTTAGTTACAACCCTTTAATCCAACTTTTGAAATGCAAAACAGTAATGGATTTTTTAAAAAGTGAAACTATCTACTTTTTTTGTTTACATAGTAATTTAGATTAAAGTCACAGTCCAATTTGCAGTGACTAAACTCAAACTTACTTAAATTAGAATATTATACAGATCTCCTCACCTACAGCTTCCTCGTTTGACTAGGTTTTTAGTTTAGAAGAGTTATTCTGTAACAGGCAACTGGATGGTGAGTTTGAAAGACTAATCCCTTAGATTAGACTGTTGGCATGGGCCTCGCATTCTTGTCAAGCTGGATGAAGTCTGGCAAAATCTAGGCACTTCTACAAAGTCTCTCTTATAAAACAACTTTAAAAATATACTTGTAAAATAATACCTTCAAGACTTTGTTGGGTGGGGTATGAAGCTCATACCGTGCAAAGTTTCTTTTTCATTCTATTTAATGTTATTCTAGAATCACACGATTCAATGCGGCATCTCCAGGCAAACCAAATACCACACTTTGATGTGTCCCCAGTACTTGTGCTTGAACGTCTATTCAGATTTTAGACCTGCAGGACAGGTGTCTGTTTTACTTCACTTCTCGCCTTTGCTGCGGCATTTGTCTCATCAAGAAGTGAAACTTACCCTTTGATCCAGGGAGTCAATGTAATGACAGCAGTCGGAGTCAGAATCGAACCTGCCCTCGGAATAGGAGTTTAAACTAATGCTAATCATTTATTGCTAAATTTGAGATATTCTGAGTCGAAATGAGTACATGGGCCGGACTGTTCTGCATCAGCTATAGTTATGGAGATAAGACAATATTCCTAGGACAGAAACTATGTTGAGAAACCCTTTAAAAGTAAACTTTATCCTTTATGTCTTTAAACATCACAGCTGGTCTCAGGTAGTTAACTATCTTAGGTTGGAATATACTAAGCATACCATATTTAATACTCATATATGATATAGCAGCACTAGCTCCTTAGAGTGGTGGTCTGTCCGGAAGAACTAAATCTTTATTTAGCATGCAGTTTGTGGCAATTCTATTGAGGAGGAAACAGGATAGTATGTACAGTAACAATGTTTAGTTATTCTCAATGCAGATTCTTGGCATTCCATTCCGTTTCTGCTGATTATTTCAGAATTATCTGTTAAAGAAAAAGACAGGCATGATTTAGACCTCCTTCTGCGAGGGAAAACACCGAGTTTAAGTTTTACTCTTTGCAAACAGACATTTGAAAATAGGTGCTTTCTCTAATTTCTCATCATTTTGATGTAGTTATATTCTCGCACAATCCCCACCCTCATGCTGAAAAATTTTACATTTAACCACTTTTGCTCTTTGGCCACTGTCAGGAACATTGACTTAAATGCACAGTGTTTTCTGTAAAACTGTGACAGCTTATATGTGGCGTGCAGTCTATTTGGGACTCTCTCTTTTTATAATTTTTGCTTTTTATTTTTTTATTATATAGTTCATGTTACTGTTCAATTAATATTTGCTATGGGGATCAGAAATCAAATCAGAGGATTTGCTTTACTTGGAAAGTCATTTTAAGCTTAAATAGAAAAATTTTAAAATTTATAATCAATCTGGTATTAACTTATATTCAAAATCTATTAACTTATATTCAAAAATACATTCCCATCAAAAGCAATTCTGCTCCTGAGATATAACCACTAGTTTAAAATCAGGTTATGTTTAAATGTAACATATTAAAAGCATTTTAAAATACTCTTAATAAATCCAAAAGCACAGATAAAGAACAAATAAGGCTGAACTATCAAATGCAAACTACTGTCTGTCCTGTCGTTCCATCTCCAAGTTCATTTCCAACTCCATCCCTTTTCACAGGAGAGGAGTTTGGCCTGGGTGCTCTAGTCCATTAAATTGTCAAGCTTAAAAGCCAAGTTTTGAACATATTCTAACAAAAGCATCTTTGTGCAATGTTTGACTAGATTTTGTGTCATTAATAAACAAAATGCTTATTTTAAAACAGTTAAGAGTCTCTGTTTAGGAAATAATTGATAAAAATGCTTTATGGTGAGGATCAACAAACATTCCCACACCCTGGGATTCAATTCAATTCATTTCTACAAATGTAATTACTATCCATATGTCGAGTTTATACATGTGGATCTTTCCCCAGAGTGGGTCCCCTGTAGTTTATGCACAGTAGTTTCAGCACACTCAGATGGTTTCTCTCACAAAATAAACATGCACATTCTTTATTTTACTGAAACATACAGATGTGTATAAAACTGACAAAAATAGAGAAAAAACTTATTTACAGTAAATATTTATACTAAATGGAAGTTCAAGCTTTAGATATTAAGATCATTCTTTGTTTTTTTTTAAAGTACCTAGGAATTTAAAATTGATTGGGAAAATAACATTCCTTATTTCATATACTGATAGATAATGGACAAAAATAAAGTGATTTTAAGTGAAATATTATCACTGTATCTAGAATTTGAACACTATTATCATTATAATTGGGGAATAGCCAGATTCTCCAAATGGTCAATTTATAACTTCATTTTAGGTTTAGATATGTGATTATTAAATGGGAATTTTTTCTACTTCATCCTTGAGCTCCAATGCTATCTATAGCATTCCAAACAAGAATATGCCCCAGGACATCAAATCATGTCCCAGTTTTCTATTTCCTTTTCTTTTACTTTAACAAGAGTCTGTCTAAAACATATTATGGAAAAAAAAATCTTGCAGTTTGAAACTGATATACATAGTAATACATATTCTGGAATATATTTATAGTCCTGCTTACTAACTGAAATCAAAAGTCCTTATAGAATAAAATTCCAAACCACCTGGAAACAAAAGTGTTCTACAGAAAGCCTAGCAACAGGCAAAGCAGCACAGGCCAATCTGCATTACAGAAAAAGTTACGACAGTGCCTGGACCTTGAATTTGACCAAGAGACCTATGTGACCACTGAGGTTTAATTGGGCCATAAATCTATTTCCAAGTTAAACTACAAACAGTGACTAGGTTCACCCGGACAACTTTTCCCTCTGCCCCAGCCTACCCATAGCTGTTATATCAACAAAGACACAAATAAAAATGAGTGTCAGGGCTACCAAATTTGCAACCATTGTCTGCTGCCTGCATCTGGCCAGAAAACTCTGGCTACCCTGGGCCATGTCTTTGTCTAACTTGTGGAATATATATATATATATATATATATATATATATATATATATATATATATATGGTATAAAAAATAAATTACACTCCTAGCAGCCATGAACTTCAAGAGGTTCAAGGGATTTGATCTTAGGAGTCAAGAAAGCTTTGGGCGTTTCTCCTTAGCCGTTCCGGTTTTCAGTGGCAACATTTTTCTTGAAAATACCATTTATTATTAAGTTATTTTTTTCTTTTTGAGAACTATAGCCTGCTGGTAGAGTGTGAATTAAGTGCACTCTGGGGTGAAATACACCCTAGAAATAGACACAGAATAGAAATTCAGATGAAGAACGGCTGCCGACAGATGCTTCTTATTTAACTGTTGCCCACTGGATTGCTGCTCCTGATGTTAGGGGTTTCAGGACCACACAGGCCCTAGGGAACTAGGGGAGGCAGGATGGATCCTGCTGCAAAAGCATCACCAGGACAGGCTGGAGGGAAGAAGAGAGCCAAGCTCTGTGTCTCTGTGGGTGCAGGAGGTGGGGAGCTGCTTAGAGGGAAAGAAAGAGGGATCTTCTATCTGATTTTTAATACAGCTTTTCTTGATTCAGATTATGTTTTTAATTGGCAGTAAAGAAACATAATTCGAAGCTGCCTGCATATTTTAGTATAGGCACAAAACACAAAACATACTTTCTTAAAATAACAGGCTTAACCCTGGAAGACGGATCATGTATCTGATAGGGACAATCCCTCACCCTGAGCTTGTTCATTAACAAAGTGGTGAACTGAAACATAGATCATCAAAGTGAGCTCAACAGACCAACTGTCAGTGGCTTATTTCCTGCCCCACACTTGGTCCAAGTGGAGGTGGATACCCAAAGTTCCTGACACAACCCATGAGGCGTAGCAACCCACGCCTTCTTGGAAGAGGCAACTGAGAATTTTCATGATATCTCATGAGATTTACAGGAGTGTAAGTCAGAGAAACAGCCCCCATGCTAGGGCTCCTGCTACAGCTCTCTTCTCTGAAGCATCATTGTTTTTGTTTGAGTTTTAATACACATTCCCTTGATTTTTAGTAGGCCCTTAGAATTTATCTAGGGTCTGATGAGCTAGATATGTATTTTAGTCACATTTTGAAGACATGGAAAAGATGACACAGTTTTCACTGGCAAGCACAAGCCAGATGTCTGCTCAGTCTGCTCCTGGCGCAGGAATCCCCTCCAGGACATGGAGGTGATTGTCTGAGATGGGACCAGAGGAAGCAATGATTTCTTGTCTAGACCTCTTCCAGTGCCAACTGAGGAGGGTGCTCAGAAGAACCCCTGTGAGCTCAGAAATCAGGGGGAGGGGAGGCCTTGGGGAAGTACCTAGAGAAAACAGAGCCTGGAACACTAGATGGGGGACAGTGGGGACTGTCTGAGGAGCCAGATGGATAGGAACTGCTGAGTGACCTGTAAGACGGCTGGGCCTGTGTGGCCAATCACATCTTGTCCATGCCCCCTCCCCATGGATGCTACAAACGTTTCTCCTCAGAGCATCAGAAACCCCGACCCAACCACAGCACCACTGCTACAGCTTCCAAGAAACCTTGGCAAGCTATGATGAGAGGACTAAAATCAAATATATTGAACACTTCTGTTTATCTCCCAGGTGGACCAGTCCCTCAAGGAAGTAGGATTTTATGTAATAGAGGACGAGGACGGGAAAAGGAGGTTAACTTCTTAAGATTCTAGCCAATTTTTTATGGCAAATCCAAATGCTGAACTGAAAGCATTATTTCAATTCCTTTTTCCCATTAAAAGGGGAACCTGCAAAAATTGAGAATAGCTGATGCCCACAAAACCTGCCGTTCTATTTTTAAAACAGAAACACACTTGATCTCAAATCATGAGCAATTTCATGTCTTCAGTGGACCCTCTAGTTATAGCAAGAATATCTGTGATGCAAAAAAATATCAAATGGTTGCAGAAGTCTATTTTTATTTTGATAAGGACAGGAAATCAGACTAGGTGAATTCAACTATCCCCCCTAAGTGGCTTAATTCTGCTTAATAAACATCCTTGAGTCACCCCCATCTGAACCTGGTCCATGATTAATCTCATACCTATTTACCAAAGATGAAGCATGAATGGCTTCATCGAACATCAAATGAGTTGCTTTTCTATCAATGTTAGCAGCAGCCACTCAATGATTCCTGCATCCTCAATGACATCCTCCCCAATTGACAATGGGGAGCATATTAAAAAGTGGGCTGGGTGAAGTACTAAAGAGTAAGCTTGCTGGAGCCAAGTAGGAAGTGACCACCAACGAATGGGCCAGGTGGGGAGTGTGGCACAGTCACTCAGCTCCAGCCAACTGGAGCTGCAGAAACCCAGGCTTCATGTTCCTGAGCTTCCATTTTCCAAAAGAAGCTGGAAATTCAGCAATTAAGTGATGCTCCAGAAAAAAACTCTGTATGGGTCAAGTATATCTTGGGGTTGAATTCGGCTACGAGCTGCCATTTCATACTTTCATCAGCCTCACTTTCTTGGAGGAGATACCTAAGTCTGGACTGCTGTTTCCTGAGCTGGGCATTAGCCCAGGTGACAGTAACATCAGGGGAGGTAACGCTGGTTGAGAGTGAGCAGGACCAGAAGAGAAGGTCTACTAGAGAATTAATCCTGCAACTTTCAGACACTGGCTTTCACTCTAAGGAATAGGGCACTTGACCAAGAGACAGCCTCTACCTACAAAGAAAATATTATTCCTCCCTTGACTGAGTCACCAGTTATGAAATATGCATGCTGTCTTGTCTCTTCCCTAAAGATGATGGATTTAGGCCAAGCCATTCATCATTCAGAAAAGAGCTGACCAGGATGTGAAATGCATTTGGTTAAAAGCAAAATAATCTGTTCAGAAACTGCAACACTGAACCTGAACTCCTTGGCACCGTGTACTCAACAGCTAAACTAGCCAGTCCTCACACAGGAGAGTGCGAAAGGGGACAGAACAAAGTAGGATTTGTTCAGTGTTTCAGAGGCCCCAAGTCTGAATCCTATTGAGTTTTCTACCCGATTGTCCATCTCTAGGAACTGTACATAAAATTGTAAATGGTGAGCTTCTAGATGACTGTTAGAAATGTTTACACTACTTACATGAAAGTGCTCATTGCAAAGATTCAGGGGTGTCAGATAAGTTATCTTTGAAGACGAGAGCTCACTGTTAAATTCACTAAGAACTCTTTCTGCTTTTCTTAATCCATAGGGAAAACATTTCAGTGAGAGACCAATTATCCCTATGTTCTCAAACCATGAAACAATTAGAAAAAAGGAATACAGGATATTTTAGTTAAATTCTCCTGTGAATAGCTCTCAGATATTATCTTTTAAAGCTGAATTTGAAGAGGTAAATAAAATATACTTTTAAAAAAATATTTGTTGGCCTTGGTGAACTAGGAAGGGATTTCGATGGAACTATGATCAAGATGGAAATCCAAGTGCACACCTCCTAGCAGTGTGTGTGTATTAACTGAGCCCATGGCAAAGCCAAGCTTCTTAAGGACAGGAGGGATGTCTCATTCATCTTTACATCCCTGGTGTCTAGGATGGGGCTGGACACGGAGATGGCATTTATTAGTTGTTGGTTGCATGAATTAACAAATAAAAAGTCACTGAGGGTTCGATGCCACAATGCTAACATCAACAGGGGACTGTCAGACTAGTCATGGAACAGAGAGCAATTCAGGAAAAGAGCCCCTGACCCCTTGAGACCACTTAGGGATTCATAAATATCCAAGAAAAATAGACATCCTTCTCCATTCTCCCACTTCCTATTATATACGGATAAAAGGAAAAATACTCCAGGTGGGGGCTAGACTCCCTCATGGAGGAGGGAAACATATCTGGCAGAGAAACACAAATTCCCCTTGAAGAAAACTTCCCATATTTAGTATATTTCTTAGAAATCTGTCCCCATGATTACAGGGCCCCGTGTCCTCAGATGGAAATTTTTTAAATATGGATGTTTAAACATTGTCTCTTTAAACAAAATTTAAAATAAATTTTAAAGTGAAAAGTTGAATAGATTTTATCGGAAATATGACCAAGCTAAGGAGGACGGCGTGGGCACACCTTCCTGATCTCTTTGTATATATACATTTACTTATTTTTCCAGGGCTGGGATCGAACGCAGGGCCCTGGGCCTGCTAGCCAGTGGGCCACCACTGAGCCACGCCCCCCACTGCTCCTTATCCATGTTTTTTCCTCCTTCTTCCTCTGCACGTCTTCGGTGGTGCACCCTCCACTAGCGCTGCTTCCTCCGTCCACTCTCTGCTCTTCAGTTCCTCCTCTCTCTGCCCTGATACTCTGCACCTCTTCCCTGTGGCAGCCCCTACTGCTGAGACTCCCTGATCTTGTCCCAAAGGCAAAAGTGGTGGAGCATCATGGTTAGAAGAAGACAGTACCGAGGCAGAGGAGCAGCCAAACACCTGGGGCTCGATATAATTTGCCATTTAATCAGAGTATGGATTACCGAAGTCAAAAGCAAATAAATGTCTTTTGTCTCTTGGTGAGCATATGGTAGCAGATTAAAAAGTAATTAATTACAGCAGTTATAATTATACATGTTAATGAACACACACTTTGAAGAACTTTCTTTGGCTGATTTTATGACTATTTATAAAACTTAATTGTATCAAAAGTTGGGAGGTAATTAGTGGAATATATAAGGACACTTTGAAAACTGGTCTTATTCATTACTTGAGGGTAATATTGTTCTGAAGGAAGGTAGTGTTGTGCCATGTTTGCCTTCTTTTCAATTTTTTTTTTATTATTTGTATAGAAAAGGAAAGTGCTAGGGGCTTAGGAGAAAATATGACCGTTTCATCCTTGAGAAGAGCAAACTGAAGTTGGACGGAACATCCGTAACATGAAGTAGCACCTTAAAGACTAATTTTATCAGAATAATTATTGTTTTTCCCTCTGATAACAAAACAGAGTTCACATCCAAAGCTCTAATTTTTCTATGACATCATTTCTGTCTAGTATTTTCGAGTCTGTCATATTTGAACAGAAGATTTTTGTGTACTTTCTAATATATGAAAACATTGTCATTTAAAAGTCCTTATAATTGAGGTACACAGGAGAAGTAGACACTAGCCCCATTAAAGATTGCTGAGCAGGGTCCACACTGACAACCTAGACTGTGTGGATAAAATCTCCATTAAGTCAGATTCCACTGCTCACGTGAGCCCATGGCACATGTGGAAAGAGGGAGGCTCTTGAACTGCCCTTAGGCTTAGATCAGGACCCCTCCCCACCCCTGTCCAGCCTCTCTCAGCTCCAACTGCCTGAGCATCATTTCTGTTGCTTTCACTCTGAGGTAGGCCTCTAGATAATCTAAAAGTCCCCAGGTCATCCCAGAGTGACTTCTTGGTTTCTTGGGGGTGGGGGGGGGCGGGGCGGGGTGGCAGTCAGGCAGTATATTTCTGAGAGTATGTGCAGATTCCCAGACCAGATAGAATTTATCACAAAAACAAAGCAACCACCATGATGTTTACCAAAAGCCATACGAGTGAAATGACTAGACAGTTTTTTTTTAAATTAATGTTATTATTTAAACTGTGCTCCTAAAATTATGTCTGTTGGTTGGGGAGGAAGGGGCTTGGATTTATCTGTAAAGGAATCTCTCGCTTTTTTGCATCAGACAAAGCCTCCCCACAGGTGGCCCGTCACACGGGCTTGTTCTGCGAAGTCTTCTTGCCTGTCACTGTCAATCTCTCCTGTGGGGCTGGGGACCCACATCCTCCCCATGCACCTTCTGCCTGCTCTTCAAAGGTGGGGGTGCAGGGCTGGCCCATCCACAGAGTGCAAAGGAAGAAAGAATAATGGGGAGTTCTTTATGCTCTTCTCAGAGTTAGGACCCTCTTCTCTACCTCAGTCCCAGTTTCTTTCTATTCCCATCCCCGTGGGAGAATTCTGGGGGTCACCCACCCATGATTTTCACACTGAGATGAGAGGACTGTCCTCAGACCACCTGTCATCCCAGAGGGACTGTTTACTCCAGGTTATAAATGAGGAAGGAGGTAAAGGAATATGAGATGGAAGCTTTTGATTCCTAGTCCTGTGCCCTGGTGTTATGGAAGTGTTTAAAATAAAAATATATTTGAGAATTCGTATGTTTATTCAGAAAGAAAGGAGCTATGAGATCATGTTTGCTTAGCAGTTGCCAGAGAAAGAAAAAAGAAAACCTACAAAATCCTAGATTAGGAGGATGCTATGAGTCAAGGGGTGGGGTGGGGTGGGGGCAGGGAGACGGAACATCAGAAAGATGGCAGGCACAATTCGGTGGCCACCCGGGAGCAGATCTCAGGTTCTGTCTTCCTAGTTTTCACCTGATATTTTTTATTTCACACCTTTTTCACATTCATACTCCACAGACCTTCTCTGATTAATATGGCAGTTACAGAATTTATCATGAATGATGGGAGGCAGAGAAGAGTAAGAAACTTTCCATTAGACCCTGGGCATTTGGCTCAGGCACAGGCTCTCAACATCACTCTTGAATCCCAAAGAAATAGAGACATCCAGGAACATGGATTAATCCTACAACTTTTTGTGCTATAACAGCATTATCCATGGAAAATGTTGTGAGTGCTAAACTAACTATGTATATAGTACACTCGAAGGGCCTTCTGTGGTTATGATGCCTTTGCCAAGCACTTTGGAAACTGAACTAACCTTAAGGTTAAAAGTTTGGTTGTGCTCAGTGCACCCAAGAATATCATGCAGAATTCATTCCAGTCACATTCTGATAGTGTTTTGAGGCCCCTGTATCTACTGCATCTCTAGGTGACCTGGAGATCTAGCCATTTGGACCACTGCTTTCTCTGTGGGAAGGCTGAGTTTCAAACCAGTGACCAGGGGACTTTGAACAACTTTTAAAATAAATAAAAATATATGTAAGAAAGTTAAGTTCCTCCACTATATCAAGAAACAATGTATAATATTCGTGTCATGTTATTTAAGAAAATATTTTAAATGTTTAGAATATTTACAGTAAGATGTGTAGGAAGTAAGGCAGATGTTAGGCTAATCCCATCTGAGTCCTTGCACTGAAGGAGACCTCTGGACATGAAGGTGGAATCCAAGAAAACATTTTTTTATGACATTTGCTTATATATATGACATTAAGACCCACTTTGTTACATACACTAACAATATTTTTCTTAATATATCTATTATTGCTTATGATTAGTTTTGGCATAGATCTATCTTAAATTGCTTGGAGACTATGAACTGGCAACTTGGGAATGAAAAAGAAATAAAAATTAATAAATATTTAGATTTACCAGTGTCAAGAAAAACTTAGAGCAGCAATGAGTTCTTTTTTAACAGCTTATGCAGCAACTGCAAAGAAATTTCAAAAACATTCATTACAATATAGAGGGTTTTTTTTTTCCATACGGGATTTTTGCCCACAATGATAAATGGAAGATTTAGGTCAAGAAATAAAAAAGGAAAAAAAAAAAAAAGATCCTTTTAGATTTAACATAAAGTCCCCAATTCTGCTGAATGCCCAGCTTTTGTATCCACCCCCATTATGTTAGACTTAGAATCCTGGACACATTTGGCCTCAGTGTCTGTCCTAACAGTGGAGCAGAATGTGTAATTCAGTCTGCTAAGCACGGGCTTTGAAGGCACCAAAGGCAGAGAAGTAACCAAATGCTAAAATTTAGTTGAAGTAACAGATTCATGTAAGGTGCTGGATGTGGAAGAGCGTCTTTCGGTTGTAATCATCTCCCATGTACTTCCCAAAGCGGTGGGATGACGCTGCCGTCTAACACGTTTTCCAGCAGTTTTTTCTCCCTTAGTTCTTTGTGTGTGTGTGTGTGTATGTGTGTGTGTGTGTGTGTGTGTGTGTGTGTGAGAGAGAGGGGGGGGGAGGGAGGGATAGGGAGAGGGGTTAATGAACCACTCAGTTGTGTGTAAATCAGTGTGTGAAGGCACAGTCACAAGGACTCCTTGAGTGGGATTTCAGGAATTTTGTCTGTGCTTCCAAGCAGGTCTGTGGGCTCTCACTCTGATGGATTACACTAGCCCCTCTGCTGTGTAGTGGGCTGTAAGCCGGGGTCCCATCCATCCTCCCAACAGATCCCAGGAAGGGCCAGAGCGTCCTGGGTCATGGATGGCAAAGTGGAAACCAAGGAAATGGGGCAAGGCAGGCAGGGCAGCCCCTCACTCTTTTCTTTTTCACGCTCACAGCTCAGGGGCTGGGGCCACCCATTCAGCATGGCTGTTGACTTTGGGGTACTCTCTATCACATGGTAATTACCTTGCAGCCATGTGTGTGTGTGTGTGTGTGTGTGTGTGCGCGCGCGTGCGCGGCCTACTCTGCTCCCTGGCTGAGGCCCATTCGTGGCTATATTCCCACAAGCCCGAGCTGTACATGGCACACGCTGGGCTCCTAATATATATATTTGTTGAGAAGAGGTCGGAAGCCACGTTGCCACGGAGTAGGAGTGGCTTTTGTGAAGGCCTCGCTCTCCAGAAGAGACTCAGCTTCTAACCTGGTCCAAGAGGAGGATTTGCACCTGTCCTCAGATACCTGCCCTATGCCGACAGAACTCGTATTGAAGGCAACAATAAGAAATTTTAAGAAGTGAGCTTTAATAGAACAAGCACTTTGTCCAACTGGACATCTTTCTTCCCACCCCTCATCCCTTCTTTTTTGGAGAAGTGTCCGTTCAGATCTCTCATTCATTTTTAAAAGTGTGGTAATATAGAAATATGGTAAAACGCATCACTTTACCCGTTTTAAGTGTCCAGTTTAGCTGCATTGCTCATTCACTCTGCTGTGCAGCTGTGGCCACCAACAACCTCCAGGCTGTTTCCCCCAAACTAAAACTGCACCCACTAAATTCTAACTACCCACTGCCCTTGCTTGCCCATTTCACTCCCTTCTTCTTTCCCTCCCTCCTGTCCTTCCTTTAATCCTTCCCACTTTGGGATTCACACAGGGCCTTTTGTTCTATCTGTCTGTGGACCCAAGTCGTCATCCACATCCTGGGTTCACTTTCCAAGTTAGCTCTGGGGCTTTTCAGACAACCAAATTAAGCTTCTAGTCTCTGCCTCTCCCAGTGGTCTCCTGCAGACTGCCGAGGCTCTCACTCTGAATTAGGAATGTTTAGTTAACCCGAAGCTGATATGAAGTCAGTTCTATGAGGACAGTGGGGAAAAACAGCCTGTGGTTCACGATTAAAAAACAAGAAGGCCTGGATTTGAGGATCCCCTTTGGCAGACTCTTTTCCGCTAGAATTACCTGCCATTTACCACCTTTGGAAAGGGGAGGTGGTGTCCCCTTCCTTCTACACTCCAGCTCTTGTTCCCTGGACTACAATGTGATTTCCTTTGTGGATCTCATCAACCAATAATGTTTTCATTTCTGATATTGAATTTGGACTTTGAAAGTTTTTACTTCTACCAGAAGTTTCTTCTTATATGGTTAAACAATGTAAAACCATGAGGTAAACTCAGTAGTTATGAGCTTTTAAGGGAAGCCAAGTAAAGAGGCTCACCTCAATTCTACACTGACCACTCCAGTCTAATTCAAACATGGTGGAGGTACAAGAGAACAGAATCTGCAGGCAGGAGCTACTGAGGTGCAAGCCTCTCCAGCCACCTCCTACCTTCCTGAATCTTAAGCAAATCATTCTTTAAGATGTGTTCTCATCTGAAAAATGGATATGACACGTCACAGAGTTATGATGGGTATTAAATGAAATAATGCATATAAAATGTCTGACACATAGTAGTGGTTTCTTGATAAATGTTGGTTCCTTTTCCTTATGCTATTACTTTAGGATTCAGAATCCTAAATCCAATTAGGTTGCAGTTTCCATTTAAACAGGCATTCAAATAATGCTATTGTGAATATAAATATATGATTTATACTGCCCTCTTTATCTTGGAAATAAACTTGTGTGTGATAAGTTTAAGATTTTTAAAAAATATAAAATACATTTACTTCTCTTTCTGTACATGTATCACTTGACCTGTCATTGATGACTACTCTAGACAGCATTTCTCTGATTTTTTCTCTAAGTTTTGACTGTCAATTCATATTCATCATTTTTCAAACTAAAATACTTCATTACAAGAGCAGACTGTCACTTGTGTGTGATGATCAGTGTCCCCTGTGAAGGAAGCTAACATCCCGAGAGGCAGACTCTTCCTTTTTTGTTAGAACTGGTTCACACTCAGCTTCCAGGCTTAGCAGATGTGCAAACAAGGGTAAGTCACTCAACATCTTTGATTCTTAGGTTTCCTGGTCTTTGTAATGGACTGTCTTTCCCAGTTCATAGGGCATCATAAGGATTAGATACTGGATTTAAGGAGTGTCTGGTGGTAGGAAGCACATAATAAATGCTACCATTATTATATGGTAATATATGTTTACATTTCCTATTCTAAGACATAAAATGTGAATATTTTGAAAAGACATAGTATTTATTAGCAAGTCTTAGATTACGGTGCTTAGACTAAATGACTTTTGACACTTCTGTGAGTCCAGCCTTGTCTTATACACAACTGTCCAATTTCCAAGCCTTCGCCTCATTCACATAGGACCATCTAAGAAGCAGGAAGTTGGGGGGGCGTGGCTTGCCAGCCTAGGTTTCACAAACAAACAAAACCCAACCAACCCTGGGACACCTTTGTCCAAGGCAAAGGGAGATAATGAACTTTTTCTTTGCATTCTTTGCACATGTTTTGGATTTCTCTCTTTTAACTTCCTTCCTTGTTCAAGGCCATCCTTAATGTCGCAGGGGTTAGAGCAGAGTCAACAAGAGAATATGAACAATAGGAATCGATTGGCGCCATGAAGGATTCTCTCCTGAATCTTCATAACTAAAGTGCTTCTCGCCCTTTCAGTGTAACAATGGCAAATATTGAAAGAATGATTAATGGAAGAACAGTGAGGAAATTAATCCTGGAAAAAAGTACTTGGAGAAAAAGAAGGAATCAAGTTGAACTTCTCTGGCTATCTTTTTGATTCCTCAAAAAAAACTTTCTAAATTCTAAGGAGGAAGCAAAGTTATTGATTGCTCAAAAAAGAAAAAAAGAAAAAGGAAGTACCATTAGCACATTCACGCTGAACCATGGTTGGTAGAGGGAAAGAGGCCATAAGAAGTGGGGAAGGGGTAAGGGTAGGAGACTGAGGTTCTTACCCCTCAGTCAGCTCTGAGTAAGTCACTGAACCTTCCAGGTCCTTCTCTCATTGGAAAATAAAGGATTAGGAGCTTGGAGAAAGTTATGAACCTGGTTCTGCCACTTTATAGGATGATCCTCGGTGAGTTTTTCTGCTTCTTTAACTGAGTTTCCTCATCTATGGAGTGGGATAATAACATCCCTTACAGGGTCATTTGGGGTTTATTGAGATAATTCACACAAAAGGCTGAGCGCCCTGCCTGGCACATGGTAAGCTTCATTATGCATGGTGGCTTGAGTTATGTTTGTGCTGTCCCATGCTCTGAGGTCCTCGGGGCCCTTCCATGATCATTTAAGGCTGTTGGTGAAAGGGAAAAGATTGTTCTAGGCAGGATGCATAACAGGGTTCTCCACCTGGTCTCCTTGCTGTTTATGTGAGTTAGATAAGCCACTTTGCTCACCTGGGCTACTATTCCAATTTATGATGTAACCTGCATCTTAATTTTTTAAAGATGCTGTTGTACAGGTGGTGTGATTGGGGTTAATTTGCTGTTATGACTTCCTGCCTTTCATCCCTTGATTCAGTTGATACTGGTCTTGGGTCAGACCTATAATGCCTGGTGCACCTGTGGCTGGGGGAAATGGGTGACATTTTATAATGATCAGTTTCATGACGTTCCTTCCAGAAATGTCTTGTGGTGAATAGTGAACACCGTCTGCATTTGACTGCAGGAAGCTTATCAAATAAGCTCTGAGATCTGTGATACTACAGAGCAAGGGGATTGATGGTTAGAGTAATATCATTTGACCACTGAAAACAAAACACACAGACCCAAAGGCCCAGCATATTATTCTTGATGCTGAAGCATGATGGATTCTAATTGCTAGAATAGCTATAGTTTTTCATAAGCTGATGTCAGAAAATACATTTTGTCAACAAATTTGTTCTAGTACAAGTCATTTTGTTTTCTTTTTTTTGATTTTTTTTGTTCTAGTGCAAATCAAAGTGAAGATGTATAGACAAGAACCATTCTTTTTATTAAAGTCAGTGGGAGAAATGTCTCAGGAAGGTTCTGTGGTGGAGAGGAGGAAGGTGCTGGAATCCACCAGTGCTGTAGGGGCCACCTTGGGGTGAGCAAAGGACAAGACTTAACCTCTCTGGACTTCTGTGGTTCATGATTATTCACACCCCCCACCCCCGCGCGCACGCGCGTGCGCGCGCACACACACACACACCTGATTTTCTCTGAATCTTGATTTCATCACTTCATCAGAGAAAGAGGTCAAAGAGATAGCTGAGAGCTTCCCTGGAGTGTCTCATTTCCAAGTGTCTCACTGAACACTTCCTGCTTGGTTCTCATGCTGCCATTGGAGGCCCTCAGGAACTCAGCCCCTCCTCACCTCTCAGTGGTACCTTCTGGGGCTGCCCACTGCATCGTCCACCTCTACTGTCCCCCTCACTGCAGCATGGGCCAAAGCAAACCACTGAGCTCACAAGCCCTGATGCCCCCGTTTGGAACTGTGGTAAGCACAGCTGCTCTGTCTGCATGTGTCAGGAGATGAAGTCCGAGACTGATCCTGAAATTCCTTTCTAAACCACACATGCTGCTATGAGAGAAATAAGGTCGGGGGGAAGCACTGACTGTTAGAGTTTGGATCTGGAATGTTCCCCAAAGGCCAGGGTGTTAACGACTTGGGCTTCAGCTTGGTGTTACTGGGAGGTGATGGAACGCAGGGGATGGAAGTTAGGTGGTGAGGAGACTGCAACCCTGGCTCTGCCTCTCTCCCTTTCACTTCCAGGTCACCATGCGATGAACACGCCTCCTTCACCATGTGCTCCCGCCATGACAGCTACCTCGCCACAAGCCCCAGTGCAAATGGGCCACCCGACCATGGACTAAAGCTTGCAAACCATGAACCAAAATTAACCTTTCCTCTTTTTATGTTGCTTCCCTCGAGCATTTTGACACACTGATGGAAAGCCAACAAACAACAGACTTAAAGTCAGATGTAGGCTCTACCACTTGTTAAAGCTGTGACTAATGCTGAACTTTAGTTTCTTTACATGCAAAAGGGAAAACAGAGCCCACCTAATAGGGTTACATTCAAAAACATATGCAATGTAGGATGCTGGTGTGAGCTGCCTTTTCCTTTTACCCCAACCTCATCTCTGCTCTTTAAATTTCAAACTGTGTTTACCTATCCTTTATCTAGTTTCCACACACCTCAGAGATCCATCCCTAGCTACCTCAGGGATAAGGCCCAGAATGCAGCTTACTTCCCATGAAGCGACATTTGCATATGGACTGGTTTTTGTTTTCATTTTTCTAAGTGATGTGCTCTGACCTCTGATCAATTCATATCTCTTTGGCTGAACAGAGAACCCCTGAAGGTCTTTAGCATCTCCCTCAACTAGGGGACTCTTGGACACGTCTAGCCTTGGAAGTCACTGCCTAGAGCCAAGTCCTGGAGGGAAGGGGCTCAGAGGCCAGACCTAAACCAACTGGTCTGTGGCTGGACATGGGTGGCATCGTATCTGTCAAGTGGAGTCACCTTTGGGTGTGTCTCATTGCCCCATCACCTGCACAGAAGAGCTGGCCCCTTCCCTGACACACGGGCGGAAGTGCAGAAGGCAGCGGAAGAGTTGGGTAGGTAAAGAAACAGGGAGAAAACATGTTCCTCTGTTCATAGCAGCCCTCGTGAAGAATAAGACCCTGCTCATCAGTCAGCCCCTGAAAATGGGTCCGGATTCCCGCACTGCAGCCTCTCGCTTGCCTTACAAACCTAAAGCTGGAAATCACACACATTGGATGAACTACATATTCACTCCACTCAAAGGAGGAAAACTAAAATTAGAGAAATGGAGCATGGTTTTACTACCATCAACAAAAGCCAACATACTACGGGGAATGTGACTTTCCATCCAAAAAAATCCCACCCCCCAATTCCATCAAAATGCAAAAGAGGATGGGATTTGAGGTATAATAAATAGGACGATCCATGAGGCAGGGAAGTTCCACAGAAGGACTCTTGACATTTTCTCTTCAGCTGCACAAAATTGGAATGATATTATGTCTTTAGGTGCTATATACAAAAGAATTCTACCCTAGCTTCTCACCATGAGGTGTAAATTATTCATGAAAAATGAAAATGTACTAGCTCGCAAAGCTTACATAACTTAGTCTTTCCTTGGAGAATCTGCAAATACATTTATTAATTGAACCTCATGATAGACCTGCAAGGCAGCTGCTTCTGAGACAGAAAAATAAAAGGCCTATTGACCCCTTATTTTCTAACTTCTTAGAAAAAAAATCATCTACTTCTATGTTGGTCTCAGACACCTGTGTTCACCTAAGACAGGCAGAGCACCCCACCTTAAAAAAAAACAAATAAACAAAAAAAAAACCTCTTTTTTTTGACCATAGGAGCAAGTCTGGGTTCCAATAACCTATTCCTGCTGCACAATGGAATTTAGACTCAAATTGCTAAGCAGGTTAGGTAGTAGCATTAACTGAGTGCAAATACTGCAATTTTTAAAAAATATTTTTCAGTTGTTGATGTACCTTTACTGTTTATTTATTTAATTATTATGTGGTGCTGAAGATCGAACCCAGTGCCTCATACATGTTGGGCAAGCGCTCTACCACTGAGCCATAAGCCATAACCTCAGCCCCAAATGATGCAATTTTTATAGTTTTTAAAATAATAGTCTTCAGTCTCAATCTCCTATCTTCTGTGCACACGTGTGCATGTGCACACACACACTCATAAGTGCGCACACACCCAATCCTGTCTTTGCCATAAAATATTTGATGGGACAGTCTACCTCCTTTGAAGCAACCAGATCCATTCCTGAAACTGAACCCCTTCTCTAAAATCTGGATATAAGCAAAAAGTTCAAGGTGTCTCAACCAAGTTGGCAGTATAATGCTGACCGAGATGCCTCAGCCCAGAGGGCTATTTTGCAAGGGCTAGGTTCTGACAGTTGCTGTATCTGCTGTTTTGGAGAACAGCCTATGTGGGGCCCAGCTGTGTTCTGTACTGCGCTCCCAGGAGCCAGCAAACTGTGAGGAAAATGTGTTTCCCAGGCTGATCATCTGCACGGAGAGGGCAGACACTTGGCTGTGTATTTCAGGAGACAAGAGCTGACAGGAGCCCACTCCTCCCACACTGCGGCCTTGCAGAACCAAGATTTTTTTCTTGTGAAACAATCACAGGCCCCCAAAATGGGTCAAGTGGTGAATAGCGGGGAATGTTGAATGCCTCCTACATTTGTCTGAATATAGTCCCAACAGATGGCATTGAATAATAGCTATTTCATAAAACTCTGAGATCCCAGAGAGATGAAGTCAAACATGACCCTACCTTTCTGCATTTCTTGGCTGACACAGGTTAACTCACGTAGCCAAGAATGTGCACACAGTAGCTTTAAGGTTTGTGTTGACATGCGTCAGTGAGGGCGAAGTGGAATGGGAAGCTTTTGAGATTTTCTCTTTGCCCTTTAGACACTAACAGCAGGCCAGACGAAGCATAATATTGGATTCCGATTACACATAATTATTTTATTTTTTTTTCTAACAAGATTTGTTGAAATTATCATCTATAGCAAACCTGGAAAATGGAATTTTCTAATATATTTAAATATTCCAATAAATAGATGGCTATGAATGTAGGATATATTACCAACTAATTTTCTAAACAGTTTTTAAGGCCAACTCTCTGTTGGTGGAGTTGATCTTTGGAGGAGGGTTCAGAAGATGCGGCAGGCCTTGGGGTTATCATTAAGACGAAGCATCTCTTTTTGGAGATGTGATCAAGTGTCTGTTAATACATTCCCAGACACATCATCTGACTTCATCAGCTTTTAAGGCACTGCTTGGGGGTGCTCCAGAAAGATCTCTCATCTCCAATCTGTTTTTCTTCCTAGTATGGACTCAAATCAGTATGACCTAGATGGACTCTGTCCTCACTGTCCACAGAGCTGTCATAGAGACATGGACAGTGTGGACTCTCTCTACATCTAAAGAGATTTTCTTTCAAGAACAGGCCTGGAGACTTTGAACTTTGGTAGCATCCAGATAGGTAGTGGGAAGCCACCTGCTGAGGTGAGCATATGGGAGACATCTGACCAGAGAGGCCACCCGCAAAGTCCTGGGATCAGCTGAGTTCAGGTTCCAAGAAGCAACTACCTGTAGTCTACCTTTCAGTCCATCTGCATCTGTCTTTCTGCCACCTGTCATTTCTTTGGACAGGTTCTGCCACAGTCTGAAATCTTTCTATATTCCTCTTGCGCTAAAAGTAACACTCCCTGTGTAAATGGGCAAAGGCAAGACAGAATGGGC
The DNA here is from genome assembly GCF_021218885.2 of Marmota monax. NCBI lineage: Eukaryota > Metazoa > Chordata > Mammalia > Rodentia > Sciuridae > Marmota > Marmota monax. Next base: position 13,279,444 of record NW_026693108.1, read on the forward strand.
CACTTGCCAGCTACCACTGCCCTGGCTCAGGTTCTTGTTAAAATCACTTAATGGTCTCTGCAGATGCTCCTGCCTCAGATCCATCTGCTCTGTCTTCTAAGATACTATTTCCATCACTATTATGGCTTGAAAACCCTTCAGCAGCCAAACGGGGGCCGAACCCTTTAGCCTGGCATTAAGGAGTCTACGGTACCTAGAGCCAGCCACTCCTTCAAGCTGCACTCTGCACCATCAGATCGCTGGTTCTCCTGGTACACTCTGCCGTCCCTCACAGCACTTGCCTTCCTTTTATCTCTTGATAATGCTTTAGAGATATCCAAAGTCACAGAATTCAGAGGGTAGAAAAAACATTTTTAGATGAGGCAGGGGGTTCCCGGAAGACTCAGAGTACAGCCTCTATTTTAATTGGACCTTTCAGGATGTTACTAGAGGAACTGTATAACCTCTGTATATAAACGAGGAAGCTAAAACTTGAAATACCTTCATTTGGAAATTATTTTCTACCCCTGCTTTGAAAAGGGAGAATAATTCTTGAATAAAAAATACAAAGGCATTTTATTTGGGGTTATGCATTTATAATCATGGAGAGAGACAGTAGACCATGGTAGTTAAGAGCAAGACTTTGGAGCATAATCATTCCGGTTACAGAAATTTTAATCTGCATTCTCATTTTATTAAATAAAATTTTCTATCATATGAATAAAGCTAGGTAATCCACACACTAAGCTGTTTATCTCTACCTCTTTTCATGTACACTCTTAAATCTGTTTCAATATAGGCATCTACAAATTTGCACATTCTGGTCCCTTGTTAGTGGACTGAAATTGACTAATTTACATGTTATCATCATTTTCTTTTGAGATTTTGCTTATTGCCGAGCTGCGTGTGAAGCTGGAAGAGGCTAGGAGTGGAGTCTATGACAAAAGAAACCCATGAATCTGCTTCACCAAGATTAATGACTAATTCGTTTTATCTTCTATAGAAATTATTGGTAGTTTTCACTGACTATAATATCACATAGAATTAATGGGATCAACTCTACGGTCTTTAAACATGACCTGACTATTACATAACCAGCTGGAAGACTTGCTTAAATTCAGTTAATCTCCCCAGTTTTGCTGCTTCTTAGTTTGAGCTGAATGAGCAAGGCTACTTCATTTTCCGGAAGAGTAATGGAATTCGTTGCTTCAAGTCTCACTTGACATTTTATTTGGGGTTATGTATTTATTATCATCGAGCGAGACAGTATATACCATGGTGGTTAAGAGCAAGACCTTGGAGCCAGATTGCTTAGGCTCTGGCAAGACCCTTTCTGTGCCATTTAAGTTAATGTAGTTGACCTCTGTTTCAGTTTTACCATCCACAAAAGGTGATCTGACCTGAGGATGGGACTTATGGATTGGCCCTTCCTTGTGGCTCACTAAGGGGTGACATGGAAAGATCACTGGACATGGGAAGTGTCAGTCCAGCTTCTTTGTCCTGTGAATGGCCTCTATCTAGTTACAGGTACCTAAGAGATTTGAAATACTCAATGACAATCTGAATCGGTCAAATTAACTGAAAAAATGTCCGAATCGACTTGCGTTTCGTGTTAAAGACAGATGGCTCCAGGAAGGACAGAAGCAGGTGATGATTGGCACATGAACTCTGCAGTGCCTGGCTCCTCCTCTCGTTCTGCTTTGTTTACCTGTGTGATCTCAGAGTCAGGAATCTCGGAGGCCACAGGGTTCTACTCTTCCTTTCCCACACCAGAAAGCTGAGGTTCATTATGTTTAAAAGACATCTGTAATCACATGGACCTGGCTTGCTTTGAGTTTAAAGAGTAAAATCTTAACAGGATGATAACTTGATATTTCACAGTCATTAACAATCTCAGTTTCCTATTCTTAGGTGCTAAGAGAATGTCTAAGCTCTTTTTGTAGGTGTTTTGCTCTTTGAAACTTGTTGAAAAATACATAAAGAATATCATATCTGAGAATTTATGTTTACAATGATATATTTTTCTGTGGTTTTCATGTGTAAGCAGAGCCTCATCAAGAATTGCTAAAGATGGGGGGACACACGCCTGTAATCACAGCTACTTGGGAGGCTGAGGCAGGAGGATCACAGGTTTGAGGCCACCCTGGGCAATTTAGCGAGACCCTGTCTCAAAAATAAAATTAAAAAAGAAGGGCTGTGGAGGTAGCTTAGAGGTAGAGCAATTGCCTGGCATGTGAAAGGCCCAGGGTTTAATCCCTAGTGTGTTTGCACACACACACATGCACACACACAAAATTGGTAAAGGATTTCACTTAATCATTTAAATAAAATTGAATAGCAACTATCACATCTGACAAACTGCAAAACCAAGAATCTAGTATTCTTGAAGCTAGTGAGTATTCCTTTAATTATGATTCTTTGATTAAATTGGAAGTAAACTTATTAGTTCCTCTACCAATCACACCTTGCTTTAAAACAATACATCTCAGCTTCTAATAGTCCACAGGCTTCCCACCCCATCTCATTACACATATACAAATCTACACATGTCTCAATCTCTTTATGTCTTTTTTTCCATAAAACAAGGCAAACATATCATCAGACTACAAATCATATATGCGACACATGGCCATATATTTATAATATATAATTTATCCTGAAACTCCAAAGTATTTCCTTATGTTAGCCTCTTTTCCTAGAAAAGATCTTTAAGAGTCAGAAATAGTCAACTTGCCATAAAAGTCAAAATTTTACGATCGCAAACACTACTTCAGTATTGTACTTCAAACCTGTTTCCTTAGGATGGTACTGTGTAATACAAATTGGGTCCAAAAGGAGGCAAGATGTAGCTTTAAAAGAAGCAGGTGTCCAGCTTCCCTAAAAAGGGCCCATGAAAAGACCTGCTTGACCCTAACAATGGATGGGTGCCAGGGTCTCCCCTACTTCTCCCATCCCCTGAATTTTAAAAAAGAAATCTTCCCAACTAAGGAAATGGATTTGCTGCTCTTTGTTCTACTGGTTTGGAAGCGGAGCTGGCCTTCCTCAAGGGACAGCTGGAATTCTGAGGTGCAAGTGGCGAGCTGAAGGACTGTCACAAGGTTTGTACCTGCCCCTGTGCGCCCCCTAGGACTCCCTTGCTCCTCCATCTCTCCTGCTTGACTGCAATGTGAGGGCACCGTGGGACTGCCACAGGCTTTGACTTTCATTCCTACCTCCCACCTCTCTTTTTAGGACGAAACCCAGAGCACTGGGATTCCAGATCCTCTCGGGCATGAGTCAGCCCTTCCAGCCTGCAGGACGCAGCCTGGATGGGCCCTTCTTGCCCTGGCGGTGGCTCTCAGGGCTCCACTTACCATTGCTCCTATTAGCCTGGCCTATTAGCCTCCTCGTATGTCCTTTTCCATCCTTAATAGCACAGTTGATTTTATTTTAAAAAAAACAAAACAAAACAAAACACAAAACAAAACAAAAAACCAAAATTGTTCTTCAATGAAGGGAGGGCATGCGCAATAAAGTGTTTTTCTAGGCAGGGTGAGAGTTTATGCCAGGTCATGTCACACTGTCTCCTGGTGACCAGGAGCCCATGTGTGGTAGGGTCAGGGTCGGAGATACAGCCAGCTGGGGACCACAGAACGTGGTCGGCTGGGTCTCCCTGGGAAATATCACATCCGTGGTCCTGCTGGCACATGCACTCAAACCAACAGAGTTAAACTCTCCTAATCAGTTATATCCAGCCTTTGTGAACCAGTGGCAGGTGCTCTTCTTCCAATAGGGTGTGGCTCTTACTCCAGGATCCAAATGGATTGTCAAGTGGGGAGGAGTGAGTTTCCAGACCGGTGACCAGGGTCAGACGTTGATAAGAATTATTCAGACCTCAAATTTAACATTCATGATAAAGGGAGACTTTTCTAAGAGGAGAATTTTTTTTCCTCCACCCCAGATGGTAGGGTCTGAACAAATCGAATCAAAATAGAGCCATTTTTGAAGCACCCATGGGTGTGCGTCTACCGTTTTGGTGTGGCAATTCACAAACCACTGGATAATGAATGCTGTACTAAAAGGAATTTAAGCCTGTCAGGTTAATTACACAATATTAGGTACGAAAACAAACAGTGCAACACAAAACATAGCTACATCATTATTGGCAGTAAATGTTAACTCTAAATAAGTGCAACCTGTCCGTCAATGCTTGCTATAAACTAATTAAAAAATAAAATTTGATGGATAAACATGAAAAAAAAATTCTCACCGAGAATTTTTTTTTTAAATATCAGCACTCATTTAGAGTTCGGGATTTGTGAAAGAAAGCTTTAAAAGGAGCAAACCTGATTGGCTGTGGCTGTTGCTGCGAAGGGGACACTTGTTGCAGGAGTTGTTGCTGCAGAGACAGTGGCGGACGTAGCGCTGTGCATCATGGGTACTTTCAGGAGGGGAACCATGGGAGCAATGAACAGGAGGGTGTAGCATTATGGTAATAGAAGTGGTTTTGGCATGGTGAATATCAGAGCAGCAAGCCATCATGGGTTAAACCAGCAGATGGCATGCAATCACAATGCAAAGCAAGGAAGCATGGGAGAGAAATAAAAAAGGGAAAATAGCTTATTACAAGTACAATTAAAGGAAGTTTTAAAACATAATCAGTGATTCCCAGAAAGGCCAAAGCTGATTACTTTGGTTGATGTATTCATAAACATTTGATTTCTAACAATAGATTCATTCCCAGTTCATACTATAGAGTGGAAGTGATTTAATGGCTGTTTCTAAATATTCGAGAGGTAATACCCAATGAGGTAAGAATGTATGATTATCAAACACAGAATCATCACAAATCCTGTAACATCGAAGGCTCAATATTCAGACTCAGTTTTGGATAAGGGTATTCTTTGGAGTTAATTAATTTTTTTTTCCATTTGGCATTGCCCATGTAAACTGGATTGTGGATTGTATACTATTTTGATCAATAAATGGCAGAGACAAAGTCATGGCCTTGATATAAATTCTTAGTTATACAGTCACAGTTACGCTGAAAGAGCCAAATTTTGCCGATGTTTGTTTTTCTGGTCTGTGAGTGGAAATAATCCGCCTGTCCTCAAGACAGACTTTTGTACCAAGGCATTCAAAGGTGTGAAGGGAGCTATCTACTTTTAAAATTTAACATCTAAGGGAATGTGGAGGTACAGAATATCATCACAAGTCAATTAACACAAAAGATCATCAAGCAGGCAGTTTAGGTATTTGATTTCAAAATACATCCATGAATAATTTTTTAAAAAATAAATTCTTCTGGGAAACTCTGATAACTCTAACACACAGCAAAGAGGAGATAAAGGCACACCACTATGAACTTTAAAACATTGATGAAATTAGCCTGCCTCTCTGTTTTTCTTATGCTATACCAGATAAACTATAAAGAGAAACAAAACACAAATCATTAAAAAAGCACACTCGTACTTGTGGTTTTAGGCCTTTGGAGTGATTGGTTCTAACACAAGAGGTCACATTTAAATCATTATTTTCTTAAATAATACATCTTTAAAAAATGTCTACATTAACTCTAAAGCCAAATAAGCCTTCAGATTTACTATTTCCTAAGCATTTCTACCATCTCTGACATAAATTTCAAGCAAGTGAAGGTACTGTACATCATATAAAAGACAAATAAAAAAGGTTGAAACCTACCAATACTGGTAGCGGGTGTCATGCACAAAACTGACCCTGATGTCATGCAATGGTGGGTGGAAAAAGTGGATAAAGGGAAAGAAACAGGTTAGCGGTTTAGAGTTAACATTCAAAGTGAGATCGAAGCACAACCAGAAATAAGTAGGGTTAGTCAACACAGTTTTTTTAGGGCCGTTCACATTGTCAGCACAGACACAAATATATCTGACTTCTTTTAAGCCAATAATATTCCAAGCTTACTCTCAGACTACTTTTCACACTTTCTATTCATACACGTTGACAGGATTCTAGTAAGAATGACATGTGATAATGCTCCAAGTATTTTACAGACATTATCAAGTTCATCCTCCAAGTTAGGAAGTGGGTATTTTACAGATGAAAAAATCTGAGGCACAGTAACCCCTCCAAGGTCATTATGTGAGTCAAGGGCAAGGTTAGAAATAGAACTCTATTCCTGAATCCAGGCCAGGCTTGATAGTCACGAGATTACACTGCACTGATTGCATTAGAAGTTTGTTTGTTTGATTATAGCATGTTTTGTGTCAACAATGATATGAAAGTAAGAATAGTAATTAAGATTTCCTATCCTCTAAATCAAAGGCTTGCAAGGCAGAGGATTTTAGATTACTGCTTAAAAGCCAGTAACACAGGAAGACTGAGGCTCCCTCATGGAATGGTCTACATGTATATACGATCTCCCTTCTGCTATGAGGTCCACTGTGAGAAAAGATTGGCACCTGGCAATGACATCCATATAGTGTATGGACAGAGGAGTTCAGAATTGGGGCTGATTTAGGATCCAGGCTAGGGATTTTTGTCATGGTGCTATGAGGTGATCCCTGAGGGAGGCCTTTGGTAAGACTGCTAGGAAGTCTCAGGTTGGTGTCTAGGTGGGGAGATGGGAGGAAGGGATTAGGAATAGTTGCCTTGCCTGTGGGTCTTATGGATGCATGTGATAGAAAACACTGATGGGGATAGTGTGGCTTGCTGTGGAGGGCTGTAAAAGAGAGCTCTGAGGAACTATCTGCTACAAGTTCAGTTCCTTGGAATGAAAATCAAGGTAGGATATGGATTTGATAACTGAAGATTGGGCGTAGGTGTCAGAGAAGTAGCTTTTAATGAACACAAGTGTACCTACTAAAGGTTTCAGAAGTGCCTTCTGAGATATTAGCTGAAGACCATCGGATCTGCACATCCTTCTTCCCTCTGCTGAGCACGTCACACACCCATGGGGGACTTCTTGCCTGACTGGTCCACATTTTGATCAGGCTAACTTGACCTCATCAGGAAAAGGGGCGATTTAATTGGGCTGTTACTGGTTTCTCCAACAACAAATGCACGTGCCAGGGCATCCAGTGTGAAACACACGCTCTCTCTCTCTCTCTCTCTCTCTCTCTCTCACACACACACACACACACACACACAGTCCCTTCCATGGCACCCTCTCTTCCTCTAGCTCTCCTCTCTATACTTCACAAACTTCTAGAAAGTCACCTACATGTCAATGTTCACTTTTTTGCTCCCATTTATCTTCAGTCCTCTCCAATCTGGTTTCCACTGTCTCCGCTCCACTCCAGCCACAGGTGTCGGTCATCAAACTCCATGTTGCTGCAGTGGCAACTCCTAAACTTCGCCTACTGTCCTGAGTCTCAGCAGCATTTAGCACTTGGCCACTCCATGATGAACCACTGTCCTGTCTTAGAAGTTTGTTTTTGTTTTTTTTAAATCACACACACACTTTTTGTTTTTCTTTCTGGCAACTCCCTTTGGTCCACTTGTTCCAATCTTTTCCTTCCCTGAACTCGCCATCTCCACATGCTGGGGTTTCTCAGACTCAGTGCTGGGTCCTCTTCCCCTGCTCTGTAGGTTTTCCTGGTGTGTCACTCAATACATGGAATGAAGGAGAACTGACGCGCTCACGGCTCCCACACAGTGTGGAATCTCTGCTCTGAGCCCAGGTCCCTTTATCTCATTGCTTGCCTGGTTCCAGTGCCTTCCGTCTCACAAGTATCTCCAATTTAACATGTTCAAACTCTGCCCTTTCCCACGGTCTGTGTCTCTCAAGAAAAACTCGAGGACACCACCAGTTCAGCCCCTGTTGAAAGTTGCCACTTTCCCTCACGACATGGCCAGGTCCAACTCACCAGCAGGCCAACGCAATCCTGCTCTGAAATCTTGCTCTCACTGGCCTGCTGCCCATCCCTACTGCTGCTTCTCACGCCTTGGTCACCATTGCCTCTAATCCCAGCCGTGAGACCATGTCCTGGCTGGCCTTGTTGCTCCCCAGGAGGTCCACTCTCCCCTCTGGAAGACACATCTCCCCAGGCAGGCCTACTCATCCCCTGCTGGAAGGGTTCGCTGGCTGCCAGCACTTTCAGGATGAGGACCGCGTGTGGTCCAGGCTCTGACCACCTCCCCAGGTCATCCTCCACCGGGATACAGCAGCAGCCTTTCAGTGCTTTGAACTGAACACATCACACATCTGTCCTATTTTTGAGCTGCCCACAGGCTGTCCTCTCTGTCTGGCAACATCTTTACTCTCTTTATCCTCCAGGTCTCAAGCTATGCCAGGTCTCCAGAAAACTGCTCAACTGTTCTTTGACTTATCTCTCTATGCCATCTAGATCAGCTTTCTATTTTAATCTCATTGAATTCTTTGCTTCTTCATTCAGAGCATTCAAAAGAATTTTGATGATGAATAGACATGGGTGCCTGTTAAGCATCCATCTCTTCTGTAACTCGGGAGAGCAGAGGCGGGTGTGCCTAGCGTATGGGACACATAGATCAATTCTCAAATGTGCTAGATGAAGGTTCTCAGCCATCAGTAAGAGGTGTGCTAGGAACACATGGCTCCTAAAACTTATTGAAGCACCTATTGTGTAAATAATTTCATTTTAAATTCAACCATGGCTGGATTCAAAGTTATCCCTATACAAATTTCCCCTCACTCTCTTAAGATTCAGTGTGAACAGGGTTTCTTGAAAGGCTGTCCTGTGTCATGCATGTGAATGTCATCTGGGTTGTCAGCAATCAACAGCAGACCTATGGTCACACTGGCTTTGGTCCTGAATGAGGTGACATGTTCAACCAAATTAATTTGATAAGCCTCTCTCTCTCCCTTGGCCTGAGTGATGTGAATATTGGAAATGCATGGCTTTGGACATATGGTGGCTCTCTTACTCAATGCCAGACTGTGGTCCTGCCTTCTCTACCATCCCCACAGACCCCGTGGGTTCTTATGGACAATGTCCTTGTCTTCAAATACGCTCTTCCCATTTACCTGGGATGCTTCCCTCTCAAGTAGCTGTGCTCAATCTCCCAGCTCCTCCTCCTCCTGCTTTACATTTGAGTCTCACCTAGTTCTGAACTCCTTTGCTTTCTCATTACGGCTCTCGAACCCAGAACACATCACACATTCAAGAAGCATTTGCTGCACTGTCTGGACAAATACATTTTGTTGTGTTGATGCTGGTGTAGTTTCTACTGAACACTGTTGAATCTCTCATTAAGTCGTGTGATAACCTTATCTTATGCAACACTTATGATTTCTCATCATTAGAAAATGTTTAGGCTAAAACTTTCTCCATGTGACTTATTTTGTGCTTCCAAAGCAATGAAATAAATCAAAGAAGGATTCTGAGGGTCGCCTTTGTTCTGTCCAATTGAGGCTTTTCACTAGGGCACTCATTTTATGAGCAAAGCCTTCTTCTCGTTTCTGCTTCAGTTGCACAAATATTTCAGCTCTAGTGTCTGTGAGCAAGAACTATCTGGATAAATCCATTAATTTTATATATTGCCTTGCAGTGTACACACAGCCTCAGTTTTTCCATCTGCAAAATGCAAATAACTATGCTCGCTAGTAATAGAACGGCAACATCTTGAAGAATAATGAGATAATGTCTATAAGAACACTTACAGTAACTCAGAATAAACCTGTCAGAGAAATGCCAAGAATTATTATGCTGCTATTTTTGTAACTCTGTGTGGTTTTGCCACTTTCCTAACATAGCAAAGAAAAATGTATAACTGCTTGGTTAAAATAATCCCTATCAAAAAAGGGGGGAAAAAAAGGAAAAAAATCCCACCCACTACAAATGTGCCAGGACATCAACCAGGGCAATAATTATCTTAATAAAATTTTGGAGATGAATCTCATATTTTGTGTGATATTGTATATTAATATGTGTACAGCCTGGAGGCATAATTTCTAAACTCCAATTTCATATTGTGTCAATGGCAGATTGTTAGTAGTTTATCAAAAGCTTTGCTATGAATGACCTTTTGACAAAGGGTAGCCTCTAGGAGAATAAAAAATGTTTTTTGCTTCTTATTCATGATAGTTGCTTATGTAAAACATTTTTGGAAAAAATTGTCCATTTAAAAATAATAACTTACCAAGTTACAATTATTTTTGAGCACCTTACTTGACTTGTAGAGGTATTAAAACAACCAGCTTAACAGTAAAGGATTATTATTATTATCACTTAAAAAATACTGTCGAAAATATGGTTTGTAAGAAAGAAACCCTGAAGTAAAAACTCGACCTAACATAAACACAGAATCTTCTGTTATGGATTTAAGTGGGAGAAAGATTATATAATAAAAATTAAAAGAAAATCCTTCTGATATAATTATTTTCTTGTTTATCATTTAAAAGAAATGTGAAAGTTTCTTAGAACACCACTTCAGAACATGAGATCCACAGTCTGTCCACTATGATCTTTACATCATGTAACAGATGGAAACACTTCTCATTCCCAGGATTAAATGGGCTGAGACCCACCCTTTGGCTTCCAAACCTCGCTGTGAGAAGGTTCAGGCACCTTGGAGCAGTTCCTAGAGAATCCACCAGAGGGCAGAAGTGCACAGCCACAGCTGCCAACCCCTAGCATGGGTCCCTAATAGAATACCTTTTCACAAACAGAAATCAGGTGATTTTGTAAGGGACGTTATTGATTCTTGCTTTGGAAATATTTAAGTGGTTTCCAAGTGAAATATTCTAAGGTGAGAATTCTTTCAGTGATCTAACAAATCAGTCGTTACTGGACTGAAAGGTTAACATGCATGAGAGCGTGTCCTGTCTTTGGCTCCAGGGTTTCACAGGTCTCCCCAGAGACATTAATGGCTTTGTCATCCATTCTTCCAAAATAGACTTGTCCTTTTGCCTTCCCCCTCAGTATGTTATTCCTTAATTTTTTCTCTGAAAATATCTAGTGGCCAACAGGTCTATGAGACACGCTGTAGAGGGCCTCAGGGTAAGCTGGCCTTCACTCTGCAATTCTGCTGTTTCAGGTGGGCCACAAGTTCAAATACCACTATGCTCCAGGAGTGTGGGAGGTCACTAATTACAGTTGTAACAGGGCAAAAGTGAAGCCCTAATAGGTACTGAATTATAGATTCTTCTACAGGTCTCTGAGTTTAAGATAGGTACAGAACTAAACAAGAAAACTAAACCTAAAAGAAAAAAAATCATTTTGCTTATCTAATTTATATTTTTTTAATAATAAATACTATTGTTTACAGGTTACTAATTCATTTAAAAGTATAGATTTTTTTTCCAAAGAAAATCACAGAAATATTTATTTAACTCCCTCTAATCTTAATTCCTAATATGCTGTGGGATTTAAGGAAATGAATATAAACTGGAAAAGTCTAATCATGTGGATTAGGATCAATAATGAAATTACTATTCATCTACATTTACCTTGAAATAGCTACTAGAGGAGTTTTGACTTTGAAAAGAAAATCTCAATGGAGGGTCATCTCTCCAAGGTTTATGCCACCCCCTGCTTCTAACAGACTATGTGCTGAAAACCACAGTCAAGTTATGGTGACTGTGCTCCTTTGTGCATGGTGCATATGTGTGTCTGGCTTTGTCTCTGGTCAGGGAAGTGGGGAAAAACTGGGGAGAGCTGATGTGCATTATAACTTTGTTTTTCCTCCCTTATCTGAACCTTATGCTACTTTAAAAAAAAAAGTCTACTTGTATCTGATTTTTCAGAAGAATTCTGTGGAAGCCATATATGGAGGCTGTTTGGGTGGTGTGGTGTTATGTAAGTTGGGCTAGGCATAGGGAACTGGGTTCCGTGTCTTTTCTCAGTTGTGTCATCTTGAAAATTCACTTCTCCTTGAGGGAGGGCCTCAGTTTTCCCATCTGTAAAACTGTCAACTAGATGAGATCACTAAGAATTCTTTAAACTCTGAGATTCTATGATCATTAGAGTTGATCTCTTAGCGGAATAATAGGTTCATGCCCTTTAGCACCTCATAGAGTCAGACATTGGCTTAGAGACTGAGGTAAGAGTTTATATATTTGTGAACTTGGTGAAAGTTGAGCAGGATGGAGAAAGAGAGAGAATGGATATAAAAATATGAGTAGAGGGTTGCTTTGATTTGAATAGCCTGTTTTTTTGTTTTTTTTTTTTTTAGTGCTCTGAATAGAAATAGAAAAAAAAAGGTTAGTACTTACTGGAATTGCTATGTTTAGATCATTCAGCGTTATGGACAAATTTCAGTTGTCACACATAAAGGGTCTTATTTACACGAATGACTTTGCAGGGCTTGTGTAAACGCAAGGAAAACTAGAAGCCCTAACTGCTCTGTTTCTCATGGGGTTCAATCTGTCCCTTGGCCCTGTCAAATATTTGGCTTTAGAATCCTAACCCTCTTTAGCTATCAAAGCAAGATCAGGACATCTAGATATCCTGCACGAGAGACATTTCAGGCTGTATCGTACCTTTAATGCAAACTAGATGCCACCAAACAGCTTAAGGAAATGAGAAGGAAGCACATGACCGAAGGGCACGAGGACACAGACTGGGACGGTCAGGGGCGTACCTGTTGGAATGAACGCGGTGTGTTGCTGCAGCTGCGCGCTGGTCAGAGCCTGCTGGTAGTGCAAGACGCTGGGATTAAAGACCGTGCTGGCACCGTTGCTTTTTTCAAGTGCTTGTCTCTTTGGTAAAGGATGAAGAGCACCAGGAGGAAAGGCCTAGAAACCAAGAATTCGATAAGAGATGTCTAACTTAAAGCAAACACACCTTGCTTGTCCACAGAGATCATCAATTGCAACATTCTTTTCTAAAAAAACGACAGCTAAGGAGATGCCTCTGCCATGCACCTTAATTTAAACAGCGGCAATGTCGAATGAGTGAGAATTTGTTATTGAGAGCAAAAGCGTGATTTCTGAAACCCAAAACGGTAGCATCTCAACTAAGGGAAAGAAAAACTATCAAGCAACAACAACGGAAAAAAAAAAAAATGGCTTCGGCTTTTAAAATGGTTAAACTATTCTAAGGGGGAGAAAGAAGCATTGGTGTTATTAATACCTATTCTTTTCTTTAACTAAATGGCAATTTCTTGAATTTAAAGGTTAATATGAATTATAATGAGCATTTTCTGAGCCAAGTCATGTAAATTTGCTTCACTCTTTTGGAAAAGGTATTAAAATTTGTTAGATTTAATTTATTTCACAGATTAACATATGAAAATGAGATGGCTAAACACCTTATTGAATTTTTTTCCATTAATTAATAATAATGATTGGTTGCAACCAATATCTTACAAGTAATACAAATCTCAGATGGTTCTCTGAAAAGCTACATGCAAAGCGAAAGGTGAAAGGTCAAAGTACCAGGTCTACAGTTGCTTCGAGAGGTCGCTTCATTGCTTTGGCAGTCGACTGAGTCTTTTAATAACAGGCAGCGAGCACATGATGGCAGTGGGCCAATGGGATTCAAGCGAATTAACATACAGGTAAACAGCAAGCAGAGGTGCATCATGGGAACGGCATTGCATTGTGGATAGGTGAGAAGGAAAAAAATATTCTGAATGCAATATACAACGTACAAAACACTAGGCATGCACAACAACAAAAATGTTCTCTAAAGAAATGAATATTACACCTTAAATTAGTATCGAAGCAAAAATGCATCTACTATACCTTAGTTAAAAGCATATAAGAGAGTAAAATATAGATGTTTGAAATTCAGGAAAGTTAATTAAAACAGCAGCTTGCATACACACCATAAGCATTTTTTATATTGCTTCAGAAAAAAAAAAAAAGCAAAACTTTAAGGGCCATAGGATTCAAGAACTTCTGATAAGTTAGTTTTCAGGTACAAAACACTGAAGGTACGATCCAAGTTGAAATTTTTCATAAAAATCAGTCTTAATTCAGATCTGGCCTAACAAAATGAAGTGGCAAACTGAGACAAAAAAATTCAGGCAAAAAAATATTCAAACACAAGATTATTTCGGCAAAACTGTTTGGGTTTGGATCTTTATTTTTTGTCTGAATCTCGTGGATAATTGTCTCAATTCTTTCCTTCACTCTGCTAGCATCTTAAAAAACTTAAATTTTGAATTTAAATCGTGAGCTTCCAAAATTCTCACTTTTCTTCCATTTTTCTGTTTCTAGGGACTAACTTATCATCCATTCTGTTTTCTATCACATTTGAAATTATAATTAATTTATCTCAAACAACTTACCGGATTAAATTTAAGAGAATACCTTTAAAAAGGTATTTAGTGTCCTTGGGTATTAAAATGATTTCTATTTGATAGTTCTATTTGTATTTTTAGGTACCATAAGTGATCAAACCAATTAATGAGAAGTGGAACTCCTGGCTAGAACAAGTACAATAAATAGCAAACAGCTAAAAATGGCAAAGAACTGCTTAAAGACTAGAAATAAAATATATTTAACTTATAACCATACTTTTGGGAAGATAGTTTCATTTAAACAACCAAAATAATAACAAATATGGATTGATTTAGACCACAATGAAAAATTTTTCCTATTCCTGGTTAGTTGTTGTTAAACAAAAAATGGAAAAATTCTAAGATGGAATTCTGTGAAAATAAATTCAAAGGAATAGCTCCAATGCAAATTAAAAAAAATGAAATATCCCTTTTCTGTGTTTAGCACAATAGGTAAATCCCTAAGATTTGTCTAATAATGAAATATTTATGTCCTAAAGTTCTGGAGGGTAGAACTATGGCATTTTAAATAAAATAATATAGTGATAGACCCTTAAAACTGGAATAACTAATGATATTTTCCCTGGGAAAATCATTTGGTGATTCAGAACAGAAAGTATGGTCCTGACAGGGGATCGGTAAAGAGCTGGGGCAGGGGATTCAAAACAAGGTGGGAAGGGCTGCAGGTCAAGGTAGATTCAGGATGGCCAAGGTTTTGGAAGGTGGTTTTGATAGAGGCCACCAAAAACTAGGAAAGCAATGTTGTGAAAGTCAAGCAGTGAATGTTACTAACCAAAGCAACCGGATGAGCTGGAAAATGACAAAACTTGTAGATATTTTTTCCTCAAATGTAAATTCAACATCAAATAATACCTACAATGCCAGTGGTGTTATTTAAACTCTTTGGACCCTGCACAGTATTACACTGTGAAAAAAAATGCAGACTTTGCTTTGGTTTTTGAGTTTAAACGAATGTCTGTTAATTAAAGAAAGCAGCATAGCCTACTCTCATAGAGCCCTTGGGAACACGAACTGGATGTTAAACTCAAAACCATTTCGCCTCCAGTGGTCCAGACTCAGCTGCCCCTTCACCTGCAGTCTAGCATTTTCAGAATGAATCTAGTGTTGGGAGCATCTTTTCTGACAAGAGTCTCGAAAGGCTGGGTTTAGGAACAAAATTAACAAATCATCACTGAATGAAGTCCCCCAGTAGAATAAGAACAAAACATATTTAATGTTTCTTTTTTAGGATAGTTAGGAAGGTTAACGTGCCCC
Organism: Marmota monax; assembly: GCF_021218885.2. NCBI lineage: Eukaryota > Metazoa > Chordata > Mammalia > Rodentia > Sciuridae > Marmota > Marmota monax. Next base: position 13,294,858 of record NW_026693108.1, read on the forward strand.
CTCCCCCCCACTTTTTTTTTTGTTTATTGAAATCTGATTTCCATAGAAATAATTAATAATAATTAGAATAATTTAGGAATGTAAGGAAACAATGCTACAGTGAGCAGGACAGGGGTGACTTGTCTCTGTTCCACTGCATGGTGTATGTTTTCTTTATTAGATGCAGCTGTCTTCTTTGCAAGCTAACTCTGAGATCTTAGAGAGGAGGGTACAAAAATTAAGATCTTAGAGGCCCCACAATGCAAAGCTGTATTGAAAGTGTGTTTTAAAACTCCTTGTGGATGTGGAGGAGTAGTCATGGGACAATGGGGCTTATTTTGATGTTTTTAAACTCTCCTCTGTTTTAGTTGGTGCTGCTGACGGCTGGCTTGTGTACCGGCAATGCAGGATCTTCAGGCTCAGACCCAGCCTTAGAGACCTAGGAGCCCAGTGTGCGCTGGGAGCCTGCTTAGGTTCCCATGCAGAAAAGGTTCTATTTAATTGAGCCCCTATCATGTGCCTGGCACTTGGCATCCACTTTTGCTGGCCTCACCAGCACTTAAGTCCTCTGCTTACTCTGGACCCCTCCAGCTAGCTTATGCTGGATGAGTCAGGAGGAGGTGGCCCATGTGCAGCCAGGTTTTTCTATTTATGGGTTGATGAGCAACCCTCCTGCAGGTCAAGGTGAGCAACCAAGGGCCAGGTGTGACAGGCAAAGACCAAATCCAAGGGGTCAGGAAACCCTGGCAAAAATGACCAGAGCTACCACTTCCATGTGGGCTGAGAGGATGTGGAGGAGCAGGATGGAATTTCAAGTCCCCGTGCATGTTTCCTGCACAACTGAAACTTATCTAGCCGATGGCAGCTTGACCCGTTTCCTTTTATAAACTACTTTTCTTCTCGCATCGCCCCATTTTGGTGTATGTGAACAAAGACTGCGTACGTGAGCATCAAGCATGCTTTGTGTTAAAACTACCCACGAGAAGCTCTGTCTAGTTTATCCTCATATTTTAAAAATTCCGGTGAAGGTGATCCTTAATTTTTAAGAGGTATTGTAAAAGAAGAAGACTTGAAAGGAAATAAATGTCTCTCTTCCAGAGTCAAAAGCTTTAAATTCCTTTTTAAAAGGGTCTCCTTAGGGCTGCGGTTGTAGCTCAGCAGTAGAGCGCTCGCCTAGCACGTGTGAGGCCCTGGGTTCGATCCTCAGCACCATATAAAAATAAATAAAATAAGGGTATTGTGTCCAACTAAAAATTAAATTAAAAAAAAGAAAAAAGAAAAGGGTCTCATTAATCAAAATAAGGGGGGAATCCACAGATCACAACAAAAACGGTGCTATGGAAATGCCCTGGGTTCAGATGAGGAGGCCAGGTGAATGGGACATGGACATCTGCTAACTGCAATCATCATCCCATTTGTCCTTTTAAAAGGAAATTAAATTATAGTTTTTCTTCAGGGTACTAAGGAATCTCGCTATGAGGGTACGAAGACTTTATCCAGCTGCACCTCTGCTGGTTTCGAATGAGTGACTCACTTAAACTAAAAAGACATGACAGATTAAGTAATTTTTATGTCACTGTCAGAAAGATGCTGGCTTTTGTTCTGAAACGACATTCCTTTGGGTTGCCTCTGAAGATGCCGTGGGATCCTGTGACTTCTCAGAACTCCAAATTTGGGCACGGTGGAAAAACCAGAGAAACTATGGCAACGGACTCCGCCAGCATCCCGGGCGGCAACCTTTGCCTGTGGTGACGAGTGTTCTGTGAACACGTGTGGCAGGGCCTGAGAGAGCAGCTGTGGCTGCAGACCACCAGGGGGAGGGTGGACCTGTGCGTGTAAATGACGTTTCTGCTCCTAGCCCCATTGGCCTGGATGTCCTACTGTATGTAAGAGGTGCCCTGTCCCTTCAATCATTAGAAATAAATGTTGATGTGGACATCAAAACTGATGTTTCCAAAAAACAGGAAGAAAAAAATCAGGCCACAGTTAGAACCAGGGCTCATCCCTAGGGTCACTATTAGTATCATGTTTTTGTCGTAACAGGTACTTGAGTTGCAGGGAGTGGTGTTTTCATATTCCCGAACCTCATCTGATACCTCAGTAGTGAGAAATGGCTATTGTGACCCAGGCTAAGCCAGTAGAAGCTCTTATCCCTCTAACTACAGGAAGAGCCACCAAATGACATGTAACTAATTTTTCCCTAGAGATGGGAAACAATAGCTCTATTTATAGATTCTGTAACATTACTCATAGATACTGTTTTCTCTCTTATCAAGAGATATAAGAATGTGCCCCTCCTTCTAGAAGCTCAGAGTCATGGTCTGTGTCATGGGAGAAGCTGGACCCACAGAACGGAACTGACAAACTAGGCGGGAAAGTCCCTGCACCTGGCTTTCCTGAGTCTCGTTTTTCCTCTCCCCTCTTGGAAGGGCACTGTGACACGACAGTGAAGTCCAACTTCGTCATTTACATTACTTCAGGTGGGTGTCTGTCTCTTGCTGCCAGAGTCCTGACCAGTCCTGCTAACATCCTGAGTTTCTGGTTTGATATTTGTAAGATGAATTATATGGAAAAACATGTTCTTAGTGCCCAACAATCAACACGCCAATTAGGATAAGTTGAGAGTTGGCTTGAAAAAATGACTACAATGGAAACAACAACAACAACAACAAATTCTTATAATATGAGACCTTCATTAAGTGGGTGGGAAGATGGAGTCCACCCTGGACAAAAGTGGAAAGGACTCATTTGCCCTCTAAAGCAATTTCCTTTTCGTCAACATTTTCCCATCCTTCCTTCTAGTTCTCTTCTGCTAGAACTCAAAAAGCTAACATTTCTCTATTTTTTACTGACCCTTTTGTATGGGTGTACACATCCACGTGTATACAGGAACTTAAAAAAAAAATCATTGTAATGTTCAATGATATAAGAAAGCGAAGGACAAAAGGAAAGAAGACTACAGGGACAAGATCTCTTGGGGAAAAAAAAAAGATGGAGGACTCACTTCTCAAGCTGTGTGGAGATGAGCTCAGATGGGAAAGACCTATATATCCACAAAGTCCACACCAATGGCGATGTTATCAGGGCAGGCTCTGTGTCCTCTGAATGCAGGCCCACACCTTTAAAAGCCTTTGAGAAAAAGGTTGCATGGTGATGGACTTGTTTGTATGACAGCTACTCATCTGTTTTGGCCAGTTGTCAGTGTATGAGGCTATAGTTGTACCTAGATAATGTTTTTTTAAAATGATATCTTTCATCTCCAATGTTCCCAAGAGAGGACTGGCCACAGAAGCCTTCATGTCCCTCTCACCCATCATGCATTTCTACAAGGTCATTGAAGAAATGACACTGGTACCCTCACTTACTCAATTCCAAGCGCCTTGAGGGTAAAGACACTTGCCTCCTTTATTTATTCTACCCAGAAAGTGCCTGATGCTTGGCAGGTCCCATTAGCTGTTTTGAATGAGTGAATGCACAGTGCTTATCATAGAGTAATAGACTTTCATAAGCCAGACCTCTCACTTTAAAACAAGTTAATTAAAAATGTCTGCCACCCAGTGTGGTGGTTCTCAAACTTGGATGTGCACTGGAATCACCTGGGAGCTTTAAAAGATAGGCCACTGCCAGTTCACATCAGGCAAATAACAATCTTTGGAGGAAGGGGTCAATGTCAGACCCTTTCAAAAGCCCTGGATTAATTCCAAAACGTAGCCAAGTTTGAGAAGCAGTGTTCTAGGCATGTATTTCTGTAATGTTAATGTGCATACAAAACACTGAGAAGGTTTTAAAATTCAGATCTTGATGCCAAAGATGTAGGATGAGGCCCAAGATTCTGTAGGCTCAAGAGCATCATGATGTGCTCCGGTTGCTAGGGAAGGGCTGGGCTCCTTGAGATTCTGGAGCTGTAACAGGCTCCCAAGGTGTGGATCATAATATTGCTGCTGGTCTCTAAGGGACATTGAGGCGCATCCAGGAGACAAGCCTGGGTGACAGGTCCCTGGGTTTTAGCACCATCTAGCACACTTCTGTTTTCATCTGTTCCATGAATTGCCGTTCTATATACAATTTCATGGTGGGAGGGGGGGAGCGGTGATAGGTTCTAACGTTGTGATGAGTGAAAGAAAAAGGGGGGGGGGGGAATAGGAAGTGGAAAAACCCCTGACTTGTTGCTAGGCATCCGGTGCAGCCACAGCTCCCCTCCCTGGCTCCTCGCAGCTTTCCAGTGCTCAGCGCCAGAGGGCCATCTTCCTTTCCTCTGCTCTGAAGCTCTGCACCCACCAGGGTCCCCACCCCACCGGGTCCCTCTCTTCAGAGGACCCCAGTTACTACAGTGCAGGCTCACGCAGAACTGGAGCCCGCAGGTCGCATTGGGTTCCCTGAACCTTAGGGATTTATTTATTGTGCTGAAGAAGGGAAGGAAAGGAGGGAAAACAAAACAAAACAAAAAGGGGAAACAACAACGAAACTTAGGCAGCGGAGCAGCGGGAATAGCAGCCCTCCACGGTCCCGACTGTCCGGGGAGCGTCTAAGTCCCCGCCCTGGAAGCCCCGCCCCCCGGCCGGGAGGGCCCGGGGCGGCGGGGCGGGGCGCGCGGGCGCCGCACTTACCATGACTGTGGCCGCGGCCGCGGCTGCCTGGGCGGCCACCGCAGCTTGGTTGGCTTGGTGCTGCGCAGCTTTGATTTTGGCCTGCAAGTGTGCAGGAGGGTGAAAATATTTGCATTTCTCCCTCATGCAACGCCCCTTTATGTAATCCATACAAACGGTTACGGTGTTGTCGTTTGTGTCGATCATGGTGCTGTCTGCCGGGTGTGCGAAGCGGCAGTCGGTCTCTCCCCGGGCGCAGTTGCCGCGCTGGAACTCCCTGCATACCTAGGACAGGAGGGAGGAGAGCGATGCGGGAGGGCGCCTGCGGGCCAGCGCCGCCTCCCCGAGGACGAAGGGGCGCCTCCCGGGCTTCTCAGGGTGGCTTTTGTGCCTGGGAGCCTAAGGCTTTCCTTATCCATCTCCCAGGTTACAGAATCTCTGACAATAATCTGACTTTTGTGTTGCCCCCTTTTTCTAGGGGGAATATTGAAGCTGAGAAAATAATCCGAAACCTGCAAATTAGCTAAAAGAACAAAGAAAAACCAGCAAAGCCTCCATCCATCGTGGCCGGTTGGAAGGTCACAGTCTCCCTGTCCCCAATCTCCTACCTGAAAACACTCTGGAGTTGCTATAGAGTTTTATTAATTGATTGGAGAGATAATGTCAGGGTGGGTCAAGCTACCATTGGGGTCCAACTCCAAAAAGTTATAGGGAAATGAGGTCCTCACTCCTCCTCCCTCTGGGTGGATGCAGGACCAGGGGGCCTGCTGCAGTCTCCCCCACCTTCTCTGCTGCTCTACGGAGAGAACTTATGCCTAGGATCATCAATAGCAAGAACTGCAATATCCGAGACACCAAAACATTCATCTTAAGATGATGACTATATTATTAGTTTTGACAACCCCAGAGATTAAAAAAAGAAACAGAAAAATATGCGCAGAGATAAAGGGTAAGACAAATGGAGGGAAGGAGAATAGAGTTAGAATGTTGGTTTTTGAAGTCTTTTTAATCCCTAATTCGCCTGAAATCTCAAGTAACTAAAATTTTCCATCCTCAGATTTTGGTGGATCAAGATTTTATTACATAAAGAAAGATTTCTTCCGAACTCAAGAGGTTTTCTTTTTTTCCTTCCTTTCTTTTTAATGCACCTCCTGATGGGTCTTACTCAAGTGACTCATGGACAACATTAAAGAAACAGGCAGTTGGATGTGATCTTAATTGACTTCTTTCGTTTTCTGGAAAAGTATTCTTAATTATGCTTTGGACGCAGACAACTGAGATGAATAGTGTATGCATATTAATTATGAATTAATTCTTCCTTGCCTATAAATATCAACAGGGAAGGATTAGTAGGATTGTAAGTTATTTCTCCTTAGGGTCCAGTTTCATAGTCAACATGTGTAAGTGGCGGTGGCCATGAAGGGTCACTGACAGGAAACCCAAGTCTTGTGAAAGTCAAACACACTTGGGAAATAGTGTTTCACTGACCAGTGGCCAGGTGAGATTGAAAAGTAAACAGGATAAGTCATGAGTGGTTAACCGTCTCCTCCTACTCTGGTATTAACATTCCATCTTTAGTTCAAAAAAAAAATGTGCAAAGTACAGATTACTAAGCTATTAGCAGAGATTCTGAGTAAGCCTTTCTCTACAAATGGAATGATTCCTGTCTGTGACATCATAGGTGTAGACCAGCATTTGCCCAGGGTCTCTGTATACAGCTGACTTCATTCCTGGTTTGAAATGAACTGAAACTGCTCTGCTCAAGTCTCTGTGAATCATTTTTACATATCATTGTCCACCAACTCTGTTGGGAGGGACTACTTGTTCCCAACTCTGCTGATTTAATTTGTTTTCTGGAACAGGCATGCACGGAACACTAAAGCTCTGTGGGCCCCAGCAGGTGGAGCCCCAATCACTTTTCCAGTACCCTAACACATCTATTCAATATTCACAGGGATAGGCTGCATCTTTTCAAAACAGGAGCGATTAGAGTTTGCATTCTCCTCATCTAGAGATCCATATACTCCAGATTGAAGCTGAGTAAAAAAATATACATCTTTAAAAATATTTACAGTTTGACATTCTGAATCCTAAATCATCCACAGGATATTAGGATGCAAACACTCTGTGGCCCTCAAGGTTTACTGGGTTAATATTTAAACAAGCACACACTGGAAGAATATTCTCTAATGATCCAACCTTCTATGTATACACAGATTACCCAACAACTTAAATCAATAATGTAATTAAAGGAGGACTTTGAAAAATTTGTCAGGATCTTTATACACCCTGCTAAAGTTCTTTGAATATCATATGGACATTGTGGTAAGGCTAATAGATGAATTATCTAGCTCTGATTAAAGAGAAAGTTTATTTAACACAGTGGAGAAGGATCAGTTTGATTCACAACGTGAAGATTTGTGTTTTATAAAAATATAGACTGTTTTCTTAGAATCTGTATAACACTTTAAGTTTAAAAAAAAAACTCAGTTAATAACTAAGTTTATCCAGCTTCCAATTCCCACTGTGCACCAGTGAAGCCACCAGAGATGATATTCTGGAACATACTAGAGCAGGTGTACTTGGTTCTTAATAATTTGAAATATGTTCACAACAATTGGTTATTAGTCATGGTCCCGCTTGCTCCAACCCTTGTCCCTGACTGTCTCCCACTGCCCTGGTTGCTGAGCTTCTGATCAACTCCAGAATGTTCCAGGATCCAGTAAGGGTTTGTGCTGGGCAACAGGAGGAGGCTATCAGAACTCGGAGCCACTTGTATAGCTTGAATAGTGATTGATTTCATATTCTATTAGTTGAGAAATATTTTGCCCTTATGCACATAGTCCACACAGCTGGTTTGTGCCTATGTTAAAGTGATTCCTTTCCCACAGACTAATTTTCTTTATACCTGGCATTCATTTCAAACCATACAATGTTGAGTGGGTGGGTTTGGGAGGAGTGTGTGTATATGTGTGCGTGGCATTTTTGCAGAACAGTTTTGCAGAATGACCTGACAAGCATTTGCCTACACAGAAGTGCACTTTCTACCACAAATGCATCTCAAAACACAAACATAATTGAAGTACCTCCAGTTTGTCAGTCCTGAGAAGTTTCTGAGTTGCAGTTGATCCCGGGACAGTGACAGGTGGACTTCCGGGAACAATAACAGGTGTGGTGGGTAGAATTTCCGTTGGGACTAACCCAACTCCAGGGGTTACAGGTGCTAAGTAAGGAGCAAAGCTAATAGCCGTATTTGTCCCTATGGCGGGACCTACAGGAAAAGTGGGCTGTTAAAGGAAGACAACACAGGAAAAAGGTGAGAGTCAAACTTCAAAATCACCAGCAAGTGTCATTTGAGCAAAATTTATTCATTGTATACAATATTTTTTATCAGTTCCATAATTCAATGCTGAATTGTAAACATTCATTAAACATCTCTTTTTTGTTTTCCTTAATATAAATGAAAACCATATAGATTTTCTTCCCCAAACCATGTACAAATATAGAAGAAGTTCATAGAAACCCATTTACAAGAAACAGAGTAGACCTTTGTTCTCATGAAAGTGTTCTCAATAAAAGGAAACGATAATTACCACTCTAAGCATTCATTGTTTCAAACGATTGAACATTATAACACTAAAGCAGTAAAGCTTATGGAATACAAACTGTCTTTGATTCTCCCACACATCTCAAACGGAGAGGAATAAAGAAAATCCAAGATTATACCTTGATTTTCAAGTTGACCAAATTTATGCATTTTCAAATAGTGTAGCTATTGGGATTTTATTTGTGCTCAGAGTTGCCAGTATATTTCCACATTCCATCTCTACATATATTCCCAAAACTCATATGGGGTTTTCAAGTAGACCTACTATGTTTTGCTGTAGCTCAAGACGCCTCATCTAACCTTCCCTTCATGAAAGGCTGGATGAAAGAGTTTGAAAATTGTCAACCAACAAATTTTTCAATGAACCATTAAGTCTTGGTTTGGTTTCCTAGATCACAAAATCAAGACAATTGTGACAAAAGTATCCCATACTTTATTAAATGTGTTCTGTGTCACTGTATTCGTGTAGGAAGTATAGAGACTCCTATACTCTTGTAAGAGGAAATACACTAGTAGGTCATGGAGATGATTTTTTAAAAAGCTCTTCCTATAAATATGTAAATAATTCTGCCTTCCAGAAAAGAAATTATGTACATGTGAGAACAATGAACCTTGATTCACTTTAAAGAACCACCATTAAAAATGTAAGATTCCAAAGATTTTTCTTAGAATAATTTTTACATTGAATTAGACCTGAATGGCTCTTGCTGTTTGTTTGTTTGGTTGGTTGGTTGGTTGGTTTTTATTTGGGGATGATTTTAACACACTTGTTTTCAGGATAAGTTTTCAGCCATTTGCAATCATATGTTAATGCAATTTTCTAACATTGAATTATGCCATTCTGTGTGTCATTTCCCTTCTCTGTTCATACATCATAGATGACCTTGTTGTCTGTTTGTGAGTCTGAATGAGTTGTTCAAATGGAAAAAATAACAATCTTTGTTTAGTAAACACATTTTTCTTTACAATAGCTGAAAAATCTCTTATAAATGGTCATGTTAGAAAACAGTGAATTATTGGTGGTTGTGTAGGGATTCTCAGAGAGGCTGAAGAGCCTTTGCGCAGTGGCTGGGGCTGTGCTTCTCACGGTCTTAGATGGAGGATGCTCAGTCCTCCCTGGAGGAGCTCTTAGATCTTTATGGCTCAGGCATAAAATTCGTTGTGAGAGAAAGTGGCAACGTGAGGTCTCAACATGGGAAATAGACGGCAGTCAGGATTTTTTCCTCCTTTGACTTTCTACAAAATTTTATATATGTGTATTATGCACTTGAGTCATAATTATAACAAGTTGTGGTTTGTCATCAACTATAGCTTTTATAATTTAGTACTATTGGAAAAGAGCCAAGGGATTTAATAGTGTAAGGACTAAGTAATGTTAGGATCTTAAAAAAAATCAATTCTGAATGGTCATAAATCAAAACACATCAGTGATTCAATGTATCGGTTGTATCAGAAATGCCCGAAGAAATTTTTAAAATAGAGTTAAACTCTGAGTACTAGGTCTAGGCAGAGACCTTAAAATGTGTATTAACTTTTTTTTTTTTCCTACATGGTCAGGTGTGTGGAGAAATTTGGGAACCAGTGTCAAAAATGAGGAATTAAAACAGGTAATAAAAACTTGTACTAAATGAGTAATTTAACTCAGAGACTAATTATCAAAGTAAACATTTAGAGCAAAGAGCTCTCTCCCATATCTCCATCTTGATTTTCTGTGGAGGCAAATTCCCAACCATCTCATCCCATATATCAGTAGGGCAGCATAAATACAGGTTGTGCCTTGACCATCAACAGGATGAGAGGACTTCAAAACTCATCCCCCAGAACCTTTTTGGATATCAACTAATCTGTTCCAGTTAGCCAAATCTTGCCTTCAAAAACATGTCGCTTGTTCATCTGATTTTATGATCTAAAATGAATGCCCTGGTATGTTTTATTGATGATAACTAGCATGTAGTTCACAGAGAAATATGTTATTGAAAAGTAAAAATACAGATTTTAGACAGTGGGAGGTTTACATTTAAATCCAGTGCTCTGCCACTTATTCCACGCCCGCCTCCTGTCCCAACCCCAGGAAGAAAACTAACCTCTCTGAGCTTTAGTTTTCTCATCTGCAGTGGGGAGGAAAAGCCACTTAGCTGAACAAGGTGCTATTTCTCGTCAACTTCCCATGGTCCAAATTTAATAAATAGCCATTGTAATAGTGTAAATGTCAGTACTAATAACATTTTTTTTGGTCTCAAATTATCCAATGCTTTTAAAACAGAAATGTAATCAGCCTAGCAATATACTAAATAGAAGTTTAAATTGAATTAAACGGTAGCAAATATCTTCTTTTTTGAAATAGGAGGTGGGAAATAAATGTTTTCTGTTATGTGAAATTAAACGTTAAAAATTCTCAGGCTTTGCAGAGATAGATTCAATTGGGTGTTTTTCTTTTATTTTATAGTGTTTTTCATTGAAGTTGATTAGTTAAAAATTACAGCAACAGTCGTTTGCTGAGATGTGCATTCTGCGTTGTTATTATGACGGACTGTAATACTTTACATCTGTGGAAGCTTCTGGCATTCTCAAAGCCTTCCTACACATACTGTCTTCTTTAATCTCCCAACACTTACAAGAAGCAAGTGTGGGTGCAGGCATGCGCAGCCTCCAGGTGAGAGCAGGTTGGAGACACTGGAAGGAAAATCCAAGGTCGGTGCCTCGGAGAGTCAAGGCTTTCCAAGCAGCCAGGCGCCCAGTCTCAGGCTAAGTCCACTCTTCTGCATTCCCTAGACTTTTGCCATATTTCTTAAAAAAAAATAGAAAGGTGGGGGGACCAATATATTGGAGGTCTGAATGCCTCTGAGCACACAGAAAGCCGTGTGTGCCCACCGCCAACCTGAGCCTCCTACAGACAGTAGGAGCTGCTCCCTACAGCCCTGTGGGAAACTGCTGCCTTGAGAAAGTGACTCCTAGGTCCCCTGGTGGAAGGAGACTCTGAGCTGTGCAGTCTTTGCTGACAAGGCATCCTGGTGTCTGAACTGGGTTCCCCGCAGGCAGCTAAGGGAAGAGCAGGGCGGCACCTTTAAGAGTCTGTTCCCAGAAGCGGTGGCACCCGCTCTGGCTGGGAGAATGAGCCTGCAGCTCTGCATAAGTGCTGTTGCCACGCTGCCTGCCGGAGACAGGATCCATTTGGTCCCCGTCATCTCTCGGCGCTAACCCCCAGCTGAAAAGGCCAGAGGACAAGATCTGCAAAAAGCTTTCTGGAAGAAAATCGCTTGTGAAATGCCCGTCTTGCCGTTTCCTCCCCGTTCTCCTCTCCAAGTCCGTGTGCTTCTCGGCCCCCCTCCCACCCTCAGCTCTATTTCCCCAGCACATTACATCTGTAGTTTGGGGTTCGCCGGAATTGGCTGGGGTCCAGAACACACAATGCATTGTAGGTCAGAGTCAAGGTTAAAGGTCTAGGCTTGGTCCCCAGTGACATGGCACGGCATTGAAGGGTCTCCAGTAAGGGGGTGACAGGATCCTACGCAGGTTTTTAAGATTCTTCTGATTCTATACATAGGACATACTGGGAAAAGTAAGGGTGGAGGGTGACAGATGAGGAAGGAATTGCTGATGCGGGGGCTCCGACGAGGGTGCTGGGAGGGAGAGAAGTGGATGGTTTCAAAGGCAGATGTGCCAGGACCTGCTGACGCACTGTGTGTCAGGGCCTGCTGGGTTGGGTTCGGGATTTCAGCTCGATTGTGCCACTTACTGAAATGGGAAAGTAGTGGAATAGAGAATTTGGCTTTGAACATGTCAAGTTCGTGTGCGAAGTTTGAAGGCGAGTCCAGCAGGCAACTGGCTGCGTAAGCCTGGGTTTCAGAGGAGTGGGTTAGAACGGAAGCACACTTTGGGGGTCTCAGCCTGTAAATGACTTACATTTGGGAATTAATAAAGCCATGAGAGACAGGGTAGATAGGAAGAAACATCCAGCCTGGGAATCTCTACCTACAACAGAAGCTTGAAATGGGCACAGGAGACAGAGGCGTCAGAGAGGCCTGTTCAACATGGATCCTGTGTGCCGAGGGACACTGGGGAGAGGTCTCAGCTAATTCAGGCTGATACAACAAAAGACCATGAGCTGGGGCCTTTTAAACAACAGAAACTGATTTCTCACAGTCCTGGAGGCTGCAAAACTCATGATCAGGGCATGGAGGGCAGGGAGGGCACTTTCTTTCCATAGATGGCTGCTGCTGGCTGTGTCCTCCATGCAGAAAGGCCACTGCGTCTCTTCTCCTAAGGACACTGCCACATTCAGGAGGTCTCCACCCTCATGACCTGATCATCCCCTCCCCAAAGGTCCTAACTCCAAATCCCCTCTCCTTGAGGGTCGGGACTTCGATATCTGAATTTGGGGCAGACATACACATTCAGACTGTAGCACCAATGGAGGTGAAAATGACCACTGGTTTGGTGATATGGAGGACTGGTCAGAGACTCGGTGGAACCTGTTCAGGGCCCTATGAAAGGAGAAGTGGAAAAGAATATCCTTAATGCTTTAACGAACTTTAGCCCAGAAGGAGACCTAAAGGAAGAGTGGTTTCTGGTACTCTGTTTAGCTATTTATTTGTCTAAGGCAATTTCTGCATCTTTTAGCTGTTTGTGGCAGCTGTAGACAAATTACTTGAGGGCTTAAAATAACAGTTATTTATCCTTCCTCAGTTCTGGAGGCCAGAAGTCCAAAATTAGTTTTGCTGGGCCAAAAGCAAGGTGCTGGCAGAACTATACTCCCTTCTGACATTCCGGGGGAGGATTGTTCCTCGGCTTCTATCTTCTGGTGGCTGCTGGCATTCCTTGGCTTGTGGCCACATCAGTGTCTGCCTCTGTGGACATGTGGCCTTTCTCCTCTTCCGTCCGTGCCAACCCTCCCTCGGCCTTTCCCTTACAGGCATACTTGTGATGGCATTTAATCTGGAGGATCTCATCATCACACATCTTCAGAGACCTTGTTTCCACACAAGGTGCCCTGTATAGGATTCAGGCACTCTGAGGGCCATTATTTAGCCAAACTGGACAGTAATGAACTTCTGAGATTCTGAAGTGATTTGCTGGTAGAATCGATGATTTTTAGGCTTGTCACATTTTTTATTTCAATACTTCATGTGATTCAGAAAGCTCCACTGAAATATTTAAATGAAATGTGCTTTTTTCCCCCACAGATAAAGGGTGATTATTTAGCTTCTAATTAATATTTGAAACAAATATATAAACAAAACTTTCAAAAATCGTTCAACTAATAGTTAAGAGTAGGAATGGAATTTTCAGAGTAATATTGCCATTGAGTCACAGGGTCAATTCTTATTAAATTCTAAATAATTAGGAAGCGCATAATTCAAATGAGTGAGATATATAAGGTACTGTTACTATGTTGACCTGGCTGGTTCTAAATTCATTGCCGTAGACATTATTTAATATATATAACTATATTATTTTAGCATTTAGGTAATTTAATAAAATAATTTATATGTGTGCATCAATAAAGAGAACCATAAATTATACATGTGTGTAGTTTTAAATAGAACCACTTAAGTGCCTATTTTTGGTACTAAATGTGTTTAGAACTCTGTCCTTGTTAAGTCTGGACATCTGGGCTAGCTGTTACTTGTCCTGCGGATACACTTAATGGAGACCTTCTTCAGGCAGCTTTTCTTATCCAATCCCATTTTTTCTTGGGCCTGACTCTTCCTTCACCCTCTCAGGTATCTGTCTACCTGCAAAAGGCTAAATCTTTCTTATCTTGGAGTTGCCTTCCTCTGGCATTTAATCTTGGAGTCCCCTTCACCTGGCATTTAGTCTTGATTCCCCTGCAGAGCTGGTTCCTGGCTACTTTGTGCAGAAACCTGGAGACAAGTAGAATTGCCAACAACCTGCCCGACTCTCCTCCCTTCTTGGCGACCCCTACTCTCCCCAGTCCATCTCACAAGAACACAAGAAGAAAATTTAACTCCAGGGTAGCTTTTCATTTGGAGACTTTTCCTACAATAAGGATTAATTTTTGTAAATAGGCCTTTGTGCATGTATTTTTTTTTAAAAAAAGCAAACTTAATTCACTGTGGTCATTTTTTTTAAAAAAAATTAACTTGTTTTAGACAAATCCTTCACAAATGTAAATGAAGCCCACTGAAATTGGGGTACTCCTGGCCCCCAGGGCCTCATTCCTAAAACAATATCCAGACCTTTAAGGAAGTACTTTCAAACCCTGAAACCAGAGAGGAAATACTGCACAATCCATATTCACTACGTAAGTCTCTTGGGCATTTGACCTGTGGCCCTTGTCCCAGCTGCCACACCCTTTGCCCATCTGGAAGAGACAGGAGACAAGTGATGAGGCAGTCTCCTGGCTGGGAGCTGCCTCTGACACCCGTGTTGGGGGCTGTTGTCTGGCTCCAGTTGGAGCATGCTGTCGAAGGCAACCCAGCTAAGGTGTGAGTTCAAGTCACAGCTCCACAATTCGTTAGCTGCATGACCCTGGGGAAACCTTTACCTCCTGGGCTTTCCCACTTTCCTCATCCCTCAGGTAATGCCAAACACATCCCTGTCAGCTGCACTCCTACAAGCTGATAGGCATCACAACCTCTTCAACACACACATTCTCATCCACACTGTGGATAACTTCTGCTCTGGCAATGAGGAAGAGTTTGAGTGACACAGATTTCCCAGATACCGAGTGGAAATTTTCTTTGCCCCTGATTCTACCCATTTTTCCATTTAAATTTAAACCAACAACAACTTTTTTTTTTTTCAGCATCTACTGTGCTTCAAAGCTATTTGCTCTGATTGGAACTGAAGTGACAGAGCAGGGAGAGGCCAGGATCACCGTGGCACGCCCGCACCAACAGGTCAGCCCCAGCCCGCAGGGAGACAAGGCCACTCACCACTGGATGAAGTGGAGTTCCTGGGAACATGAACTGCATCTGCTGGGCGAGCATTGCTGCTGCCGTTTTCTGCTGGATCAAATTGTTTCTCCCATTAATTTCTAGTTGAGTTTTTAAGTGTGTCGGAGGGTGAAGATATTTGCAGTTCTCTCTTGAACAGCGGCCCTGTAAAATGCACATGTTCGGTTAGGACTGGTGTAAGCAGCCTGCAGAGCCTACATTGACCATCTCACCATCACAGCTGTGTGTGTGTGTGTGTATGTGTGTGTGTGTGTATGTGTGTGTGTGTGTGTGTGTGTAGGGATTATGTGATTATCATGGCTGCTTGAACCGTTGAGCAGAGAAGATTCATCTCTTCTCCCCCTCCCTCCATCCCATCCTTCCTCCCATCCTTCCACCTTTCCGTCTCTTTTTTCTAAATCCTAACAAGAGACTCCAAATAAATGTGACTGCTGAGAGTAGAGAAAGAAAGACCTTCCAGGCAGGATGGACGGCGCAGAAGGGCCTATTTACCACGACCTGTCAAAGGAGTCTTTGATCTTGCTGTACACTGGTTTGTACATGATAGAGTGAAGTCAAAATATGAAAAATTATGTGATGGATTCGTGCACTGAGGATAGGAGTGAAATTTGAAGTGTGTGTTCCAGATGAAATGAAGATATTCCTGATTTCAATCTGCTGTCACAGAGACAGTGGCAGCACGGGAACCACATTTCTTAGTAATGGACACTTACGTGAAGAGCGCAGGCATTAGCTTAGAGGGCCACCTGCAATCTATTACTCCTCCACCTCAGATCCCCACCCCACCCCATGGCAGGAATATCAAACTTAATGTCATTACACTACCTAGCAAGGTGTGCTTATGGCTACAGTAACATTTGGACACTGAATCTGGCAAAACAGAAAAAATAATTAGGTGACAAGTATGCAAACAACCACTCCTGAAGAGTAATTACATATGGAGGTGTTTATACTTCATTTCCAAGTTTTCAGATCGACCCATTGTGAGAATCACGTTGATGTGTGAATCATGCAATTTCTAGAGAAACAACAGCACACTGTGTTAGCCACTCTGATTATTATCATTCCCTAAAGAATTATCCTATTTGCAACCAGGAAGAGAGACTATAGGTTTGCTTACCAGATACAAAAATAATTTTAAAAAGCAAGCTTTGTGGGTCTGGGGGGAATGGGCTTGTTTACCGTCCTCCTAATTCTGAACATCTGGAGTCTCCCTCTGCCTCCCACTATTTTCAACTGCTCTTGTGGCGGTTCAGGCTTCTTTGCAGGGCGGATCTCCCCTCACTGACACACAGAAGGGCGCATGTGGGTCCCCTGCTTAGTCCTGGTGGTCTGTGCCATCAATCTGTGCTGCCCCAGGGTCTACTCTCAGCAGAGGTGTCTCCATCTTAGGGAGGGTGACGAGGCCGATGATGAAGACCTCAGAAGAAACAGGATGTCCAATGAGAGTCTGTAGCAACGGGCCATATATCAGCATGTCTCCTTAGTCTCAAGTCCGTACCGCAGATGTTTTATTCAGTTTCCAATGTACAAATGGACATCCTAGAGCAAGTTCTGGAAGGTCTACTCTAAAGATACAGATAAACCGGAACTGCTACAGGAAACCAAGTTAAACAATCTGGGAATCCTCTTTCTCCCTCAGCTTCTCTCTGCAAATCTGCTCCGTCATCGTTGCTGTTTCGATTCTAACTTTACGTGTTGCCTTGTGACTTGCCAGAGTCCCTCCTGCCCCACCAACTTGCTTCCGGCAGCTCTTACTTTATTTCTCTTTTGCCCCTCCCTTGATAATTGCCTCAGTCTCTCCGTTTGTTAAGATCAGATCTCTCAGAGAGCATTCAGGTTGGGCCCCGGAAGGTGTGTGACCAGTCTCTGAGTTGGCTGCTTTTGTGTCACACACCCAAAGCTGATGTCATCTGTGCTAGAAGGTGTTTCATGGGACACGAATCATAGCTACCACTCATCGGCTGGGGTGCAGGAGATTGAGCAGAATGGCATTTCTTATACAGAGGCTAAGCACCTTCTCTCTGTAGCAGAAAGCACTGCAGTGGGCCTCTGTCACCCAGGAAGGTTCACGCGTACACGGGCCCTCAGTCTGCATACATAAACGTTCAGAGGCTCTGACAGAGGGCTGTGGGAAAGCAGAATCCACAGAATGGGCATGGAACTAGTGAGTTTCCACATTTCCACCAGCATCGCTGTGTTCACTCATGTAACTGTTAATTTGATCACTACTCTTTTAATGTAATGCCTTGTAGCAGCTCAAATTTCAATTTTGTGGGAATTTTTGGTTTTCTTTTTTTAAATATTTATTTTTTTGCTGTAGTTGGACACAACACCTTTATTTCATTTATTTGCTTTTTTATGTGGTGCTGAGGATGGAACCCAGGGTCTCGCGCATGTGAGGCGAGCGTTCGACTGCTGAGACACAACCCCAGGCCCAATTTGGCTTTCTTTCTTTTTTTTTTTTTTAAAGGGAGAGAGAGAGAGAGAGAGAGAGAGAGAGAGAGAGAGAGAGAGAGAGAGAGAGAGAGAGAGAATTTTTAATATTTATTTTTTAGTTTTCGGTGGACACAACATCTCTATTTTATTTGTATGTGGTGCTGAGGATGGAACCCAGCGCCCCGCGCATGCCAGGCGAGTGCACTACCGCTTGAGCCACATCCCCAGCCCCCCAATTTGGTTTTCTTAATCAATGATTTTATCCCTTCATATTCCTGGGATTCCTGGAGAAATATATAAATTATTTTCAGCTTAATGGTATACAACATCAGATTCATAATTTATTGATGGGAACTTATTTTTCATGAGAATTAATGCAATTTCCTAAGTCGTCACACACTGGGAGTAAGGAGAACTATTGATAACGTTTGTGCCAGGCAATTTATGTATGGTTATCATTTTCTCCTTACAACAGCAACAATGATCCCTGTTTTACAAAGCTGCTGGGATGGGATCAGTACAAGAAGCAAGTTTCCTAAGGTCATAAAACTGGTAAGTGGAAGAGCTAGACTTTAAACCCAGGTCTATCTGACTCAGTTCCATCACTATGTGATGCTATTTATTAGCAACAGTTAAAATCCTGGGAAGATAAAAACTAGCACTATCCTTCACAAAACAATAGGATGCATAACAAAAATTTAAATATATTTAAGTACATGTATGAGGATTTGGGAATAGAAAAGAATTATCTGCCTGGCCTATACATTGATAAGGGGACAGGGTTCATACCTGGCTCTGTCCTTTCCTAGCTGTGTGACTTTGAGTGATTACTTGAATTTTTTCTTTCTCTGTACAATGAAAATACTTATTGTGTCTTCCTCTTAGCTCTGTTGTGCAATTCATTGAGTTAACACATGCTTAAGGTTTAGGGAAATGCCTGGCACATAGTAAGCAATGAATAAATGCTATTAGCATCAGAAATATTTGTACATGATATTTTGTTTACAGGAAGTTGAGGGTCACAGATTTTATAGTACTTTGATTGGTCTCTGGTTCTTTCATACAATAAGCTGTCACATCAAAACATGATAAAGTCTACTTAATTGTACTTACTCAATTATTTATGATTTGAGTTATTTTCAATTTCAACAGGATATTTTTGCAAGTATTCATATTTAAAGAAATAGCCCTGAACCCTAGTTCAATCTGATATTAGTATTTTGAAGAATATTCGTACATGGATGTCTGAGACATACTAAATCAAGCCCTGGAAATCTCTAGGAAGCAGGATTTTATTATGAGGCCCTATAGGATTTTTTAAATCCTAAAGGAACAGCTACTGTCAAAATCTAATGAGCTATCTGACACAGAAAACAATTTTATCAGGACATTTTCATGAAGGCATAAGATTTCTCAGGACTTATATCACTGCGTCAAAACCGTTGACTCTCAAAGCAAGTCGTCGTAACAAGAGTGAGAGACCGCTGTGTGCAGAGGTAAAGCATCTTCGTACATTATCATGAAACAAAACAGAGGGTCAAAAATACTCCCTCGCGTCGAGTCCAGGGGATGAGGACGGAAATGTCTTGGGACAATCTTCCTTGTGGTTGGTAGGATTTGTTTCTTGTTTCATTTTGACCTTTTCCTCCCTTTTATTTCATGACCAAGTACTGTCTGCCAAGAGATAAAGGAAGGGGGGTCCAGCTCTGGGACAGGGGTCTTCTGCTGGTTGAAGGTGGGAGAGAGCCATGCTGTGGAAAGCCTTAGAGAAACAGGAAGAGGGATGGGGTGGGGTGGAGCGCAGGCCAAGGAGACGGGCTCACTCCAAGGCCTACTCTGGAGACTGCGGCTCACTGGTCACACAACCCTTAGGGGCTCAGCTCACCGGGTGGTACGTGCCAGCTGTAGAAAGGGCAGGTGGTGGTATACATCTAAGTCTCATTCCTCCATTTGTTCAACAGACATTTCTTAAGATCCTACTGTGTGGCAGGCATCGCGCTCAGTGTTATTTAAACAAAGTTGGGTAAGGGAGACACAAGACACAGTGTCTCCCTTCCTGAAGCCTGCAGGCTGGTGGTGAGGACAGAGGTTAATGAAATAATGCCACGGATCACTGTCTAATTACAAATTGCTGTACATGTTCCAGAGGGGGATGCTGAGACAAAAATGAGAGGTCAGAATTGAGACTCTTGGGTCAGGGAAGGTCCCTGGAGAAGTGACATTTAAGCTGAGACCTAAAGGATGCATGGGAACCTGGCAAGGAAGTGGGTGGTGGTCAAAGGGTGTGTGTTTATGGTCTGTGTGTTGTGTGTGTATGGCGTGCAGTCATGTGTTGTGTGCACTGTACATGCATGGATGGGTGTGTACTGTGTGTGTTAGGGAGAAATAAAACGTGAGAACACTGAGAGGAGAATATGCTAGGGCTGTGTCCCATTTGGGAGCCTGCAAATGGCTGGAGTCCAGAGGGATGTGGGTGGAGCTGGAGAGAGAGAGAGCAGAGGAGGCAGAAGCCAGAGAACTTGGAGGGCCCAGGTGAGCAGTATGGGCTTCACTGCCTTGAAGGTTTTCAGCAGGAGATGAACACCATCAGATTTCTGCATTACAGTACATTTAAATCTTGCCTGATTATTAGATTTTATATTTCTGACTTTCTTATAGTTCATATAGTTTGAAGATCACTTGATTAAAAATAATAACAGAATTCTGACAGAGTCCACATTAGGTTTGTAGAGCGTATTCTACCTCCCCAAATAACCTCCACTCCAGGAATATTTAGATGAGAGACGACGGTTAGAATCAAGTTATAATTTCAAGCTGAATTAAATTTATTAAAATAAGCCACCATGGAGGATTCCAATACAGAGTATGTGTTGATTCTCAACAGGATGAAGAAAGAAACTAAATGACTGTAATGTGTACTTGGCAGAACAACAGATCGAAGCTATCAGAGTTACATGGCCATTAAATTACATGGCACAGGATGGGGAAAAAAATACAGCTTTGGCTAAGATTTCAGAGTCAGGTTGATGTGAGAGAGAAAAAGCATAGCAGGAAAATGAGATTTTTCTAATTGCTTATTTTTAAACAGTAATTTTTAGAATATTTTCCTAGTATGCTCCTTACAGAAAAAAGCAAATTAAAATTTGTAAGCACAAACAGAACAGATTCAAACACCTCCCTCTAACAATAGGAGGTTTGGCCCATAGGAACTGCCGAAGATGACTATATCCTAAGTATCTTCCATGGGAAAAGTAATAGATGTTAAGGAGCCTGCATCTGAACAGCTATTAAGCCCCTGCTGTATGTGCTATATTACTTGGTCACACGACTCCTTAGGGGCTCAGCTCACCGGGTGGTACGTGCCAGGTGTAGAAAGGGCAGGTGGTGGTATACATTTAAGTCTCATTCCTCCATTTGTTCAACAGACTTTTCTTGAGATCCTACTGTGTGGCAGGCATCACGCTCAGTGTTACTTAAACAAAGGTGAGTAAAACCAGGACACGGTGTCTCCCTTCCTGATGCCTGCTCCCTCTTAGATCTTCTCTTGGAGAAGCAGGTTAAAGTAAGGGTTAAAGAACAGTCTCAGAACTGGACTACTGGGACTCAAAATCCAGGTCTGCTCTGGTTGTCCTGGGTCCTTGGGCAAGTGGGACCTTTGTGGCCTCCAGCTGCCCCATCTATAAAGTCAGGAAAGTGGGGATAATAGTTTCTACCTCACAGACTTCTGATATGGATTAAAAGTTAGTTTATGCAAAGCATTTGAACAGTTCCTAGCACATAGTAGAATTCTTAAACTTTATATTATTATTACCATCATCATTATTCCTATTAATCCCTTCTTTGCATAGTGGATAAGAATACCTGATATTTAAAACAAATTCCCTATACTTGTTCAGTTTTTCTAATAATGTGCTCCAGTCTGGCGTATCTACCAAGCTCTTGACCCCTTCATTACCTTTCTTTTTTTTTGGTGCTGGGGATTGAACTCATAGGTGCTTTACCACTGAGCCACATCTCTGCCCTTTTTACTTTTTATTTCAAGACATGGTCTCACTAAGTTGCTTAGGGCCTCGCTAAGTTGCTGAGGCTGGCCTTGAACTTGTGATCCTCCTGCTTTAGCTTCCCGAGTCACTGGGACTCCAGGCGTGCGCCCTGGAGCCTGGCAATCCTTTGTTATTCTTGTTCTCACGCCCAGTGCCAATTCTGGTCATTGATCTCTTCAAAGAGCCTCAGATCTGTTTTTCTTTGATATCT
The DNA here is from genome assembly GCF_021218885.2 of Marmota monax. Lineage (NCBI taxonomy): Eukaryota > Metazoa > Chordata > Mammalia > Rodentia > Sciuridae > Marmota > Marmota monax. The sequence continues at coordinate 13,316,643 of NW_026693108.1, forward strand.
TCTCTGTTGAGACTTGCCAGAGCTATCACCATGATGTGACTCATCCAGAGGTTAAAGCAGCTGTGGATTATAGTTGGAAAATCCTTGGAATTCTGGTGGTGTTTTCATTCCACAATGGGGTGATGTGAACTTTTACGAGTCATTTATTTCAGTTTGTGCCTCAATTTTCTCATCTGAAATGGGGGTGATCCTATTTCCATATCTCCCAACAGTTGTTAGAGCCCAAAAGCAGTTGCTCAGAGAAAAATGTAAATTGCCAGGCATGGATTCCACATCCATTTCCCCCTTGCAGTTCCCAATCGAGCCACATAAACCGACAGTTACAGGAAAAGGTGGCACTGGGGAAGTCTGTTGGCAGTGGTCCACAAGTGTTTTCAGAATCATGAGACGTCTGTGTCGCCAGGTAAGAGGAACATCAGTGGCCACGGCAGATTCAATCAGAAAGGACTCTGTCCAGGTGGGTTCTTAAGCACCCACAGCATGCACAGCTCAGAAACAAAGAACGCCATCAAATGCGCGGGAAGTGGCTTAGCAGAATCTTCTAAATGGCTCAAGTGGCTGGGTGAACTAGACATTCAAAGCCTCAGCTTTCCCAGAGTTTCAAAACCTCTCATTGAAAAATCTCAAGATTTTTGAAGGTGGCGGGTGAGGGGGGAATAAAGGCTGGGATCTGAGTAGGTGAGCCAGTTTTTATAGGTTCGTAGCTTTTATGGGTCTGAGTCAGGTTGCTAAGGCCGATGTAGCATTTGGCCTGAACCTCCTCTTCTTCCTCCAGTACATTTCCGGAAGGATATGGGCAAGTAAAAGTGTCGGGGAATAAAATGGTTGTTTACATCAGAGCTTAATTTATAACATTAACTATGGGACTGAAATAGCTCCACTCTAAGGCAAGTGACAGATGAGGCTTTTAGGCTTCTTTTGAATTTAAATAAACTAATTGAGCCACATGAGTTCTTGGTGTTATTAGTTCCAACTACATAATGTAGCAAATAAAATACAACCACATAAGGGCATTGGGATTAGAAGGAAACTGTAGGTTTGGGGAACCATTAAAAGCACATGATAACCAGAACTCACATGAAAATGAATGATTTCCCATATCGACATTATGCAGGAGCCTAAAAATAGGTCCTTTCTGTTTCTTATTGGGTTCAATTTATATTACAATTCATCTTTTATAGACTATAACGTCTTGGTAAATAGCATAAAATGTTGTACTTATTAAAGAGAGAGAAATGGGATATTTACAATCTTCCCTTCTCTGGAATGTGTTCCTTTTTCTCTGCTGCTTCATGAACAAACCGGGTAGAAAGAGACAAGGAGGCTTTGACAATGTGGACTGATGGGGAGTGAGCAAAACCCACAGGTGCTGACAGGCTGACCTGCAATCCACCGGCCGCAGATGACGGCACCTTTAGGAGTTTAGGGAGGATGAGGAAACGCGGGACTCAGGTTGCATAGGTAGTACCCAAGGATGTCGCACATATTCCCCTGAGATCCACAGAAGGCCCAGTGGCTCCTTGTGGGGCCTCACCTTGACTATGGGTGCAGCTCAGAGCTCTCCCTCCAGTGCAGGGCTTGACCCTCTTAGAGGCAGGCACAGATGCTTGCATCTTCTCATCTCTGCATTTCCGGGTAGGGCTGCTTGCAATCAGCAGGGGGTGGGGGAAACTTAGCACAGGTGTCTTGGGAATAGATCTGAGACTCATTCATGATTATGCCCTGTTCCTGTTGGCATTGGCCATTTCAAATAAATAAAATTAACAAATGGGGAGGAAAGGCAAAGAAGGTCCATTGCTTGCAGTTTACCATTTCAAAGCATATTTAAGCCCCTCTTTTTTTTTTTTTAAGTGGTGTTAGGTTGCCTGGGCAATATCAGTCTCTCCTGCTACTCTGCCTTGTGATGGGGGGAAGCTGTTTATCGGTTTGAGGAAGGGGCTTACTGGTAAGGATAATTCATTCTCTTAATTTTTCATGTTAAAATTGAAAATGTGCCAGTTAAGAGAAATTGGTGAAACCAAAAATAGCCCCTCTGTCCTCCAGAGATTCAAGGAAACAAACTTCTGGGCACCAGATGCTTCATTTGGAATTTTTTTTTTCAACTAGAATATAAATGTCTGCTGAGTCACAGAGGGACATCAGTTAGTGTGGACCTTGGTAACCAAGCAGCCGACCATAGAACGGGTCTAATAGCTGTTGGACTTCATGGTATCTAGATGTTTCTGACACCACCTTCATAAATGTGTGCTTCTCTTCAAAGCCCACAGCCCCAGGACCCTCACGGTGGACACCCAGTGCTTGTCATCCAAGGATCTTTCTCTCCTCCTCTACAAAGATGTACTCACCCCTTTTCTCTATGTGCCAAACTCTGTGTCATTAAACGGAAAATTAAACCACAGAGAGATCAGCACCACGACCGGAGAAGTACAGGGCACAGTGGAAAGCCATCGTAGGGAGCTTCCCTAGTTCAGGGCCAGGGGTGACTCCAGATCTTTATCAGGTTCTTATCAGGTTATCAGATTATGTAGTTGGGGTAGACATAGGGGTAAGTAAGTGGTAGTCATTTGCAGAATTAAAACAAGCCAGGATAATTCCCAGTCACTCTATGGGATTAAATTCCTGAGGCTTCATAAAGGCCTTCTTCATTTAACACCTGGAATAAAGTAAATGCTTAATAAACACGGGCTGCTGATTTTATCACATGTGTCATTAGTGATTCCAGGAACTGGCCAACTGTTTAAGTCAGTGGTATCTACAGGTATCTACAAAAAGGCCGCCACCTCACATACCAGCTGTTGTTGCCCACTCTCCCAGTCTGACTTGAAATGCTCCCTGAGAGCTGGAATTAGGACAGTGAGAGACAGTCAGACCTGTAAAGGCCGACATTTTTTTTACTGGCCACGCTCCTATAGACCTGCACCACTTATCAACACATGGGAAACTACTGGTCCACCTAGAAAATAGCCCTGTCCCAAGCCTGGGTAAGCTCAGTGCTTCTCCCACTTTCTGGTGGCTCCAGGTCTCCCCCACATGTCAGCACCTCCCACAGTTAGAGTTAAACTTGGGGACTTCCAGGTAAACTATTTTGAATGTCACACCTGATGATAAATATACTGTGACAAAGCCAGAGTGTAGCGTCCTGGTTGCTGGGAAAGCTTCTAGGAGGAGGTGGGAGGAGGGCTGGGTGCCAGGTGACTAGAGGCAGGGTAGCCAGGAAGAGGAGGAAGACTGGGAAAGATGTGGGGCAGAGAAGGCAGGCGGGTCTAAGAAGCACTGGGGGAAGATGAGACATGGGTCATCCCATTGGTGCATTCCTATGGACTCACACAAGGACACAGTACTCCCCTGTGGCTGGTGTATGGCCTGGTCTGGGATGACCTGCAGCTGCCCCCAGAGGGGGAAGGTGTAGGGCAAAGCACCTGGGGCCTTGCATGGTCCTGATGCACCGGTGAAGGAGAAGGTGAGGGAGTTACCCAGGAGAGGTGGGGGCTTGGCAGTGTCTCCATCCTTCCTGCATCTGACGGCTGGTTTTGGAGCATCTGCTTTATGCCAGAAACTGGGATGAAACTGCACACAGGACACAAAGCTGTGACCCTGCCCTTGATAAAAATAGCAAGGACTTACATAATACTGTAGGTATCATGTAGCAGGCAGTTTCTAAGTGCTTCTTGAAGATCAATCCCATTTAATCTTCTCTACAAGCTCCTAAAAGAGGTGCCATTAACAGTCCCATTTTATGGGATGAAACAGAGGCAGAGAAGGGGAAATAACTTCCCAAGGTCATAGAGCTAGTTAGCAGCAGAGCCGGGCTGCCTTCCAGGCAGACTGGCCCCGGACTCTGCCGTCACCCTTCCCCAGAGCCCTTTTTAAGAAACTCACAATGGAACATTCATATCACACCTTACAAAGCATTCTTCACACACAGTATCTTATTACAGCTTCACAACGTTCTTGTAATATGTTACCCCAGTTGAAAGGGAAGGAGAAGGAGGCTCACCGAGACTTAAAGGTACTTTTCAAGGTCATATTATTAAAGTCAACCAGGGTTACATTCAGGTGCTTCCTGACTAACACATTCCCCCTCTCCACTACGCCCTGGGCTCAGTGAAGGGTAGCTGAGTCACAGATTTGGGGCTCAACGTGAAAGTTTTGTTTAAAACAAAATAGGTGACCTTGCATGATAATGAACTTTAGGGAGTTGACACTGGTCAGTCAGTGTTCTGGGTTGAATTGTTTCTCTGGAAAAGACACATTGAAGTCCTAACTTCCAGTACCTCCGAAAGTGACCTTATTTGGAGACAGAGCCTTTGGGGATGTGATCAAGTTAAAATGAGGTCATTAGGGTGGCCTGATCCAATAGGACTACTGTTCTTTTCAAAAGAGGAAATTTGGACACAGGGACATGTGCACACCCTGAAGACAATGGCCCTCCATAAGTCAAGGGCCTTCTGAGGCCACCAGAGTAAGGAGAGAGGCCAGAAAGTGACCCTTCCTAGAACTTTCAGGGAGCCTGCTCTTGCTGACGAATTGATCTGGGACCTCTAGTTTTCAGAACTGTGACAGCATAGATTCCTGTTCTTCTGCACCATCCGGTTGATGACCTAGTCACAGCAGTGCTGGGAAATGGACCCAGTCACCTGTAAGAAAAAATGCTGGAAACAGCTTTCTCATGAGATTGGAAGCTATGCCAGCAAGACACCGCAGTGTGTGCGGACCTAAGACTTGGTTCTGTGAATGTGATTCTAGTTTTTTCCATGAACTTAGTACCTAGGATCCCCCTCTTTGCTGAGAAATCAACTATAACACTTTCTAATCTTTAACAAGTGCAATGAGTTCCTACCCATGAAACCAGTCAGCTTAAACGCTATCAGATTTTTCATAAGGAAGATTTAATGGGAGAGATTTATTTTAGCAAAAGACAAAATGTTTCACGGAGGAACTCATTAGTAATGCATAAAGGCCTACTGAGTCTCTGAAGATCCATTCTCCAAGAGAAATGTTGGGATAATTTTTATATTCTGATTACAGAGAATGACTTGATAAAAATTGTCCTTGATATTAAAATTGCATGGGGGAGGGAATTATTCAGTGGAACGGGAGGGAAGTCAAAGGGAAGGGGTGAATACAGCCAGCATTTTGAAGTCGCTCTTACAAAGAGAGCATTCTGTGGTCTCACTCACAAAGTGAGGTCACCTTTTTGGATACTGTGATACCCACAGCAATGAGGGTTGGGCCAGGGGAGACAGGAGGCCTGCTCTGTCCAGTCCGGGATGCCTCCCTCCTAACTGCCTGACCCCTTCATTCCTCTCCTGGCCACATCCTGAGTACCCTTTGTCCTTGCCACAGCTGGGCCTGCCCAGAGCTCCCCCACTAAGTGCAAGTTCCCTGGACAATTCCTGAACTGACCTTGGGTCTCTACCCTGCTCAGTGCCCCAGCTTTAATACTTATGTGACTTTGTTCCAAGTCTCATCTTTCTGCCCTCCAACCAAACTAGTACATCTGCTGGGTGTCCCCGGTTTCACATTTGAGGATCTCACAGAGTTTTAACCTTTGCCTCTGGAGGCCAGGGCTGAGAGCTGCCTCCCTCCAGGCTCCAATAGAAAGCCAACCAGTGGGCTAGGTCCTGTTGCCCATGTTGTGCACCTGTAGCCCATCCACAGATGTCCTGAAGTCACCACCCTGGATTTGCCCCCACCATGGTCCACCCTCAGGAGACATGGAAAACACCTGGCTCACCTTCAGCATCTGAACCTGCATCTCTTTGGCCTGGGGGCAGAAGTAACTCCTGGTCAAATCCTGCCACTCAGTGAGATATGACATCACTTCTTCTCCATTTTAAGGCTTCTCTGTAAACTGTGTATGGAAGAAGTATTTTCTCTTGGAAAATTCCAAATGTTCCCTATGTGTTGCTACTGGTTGGATACTTAAGCTCAGAATATTCCAGAAACTGCTGGTCAAATTGATTTGTAAATGGAATGGATGCACTGTTACAGTCTAGTGTTTTTTTATGGTGTGTGTGTGTGTGTGTGTGTGTGTAGTAATAATGCTCATTGAATGTGATTACACCAGTATTACTGTTATGGAATGCTGACTATTAGCCAAATTCAGGCATTGTGCTAAGCGAGTTGCACCCATGATCCCATACAAACCTGGGGGAGAGGGAAGGACCGCTAATACCTCCACTTGACAGACGGGAGGCCCGGGCAGACCAAGGATCTTGTCTGAGGCAACACCCAGATCTGAACCAGGACATTGTGCCCTTGAGCCTTTGCTCTTAGTCCCTGTACTTCTTTTAACACTTCATGTAATTATTTAAAAATTGCACTTACTAAATTCTCAGGATGTGTGCTAAGACTTTTAAGGAAATCATCTTTCATGTCCACGATTGGGCGTAGGTCTTATTTTGATCTCCATTTTGTGAATGTGGAAATCAAAGCACAGAAAGGCTAACTAATTACCTGGGCTCCTAGAGAGAGTAAGGGAAGGTTGCAGAGATGAACAACTCAGCCTGGCTCTAGAACCAACACCCTCTCTGAATATAAACCACGGACTCCTGCCATATGGGACTGTGCTGGGTCAAGGGGTGCACAGATGAATTGTCTCCCTCCCTGAGAAACTCCAGACACATAGACCTGTGATCCATGTACATGGAATATAAGGAGAGAAACCAGCGTGATAAGTAATATTTAAGTCTAATATTAGCTAGAAGGATCCACGTACCATTTCATAAATCATACATCTTTGCAAATCCAATTAAAGTAATTGAGTACATTTTATAAATATGGCTGAATTTTAATGCATCAAACTAATAATTGAAGTGAATAGCCAAAGTAGGCCCTCTCAGCGCACCTCATCTATTAGGGCAAAAGGGGCAGCAGGCGCAGCCTCGGGGCTCCCGTTACTAGATCACAAGCTTCCCAAACCTGTAGAAAACGAGGCACCTGGAATCCAGACACGTAAATGATTATGCATGTATAAAACAGTATAATAAAATGTATTAGCAACCTTAATAAATTATGAGGAAGTGCATTTTGTCAAACTTCCAATCACAGTTTATGCCCAGACATTTTAGGCATCTATCAATGCTTTGCTTATTGGAAAGACCTAGAGCTCCACAGGACGGAGCTTCCCTAGCAACAGAGGTGGAGGGTGTGGAACTTCCACTTTCTCTCTTTTCCCCCATTTTGAGTCATCCAGATTCCACTCCTCCTCCTTTAGCTGCCCTTCCTCCACAGGAAGGGCTCTGGCCACTCCCCAACCATCCTTGGAAAGCTTTCTTCCCTTGTCTGCATTTCTCCCACCACCCATACCTCTGGGACAGCTCCTGACCCCGACCGCCTGCTCTTGCTATTGTTGGGATCAGTGTGGACATCAGATCCCATCTGGGGTGTGCAGCTGCGTGTGAGCAGAAGCTCATCCGTGCCCTCCACAGAGCCCATAGCGAGCAGCACAGGGCCCAGGAGGCAAAACCCTCTATACCTTGTGGACTATACCTAAGGGCAGATAATTATACCTTGATGGTGGCTTTAGCTGCTTTGGATGCCATTTCCTTCCCTTTGGGGCGTCTTTACATTGTATAAACACATGCTGGACTTTGCTAGAAGTATGTGTAGATGTATCTCCCCAACCCCCCACCCTCAATACTACTGCCAAGAGTTTTAAAACAGAGTCTGTGTTTCCTAAAATGAAAATACCCACAAGGATATGATTTCCTACTTTACCAATAATGCAAATTTCTACAAATGATTTCTATAAATGAAAATAGGTTTCATTTTAATGACGGCTTTCTACATACCTTGTGCTTTCCACACTGTGACCCTGACTTTTACATCAGCTCTGGGATTTTGCATCATCACCTATATTTTACATATTGAGTGAACCGAGGCCCAGAGAAGTAACTGACCTGGGTCGAATAGCTGGTCAGTGCTCACAGAGCTGGTAGGTGGCCAAGTTTGGATTCTTTCTTAGCTCTCTTGAGAACCAAGAGCAGACTTCCTATGCCCTGTCATCCGGCCTCCTCCCTTCCCCAGAAGTCCTTAAGCACTGGAATTGCTGACCTTAGTGTCCAAGCTGTGATTATCTCAGTGGAAAGAAAATCCCACAGCAGGATGCTTCCAATGAGAGTGTCCCTGCACAGAATTCACGGCCATGCTCCATCGTTCAATGAATATTTGATATGACTCTATGGCAAATACTGTTCTCAGCAATGGAGATCAGGTGAGGCATGAACCAGGTGAAGGTCCCGCCTTCATGGGACTTATATTTTAATGGGGGAAGGGAGCCACTCAACACCATCAATCAATAAAACACACAGTGAGCACAGTGGCCATCAGTGGTAGGGAGAAAAATGGATCTGAGAAGTGATAGAAAGTGGACTCAACTTTTGATAGGGTGACGAGAGAGGTCTCAATGAAAAGATGACACATGAGACATGAAGAAGGCAGGAGCAAGCCTGGTAGACTCTGGGGAGAGGAGACAGGAAGTGCAGGGGTCCTGAGGCAGCAGCATGGCCAGGGTGTTCTAGCTGGAGCAAAGTGAGCAAGGTTAAGAGCAGTAACCCAGATGGGAGAGGTGAGGACGGCGAGGGGACCGAGGGGACCGGATGGTGAAGCTTACCGGTCATTGTGAGGACTTTGGCTTTTGCTCTGATTGAGATGCAAAATCAATGCAGGGTTAATGCACTGCCGTGTATTACCCAGAGACTTGCATGTTCTTCACATATTTTTAAAATGTATTAGCAACTTTAATAAATTATGAGGAAGTGCATTATGTCAAACTTTCAATCACTAAATATTGCTGATCTCATACAGAACTCCATCTAGCAGTGCCCTTGTGATCAGAGAGCAGGTCGCAGCTGGGTGAGCATGAAGGGTTTAAATACAAGAAGCCCAGAGGCCGTGGGCCCCTATTTCCAGGAGGCCAGCAGTCAGTTCTTGGCTGGTGGCCTTCCCACAGCTACCCTCGCAGACTTAAGGTCCAAACATCTGGGAAGGGAGCAGGCCATCCTTGCAGTCCTGGTGTAGAGAGGGCCACCCACCCCCACTGCATCAGCTCTGGCTGCGGACATTCCTTAGCCTAAGAGCAGCAAGAGGGGAAGAGTTCTGGAGCTCAGAGCGGAGGAGCCTGGGCACACTCCTGCAGACCCACGTACAGCTCACAAAAGCAAGCAATCCCTCCCCCACCAGCTTCACCCCTTCAGTCCATGATATTTAACAGAGAGAACAGGGGCTGCTAGGATCTGGGTTCCTCCCTGGGCAGCAGTGGGGCTCATGGGCAGAGAGGGTAGCTGTGCCTTCAGATATGTAGAAAAGAAGAGGGAAAAACCACTGAGCACTCGTCTCAGTATAGTCAGATTCGTGAATAGCTCATTTTCCATTTTCCAGATTTAAAGCTAACACATGGGACCAGCCATTAGTGGAACAAATGCTAGGCTGCAAGGAGCCATTGGGTCTTTAGAATTTAGGGGTGAGAACTCAGTGCCTCATTTTCAAGTTCAAAGTCCTGAGGTATATTGGGGCATTTACTTCTTTTTGGCACAATACATGCAACTTCTTCTAAGAATTTTCTTGAATTTATTTTCCTTTGAGCTTATCAGTGTTTCCCACCATAGATATGGTACCACAGTCATGAGGGTTTCCCAACAGGGGCACAGAGTTGCATGCACCACCCAATGCTGCTTCTGGACAGTATAAATAGGGTCTTGCAAATAAATAAATGATAAGTTCCCAAAGCCATAAACTCTACTGTGAAGAATAAAATGCAGATTCAACCACGTAATGTATCTGAGTTCACAGTAACTTTTGTAAGGTGTGTTTCCAATCAACAGATAGTAACAACATTGTTAGTAGTAGAGGAGCTCAGAGAAAAAAAAAATTCAATGCTAAAAATAGAATTTTAAGTTTTCCAAAACTGACAAGTAGTGAATAATGTGATTAAAAAAAGAAAGTAAGTTGTGGGTTACCGATATTTGAATTCTAAACTCAATGGCTGTGCTTAGAATAAACCATGAGTCATTGAGACCAATGGGAAGCAGCAACCTGTGGAGGGAGTCCTGGTCTCAGATTCGCCACTGCAGACTCCTTTATCAAAGGTCTTCCCTACTCTTTCTGGACCAAGGCTATTCCAGTGAAAATAACCTGGAGATCATGAAAGCTTAGTGCCAAGGAGTTTGTGGATCAATCGCCTCCCATAAGAGAGAGAAGACGCTGGAGTAGAAAGAAAATAGGAATCATGAGAAACAGAATGTGAAAAAAAAAAGTGACATCAGAAAAGAACTCAGGAAAAGGAGATGAGTGGGTGAAGTGCTGCAAGCCGATGAGGAACTTCGCTTCTGTGAGATCGTGAGAGGGTATTTATTGGATTTTATCAACTACTTTTTACGCATCAATTGAAATGATGTCTCTCCCCTTCCCCCCTGTTCTATTAACGTAATGTATTGCATTGATCGGTTTTCACGTGTTTGGAAGTACTTTGCCCAACCCTGGGCCAATTTTTGACATGTGTACCTGCACTTTTCTTCTATACATCTCTCTCTCTCTCTCTTTTTTCTCCCACTCAAGTTATTGCCTAGGCTGAATCATTTCTAAAATATTGCTACTGGCCATGGGGATTCCAAAAGGTAAAACGTGACAGTGTTTCCATGCAACATAACCAGTTAGTTCTTCCTTGGTTCATTCAAGTTAATACAAGGACTAGATGGAGAGTGGCACAGAGAATTATCTGGAAAGGAGAATGGGCAGTTATGGGAGTGGAAGAGCACCAGTGCCTGGGAGTTTCCTGAAGAGACTGACCCCAGGGAATGAAGTCCAAAAGCATGATAAGGACCAGGGACCCTGGGAGCCTCAGCCACCATGAGCCCCTTCACAGGTGCTTAGTTAGCAGCTTCAGTGACCTCAAAGCCAACCAGAGGGCCCTGCAGGACACCCATGCATCCACACATTTTTAAAAACACGTCTTCCAAAAACCCAAAGCTATTTCAAAGCATTGATTAAAACACTCTTTCCAAGTAATAGAATTTCAGTTTGCTATTTTTACATTTCTGAAATCTCTCTTTTTGCCTTTAATTAAAAAATGTAATCTCATAAAGCAGAGCTAGAACATAAAGCTTAAGTATATGAGCTGGCTTGTTCTCGTAAATGTAATTGTAAACATTATTAAAAATTGGGAAATGCACAGAGTGTGTGTGTGCGCGCGTGCGTGCGTGCGTGCGTGTGTGTGTGTGTGTAGGGGGGCTTACCCTTAAGAGTCCCACCTTACTGTAATGACTACCATGTCTGAGCACTCTCTTTTAATATAGTCCATATTTTTATGTAGTTACAATCTTGATGACTGAATAATTTTATCTCCTGACTGTTCTCACTGAGCCTATCATAAACCTTGTTTCTCTCTGATGCTGGAGAGTCTTTCTGTCTACAATGCCTGCATTATATGAGCCTGAATGAACACACCACAATTAAGTTAACTATTTCCCTGTTCTGGCTCTTTACAGTTCTGCACTTTCAGAAATCATTTTGAGAAAAGCGTTTTCACACACATAGTCCTCCTTCCCTCTCTTTTTTTATTTCCTCGGTATAAGTGGAATTATTGGATTAAAGAGTATGGATTTCTGCATGGCTCTTAATGTATCTTGAATTGCGTATTCTTAAGGGTAATCTTATCTGAGCACTCAGCCTATCTACATGTTTTTCTCAAGAACTAATCATATTACACTGATTTTTATCAGACAATAAGCACATGTTTTTCTTTTTGCCTTAACTGCCAGGAAACTCAGAGCTAAAGTTCAAATCCAATAATGAGTTCATCTCAGGTGACCTGTAATAGGTTTCTTTTCCTTTGGATCAATTTTCTACTTTGGAAAAAAGGAGGAGGAGGAGGAGGAGAGGAGGAGCAGGAGAAGAAGAAGATTTTTAAAAGTTCTCTTAAATTCCTTTTAGAAACAGATGGACTATAAATTTCACTTATACACATACACACAGATGGACTTACAGACACGCTTTATTGGATTTAGCACGAGATTTCCCGTAATTAGCATTGTAACACCAATAAGTTCTTGCATCTGGAATCCAAGATGATCCAAGGTTGCACATGATGACCTTGGGGCATCCTCTCCTTTTATGACAGACCCAGAGGATGGAGACTGTAACTTGTGTGGGGATCTCAGAATTATTTGGCTTTGGAGCCAGAACTGACCAGAACTCAGGCTTTCCCACGCCCATTCTGAACTGTGGGCCCAGCACGAGGACCAGGGGATACGCTGTTCCTCCCACCTTGACATTTCTACCGGGCCTCAGTCCTGAGCCTCTCTCTCTATGACACTTTTGGTCTCTGTCTCTCTTCGATTTCCCATTGCCATTGTCCTCTGTGAGGTCCACCTTATTTCACTCCTGCCCACCCCAGGTCACCTGGCCCACTGTTGCTGTGTTGGTCGGCTCTGGCTGCCCTGGAAGCACCACTACTATCTGGGTGGCTTCAACAACGCCGCCTCTTCTTGGTCTCTCAGTTCTGGAGGCCGGAGCCTGAGACCGCGGCGCTGATGAGGCTGGCTCTTTCTGAGGCTGTGGGGAAGGGTCTGCTCCAGGCCTCTCTCCTTGGCTTGCAGCTGGCTGTCTTCCTGCTGGGTCACATCGCCTCCCCTTTGTTCTTGTCTCTGTGTCCAAATGTCCCCTTTTAATAAGAACACAGTCGTCCTGGATTAGGGCTCACCTGAGTGACCTCATTTTAACTTGATTGCCTCTGTAAAGTGCTCGTCTCCCAATGCACTGCCTTCTGAGCTACCTGGGGTTTGGATTTAACTTCAGCTTTTCAAGGGGATGCAATTCAACTTCTATTGGTCACAATGATCATTTTTCTGATTTTTAATTCCCCCCGCTCAAAATCTTTACTTGTGCAATTTACCAAGTAAAGTCTGATTCAAGGAATTATTGCTATTTTTTCTCCCTACACATCCCATTTTCTTCTCCGCTGCAGTCCAAATGCATTGCTCTCAGATTCCAAACACTTCCTGCCATCCCTGTGGCCTCATCCACGCTCACGTGGCCCTTTCTGTCTGGTGTAAGCTCCTACCCTACCTCCGCCGGCCCACCTCCCATGCCCGGTGCTTCCTAGTCCCATTCAGGAAGAGGCTTTCTGGTCCTTTCTCCTCCTCGGGGCTTTGTTTGCCTACCTTGCTGGTCATTAGAGATTATGACCATGGTGTTTCTTCCTGCTAGATGGAACCCCCAAATCACGGCCATCCTTGTCTCTCTGTCGGTGCCCATTCTCCCCCCACAGTAATTGCTTGTCCCCTTTATGAACACACAGGAAGGAGGTAAAGGAAACAGTTGGCTAGAGATCAACAATAGCTCAACTTCAGGGTCATCTGAGACAGCATCTGTCCTAAGGGTGAGCAGGCTAAATATGATGTATTTAGAATAAATAAAACAAGGGCTGATATAAACTTGAGGACTGCAGGTGTGTGGGCACAGGCAAGGCTGAATGGGGGGATCACTTTCACTAGGAAATTCCCTTTGTCCTCCTCATTTTACCTCCTAGCAGAAAATTCCATGAAGCTCATTTCTAAAGAAAAGTAAATATCCAGATGGCCAGAGGGATGACCTTTCTCTAACAGAGGGGATGGATTTGTTATCCAGCCAAATGTTTGAAATTCTTCCACTGGCATGCATAATTGAGAGAGATGTGTTAATTACCCTCACGTGACAGCTGGTATGACTTCCTGGGTAAACTCTGAAAGGAGTATTGATCATGAATTGCTGTAGGTCCCTCTACTGTGGCGACATAAAGGTGAGGCTCTCAGGACAGGTTTTGAAGGGGCAGGTCAGTGTGTGCAGGGTCCCTGTGAACTTGGGCCAGCAGTATTCTGGCAGCCTGCCAATGCTCCTCTGTCACAAAAGCACCAGTGTAGCTCTTTGCACGACAGTTTAATGAGTGACACAGGGAAAATCCCAGAGATGTAATCCCTCCTACTACAATAGCTCTATGGCTCAAAATGGGTCATTAACAAATAGGAACATAATTCCAGAAAGTAAGGGTAAGAGATTCTTCCTACCCCCTGTAGCTGTGAGTCATCAGTATCCACATCATTAACCAGTATTTAAGGGAACAAGGGCACAACTCTTTGCTCAGCATTGTGGACATTTTGAAGAGGAAGCAGAAAATATGATCCCTGCCCTAGAGGGGTCACCACCATCTTGGCACTGGGTAGAAAATAATCTAATTCTCCAAAGTCTTTTCCAGATCCGAGGTTTTGTGATTCTTTGATAAAGAGAACTATCTTGTCTTTAAATAGCAAAGATGTCATGAATATTCTTTTGTCTATAAAGCAATTCATATTCACTAATATAATTTGTCATACTGCTCTATACTTAATTGTTGCATTTGTATATCACAAGTCTGTACAGGAGAGCTCTTGAATTTATTTTTCCCTTCCCTCTCCTCTTGCTGCCTAAATTTTTTTTTTTCAACCTGGAGTCCCATGAAGGATGGGATCATTTGACTTTTCTGAAATCCAATATAACGATATTTCAGCTTCCAAAGTAACAACCCCTTTGTTGTTCATTCATACATTTCTGGAAAAACTATCTGGTTTTGGTTTAGTCTAGGGAAAATACATTAAATATTTTCCCCCTTAAAACCTGCAGAAGAAAAATATACATTTCTCCGAAACAACTGGAATCAATTTAAAGCTTTGGCACACGCAATGGAAAAATCAGTGGGCGTTAAGAGTTGAAAGGCGAAGTTTGTCTCTACAAGTGTCACTAAACTTGTGTCCACTAAGAAAAATAAAAGAAGGGTCTCTGACCACCAACTAGATAGTAGGTCAAATAATCATCTGATGAGGTTTTATTGAAGATGTATTAAATGCTGGATGCTGGGAGATGGAATCTATAAGATGAAGGTTTCTTTTTTATCCTTCAAAGAAACTTTCAATTTTACTAGGGAGATAACCAGAACAAGCATAGAAATAATGATCTGTTGACAAGGATTAAGAGTTTCAAGGCCTGGGCACACAGGACCTTCTGAACATTGAAAGATTTAACCAAGATTGAGCCTCCATGACTGCCTGAAATCCTGTTGAGAATCCACCCAAATTTGCTTCCTAACCAGACAAGAACTTAGAGTCGTGTTCTTGTTGCTAGGCAACCAACATCAGGTGCTACTCAGTTTCAGGAGAACAATGTCCAAAGGTTCTCTACTTCCCATGCACATTTTTTTTTTCCTTGTGGAAAACAAGTTAATGCGTAAGATGCTATTTCCCTCTGGCTCCCTGTCTGGTACTGGCCACCTCTTCAGATTTCTCTAGAAGTCTTTGCTCCTCTGTTCTTTGCTCAGATGAAGCAAGTTAAATGAGGATAACCAAGGAGCAAGTTTCTCATTTGTGGAATTCACACTGGTGGCCCAGCACCAGTTTCTCAATAATATATATATAAAAAAAAATCTTTGCAAGCCAGGTGCGGTAGCATGTATCATACAAACTCTAATCCCAGCAACTTTGGAGGCTGAGACAGGAGGATGGCAAATTTGAGGCCAGTGTCAGTAACTTAGTGAGGCCTTAAGCAACTTAGAGATCCTGCCTCAAAATAAAAAATAAAAAGAGCTGGGGATGTAGCTCAATGGAAAAGCACGCGTGGGTTCAATCCCCAGTACCAAAAAATAAAATAAAATAAAAACAATCATTGCAATATAACGTAATATGTGTCATTTAAGTAGTTACAATGGTGACAAAAAAGAGACAGACATCAGTTTGTTTCAGACATGTGTCTTTAAAGAAAGGAAAGAAAGGAGAAAGTAAGTCTTGGGGAAATGAGAATACTCAACAGTGTCAAATACTGCTAAGAGGTCCATTAAAAATAAGGGTTGCAAAAATGACCATTGAGCATGACAACTAATAGTTATTGATGATTTCATCAAAGGCAGTGTTGGCAGCAAAAATTAGACTGTCATGTGGAGAGCAAGGGCTGGGAGCTGGTAAGAAGCAAGGTTGGGCAACTCTTCCATCTGAAACATCCTATTAAATTAGGTCATTTGGTAAAGATTGTTGGGGCAAGAATAGAGAAAATGATTTGTAATGTCGCTGAAATGTCTCCATCTTTCTACCTTCCTCTGCATGAGAAGGAAAAAGGGAACACATTCAGACTAACAAGTGTAGCCACAGACGCTGCTCAGCCAGGGCACCAACAAGGAGAGAGAGAGAGAGAGAGAGAGAGAGAGAGAGAGAGAGAGAGAGAGAGAGAATATGAACAACTTCATTTATTCTTTTTCTATCCCCTTTTCTCTCCCTTCCTTTCTTGAGTAACTTTCTATCAAATGTATTGAACTTTTCCTGATAAACCTACTATAAGAATTCAACAAAAAGTCTAAATATATACAATTTGGAACTTTGAATTTGGATTTTAGCCTTTAATCAGTTCATCTGAAATTATACCAACCCTATCCTGGCTGAGCTCTGGGGACTGATGAGTTTGCTACTTTCTCCTAATGTTTGCCTGATAAATGTCTTCTTAGATGTCACTCTTCTTTCCAAGTAGTAGGTTGTAATTAGCTAAGTAGAAATTCTCTCCTATTACAGCAATTTCTTAATTATGCATAGGGGTAGTAGAAAGAGAAATCGAAAATAATAGTAATCCATCTAAAACTGTACTTTAGCCACTGGTTTTAAATTCAACCAAAGAATTTAAACAGAACTTGATAAGAAGGCAAGGCAGGGAACTAACTGGGATGTTACCTTTTAAACAATTCTGTGAAGGTGACGATGAGCAGCTACTTACTTAAGGGTGGTCTGGTAATTAAAAGAAGGAAGAATGCGGGCAGAAAACCCAAGGAGACAGAGAGGAGGGACTTTCAACCTTTCTTTTTGGTATCAGGGACTGAACCCAGGGATGCTACCCACTGAGCCACATCCTCAGCCCATTTTCATTTTTTGAGACAGGGTCTTGCTAAGCTGCTTAGGGCCTCACTAAGTTGCTGAGGCTGGCTTTGAACTTGGGATCCCCTTGTCTCAGCCTCCTAAGCCATTGTGATTACAGGAGTGTGCCACTGACCCTGGTTTAACTTTTTTTTTTTTTTTTTTAATGAAGGAGATTTCCAATGAATCCTTAGGTAGAAGATCAATACACAAATCAGATACAAAAGTCAAATAGAGCTTTCCTAAATTAAGCAATGCTTGTATCCCTCCAAGTTCTTCTCTTCAGGGACTGTCCTGGATGTAGGTAATACCATAGAGCTTATTATTCTAATTCTACATAATCATGCATTGTGTTCATAAGCATTTAACAGTTTGCTGAGCACCGTCCCTTTGATTTTTATAACAATTCTATGGACTAAGCAGACTACATATTGACATTTTTATTGACACTTTGTAAATAGCTCAGCTAAGGCCATCTACCTTATAAATGATAGATCTGGGATCTAAAGCAGATCTTCAGAGGTCATATAGTATGATATACAGGTAGAATATCACCTCCTTGAAATGCTTGGGACCAGATGTGTTTTGGATTTTAGATTTTGTCTGTGTGTGTATTTAATATTTACATATATCTAATAAGATATTTTGGGATGGTACACAAGTCTAAACATGAAACTAATTTATGTTTCATATACAAATTACACACAGAGCCTGACTGTAATTTTATCCAATATTCTTAATGATTTTGTGTATGAAACCAAGTTTAATTTTCCACTGTGACACCCTGAGGCACTCAAAAAGTTTTGCACTTTGTTGGGGTCTGTAAACAGGTCAAGACGGTGCCTGGCATTTTGCCAGGGGGAGTGGTTTGTAAGGTAGCGCCAGTGAGCCATTGAGTGTGGAGATTCCTTGTTGGTTGGCTGCTGTATCTAGTTTATGTTGATGAAGATGGGCTGTGTGTGATGTATATATACCCCTCTTGTCCTACAGTGGACGGCTCCCACTCCTGCTGTATCAATGTACACAAGTTGCTCATCACCCCCCGGTTATTTTGCTGCAGCCGGACTGTGGCAGCACTTAGGATTTTGGGATTAGGGAAGCTCAACCTGGACTGTGACATCCTTCAACATCAGATCATGACACTCCCACTCACAGTCAATGTATAGTAGAGAATTTGGATAGCCCACCAAGAACAAATATCACCAAATTAAAAATTCAAAAATAAATAAATCTGATTTTATGTTTGACCTACATAAGTAGGTCAGTATTTCTTTTTTAATTGAACTCACACAGTCAGTGTAGCAATGATCAAGTAAACATCTTCCCCACCTGGCCCCACTAAGTCAATCCGCACAAATTTTAGGGGGATAAAATAAGTGACAAAGATTTCCTCTCTGAGTCCCATAAAAGAGTGTCTTAGAAAATCTGACTTTTCAACTGAATTAATCAGAGAACTTTTTAAAAATGCAAATTCCTACCCCCTCAGCTGAAAACACAAACCAAGATGTCTGAACTGGAGCTATTCTTCAGATGCACGGTTAGGTGTGGAAAACCCTGTTATAAAACTCACACTGTGGACTCAACCTCTCCAGTTACTTCCTGAGAGTGGGCTAGAAGTTTTAGAAGAGGGCTTTTCAGGCCACCACAGTATCATTTATTCAATTATGGCATTAAATTTTATCCCAGTGACCCAAAAGAGTCGGTGCATATCCAGTTATGCCTAATTTATACCCTGGGATGATGTGCTGGTTCTGGCTCAGTGTAAAATCCTGGTAGAATCGCCATTTAACAGGCTTGACAGGGCATCAAAATTGCTATGTTGTCTCCAAACCTCATTAGCTGGAAGCCTGCACTTTCCTAGAATGTTCACAGGGAGTATAAACTATTATTATTTCTCTATTTGTTTATGTAAGGCAAATGTTCTGCAAATACTTTATTGAAAACAATAACCAGGCAGAAGGAGCCACGGTGAAAATGGGGTCTTTGGCATCCACAGCAGTGACACTGGAGAGAGAACATACTTTGTCGTCCTTCATGGTTACAGTATTTAATGGAATAAATAAAGTTGACATGATTGAAAATATCGTGGCAGCTCACTGGCTGCCAGGTGCTTGCTTCCTGAGCCTTCTCTACGTGGCCTCCATATTGAGTACCTCTGAACATGGATGGATTCCTAGTTTTCTCTGTGATGCTAACTGTCCCTCCTCCTCTATCTCTTTTGCTGGTGCTGGTGGTTTCTCCTGGCCCCACTAGTGGCCACCCTCTGGCCCCCACTCGGCCCTTGGGCCCCTCTGACTCTAATTGTTTTCCCTTGGGGCCTCATGACATCAGCCACACTGATCTGTATTTCCGGCTCTTGCCCTTGGATGCTTGAGAAATTTCTACCTGAACAGACTTCTGCCACCTTACCCCCAACCATGTCACCACCTCTGTGACCACCGGGTGTCTTCTCCTCATCACAGTCTCCCTGACTCTGCAGATGGGACTGTGATTCCTCCCCGTACCTCAGTCACAAGTGTGGGGCCACACATGAAGCAGCGCTGTGACGGACCCAGTGCTCTGGATCGCGAGTCACCACGCAGGACCCGGTTCCAACCCCTGCTCTGCCGCTTGGGAGCTGTGGTTATTTCTAATCTCTGAACTTGTGTTCTCCATCAAGGAATGGGTAAAATAAGAACTTTCTCTTGAGGGTGTTGAGGGAGTTGGTGGCATACCCCCAGAAATGTGCGTGCTTGGCACTCAGTAAGGGTCCACTCCACCCTTCCTCATTGTCCCTTGCAGTTCAGCCTTCCAGCCCCTCCTGGACACTCCTGCCCTTCCTTTCAGTTCTGTTCCTGAAGCCAACACAGTGTGGATCCTGATAAGTACAGACTTCTGGAAGTTTGTTCTCACTGTCACAGTAGATCTACACCTATTGTATTTGATTTGAAATTCTGTGGATTAAACTCAAGTCTGCCAAGTACCAAGAAAAATGAAACTCTCCAACCTTTACTTGCCACATCCACAACCTCAGGACAGGCAGTGAGGAGTAAATGAAATATGGATTTGGAGAGCTGGGCATATATCAAAACTCTATGAAGAAAGAGCAGCAAAGTAGAGTCCTTTTCTCTTCTTACGGATCTTCTGTTGCTACCAGATTATTCAAGGCAAATGTCTTTTCCTGCTCAAAGAACTCAAGAGCTTTCCTTACCAACCACACTCCACAGTCAGAATACCTTTAGGAAAAAGTATGGACCACTTCTTTTGGCATTCAGGTCTTCCATAATACTGAGTTCTCTGGTCTACCTTTCTAGAACTCTCTTTCTCTCATTTGACGAATCATAATCTAAGCCACTTGTGGAGAAAAGATCTTTTGGAAATGGCTTATGCCTTGGGTCAGAGAATAAATAGAGGGAACATAGGCAAGGAAGGAAACTTCTGTTCTGGCTGTCAGATGAGAGGACTTCATGGGGGGAAAGCAGGAAAGACGGTTGCAGCACTAGGGAAAATCAGCAACCTCCAAGTCCAACGGTGCTCACAGAAATCATGAAGAGTTTAACAGAGGGCCACCTTGGAAATCATGAAGAATGGAGTCCAACCTGCAGAACTTGGAGAGTAGCGGAGCTTATTGATCAGAGACCACATAGCTCTGGAAACTGGAAGATCTCACCTACCCTCATTTCTAGTGACCACAGATAACCAGAAGCAACTCATGCTCATGAGACAGGAAGGCTGCAGGACTCCGGGGCAGCACTTGCTATGGAAGAGCTAACACACTCTGCTGGTGTGTTCTTCCAACGAAACCCTTCACCTACACTGGTTTGTTAAGTGGGCCAGGGAGCCAGACTGACTTGCAGGGTTTCTTTTCCCCTGGGGCTGGGGGAAAAGTCAAGGCCAACTGAAGCATGACACAGCACTTCCATCCTGTACCAGGGTACTTGAGACACCAGGGTGACCGCAACCTAAATGACACCCAGCTACTCAGTCTGCTCTCCTACCCACCTCTCTTCAGACCAGACCTGGCACATTGCTCCTGCTTTTCCTCCTTCCTGAAAATATCTGAGGCACAGTAAGGGTAATTAGAAACCGGTCAGATCTAGATCAATCTAGAAAATAGATCTGGACTCAAATCATACCTCTTCTACCTACCTACGAGCTGCGTGAGCCCTCTCTGCTTCATTTTCCTTATCTGTAACATCAGGGTCCCTATTTTATTAATATATTGCAAGAATAAATGGGATTTTGCCTACAGAATGCCTGGCCCTGTGCACAGCAGAGAGCAGGCAAGTAACAAATGTTCACGCCACCCCCACACATGGGAATGTCTTTATGTTGACACAAATAGTGCCTATGCCTGAGGTGCTAATTCTGGTCTCATCTCATTAAGGAACCTTCACTGAAAACTAATCCTAGTGATGGCCTCCATTCTGAAGTCCTACTTAGCTTAATAGATTTACTACTAACTTGAGCACGACAACTGCCATTGTTACTTATCTATTCAGATGTCTTTTTTTGTCAATTAGATGGGTGTCTCTGGTGGGGAGGGGCGCGGAGTTAGTGTCAATGACAATTCTATCTATCTCCTACTTCCTACTGTACTCATCATTGTTAAAAATGTCCAGTATAATTATTGAGTAAACAAACAAATAAGAAAATCCCAGTGTGAGACCAAGAGGTCAGTGGTAATGTTTTTAATATAGTTATAATCCAGTTCGTGATGAGCATCAGATGTTTGAAACGTTTCAATGGAAGTTAGTGTGGAAGAGAGTGGGGTAAAGGCATTGTAGGTAAAAAGTAAAATGAAGAGAGTGGCATTCTTGGGGAAATTATGGGGATCAAGTGGGTTGCAAGGGAACTCTTACATACTCTGAATTAGACAGGAGCTTAGGCAACTGAAGGCATGTGACCTCTGTCAAGATCCCTCGTACCCACATTAAGCCATGCAAAGAACACTGGTAAAGCACAGATGCCCTTGGCCATCCCTCAGCACCCTCACTTAGAACAACACTTCACATTCCCCTCCATCTTCCACTTGTGTTGGTGATGGAAGAGACAACCAGAGGTCTACCAAGTGTATTTTCTTTTACTTCTACCGTAATAGAGCTATGGTTGTATATGTGGTCATCTGTCCAGGTCTTGAATTTCCATTGCCCCTTGCTATATGGGATGGCTGTTGGGCCAAGTTTTTACCGATAGGTTAAGAGTGAACATCATGCATGCAGTCTAGAAGTTAGGAGCCTTAAGGTAGTGAGTGGACCTCTTCCACATTTTCACCTTTTCTTCAAGACCAGTTGGGAACTGGCTGCAGCAGTGACCTTAGCCTGGAGCATGGTCCAACTCCTGGACCATGACAGAGCAATAATAGGAAACGAACCTGGGACCTGAATAACCATGGAACAGCCACTGCATCCTCTGGGGAGAGGTAAGATAAGCTTCTTGTTCATTGGTCTATGTCATCTAGTTAAAAACCAGGCAATGTTTGGGTCTCTTGCTAAAGCTTAGCTGCTGAAATCTAATTAACATAATATATATATATATATATATATATATATATATATATATATATATATATATATATATATATAACTTATTGAAATGTATTTCTATTTCAATTACAAACACATAATAGCATACAAAACATTACAGTGAGGTTTTCATTCTTACTGAATAATATTTTGGGGGATTTTTATAAGTCTTGCGGTATGTGTTTGCTATAGGTGACAAATAACAAAAACAGATACATGATAGATAGATAGATAGATAGATAGATAGATAGATAGAATCATAGTTCTACCTTATTTTTGAAACACCGCATAGTCTTTCACAGTATCCAGTATCGACAAACCACTCTCTGTTTAACCAATTTCCTCCCTACATTACTTTATTGATCAGCTTTGTGGTCATTTTTACTTTTCCCTATTATCAGTGTCACTGATGAACATTCACGTCCATGTCTCTTTGTGCACAGACACAGGCGTTTCTCTGTAACAAACATCTAGAAATGAGGTGGTTGGTTTGCATAATGAGACCATTTGAGAATATAACAGATAGTTACAAGTTGTCCTTCAAAAACTCTAAATCAATTTAAACTTCCATGGCACGAGCATTGCATAATTCCTTGTAACATTGTCAATATTAGTAATCGTTAAATTTTATTCAGCTAATGGGAAAAATAGTGATTATTGCAGAAAGGATGGGGGAAAAAAACAGAAAAATGAAAGTAGCTGGAATCTAGTACTATAAGCTACCCAAACCATCAATGCCCACGCTTTGTGACATTCGGAGACACCTGAACTACTCACACAAGCACAATCATTTATAGTCCCAATCCTGCAATTCCTAACACCCCCTTGTTTTCTTCTGCCTTCCTCTCGAGCCAGCCAGGTACACTCGGAGTAACTTGCTTCACTCTACTCATTATACCGCAGGCTTGTAGGCTGCCGACACAGACCAGGTTGCCACATGACCTTGGGTGATCAAGAAGGCAAGCTTTAATGCATCAGCGAGTCTGTTTACATTGTTAAGAATCAACTGTGCAGTCTCCAGAGCTGAAGCCCTACTGCCACAGCCAGGGACAAGCAATTCATCTGCTTTTGCATTCCCAGAGGATTTTCACACAAACAGAAGGAGTAAATGTACCCATCCCTCCCCACTCAAAGAGGTATATGCTAACTATTCGCATATATATATGCTATTGTGTAAGTCCTTCCTGGTGAGTTTTAGACCAAAAAAAAAAATGCTTCTAGAATATGAGGAGGCCTGAGATAATTAGAGAGTGATTGTGGAGAGAGGGGCGGAGAGGCCAGGCTGGTGTTATGCAGAGGGAGGAGGAGCGGAAGAGCACGGGTGGACTTGTGAACAAGTCCTAAGTCTTCCCAGCTTACGTGTGATTTCTGCATAAGATACTGAATCCCCCTGGGCTCCTGCGCCTTTGTGTTTCAGGTAAGGCATTCTCTGGTAAGGCATGCTAACCATGTGGCAGCTGTCACTCCAGGTGCTTGGGAGATGTGTGAGAATAAAACCAGATCCCTGCCCTGGAGCAGGAATGGACTCCAAAAAAAAATAGATTTATTCTTCTATTCAAGACGTAGTTATTGAACTGAATTTTTACCTGGTACCAAATGCTGTTCCAGGAGTTGATTTTCATTTTCTTTTTTAAGTCTCCTCTTTTCCAGAATTATTTTATGGATTACATATGACACACTGAAATTGTCCACCACGTATGGTATATGAGCAGCTAATGCAGCTGGGATTGTTATTCTTATATGCTCTTCTGTTCCTTTCAAAGATGGTTTTATTCATCTATTCATTTTTGTATTTGCTTTTTTAGGTGTTTGTTTAAACTGGTCTGTTTGTTACTACTGTCTCTACTTCAGTATCTTTTCACCTGGTTTTTGGCAGTGTTGGTTTGCTGGGACTGACACACAGGGCCACCGTCATCACCTGGAACCAGAGGGCAACCACACAGAGAGGAAGGATATGTGGACTCCTTCGTCAGCCTGTAGCGGCACATTCCAGGGGTGTCTTATTCTTTAGTGCTTGACACATGGTCCTCACCAGGACAACTCCTCAGGTGGATGATGTTCTAACAGGGAGACACGGAAGAGGGAGAGGCGAAAGGATAGAGCTGGGCGGCTGAGTCGAGGAGTTGGAGAAGGCAGTCAGCAATGTCTAAAGTGTTGCGCCCTCTCACCCATTCCTACCCCCAGGCTCCTAGACAGGTCCAACAGCACCTTCTCCCCGATCTCCCCTGACTCTCCATACTCCAGGGCCCACAGACCTCCTTCCTGGCACTAATCACACTGGAGAGCAGTGACCTCGTATCATCTTGATCTCTCATCAACTCTGTGATTTGAAGGCAGGAATGGCATTTCACTGCCGTGTTTTTTTATGCCAAAGCATAACCTGGTTCATATGAGACTCTTAATAAATTCCTATTTGATGAACGCACGAAGGGAGAAAGTAGAAGAGTTAACTGGGCAAAGGCCTAGGGGTAAAGCACAGGTAGAAAATAAATCTCCAGAAGGAATTGAAAAGGGAACCTTGACCTTCAAAGAGTGACTCCTATTCAGCAGTGCCAAGTGGACAGGAAGGCCAGACGGACTCAGAGAGCAGGACCAGGGCCTCGGAAGGGGAATGCCCTTTCTCAACAGAAAGAAAAAAACTGGACTCGTTTCCTTTGCCATCTACTTCTCTGTCTCTTCCTCTGGTTGATGTCCAACCATTTAATGGACCTACTGTTTTAGTGACAGAGAGCTGGGTTCAATTGCCATCTCCTCTACGGAACCTTCCTCATCTCCACGAAGCCAGACATGACACGTGGGTCCAGAAATCTGTGGGTCTAGCTTTCCTCATTTTTTACTATATTGAAATATTCAATCCAACCATCTCAACTAATGATAGTATTTTTTTCACTTTTCAGAATCTTCTGCAGCTAGCTACAAATTTAAGTGATAAAGAAAGTTTGAGAGCATCATTTCTACTATCTTACTCAACCATACTTCTGTTAATGATGAGTCACTGAAGTGCCAAGAATAGGTACCAAAAGCTTGTACAGCATATTAATATGTTCAGCAGCAAACCACCCTTCACTCCCGATATAATCTTAAGTTTCCTCTGGGAGGGGGGAAAGTGTTTCTCTGGATTCTTTTTATAAAAGCACCTTGAAAAAGCTTCTAGATATTCAAAGACATGAATCTTTTTCTGTTCCCTTGTGTATATCTGATTTAAAGGTTAATAAGTAATTAGGAAGAACACTCATCCCAAAATTACCAATTAATATGCCATCATTTTCATTAAAAATGTGATTAATTATATTGTAGCACAAATGTCTTGGACTGGCTAATAAAAAAGTTACCTAAAGTAGTTCTAAATCTTTCATGGAGAAAGAGAAATTAATCAAAATCAATCACTTTTTAAAATTACGGTTTGGGTTTGAGAGATCAAACAAAGGAGCGGAAATGAGTGTCTCCATTATTTAGTGTGGATAGAATCTGACAGGGTTCCATGGTTTATCTTAGACTCTGAGTCATTATTACTAAGAAAACCTAATAAGATATCTTGGCAGATGTTTAATATGGAAGTTTGACAAATAACAGTTCTTTGGTTCTTGTAATATAAAGCAGCCCTTTTATAAATGAGATCAAACTTTTAAAAGTATCCAGATATATTTTGTTGGTTTCCTAGGAGACTGTGAATGGAACATTATGACTAAAGTATGTTATGTATTTAAACTTTGTTCCATACCTTAAATGCTGGCATTAGTCACGTATTAAAAATTCACAGAATTCCAAAGTTGAAGAGTTCATGATTAAACTTGTACCATCACTCCAAGAACTCTGCCAGATTTAACTGTATTTAGTGGTTTTACAGATCCTCAGACTGCAATTTCGCCCTCACCACCTCCTCCCGGCATCTGCCCGGTTCCAACCTCTCTTTCTATTGTGTGCGTGGAACATGGCTGAGTTGGCTGGCTGGTTTAGTGTTTGATGAAGTTTAGAACAGCACAAGAGGCAGCTCAACACCATGTGGATATGTAACAAGCTCTAATGGGAGTCCTTGTCGTGAGTGAAATGAACCAAATGTGGTGTTAGGAACTACACGATCGATTCAGACACAAACTAATGATTTTCTGATGCATCATAGATATTTATTGGTTGCTAGGCAACCAAATATTTCCACACTGACACCAGGGAAAACTTGTATTGCTCAGCTAGGATTGGCCAGGTCCGTAATTAATTCTGCATGGGACTGTCTCCCAGTGTCTCTGGCATAGAAGAAACCTAAAAAGACACTTAATCCGAAGATCAATTCCAGGCTTGCATCTATTTGAGCAGTTCCTGAGCTGGGAACTTTCATTCCTCAAGGCATGTTTGGATGCTTCTTCCTCATATTGAACAAAGATGTGTCTGCCTACAGGCCTGATGAATGTTGCTCCCATTCTTTACATAGAGCAAACTGTACTTCCTCTTCAATACTGAATATATCTGGAGAGGGCTTACACGTTTTCCCTGCATTTTTTTCCCCTCCAGAGTAAACACATCCAACTCATTGGTTCAATTCCATTTTCTCAAATACTGATTGTTCTCCACTCCCAGTGAATGACACCATAATGCTTCAACGGGCAGCAGCTTGGTTTGTTGGTGGTGGTTTAGTTTAGAGTGATAGCTAATGACTTGCAGGCTGTTGCATTGTTGGATACTGCGATTGAAACTGACACAGGAATAAGAAGTCAAAGGGTGTGGGCAGGCGCCTGATCTTTTTTTGTCCTGACTTGGAAAAAGCTATCTATGAGTTAGCATAGTTTTGTGCCTTATTCGAACCTTGTAAGACAAATGGAAACTTCCAGTATCTTCAGGGATACATAATAGATTTATGTAGCTTAAGAACAGTTTCAGATGTGATGAGATCATTTAAAGTAATGTTTTCTAAACTTGGCCACGTGTCTGAATCACTCTAGAGCTTCTAAAAATACAGATTCCTGGGATCCATCTCCAGAGCTGCTGAACGGGTAACCTCCCGAAGTCCCCAAAGGAATCGTGTCTGGCAGCCACTGACACAGGGTACACAACATAAAGTGGGTCTTTCCTTTTAGCTAAGTTCTACCTAGACCACAAAGCTCCGCAGCACCACATTGTTTAGCTGCCTATTGCAATTGACCCATGTAGCTCTTTTCTTAAAAAGTCTCTTCAACTTGGGTTGGGGATATGGCTCAAGCCGTAGCGCGCTCGCCTGGCATGCGCGGGGTGCTGGGTTCGATCCTCAGCACCACATAAAAATAAAATAAAGATGTGTCCACCGAAAACTAAAAAATAAATATTAAAAAAACTTCTCTCTCTCTCTTTAAAAAAAAAGTCTCTTCAACTAATAATTACTATTAAAGAGTTTAATATTTAGTTATTATTTTTGCATGGCTTTGTGTCTCCTTGGGTGGCTTATAAAATTCTAAAATGAAGTACTGAGTGTTAGATTCCCATGTTTATCCTAAGGAATATGGCACAATAGTGAATAGTCATGGGTTCACTGGTGAAGGGTTTTGGAGGCAGAAAGAGAGAAAAAAAGAGACAAATAAGAGGCAGATATGGGAACACAGCTGGAAATGTTGACGATTGGGGGGATTAAAGACATATATTTGGAGGAAGTTTCTTCTGCATCAAGCATGTGGCCTGCTACCAGACGGAAGAGACAGAGTTGCCAAGGGCAACTTGATCTCCCCTCCTCCAATTTCATCTTCAGAGATGCTAGACAGTAAACCACAAGACAATGCTGTATGAATATGGCCATCAGTTTATTAGTATCTGAGTTTTCAGCCCATCCAAAAAAGCCGGAGGTGAATGAATTCTACTTCTGTTAGTGCAATTCTATCACCTCTCATAATGATGTTCACCTAGACGGTCAGGCACCTAAAAAAAGCTCCCAAGTAAGGATCCAGAGATCTCTTACGTAGTTACATAGAATTTTTTTCAAGATCAATTTCAATTTAAAAAATCAAATTAAAAAAAAACAAAAAACGATGCTTCCATGACATAAAAATTGATAGGATACAGCTGAAAATAAAAGAACAAGATATGTCAGGAAAACATGGAAGAAAAAAGCAAGGGTAGTGTACTCATATTAAAGAATGAATTGGACAATGGGTTAAATACATGTTGATACAAGGCCTAAAGATGCCAGGAGAGTCAGCAAACACTAAGCCCAGAATAGCATAGTATCATTCTATGGAAACAAAAATTGTTAGAAACACATGAGTACTATTAAAATTGTTTGAAATACTATAATTTTCAGACAGTTCCAGGAAACAAAAATAAATAACTGTGGACATAAAGCACTCAAGTTAATTAATGTTTGAATAAATAACTACACATTGTACCTTAACAACAATAAATGATCTTCTCAGGTGTCATGTGCCACATACAAATACTGATCATAATCAGGACCAGAATGTATTTCAGTACATGTCTCCAGTAGAAGTTGTACAACTTCATTATTGCAGTAATAAAATGTCATTAGAAACTAATAATGGAACTTCAAAGGGTTAAAACACCCCAAATTACTTACTTGGATATTTTAGAAATAGTTGCATAAATAATGATCTAGTTAAGCAAGCTAGAACATAACATATGTGAGAACATTATTTAACTAAAAGCTCTGAGGTACAGCCAAAGCTGTTTTACTAGTAGATTCATAACCCTAGAAGCTTTAAAGGAAAAAAAAGACTTATGAGAACAGAACTAAATATTCTACTCAGAATTTAGGCAAAAAAAGACAAAGAGATAGGGAAATAAAATAATAAACATAGAAGTAAAAGATAAAAAGAAACGTTATAATGAGGGGAAATAATTTTATTTTATAGAATCCATAATTAAGACCCAGCATAGATTCCTTAAATAGAATAGGCATATCATTGGGAAATTTAATTCAAAAAATGAAAGGAAAACAATAACTTGTAAAATATCATTTAATGATATTTACAAAGAAGACTGACTTACAGAATAAAATAAATTATTCTGAGTGATAAAATTAAAAATCTTGGTGAAACAAAAATTATTTGAGAAGCTAGCCTCAGCAAAAGTGAGGCACTAAGCAACTCAGTGAGACCCTGTCTCTAAAATACAAAATAAGGCTGGGATGTGGCTCAGTAGTTGAGTGCTCCTGAGTTCAATACCCAGTATCATCCAAAAAATTGTTTAAGAAAAATGTATATCAAGATGAACTTTAAGGGGGTGATCATGAACTGAAATCTATTTTCATGAATGTCTTGAGTTTGTCAAGATGAACCCAACTACTATATATAACCATAAAGATCTAATAAAAAAAAGATGAACATAATAAAAAAAACTATAGAAAAATAAAAATAAATTCAACTTCTTATCAGGAGATTATTAGTATTTCAAGTAGAGACTTCAGAAATTAGGGGAGAATATGGGGCTCTCAGAGATGAATCTGGATCTTGACAATAATTTCTGCAACATAACTAAAGTAGAATAGTTTAGATTTTTATTTAAGATGAAAACTGGAAATAAAAATAATTCTGGAAAACAAAATGTTAAATACAACTCTCTGGCTAAATGCTAAGAACAAGTTCAATTTCAAGACTTGACCAAGGAAAACCCCAAAATAATAGGAACTTAAATTATACCAGATAGATTTTGAAGGATTTTGATACATGAGCAGTCCAGTGCCTAAGTCTGTTTAAAAAATAAACCAAGTTCTCCCTGGAGCCCTGCTTTACTAAGTGGCCCTAAGTGGCCATGGAGAGAACAGCCTTCAAGAACATTAAGAATAAAGTGACCAGGGCTGTGGGGTGCAATTCAGTGCCGGAGTCCTTACCTAACAAGTGCAGGGCCCTGGGATCAATGCCCAGCACCAGAAAATAAAGATAAATAGATAGATAGATACATAGATAAATAGATAGATAGATACATAGATAAATAAATAAAGTGGCTCACAAAATAAAAGAACCATGAGAGATGTGCTCTTAAGAGGAAAGGGCAGATTCCTCTTCAAACAATGGTCTCGATGAACTGAAGGTAAATAAGAAAGGGTATTAATTGATCCTTTAAATAACTTGTCACAGTCCATCTTTCCTAATGAATCTGCCTCCAAAATTTATTTTAAATCTACACATGTCTCCCTATCTCTGCCACTACCACCCCAGTCAGATGTCACTACCAGGAAGCTGGAAGATACAAGGGCCAGTGGGAATTGATGTCCTGGCCATGCCACCTCCTGCAACTAAGAGGCAGAGTGGTCTTTCCATAGCACAAATGAGGGCCTGCGTCCCCTCTGCTCAAATCTTAGTGGGAAGCATCAAATGCCAATGCATGCCTTTCCTCTTAGTCACTATCTCAGGACCTGGGATTGGCCAACACATCTGGGGTCCCAGCTCTGCTGTCTGCTTAAAGCCCTCCTGGATCACATGGTTTGCTACTGGAATGCCTTATTTCCTTTCTAGCCCTTCTCACAGCTGGGAAATAACTAATTTGGGGAGAGGAGGTGGGCTGTTTTGTTACCCCCATTAGAATGAAAACCCCGTGAGCTCAAGAAAACTCAATATGGAATGTTTCTATAACATATTTCCAGTGCCGAGCCCAATGTCAGTCAAGCTGTGGACACTCAATGCTTTGTGAATGACGAGTACTTTGGATAAAATATGATTATTTTATTAGTTTTTGTTAAAAAGTAAGCTGAAGCACACTTAAATTTTAAAGAATATTTGAACAAACAGTGATTCATGAGTTGGGCCGCTCCACCCTAAAAGTGGTCAGGAACTCCACGGAGGGATGGCAAGGGGACGAAGGAAGACTAGCTAACAGTCGACTGGTTATAATTACACAGCTGCCTTGTTTGGCCTACTCTGGTTATATAATTATGAGTCTGCTGGTTCATTCTGATTGGTTGAGCTTACATTCCAATTTCTTTTAAACGTAAGCATTTATGAGAAATATCTCATGCCAAGTTTTGCTTCTGTTTGCAAATCAAATTTAAAGTTACATACGAGGCCCCAACTGGCTTGTCTGTTTGGGGATCCTTCAGGCCTGGTCTCTATACTAGCTTACTTTAACCCTTTGTTGCCAATGTTATTGTTTTCCTCAACTGGATTGTTCCATGAAAGTTAGGTCCTTGTGTCTTGTTGAGGCACCAAACACGGTGCTTGGCACTTAGCAAAGAGTCAATGATTCTTTGCAGAATAACTAAATGAATAAAAGTACTTAAAGTTCTCTAGGAAGTGAAGTTTCTTTCTCCTTAGCTTTCTGAACCACCTGGAACATATTGTACCTACTGGAATTCCTCATTAACAATTCCGTTATCCCAATATTTTTCAGATATCACAGCTCCTATTAACAGTTGGGTGCCCAATGGGAATGGAAGACAGGCTGTGTGAATTAACTGTCCCAAATGAGGCTGCTACTGATTAATTTTAGATCCTGAGCATCTGGGTCAAGGCTTAGTTTCATGACAGGTGTGAAATGATCTCTTTGGTGTCATTAATGATTTTACTAAAGGCTAGGAGCACTTGAAGGATTCCTTCACAGGAGATTCGAGAAGTGAACTGAATGGACAATTTTTTTCTTTAAACCTACATGTTTTGTATTGTATTTTTCACCAAGTAAGCTTTTATCTTATGATTCCTAACGTACCTTAACAATCACATCACTCAGTCAAAAATTAGACATTATATTTGTTTAAAGAATAACAAATGTTCCAGTAAGATGAGAGTGACTTAAGTGAAATATTAACAGATCTAGCTACTTTGTTTTGCTTTAACTGTGTTAAGGTCTCTAAGTCATTTTCTTTTTTTCCTTTCCCTGGAAATATCTCATCTTCTATAGGACTGAATATTCAAGTGGGTATATGACCTCAGTACTAAGAAAGTGGTCTCATGGGTCATATCCCTAAAATGCAGGTTGGTCAGACAGATGGCTTCGGTAAGTTTGATTGCAAATAAATATGTCAACATCTACTCACTCTCCAAATCCCAAAGGTCAGTGGTCCTCAGAGTTTCAATCTTATTCTTGGTTACGACAGTGCTGAGAGAGAATAACACACACCACACTGTAATCTCTCAGCCAGAAGAAATCGAATCAAACCAAGTGGAAGGAATATGCTATTTAGTATTAGTGGGGTCAATTCATGGGGAAATTTGTGAAATAGATGAGGTTCATAGTTGGCGTATCCCCCGCAGAGCAAACCCGGTCTCCACAGCCCCAGGGTTGTGCCCCTGCCATGGTGTAGACTCTGGCATTGTGTGACAGGTGCCCCAGGCTGCTGGGAACTTAACACTGTACACTGAAATCAACACATTCGCAGTCTCAGGTCTCTGGTTGGGCTCTTCCCTCCCCCACCCTTATTATATGATGAATCAAGCTGTCCTCATTGGCTAGCAGGGAAAGGACTGGAGAACATCCAGAGTCCTCTTAGGTAACACGTAGATTGGCAATGCCTTTCTTCCCATCCATCGTATATGACTCAAAGGAGAGGGGAGGATGGTGTGGATTTTAGTCTGAATTGTACAGACAGTGAGATCTCTGCTTTTAAATCTTAACTAAGAAGAAGAGCAAGAAACTGACAATATGGTTCCGCACTTTTTCCTCTGCTAGGTAAGGATATCAAGGAAAAAGAACCAAGTAGCTCATCTAGGATAATCTCATTATAAAAGAAAGGAATATTAGGATAACTGGAAAAATAAGAAGCAACAATCTCAGAACTAAAAATAACTATTAAACTGAATGTATTTACTTTCCCAGGAAAAACATATTTCTGAGTTCTTAGTTTACAACAGATTAGTGATATTTCTGAGTCCTTATTTTGCAACAGATTAGTGAAAACTGTCAAACACAAGCATCCATCTGTGGCCAGCTTTTCAGGAACTGTAGAGTTGCCCACAGTGGCCCAACAGCTGCCCTGTGAATTTTAATAACTTCTTGCTAACACTTGCAACAAGTCTCCATGTGACACGCCTGTTAGGCCGGCTACAAATATGAACAGGATGGATAAACACCTTTGAGTTGTAAACCGAAGACCCCCATTTGTGCAAAGCTTTTAACACTCTTGTTTTTCTGTCTATAAACTAATGGGAGAAACTGACTAATAAGTAGTCAGGGAAGTGAATTACATTTTATTGGAACAGTTACATCTTAAAGTTTAGAATTTAAGAATATATTTATTCCATGCAAAGATGACGGTGCATCCATTAGTTGCCAGGTAGTGGGGTTCTGGCACCAGGTCCCTTCCTCAAAGCTTGACCTCCTCTCAAGGGAGGAGGTAGATGATGGAGAGACACAAAGATGGACAACATCACTCAAGGCTAAGTGCCTGGCATTTAAGTAAACTCCAGGTAAAGTGAAGAACTAAGGCCTGCAGCCACCTGGGAAGAGCATCCTGGAGGAAGGGAAAGCTGGTGCAAAGTCCCTGTAGAGCCCACAGGCCACAGAACTGGTGCACAGTGATTGTGGGAGAGTGGCAAGACTATGGGACCAGCAATACAGCAAGGGCCAGGCCAGATGGGGCTTTAAGGGTCTTTGGATCTTATGAGTGAAATGGAAACAGCTGGAAAGTTTTGAGTGAGAGAGTGGGATGCTATGACTTATGCTTTGAAAGGCTCTCTCTGTCTGCTGAGGTAGGGGATGGCAAAAGGAGAGAGTTCCTATGAGAGTACGCTTGTGCATCTGAGACACCGTGGTAGTCATAGAAGAAATGATGAGAACTCATCCAGTTAGGATCTATATGAAGACGGAGGAAACAGGACTATGATGGGTTGGAGATGGCAATAATGCTAATAGAAGAATCAAGCTGGGCTTCAAGGTGCTTGATTTGATCAACTGAATTAATGGTAACCATCTACTGAAAATGAGAACACTGATAATAGAAGGGAGAATGGGAAATGAGGAGATCGTTAGTGGACATACTGAATTTGGTATGTCCCTTAAATATGAGTAGAGGTTTCAGGTGAGCAATGGGATACACGACCTGAGAACCAAGGGGTGGATTCAGGGATGGAGATTGAAATTAGGAAACATAAAGCAGGTAGAAAATATGTGTGGTCACTGCATCAGATGAGGTCATCCAGGGAGTCCAAGTGGGTCAGCAAGTCCAAGGGCTTTCAGACAAGCATAATGAACAGGAAGCCACCCACTGTGGATGTTGGGGAGATGTAGAGATGTTCAAAGGCTGAACCTGGAGAGACTCCAGCATCTGGGGGTGGAGAGTAGGAGGGGGTTCAGGGAGAGAGACGGAGGAGGAGCCAGTGAGTCCAGGGGAAACCTAGGCAGGAGAGAAGCACCAAAGCAGCGCGAGCGAAAGGTCTCCAAGATGCCTGAGGACCGTCTGTCAACTCCCTCTGCCCTCCGTGCTCCCTGGGGATGGGAAAAGTGGTCCCACTGTCACAGTGGTGTGTTTAGAACTGCCTGTTGTGTGATCGGCATTTATTTGTTTATTTCAGAGGCTAACTGTGGCAGTCTGCTGGCTGAGCGCATCCCGTGAATGCATTTTGTTTGGACTCCAAGGTTTAAAAATATTTTAACAGATTGTCAAAATTCAGAAATTGGGGAACTTCCTATTGAAATTCAGATCTCAGACTCTTTAAAAAATCACCTGAATTATTTCACAGTGACAGCAGCTGTCTGTCCTTTGGGGGAAACTGCCCTCTTTAGAGGTGGCATGTACTCTCCTGTTATTTCTCTCCCAACAACCCCTGGGGCCTCCCCAACACTGGAAGTAAGTCACTGATTCATATTATGTTTCTGGCTCCTCTTTAGTTTGCAATTCTACTTAGCTGAAGACGGGATGGATGAGTGAATGAAGTAATAACAGAGGCATCCCTCAGTATATTTATGGGGGATTGATTTCAGGATCCCCTTCAGAGGCTAACATCCTTGGATTCTCAAGTCCCTTCTATAAAATGGCATGGTATTTTCTTATCACCTATGTTAAATCATCCTTAGATTATTTGTAATTGCTAACACAATGTGAATGTTATGTACATAGTGGTTATACTATACACATCCAGTATACTGTACATTTTTCCCCAATATTTTCAATATGTCGTTGTTTGAATCCTGAATGCAAAACCCAGATACAAGGAGGGCCAACTATATTTACTGATGAGGCACCGGGAGCCCAGAGAGGTGAAAAAGATAATGCAGCAAAACCAGTGCTCAAATGCAGATTCCTAGACCAGGGCTTTTATTTAAATCTTTGCTTCCTATTGTGTCACTGTGTTCCTAAAAATTCTTAAAGTAAAAATATGTTTCAATGGAAGAGCACTGACAAAATTCCCACTTTTAGAAAAAAATATGAATATTAAAGAAATCCTTCAATATGGTATTTCTTTCTCCTTAGTCCTTCATGAGAAATAGTTCCATAGAACTGCTTCACATACTAACAAAGGTTACGTCACTGCCCAAGGCAAAGTAAGTAATAAACAAATGTAATTATTAAAAAAATGTAATTAAAATTAAAATTGACATTGCATTCCATTCATTTTTAGGTGAAAATAAATTTTATCATGTTTCCCCACGAATTGTTGGTATCCGTTCTTATGTTTTAGCTGCAGCAGGCTGTGTTCACCGAAAGCCAGTTTATTACCATTCCTTCTTGTATGCAGTACCAAGACTCTGGAGGTTTTTCTGCCTCATCTCTGGGGCCTACTCCAATAATTAGGCTTGCTTTAGACCATGGTGTTTGATTTCTAGTGTGTTTCAGGTTTATGTAATTGGGTCCTCACAAAATACACACGGAAGCCCTCAGCCCCAGCTCCTCCAAGTGTGACTCTATGTGGAAACATGGTCACTGCAGATGTACCCATTAAGATGAGGCTGTACTGGAGAAAGGTGACCCTTAACCTGAGAGATATCTGGTGTCTTTATAAGATGGAGAAATTCAGGCATGGATGCAAACAGAGGGAAGACGACGTGAAGGGAGATACGCAAGAACACAGCCCTGTGAAGAAGGGAAGAGGCTGGGGCGATGCAGCCATAAGCCAAGGAATGTAAGGGCTACCGAAGCTGCAAGTGGCCAAGACAGATCCCCATAGAGGATTCAGAGGGAGCACAGTCCTCCTGACACCTTGATTTTGAACGCTTAGCCTCCAGAACCGTGAGAGAATAAGTCTGAGATTTATTGTTTAAAGCTGCACGATTTGTTATAACATAGAAAACTAATGTAGAGGTTATCTTGCTTACCTCTCATTTTTACACTGAGCAAGAATGTAAGTATCTTACTGAGAGAAGCAGAGATCCCAGGAAAATGCAAGGTGCACCCACTGGGTGTATGTGCCATCCCCAAGCGAGACATTTAAGCCAACGCCTGATGCCCTGAGAGTCGTCTTCTTGCTCACTCGAGGCTTGATTCCAGCTCCCTGCTCCCTGCTGCCCAGCTGAAGAGTCCTCCTCCACCACACACTTCCACCCTGAGGGTCTGCCTCAGCTCAGGCCCAGAGCAATGGAGTCAGCCGACCGTGGGCTGAACCTCTGGAACCAGGATGAAGGAACCCAGGAGACGGCAGAATCAGATGGGGACTCACAGTCAGAGGAGCCAGGGCAACCTGGAGTGGAGACAGGTGCTGGTATGGACCAGAAGGTATGGACAAGCTGTGCTTGCTGCAATTTTTAATTGACTTTAAATATTGTCTAGACCCATGGAATATGTTCTCAAAAAAGATAAGCTTTTTCTATCAACACTACCTTGTAACCTCTGAAACACCTGACAAATGACCTTCACTGAAAAACTGAGATGTAAGGGAAATGATTTTTAAGGAGTTGGAAAAAATCCTAAAAATACTGAAAGAAACTCCACTTTGATAGTTTTGTGAGTGCTTTTACATTCTCACTCCATTCTGATAAAACAAGCCAGAAATCGCAGATGAACATTTGAATGGTGTTTGTGCTAGAACCTACCCATGCAGTAGTTCTAGCAGAACAGAGGAAGAAGCATCGTTAGGAGGACCACTGAGGAGAGACCAGGGAAGATGAGGAAACCAGGAGAACGGACTTTCTGCATGCAGAGAGGTCCACATTGAGATTCAATGACTCCCCTTAAATTCAGTGACATGCAGATACCAGTGACTTTAACTAGGAGACTGACAGGCGAGTGACAGGGAAAGGTGAATACAAGAATCCGTCCTATAAACAACTACAGGTACTCCAGTGTCCTTGGTAAGTATCTGGACTTCTCTGAAACTGTCCATTGAAAAAAATCATTCATTACCATTTACCATCTATTCCTAAGAATTTTGCAAACTTCAGAATTTAAGGATATGCTTCCAGAGAGATTGGTTCTGATTTTAAACTATTCCAAATCTACTATCCATTAACTTTTCTAAAATATTTTAGAGGTTTTTGTTGTTGTTGTTGTTTCCTGCCGACTTAAGGTCCACATTTCCGTCCATTTCTTTCCTCTTACACCATTTCTGCCTTTATCTTTCAATAACTTTGGTTTACCAAATATTTTATGATTTCTATGAGGTTTATCATGTAAATGTCATTAATAGATGAGATGTGATAACAATATGTTATGTAATAATGGGCCACACATTTGATATGGGTTAGAGGTGTACTTACCCTTTCTTTTTATATGAACAGATACTAACTAGCATTTGGACCTTGGGGGTTGTTATCCTTGTCTTCATAATGAACACTTGTTTCTAAGATTCATACTTGGAGCTTGTGGCTCACTGACTCATAAATAAAACTTACATATGTACACAAAAAACAGACCACTTGATTCCACCTGCTCTTACACAGGGAGCAATGGTCCTCTTGTCCTGAAATTTAAATGTTGCTCCTTAGCAGAGAATATCGTGAGTGTTGGAGGAATGTGCTGCTGATCTTGGTTCTAGGCAACTTAATGAAATAACCAAATGGTACCTATAGTGACCCTCTGGCCTTCTTGTCCCACTTTAATGGTTCAGGCTTCTTTTTAGATGAGGGTTTCCTAATCTGCAGTCTATTCATGGCTCTCAAAGGGAAACAAGAAACCCCTAAGACCTTGAGATTGTTTGAAATAACCTGTAATGATGGGTAGTTTTCTGGGTAAAGATTCCACAGCTTTGATTAACTCCTCAAGATGTTAGACATCTGCAACCAGAACAAGAAAACTACATTAGAAAGACCAAGAGTCCAGGTCATGTTCAAGTTTGGGGCCTGGGGAGCAAGGCATTGAGTAGGCAGGGTGGAGGCTGAGGTGGGGGGAGGGCGAGGAGTTGGGGTTTCGATATATTGACCTGGAGGTGACAGTGGCCATCCAGTTGGGGATGTTCAGGGGGCAGTTAGATCCCAGGAGGTGGCCAGAAAGGGCCTACAACCAGACTGGGATTCACTGGCAGAGGTGGGAAGTGAACATACAAACACAGATGAACTTGCAGAGCTGATGACTGGGTTTGAAAGAGGAAGGACCAGCCTCAGAGAATACACACAGCTAGGAAGCACAGGAGGGGAGCGGTGGCATTGGCAGTAAAGTCAGAGGAGAACTGAGGACAAGGAGAACCCCCTGGGAAGCAGTAGCAGGAGAGTATGTTCCAGAATCACATGGATGGACACATGGCCAAACCTCGGACCAAGGACATTTTAGCTGAAGAGATCTAGTAAGTGATGGCATAATATTTATATACAGACGTAGAAGTAAATAAATACAATTTACACATACATGCAAAAAAACCTAGTAATTACTATCAATGATGAAAAATATTTATATACAGACATAGAAACACGTGCCTTGCTTTCTCTTGCACTTTCTCTTTTTAAAATATTTGCATTTCTAAAAACCTAAACAGGTTTACTCCTGAGCCCTTCTATTTTAGAATTTTTTTGCACTTCAATATGCTAAACGTGTTAAACATGAATGTTATTAAGCTATTAGGAATTTTACAATTAATTACATCAATGATTTATTCAGTAAGAGGAGTTAGCAGGAGGGATGGATGGAGCCATCTTTGGAGCCACACATACCTGGGGTCAGGCTCCTTCTTCACCATTACAAGTTAGATTGCTTAGATGTTTGAACCTATGTTCACATGTACTAAGTTCTACATGACTGCAGTGATTACTATCAATAATGAAAAATTTGTCTGAGATTACATTTGCACATCAGATGTGTAATTTAGAAAACATTCAAGCAATTCTGCAAGTGATTGCCACAAAATATCTCATGTATATCACTTTCAATTTTGAAATTGTCATCCACAAAGACTGACTAAATTTTATTTGCCCTGAGCTTATAGCCATCTTCCCACACATAAATGAGCAAAAACTTCTATTTTTCATCTTGGAAATTTAGAAACAGAGTAGGAAAAAGCAGTTTCTCCATCACATGCAGCTCAAATTACCCTGCAGAGAAAATCGAATGATTTACTTGTCAATTTTTCAATGTTGCACTACACTCTGAGAGTCACACCTGTGCCTTCAAATTCCTGCACTGAGCTCCCTGGTTTTGAAATCTACTGGGATACCAACAACAGGGCCATAGCACCTTATTGCATGAGTTATGTACCATACAGCTCCAGGGGTGTTGATCACATAGAATACTGTGATAAGAAGGGCACCCCTAAAGTGCAACCCCCCGCCCCCGAAATCAGGAACTGCAGCCCTGAATGAGGCATGGATACTTGTCTGATGAACTTGCTCTACCATTCGACCACTATTTATTAAGCACCTATTATGTGTATGACACTGACCTTGGCTCTGGATCCCAAAAGGCACAATTCTGTTGACCAGGGACCAGGTGCAGCTTATATCACTTTTTGAATAAAGAATGGCAGAAAAGCTTCACCAATGAGTGGGTGTTTTTTGTTTGTTTGTTTGTTTGTTTTATTAGAGGCCTGAAGGAAATGAGAGGACAAGCTGTTCATTTAACTGAGGCAAGAATATTCCAAGCAGAGCCAAGACCAAGTACAAATACCCAGAGGGGAAGCCTCTGGGCATATTGAGGGACAGCAAGGACCTGGGGGCCTGGAAGGGACCAGATGAGGGCAGCAGTAAAAATAAAGTCAGGTGGCTGGGGGAGGAAGCAGCTCTGTGCCAAGGGCCAAGCCAACCTTGTCCTGCTGGTCTCTGTGCGAGACAAAAAGCCACCGGAAAGATCCTCGGACAGAGACGCGACGTCATCCTGACTGAGGTGTTAAGAGAATCACACTGTCTTTCTCTGAGCTGAGTTTTATTAAGAAATGTTATGTCTACATTTCT
The DNA here is from genome assembly GCF_021218885.2 of Marmota monax. Classification (NCBI taxonomy): domain Eukaryota; kingdom Metazoa; phylum Chordata; class Mammalia; order Rodentia; family Sciuridae; genus Marmota; species Marmota monax. The sequence continues at coordinate 13,357,201 of NW_026693108.1, forward strand.
AAACAGTGTCTAAATAATTTCCCCCAAATGCACCAAGTATTTTCAACCAAAATTAGCAATCTGATTTTTAAAATGGCTTCATTTTCTTAAGCTGAGTTTGAATTTGAATGTTTAAAGCAATACATTCAAAATGAAAGTGTTAAGTAATGAAACCTTTAATCTCAATAGGCATTGAAGTTAATTCATGTGTTTCTTTCCAGATGTTTCTGTTTGCAAAATAGTCCAGATTAATTCCTATTGGTTACAAGAAAATGAATCGGGAAAGAAAAAAATATCAAATATTTCAACTATGAGGGGAAATATTTTATGGACGGTAGAGGCATCTAAGATGGGTTTTCACTTGGTGGAGGCCTTGGCTACAAGAGAGTTTCTTGCTCATGAAACAATGTGCATTTTGTCAAGTTATGAGTAATGTACAAATACCACTGTAAGAACTCTTCTATGTTTCTAAATGTTCTTTTATAAAAACATTTTTAGATGCACAATTCCCTTACCAAAGACCTCAACAAAATTTTTCCAACAACCAAAATTTGTTTCAGCATGTACTCCTGGGAATTTTATTCATAGATACAAATAACCAATAACAACAAGGCAAAAGGCTCACAATTGAGTCATCCCCATATTTACAGGCCAACAGATTCTCTCCCAGTCACAAATACCAATTAATCCCTCATGGCATTCATAGAAAATATATTGTAACAAATAACAACAAAAATGGCACTTGCCTCACATCCCAGTTCTTCTAATGTTGTGAATTACTCATAGGACTGGGGGCTACCACCCATACAGTTGATTCTAAGTTTGAACATATGAAGAGGTGGACACACCTTCATTTAAAGCCAGTCATTGCAATCAGTGGCTGAACTGGGATACATTAACAAGGGAGGGACTCAACATGGCCATCCCTAACACGTTCAGCCCTGGGTTAAAACATGGGATGTGGTGGGCCAGGTAGTCCTTGAGGTAACCTTGTGAAGTGAGAATTCTATCAGTTTTACATAAGAGGAAACAGAAATTAAGGAGATAGAACAACTTATCTCAAATTATAGAGCTGCCTGTACCAGCCAGGATTCATCAAGGTCTGTTGGACCCATTCTGACCTAGTCTGGATCCCCTGAGCAACACTATCTGTTTTAATACACAGATTGAATATCCCTTACCCAAAATGCTCAGGACTAGGGGTGTTTCAGATTTGGAGTTGTCCAAGTATGGTATGTTTGCATATACACAATGAGGTACCTTAGAGATGGGACCCAAGCCTAAACACAAAATTCATTTATGCTTTTTAAACACCCATACACATGGCCTGAAGATAATGTTAGAGAATATTTAAATAAATATACATTTGAATTTCAAGTGCTACGCATAATGAGGTCACGTTTGGAAGTTTCCACATGGGGCATCATGTTGGTGATCAAAAAGTTTCAGATTTTGGATTGCAGATGGATGGATTAGGGATGTTCAACCTGTAATGAAGTTAAATAGCTTCACAGTTATCATCATCATTATTTTTCTTTTTGGCTACTAATTTTGGTTCTTCTAACTTGTTGGTCTGGTTGCCAGGGCTTCTGATCATATAAACAAACTTGCAGAGTGAATATGACAGTGATGCTAGCGACAACACACGCTTCAGCTATTTTTGCTGGTGCATATTCTCCTCTTTGTGAAACCACCCAAAGCCCAGCAGGTGTTTATAGACTCAGGTCCGACTTACTCCTCTTCCTGTAGGCTCTTTTTACTTTTTTTTTTTTCAATTTGACAACTTTAAAAATCTGTAATATCCCATTCAAATGAAGTAAGTTGAAATTCTATAGTTCTAAAAGTGACCAAGAACTTGAGGCAATGTACAACCAGGCCTCCTTCCACTCTTGAGCATGGGCCTACTGGACACTTGCCAAAATAAATTTTATGTGAATAGGGCTCAATATGCTCATGGTTTGATTCACACTTTTTATGCTGAACATGTCTGTTCACATTCCTTGCTCCAGGGATTGGACTCCTCCAACAAGTGTGCAGCTGGTGAATCCACAGAAATGTAAAGAATTATGCAGATCGAGACCTTTGTTGGAACGTTTTACCCAGTTGATATTCAAGAAATATGTGGTATTAATGGGTCAGGAATATTTTCCCAACATTCCCTACTAGATTTAAACAATAAAGAGCTTTAAGATACTAAAAAAATCATGATAGTTAATATTCAGTATCCAGACAGAGAAGGTTTCAATTAATACAATGAAAGAATTATGAATGACTTGGAAAATTCATTTCTCCTCCCTGACCTGTTTCCGTATCTTGAAACTTTTGTGATTCAGCTTAAATCTACATTGCTTTTGTGGTGAATGTTCCCATTGTTGACAATCATGGAGGCAAATCAAACTGCCTTTACTTCTTTGACTAAAGGCAAAATAAATACTAATGTACAGTGAGCTTACATTGACACAGTTTATATGAATTGTGATTACTCCATCTACTCGCTTTCATTTTAGTCTAGTCTAATAAGCTTTTATGTTAAAAAGAGAATAGTTTCAGCTCATGATGTAGATAATATGTCTAATTTGTCAAATTTTTACCTTTAAAAGATTTCTGTCAAGCTATCGATGTATTTTTCTGCTTTTAGTATAGACAAAGTTTCCCTTTAGAAGATACATAAATATATCTTGGAAGTCTTACATTTCTAAGAGTTAGAGTTACACATTTTGATTTATAAGTCTTTTAAGACATAATTTTTGACATGAGATGAAATCCTCCAAATGCATGCCCAGTCCCTTCAATAACCAAAGAGAAGCCAAGGTCACTGTTGTGTAAACTCACAGCACAGAGGTTCTCAAGTCATATATCAAGAGCATAAATAAATTTTTGTTAACTGATAGGTAAGCTTATTGAGGACTTGCAGAGATGGAAATATCAAGCTGTTTTTAAGCTGTTTATCATACTTGGTTCTATTTAGAACAACATCATTATGCCCTTAGGACAGGCTGAGATGATCTGGAATTCAAAGTACCCTAATTTTAAGGCTAAATAAACCTCGATGCTTTCTGGGCAAAATCATACCACTTCTTTCAACTAGATCTTTCAGTACATAACTCAGGTGCACCAACCTCCAAAATCATCTCTTGAAATGTGGGAAGCCAGCTGTCCTCTGTGGACTCCCAGAGGAGAGTCCTCTGCTCCTCCTGTGAGGCACGTGCCTTTCTTCTTACACAGCAGTTATTTGCTGATGTACTTCCCTACCAGACATGAGCTCATCATGGGTGTCACCTGCATACCATTCATTGCTTTTGTTATGTAACTCACAGACAGATGGCGGATTCCCAAGCATTAAGTGCGTATTTAATTTCTATTAGCCATAAACTGTTTTGAAAGAGAGTGAAAACCAGGTCGAGAAGCATTTTAGGAAGCCCTTGGTCAAGAAAGAGAACCCCAAGAATAGAAAATTCTTCCAGATGTAAGTCAGAGTAACTGGCACATGAAAGTGACACATTCAATTTCCTTACCTTTACATAACCTCCAGAAGATCAAACGTTAATAAAATATTTATCTTCAGTTGTCACAAGCCTGACTTTGATTTAAAACTCTTGGGTACATGAATGTCATGCCAGACCAGAAATACACCATCATGTATTTTTAATTTAAACATAGATGTGTAAAAAATTTATATGTGTCTGATATGAACAAATTTGAGTGAAATCTTCCCAAAGTCACCACAGTCAAGAAAACAGAATCCAAAAGTGATTGTTCACTTTCTGTAAAAGTGCAAGATAAAGCACTCTGTTTTGGAAGCCCAATGTGGCTTTGAAACAACAAGTGAAACACATTCTCTTACCTTGAGGGAGTCAAAGCAGGCAATTACTCTTCCATTTTCAACCTGGCAGCTTTTTGGGGGGTGAGCGAATTTGCATTCTTCATCGGAGCGGGAGCAGGTTCCTCTCTGGAACTGTCTGCACACCTCTAACGTCAGCCACTTTGTATCTCTGACAGGAGCAACGTTCAAAGCCATGGTGAGAGAGTACTGTGGGCTCCGTTAGTGTCTGTTAAGTGGTGAAATCAATCCAAGTCCCAATGATTCCAAAACTACTGTTGTGAAAACTCCCACATGTAAGTCTGAAGGTAAGTGATAAATTGCTTAATGAAGTCCGATCCAGGAAATGGTGACGAGAGGACTTATCAGCAGGAGTCACTCATCAATCAAAATGCCCCACCTGAACACTGTGGGCCGCAATAAAATCACTCTCAGTGTCATCTCTGGCTCTCGTCGTCCCAGTCTCTTGATGGTTTTGCAGATACAACAGCTTTTTAATAAAGTGACTTCAATATCATGGCACTCCTTGGGAAAATAGTTAGTTCTGACACTCACAGCTGTAGATGATGCTGGAAAAGAAGCCTCTTAGGTGTTCATAATTTAGCTGGACGCCCTTTCCTTCTTCCTTTGTAAACTCTGAAATTAAACAATTGGCAAAGTCAGACAACGGAGGTATCTTCATCCACTCATAACGTCAGCGTCAAGAAATGAAAAGCTCTCCCAGGCCGCAGTTTTCAGCAAAAGGAACTTCCCACAGGCACTTTTAAATCATGAACCTGCAAAACATAATAAAAAAAAACAAATCAACTCATACCCAAACTCAATGGCATTGACCCTTGAACAAACTATTTAGCTCTTTTCTAGAAATTGTAAAAGTGCAGGTTAGAGCTTGGAGGTTTGAGTAGAGTGAGGAAAGTTGTGCATTAAAAAAAGAAGAACACGCAACTGAAACTGTATTGCAGAATGATCTAGGCAGCAGTCCAAAAGTTAGGAATGACTCAAGCAGACGAGTGTGGCAGACACAATAATTAGGCCTTCTGAAACAATTCAATCTAATGTGCTTAATCGCCAAAACAGTGTATTAGAACTGTGGCTCTCAATTAATTTCACATTTAGGCCATGGGTTTTATTGTTGGGGATGCTATAAACAATTATTTGGGAAGTGCCTCTCCTACGTAATGAAGATATTGTCATTTTGGATGGAACACGGGCTCCTAATTCCTTATGCTCTTCCCGGTTTGTACAGAGATTCCAACTTCCAGATGGATGTAGGTAGGAGCCACCTGATATTTATTCTCTTGCTCTCTCCCTGCTTCCTCTCCTGCTAGTACCTGTTCAATATTCATCTTCACTCGTGTTGTAGGTACTCCTAGGATAAGGACTATTCTTAGAGTTTTCCTTTTCTGTATCCCAAGTCCCTTAGCTCCTGGATTCTATTAGAACCTCAAGAAATGTTTATCGACCAATTTAATGAAGACCGAATGCATGAATAAAAGTTCATTTTAGTTGAGTTCAGTTTCATTTTTAACCGAGTCACAATCTAAAAATGCTCTCTTGTATGGGATGCTGGAGTTAAACCATGTCTAGAACAGAAAATGCAATTAGTTTGGATTTCTAAAGTCAGCGCATTTTGCTTTTCTTACTTTTTTCAAGGATCATAAAAATTATTAAACATTAAAAATTTAAGATTACCAAGACAAGCATGAATAAGTAAAGTTGATCGACTTCAATAAGTGTATATGACATAAACTACCTTATATATTTGCTTGGTCTTGATATCGGAGCAAATACATAAGGCAGGTTATGTATACCACATTAATGCGTAGGTAATGAGAGCTGAGTGAAGATTGGAAGTTGATGATAGTCGTAATGACATTCCAGTCAACAGACCACACATACAGTGGTCCAATGATATTATAGTGGAGCTAAAAAATCCTGCTTAACAGTGTGGAGAATCCTTGGAAAACTGGGAATGGAACCACCATTTGACCCAGCTATCCCACTCCTCGGACAATACCCAAAGGACTTAAAAACAGCATACTACAGGGACACAGCCACATCAATGTTTATAGCAGCACAACTCACAATAGCTAAACTGTGGAGCCAACCTAGATGCCCTTCAGTTGATGGATGGATAAAGAAACTGTGGTATATATACACAATGGAATATTACTCAGCAATAAAAGAGGATAAAATCATGGCATTTGCAGGTAAATGGATGGAATCAGAGAATATAATGCTAAGTCAAGTTAGCCAATCCCAAAAAACCAAATGCCGAATGTTTTCTCTGATTTAAGGATGCTGATTCATAATGAGGTTGGGGGCGGGTGGAGCACGGGAGGATTAGATGAACTCTAGAAAGGGCAAAGGGGAGGGAGAGAAAGGGAAGGGGCAGGGGGTGGGAAAGACAGTGGAATGCGATGGTCATCATTACCCTAAGTACATGTATGAAGACACGAGGGATGTGACTCTACTTTGTGTACAACCAGAGATATGAAAAGCTGTGCTCTATATGTGTATTCTGAATTGTAATGCATTCTGCTGTCGCATATAACAAATTAAATTTAAAAAATCCTGCTTAAGACATTTCTCATGTGTTGGGGTGATGATGATGTGAACCTACTGCATACCAGCTGTAAAAGCATAGCACATATAATTATGTACAGTCATTAATACTTGATAATGATAATAAATGACGATGTTACTGTTTTATGGATTGAATATGCTATAATCATTATTTTAAAGTGTACTCCTTCAACTTATAAAAAATATTTATTGTAAAACAGCATGCTGTGTTATGCCACCAGAATCCTCCAACACCTTATACTTCACACATCTCTTGATTGTATCACAAGACCACATCCAGTGATGACCTGCCCCTTCTAGGTCATTAAGGACATTCTATGACGTTTGCACAACGATGAAGTCACCTAATGACACACTTATCAGAATGCATTCCATCATTAAGTGATGCATGACTGTGTCCAAGTTAGTTTAGAGAGTGATAACTCTTAAGTGGTTCTCAAGTGTTTCCTGAAAAAGGGTGGGTAGGGGGATCCCAGATCAATTAGGTTCAGTTAACTCGGGGGAAACCAAGCCAAACAGGCTTTTAATAAAAAAATTACTTATTCTTTTTAGTTATACAAGACAGTAGAATGTATTTTGGCAAATTATACATACATAGAGTATAACTTATTTTATTTAGGATCCCACTGTTGTGGTTGTACATGATGCGGAGTTACCCTGGTCGTGTATTCCAATACAAGGCTAGGAAAGTTATGTCCGATTAATTCCACTGTCAAACAGGCCTTTCCCTGGCTTTCGAGCACTTCTGTGTCTCATCAGCCACCTACAGGGCAGGAACCCCTATGGTATCTCTCCAGCTTATCTGATCATGGCCTGTTTATTTAGCAAGACTTCTCCTGCTGCTGGTGGGGAAGGCTACTTCATCCCCAGTTGTTTTACTTGTTTGTAAAAGTTATAGACGTCAGTGCGCTTAAGGAAGCTGTCAGCGTTGAGAGCTGTGACGCACATCTAACTTCAATTATAAAATATCTGAGGGAGCCAGGCGGGCTCCGGCTTGTCTGCTGGGTGGTGTGTGTTCACTGCAGCAACACCAAGGAGCTTAAGTCTGGGATCTTAAGAAGGTGAGTTTAATAGTCAAATTCACTCCGGCTCAGGTTTCATAGACTAGCCTGGACCTGCCTCCTCACTGCCTCACCGGCCTCCAACCCCCATGGAGAACAAAGAGGAAAGCAGTGAGCACCAAGGAAGCGCTGTGCCTGTGTCGGGGAGATGGGCCAGGAACCACATGGGGGCTTCATCCATATTTGCAAAATGCCACATAGACCCTCGGAGTCCTAGGTAGGTCATAGTACAAGCTCATCCTCAAAGACACACGTCAGGTCTACGAAGGAAGTAGGCAAACATATGCCCGGGCGGCTTGAATGGCTGCTCAGAGATTCCTAAAAACCATCCAGTCCACTAGTTTATACTCCTCCCCCACCCCACCACACACCCAGAGAAACAGATTTTCATTTCTAGTGACAATAAAAATCCAACCATAAATTAGAGAGCCAGGCTCTATCAAGACAAATGTGCCTTTAAAAAATACTGCTTATTTAATCGACACAATACTATGTTTTTATCAAGTGTAACACAATGTTTTGAAATGTGTGTACATTGTAGATTTTCAGGCCAATGAACATATGCATTCTCTCACATTCTTGTATTTTTTTGTGGTAAGAAAACTTAAAATCTACTCTCTTAGCAATTTTCAAGGATACAATGCCTCGTTATGAACCACAGTCACCATAATACACAATAGATTCCTTGAGCTGATTCCTCCTGTCTGATATTTATGTCTTTGGACCAGCACCTGACCCCCAGGCTCGGGTAACTAACATTCTGCTCTCTGCTTCTGCAAGTTCAATATTTTTAGATTCCATGTATAAAACTTTAATATAAGCTTGCATTTAAGAATAGGGGCAACCAAGCTTTCTGATGGCCCAGTCACTTGTAAGTCAAAGTCATCCTGGGAGGAAAAGGGTGTGCATAACTGTCACACGCAAACCCATAGCTATGGTGTCCTGTCGAGCATCCACTCTTTCTCCCAGCTCATTCTCTGTTCCTGGCCTAAGGTCTGAAGCCGGTTATCAGGGGCACTGCCTCCCCCAGTGAGGTCACAAGTGAGGACAGGCAGGGAGCTATGGGGACCAGGAAGAGAGAGCAGACTTGAATTAGATGAGGGTGAGGCCTCTGAAGGAGATGAGCAAGGATAACAGATAAGAATGGGGAAGACCAAAGCCGCACATATTGTCAAGAGCGTGAGCCTAAGGAAACCCTGGCTTTGCCAGTCTGCAAGTTCCTGGGAAGAAGGGCAATGGCTCAGATGACACCGCCACCTGCTACCTGTAGCTATTCCATTAGAGGGACTAAGTAAATACAATGTAAATCTTTATTCTTCACTAATTTAAACCTGAACCTCAGTTCAGTTATCAGAAACTTTCACATATGATTGGGCCACTTTGAGTATGTAGTCTACGTTTCTATTGTAATCAATACAAAATCTAAACATGTCAAGCATTTCTAATGAAAATTTCGCATCCAAATTAACATAAGCCTTAGGTGTGAAATATACACCAAATCTGAAGAATGCAATGAAATCTTATTAATATCTTATGTATTGCATGGTAAATGGATGATATTTTAACTTTTAGGTGAAACCTTATTGCAATTAATCTCACTTGCTCCTTTTTACCACTAGTAAATTCAGAATTATATATGTTCACATTTATACTTCGGTTGACGGTGATATCTTAGCCTATCAACCAATAGAGAACTTTCTGGAAAGGTAGAAAGTCCTTAAGTCCTCATTTTGCCAAGGTTCCTTGTCATTTATCCTTGGTAAGTCAACGTCTCTGAGATCTGCCTTCTTCACCTGTAAAATGTTGATAATATTCCCCGCCTACATTGGCATGGTTGCTACCATGAAGGACCAATAGGGGAACTATCTGAGTACTCTGTAAAAACTTGTCCCAATGCAAGGTGATACAAAGAATTGCTCTATAAATATCTATTGACAGAATCTACTTTCGGGCTTCCTTCTCTCTACAGCAGTTCTGTTGGGAGGACCAGGACTCTGACTAGGGTGTACTTGTCCTCAGGAGTAAGGCAATGACTTGGAGGTCAAAGGTTTGACTGTATAGAGCCAAGGCCCCTTATCTGCCACAAACCTCTTGTCTATTCTGTGGCCCAGGGGAAGCCACAGAGAGGTTCCTAGGGCTGCAGAATAGACATTAATTCTATATTTACCAATTCGTTCTGTTTAACTCTCACTGGGTTGCTTGTGCTTCCATTTTTCTAATGTCTTTTTTATTTTTAAGAAGCTTCATTGTGTATATTTGACGTTGGTAGCTTATTTAAGGAATGCACATAGTTGGTAAGTGGTTACTATAGTGGATCATGTTATATGACAACACTTATCATCTCATGTGATTCACATAGTCCTACTGGCTTGATTCCTCCTGATGTAGTCAGATCTCTAAATGAGTTCATCCTTCAGATCTGCTACTTGGTTTCCATTGACCTTCCTCTCCTCTCTTCCTATTGACTTCTTCAGTTTTATTTCCAACATCCCAGACCACCCTGCCCTACCTAGCCCCTTCCCATGCAGAACCTGGGAGAGATTTGGAAGTGGCTGCCCTCATTATTTCTCTGGTATTAGTTTCTCCTTTAGCCCACCCTTCCTGCCCCCTCTGCTAGTGTTCAGAAACGTGCTGCATCCCTAAGCCCTGGCATGGGACAGGAGAGGAGCTGGCCCTTGAAGGTTGTGCTGAGTCATACCTGGCAAGCTGTCCCCCCCTGCATCCTGACTCAGCACTCCCTCCTCTGCCTGCCTTCAGCCACTTTTGATTCCTTCTCTTATATCCCATCTCTTAACACCACCTGGTAATTATTTTTAAACAGATATCATTATTCCTTAATTCACAAGGACTGTAAATATTAATTTATCCAACTGCTTTCCCCACCCCCAATGTAAACTCCTAGAGAGTTTGCTCTGTGTGTGAAACGGTTGTTATTTTTGAGTCTCCAGAGCTCAGCTCTGTGCCTGGTCTGTAGAATGCACTCCACACGTTTGTTGAGTGAACTCCTGGTCCTCTTCTAAAGAACATTCTCATTTTAATACAAACTAAATTCTAAGCTAAAGGAATAATGCTCTGAGTAGGGAATTTCAGTATTAGCTGTAGGAACCTTTTAGCATTTGCCCTTGGCTTATCCTGCTGCCTAGCAGGTTGAGGGTGAGAAGCTGCCCCAATGTGAGTGATGATGTGAGTGAGCCTCAAAAGCCAGAATGCTCAGCACATTGACTGTCAGTGCCCAGTGCTCCAGCTGGGGGTGGGTCATCCCCTGGGAGCTTGGCAGAAATGCAGATCCTTAGACTTCACCCCAGAATTTCTGCATCAGAAACTCTAGGACAGAGCCCCAGCAATCTTGTTTTTAACAGGGCTCCGGGATGACTGATGCATAAATTCAAGAATCACCATAATCAGCACCCCTTGCTACCTTGCTCTATGCCGGGCAACCTGGGCGTTGCTGGAAAAGCAAAGATGGCCTCTCTGGGGTTGCCTGTAGGGTCTTCAGACACTGATGCCCACCTAAGTAATCGCAAGAAGGCTGCCAGAGGCTTCCCCCTGTGGCTGTGTCTGATCAGTAAAACAAAATAAAACCCAATGAACTGAAAGCACCTGAGGTTTGTCCCAGCTAAGACTTTTCCATAAGAATTAGAAAACAGATGATATGATGTTTCCTATCAAGTACAAAACAGGCGGACTGGCTCTAGCTCAGCGGTTCCTTCGACAGAAAACTTACAATCAAGTACAAAACAGATCATAGTCCTAAAGACTCCACTCAGAATGCAGCAAGCCTTTGGTAGGGGTGGGTGGGGCTTGGCTTTGTGAACCCCTGCCTGACAGAGGATCACTTTAAAGGAACTGATGGCCTTTGGTGACCAGCAGCTTGGTCCTCAGTCAGAGGGCTGCTTTGTAGACTGCCCATCTTCTCAGACAGAGCACACTATAAAAAATACCCAGGCTCACTGCCTTACTGTCTTTAAAGGAAAGACAGGATTGAAGTTGAAGGATAAAGAAATGAGGGGACATAGAGAAGAGCAAAATTATGGCATCTGCAGGAAAATGGAGGGCACTAGCATCCTGTTCAGTGAAAGAAGCCAGATTCAGAAAGCCAAGGGTTGTACGTTCTCTCTCTCATGTGTGGAAGCTAGAGAGAAAAAAGGAAAAATGTGATCTCATGGAAATAGAAGAGACACCAGAAAGGTAGGAAAAGGAGGTTGGCAAAGGGGGAGCAGAGACAAAAGTGAGGGACTGGGGGATGAAAGGGATCAAATTATGTTATGTGCATGTACAAATATGTCACCATGAGTCTCACTAACGCATATAATATTAAGGCACCAATAATGATTAAGCAAACAGAAAAAGACATGAGGTTCTGTGGCAATTCCAGAAATGACAAAGGCCTGGCTACTCAACTCTGCAAAGTAATCCTGATGATTTTTAAGGTCTTTACTTACATGACACTTCATTTTTTTTAAAATATATTTAAAACTCTTGTAGGTGTTAAATTTTCAGAAAGCTGTGGCTTTTGACTGTGTGAAAGATTTGCCCGCTCACATTCTTTGACAGTAGCTCAATTATGCAGCCAAGCAAGTTTGGAAGCTTTGGCTCTTCATTCTACCAGGAGAGGAGATGGCCCTCCATTCCACATCCTCAAACAAGTCCCGGCTGTGGAGCTCAGGGGTCCCATTGCACCAATACTTTGAGATTGCTTGTACATTTTTGAAGGGAAAAACATCAATCGTGTTCCACCTTGAGACTGAGACTGATCAAAATCCAAAAACCGCCTTAAGAGAACTATTTCTGCAGCGCACACACAGCTCGCCTCTCTGGGCTTACTCTTGGTCAGCTCTGGTATCTTCGCTGCCTGCCAGACATGAGCCTCCCAGAGAGCCGATTAAAGGATCTTCGCAAAGCAAACCAATTCCTGAGTCAGAAAGTCAAGGACTCATTCTCCATTAAGTAATTCATAGGAGGTCTTTAATTTTATTTTGCATAAATTTAATTACAAGAAAGAACCTTTATCTCCTTGACCTCCCTACTTCTCATTTTTAGACTCTTTGGGTTTCCTATATTGATATTTAAATTCTTAAATATGAAAAATAATTCATCAACATATTTTTTAAAAAATAAATGTGCCTTCCCGGGAGGGACCTGATGTTTGAGCATCCTCACCTCTATTTCTAGAGCCCAATTTAAAATAACTCTCAATGTGCTCTCTCCTCCGATCAATGGCGTGGCCACATCCTGAGCCTATGGGAGGCAGACGCCTGGATGGAGAGGGCCCTGGCGGAGCCGCCTGCTGAAGCACTGGTGCTGAGAGCCACTTGACCTCCAGGAGTGGGGTGTAACACTGCCCTGTAATCACTAATCACAGTTGTGGAGAAGAGGTTCCTAACTGGAGCCTTCCCACAGGACCGAGAAAAATACAGTGTAGAGATTGCCCTGCAAAAGTAGTAAAGAACCTGATCAGCCTATCAATAAGAAAGAGTGAGGAGGACAACAGAAATGATATCTTCAAGAGGATTGTTCTTTCTAGACCCTTCTGTATTGGTTTCTTTTTGATTTATTGAAAAGTGACATCAAATGGTGCTTTGCAAATTCTACTGGGCTTAGGGATAAGAACCAACTTTTCAACTCTGTATTCCAGTCCCTCCTTCACCTCTGAATAGCTGTGTGAGGGTTCCTAGCCTCTCTGAGCTGCAGTTTTCTTGCTTGTTATCAAGGGGATAGTCATGTCTAAGCCATAGCTATACACAATGCAACCGGAACATATTTAGCAGTAGATTACAAATGTTTTTTCTGTGGCATCTACCCGGAATAAACATTAGTTCTTCAAAGACATCCACCTCAAGTTTCATTTTTATTTCTCAAAATCTGAACAGTCTTAGTATGACTGAATTTTTCAGGAACACAACCAGTGTGTATGCTGAGGCAAGACCAGACTTTAACTTGTTAGGAACTTTATCTTAATTGTTGGACATTTGAAAAGCCGTGTCACTGGTCACCCCTGTCCATCTGGGCACACACTCACAGACACACGCATGACGGGTGGAAAAATTTTTGATGGCTAACAGATATAATTCTCTTCAAAGTCAATGAAGGTAGTGAAAGGAAGTAGAAAAGTTCTGTCTACCAAGTCTCAAAGTCCTTTCTAGAATGCAAGTTAGAGAAACTTTAATAAATGCTCTTGTACAACCAACTCAAAATGCTCATTGCAAGAGAGGAAAGAACTACACCAGTCAATGGTGTCCCCATGTCACAGGCACTTGATTCTTCTGAACATATCTTCAAATACATTTCCATGGGGAAATAAAACACAGACACCCAAGGTCATACAATGGGAGAGAAAGGTCAATATTCCACAACAAAGGAAAACTTCCCAACTAGACATATCTTCCCTATATCCTTTATCTTACAGTACAAGTGAAAAAAATTTAGAAAACCCAGGGCTCATTTTAATATGTGAAAAATTCCAATCTATTTTCATAACTGATTCCAGGAATGCGCAGAGATAGAAATCCCATCTTTAATTAGAAAAGAGAAATTTTCTAAATATACACTTGAAACTACAGCCAGATAGAATATATTCAGCACATATTTGTATTCAAATTATGTTTTTTCACCATGTTTGTGTTTTCTATCCGAATACTTATAAATCAGTTAGGAGACACTGTTATTAGAATAAAAGCAATTGGATTAGGCAACATTTAAGAGTGACACAGCACTTACCATTTCCTGGATGACAGTACATGACTGTGCTGCAGGCTGAAATCTAGCCGTGTGCTCCCAGAGAAATCTTTGTTAAAACTCTCATTTCCTTCACTGGCCACAGAACTGCTTCTCAGCTGAACCCTTAACACACACTCTCCCCTGCCCCACCCCCACCAGCCTAGTGGTTATTTCATCTGCCTGTATGCCTACAAATATTAATACTCCCTTTTTTGACAAAAATTTTATAGCAGAACTTTAATTATCACCAAATAAGAGCAATGAACAGTACAGCCAATGGACGTACATTGAAAAAAAAAAATCAATGTATAGACAGCGGTAAATAATTAAGATATCAAAGGAAAACCATTTTCTAAGATAAATAATATATAGTTGAAGTTTTCAATGCTTACCCAAATATATCAGAAAACAGTATGAAGCAGTCAGAAGCTGGTGCCTATAAGGAAGTGGCACTTTTGACAGGCACACATACAGTCACACAGGTGTGGCTAGCATCGTGGCTTTTCAAAATGCCCAACAATTCCTCATGACGTTCCTAACTAGTTCAATAGTCTTGCTTCAGTTTACACGTTGCTGCACTCTTAAAAATTCAACTTTATTAAGACTATTCAGAAATTATAAAAATTGGTGTAAATATGCAAAGCATATATGCAAAAATATGCAAATGTGGCCTGATCCCCATTGAGAATAGTGATGTCGGGTTTCAGGCTGCCTTAGCAGACTCTCGTGTAAAACATCAGTATAACGGGTCCTGAAGACACTGAGTGGCATTGGAAGGGTATGGATGAGACCCCCCACTGGAGGAAGTTCCCCCTGAGAGCATCACCAGAGAGAGAGTGAGAGAGCGAGCGAGAGAGAGAGAGAGAGAGAGCGAGCACACAAGACAGCGAGAATGTCTGTATGTATACATATAAATCTAGGAGGGCAAAGAGGAAGACCTGGACAGGGTCAAGTTCCTTTAGTCCTTTAGAGGTGACAGAAAGAAGAACGAACCAAACCACAGGAAAAGAACAAGGAAACCTAGAAGAGCGTCTGGATGGTGCAACACCACGGAGGAAGGGCCAGTTTCAAGAGGAGGGAGTAGCCAAGAAAGCCCCTTGCTGTGAGGACATGCCCCTTAGTGGCCATGAGCTGAGTGAGGAGGAAGTCCTCATCCAGCGGGGGAAGTGATCTTCGGTGGTGGTTTCCATGGTGCGCTGCGGGGGGGTGAGTCTGGGGTGCTTCTGTCTGGCCGTGAGGGCAGGCAGGCTCTGACCGCCCCTCCCCTCCAGGACCTCAACTTGCTCAAGGAGGCGCAGGGGTGCCTCATTCCTCGCCCTTCCCAGGACCCTTTCTTCTTGAATGGAGGGAGGAAGGACGAGATCCCCAGCTCCAGCGGAGGCCAGAAGATAACCTGCTCGTTGCCGACTCTGGGGATGGAAAGAAGGCGTGAAGGGGGCCACAGCCTGCCCTGAAGTGACACGGCAGGATATGAAGCCTGGGCAGCTCCTGTCTGAAGCCCCTGCCACCTGGATCAAGGACACTTTCTACCTGCCCAGGCACGCAGACAGGGCTGCAGCCCTGCAGAGAGTGTCTGCAACGTAGGACCTCAGGAACAGGACCCCAGAGGGAAATAAAGGCCCAGAACAGCAAGTGGCCCGGAAGACTCAGCTTGCACAGAAGCTCAGGAATTTGTTCTGAAATGGATGGTTACGGCTCTGTGGCTTTCTTCAGCTACACTTGGCTAGCCGAGAGCCCATTTCAAAGGTCAAGGCCTTGGACAGGGCCAATTAAAAAAAACAACAAAGGCCAGAGGTCTGGGGAGGGCCCATGGGAGGGACTGCAGCTGAGGAGGTGGTGGAGGACGGTTCTGAATCTGCTGCCCTGTGACTCCCCGGCTCTCTTACCATGTGTGCGCATGGACAGCACTGCACAAAGTCAGAAGTGGGTCCCCACCAAGAGGACCCGGGCTGTTCACAGTCGGAACTCTCTGCACAGGGCTGAAGAGCCAGGGCTTCCCTTCTGTGGAGATGGGGGGCTGCACAGAAGGTACAGGAGGAAGTCCACACAGGTATCAGGAGAGGAAAAAGCAGGAGCCGGCCAGCGCTGGGAGAGACGGAAGGAAGCGCCAACTGACGATCACCCTGGAGTCAGCATCTCTAATGGTGAGATAAGACTCGGGGAGAGCTTAGAACAAACATCTGCTGAGAGCTCTTTGAGATAATGTTCTTAAGGTGAAAGGTAATAAAGATGAGAGCCAGCATGGTGGCCTGGGGCCCGGTGGCCTGTGTTGACTGGGGAAGGAGGAGGTTAGCACACTGGTCGGGAGGAGGGCTGGGAAGCAGGGCTGCGGGTGGCTGGGGGTGGCTGGAATGCAGGCCGTTTGCCTCAAACCCACCTTAACCCCTCCTTCGTCCAGTTTTATGCTATGAAACCCACCCTCCTGCAGTGCTGTAGCTTCAGTGAGCGGCGACTCCAAACCTGCCCCCTTCCTTTGTTCTGATGCCCTCCCTACATCCAGGGCCCTACCTTCCTGTTAGGAATCTGGCTGCTTCGTACCCCCACAAGGCCACCGTCACCTACGCCACCTTCATCCCTCCCCTGGGTTAGGCCAGCGGCCTCCCAGCCAGGCTCCCATTCCTCTCCCCCCGCAGGCACATCTGGACAGATTATCCCGAGGGAGCCTTGGACATGTGATCGGATCAGCTCAGCTCTCTGCCCAGGAACCTCACTGGGTGTGAAAGTCAGGAGCCTTCCCGTGGCCTATACTATGCTGACCTCCGTGGTTGGCCTCTTACCTTCTCTGACCACTTCTTTCCTTGCTTACTCCCCTTTAGCCACCCTGGACTTCAGCTGGTCCTTGGGCAGCCAGGCATGTCCGTCCTACCTTGGAGGTTTAACCTGACTGTTCTCTCCACTGGGAAAGCTCCTTTCCCAGACAGTCACATGGCTTGGATGTCGGCCTATAGGGAGGCCTTTCCTGATGTAATATTGCATCAGTCCTACCTCCCCACTCTGCCTCATCCTGCTTTCCTTTCCTCCCAACTTCTTATCATTACTCGGCACTCATCCTTACTTGTCTATCTGTTCACTTTCTCCCTCAACCAGAACGTAATGTGTGTGAGTACAGAGTCTGTCGCTATCCCTGTCATCCAGAGTAACACATAACTGTGGGACTTAGTAGCCACTCAACAAATACTTGCTGAATGAGTGAGTGGATGAATGGACAAATAAATGTGTGAGTATGGTGCAAGCTCAGGGCTGGCGCCTGTCCTTACGGTTCGCTTTGTTCTGTCTTCATGATGTGACTTGAGATATTTCTCAGCCGTTGTTGTTCTTCTATTATTTCAAGCTCTCTGGGACTCCTGCTTCTTAGCTCTAAAAAGGAAGGGGTTCAGCAATTTCGAAAGCCACTTCTGTCCCTAAAGTTCTGTGATTGTAACTGTGATTGGCAAGGCTGATTTAAGGAGAAATATATTTTTAGGAACTCTTCTGGAAATCTTATCAGCTCGGCTGGGTTTGGCCTAGATTCGTTAGCAGCCTTTTGAGCTGTGGGATGGTGAGGGAGCGTTGGTACCAGGGCAGGGGGACATTTGTGGAGGCCATTTTGTTCCTGCTCCAGAGCGCACACACAGAGGGGCAGAACAAAAGTGGGTCCAGGAGGGGAGGGGTGGCCGGAGTTGTGCCTGGGGCACTCCTACCTTGAAAAGCACCCTGGAAGGGCCAGGGATGGAGGGGCTGGGTGTGGGGTGCTTCTGCCCCAGGTGCACAAAGGCCACAGGTCTGGGTGCCACGGAGGCTGAATTGTCCTTACCCACATTTTCTCTCGCACTGGCCCAGCATACAGAATGCTGCTGCTGTGCCAAGACCCTGCCTAGTCACCACGGTGCAGGGGTGGGAGCCGCTGTGGCCCCGCCCTAGTAGGAGGGTCTCCCACTTTGTGAATGGAACAGCTAAGGCTCCCGAGGCTGTCAGCAGAAACAGCTGCCCGGGGCCTGAGCGGCTATGAAGATGCTCCTTAGTAAGGCCACCCCACGGCCCTGGGTCCTCCACAGGTAGACACCCACTCTGGGCCACTTGGTCTCCCACTGCACAGAACCTCAGGGCGTTAACAGGTCTCTGCAGAGGGCCAGAGAAAACAGGCCTCCCTCTGGCCTGGTCCCCTGAGGTCTGGCCAGGGGTCTCTCCAGGTTTGTGATCAGTGACTGAGGACGTTCGGAGATGCTCTGCTGGAAGAACCTTCCCGCTCTTGGCCTGGTCCCACAGCCAGCCCCACCCCACTACCCTGCGGAACACAGGCACCCCAGCACAGAGGTGCTGTGGGACGTGGGGCTTGAAGGTGCTGAGGCTTCAGGAGACCTGGGACCCAGAAAGCCTCTAGCAGAAGACTCCCTGCCCGCAGCCCAGTATCTGACATGGCAGAAAAGCCAAGCCCAGGCTGTAGGGCCCGGAGAGGCCGGTTTATTCAAACAAGAGTTTGTTTTGTTGTGGTTTCACTCACCTTAGAAGTAAAAATAAATAAATAAATGAATAAACCGATTTCCTGCCATACCTTTCCATGGCCATGGACGAGGAGTGACTCAAGCCACAAGCACACAGTGGCCTACAGAAATGGGTCTTAGTCAACGGCTGCTCTTATCTTCCAGGAAATTGAGCTATAACTGCTAGATATCGAAATCAACAACAAATATTTATGTGTTTAAAGCCCGAGCTCCAAGCAATAAAATAACCGTGGCAACAAAGCACGGATTCTATAACTTGTGATCCCAGGGACGCCCGGGCGTGGCCAGGCAACCCAGTGCCACCACGGGAGGTGGCAGCAGGGCAGCCAGTCCTCCCCGCGCCCTGTGCTCCTGGAACAGCTCCTTCTGTCGCCTCTCTGCCCAGACCAGGCCCTCCTCAGAGGCTAATCACCGCCCCCTCTGCCTCCCTGCTGCCACCACTTGTCATTATTTCTAAGCAACGTCACCCTGTGCTGTGTCACCATGGTAACAAGGGGCCACCACTTTGAGGAGTGCAACAGAGAAACAGGGAGAAAGGAAAATCCCAGCGACAGGCTATTCTGCTGGTGGCGAGCAGACTCTGGGATGGCGAGCACGTTTCTTCCCATTTTATGGACAGGGAAACTGAGGGATGGGGCAATGCTCCCTAAATCCTGCCAAGGGAGGAGCATGATGTCAAAGCTGATGCCCATACCCCACGTAGGAGGCAAGCTCCTTATTTACATGGGTTTCCGTTTCCACAAACACCCTGGGCCAATGCTTTGGATTCTGGAGATGGCCAAGAAACCTTTGGACATCCATTTTAGCGTGCTCAGCACAACTACCATTACTAGCTATTTTGCAGGTTTTTTTTTTTTTTTTTTTTAATGTTGTTGTTTTAAACACACAGTTCTTATTTAAATGTAAGTAGCTTTGCTTCTCAGGTCACTGCCCTGTGGACTTCATTCAATTCTGTAATTCCGGTCTACCCAATGCATTTCTTTCAAAAACATATTCGTTTCCCTTTAAGTTTTTTTTTTTTCAAGAGGCATACTGCTGAGCTGGAAAATTAATAACCTGGCATAACCTGCGATACCACCCTCAAGACAAACTCTCAAGTTACTTGTTCATTATTTCCAAAACGATTTTATCATCCAAGTTCCCACCTGCATACTTCAATTGCTCTTCTAAGGCTGCTAGTTCTTCAAACTGGTCTGACCTCTTTCTCTAAGAGAACCAATGGCTTGAATAAAACCAACCTGACAGGATAAAATGGGGGGTGGGGGGGGGTGAATAGGTATAGTCTGAAAAATACCCCTTTCTGGTATGCAGATTATCACGTGGCTGTTGACTTTGGAGCTTTGCATATTCTAATGGCTGAAATGTATTTTTTGTCATTAACTCTATGTATGAAAAAGCAAATTGATCATGCAATGATACATTTTGTATTTAAGCACTATTTTGCTAATACAGTCTCTTTTTCACTAAAGATGAAATGTGAAATAATTGTTATGATTAGAGTAAAAACTCTACATATGAATATAAATGACTTTTTTGGTCATTTTGCGGGGTGGGTACTAGGAATTGAACTCAGAGGCCCTTGACCACTGAGACACATCCCCAGCCCTATTTTGTATTTTTATTTAGAGACAGTGACTCACTGAGTTGCTTAGCACCTAACTTTTGTGAGGCTGGCTTTGAAATCACAATCCTCCTGCCTCAGCCTCTGGGATTACAGGCGTGTGCTACCGCGCCTAGCACATGGTAGTCTAAATGCCTTACTTAGGATTTAACAAAAGTGTGTCTCTAAAGGTGAAATGGCTGCTTACTTAAATCTATAGTGCTAAGAGTCAAGAGATGCCACTTAGACAGCCTTGAACTCTTAAGCAAGCCATTGAACTTGAAACTTCAGTTGCCTGGTCTCTACTAGGTTGTTGTTGAGACTCTAGCCGTATCCTGAAGATGGAGAAAAATTGGAAGACTTCCATCAGAGCTGGGGTTTATATCATCCTCCTTTCTGGGTTCCCTGCCAGCTGTGGTAGAAAGATTGGAACACTGATAGTGGAAATTTTGGTTAAGACCATTTTAATAATCTCTGCCACATTTGGCAGGGATAGACATTCCTGTCTGCCTCACTTTTTCCAGTAAGAATGACTCATCAGTTGCAAATATTTATCAAGTCTAATTCCAAGCTCTTCGCCATGCCAGTGGCTTTAACCAAATCCAGCCAACAGGCATGCCAAAGCTTCACTCCGCTTCAAATAATGGTCCCATTTAAAAAATAAATAAATAAGAATAAACCTCCATGTCCCCCAGCTGGCCATTATAAGGACTCTGTGTGACCAGTCTTAAGCTGAGGCTTAGGCTTCCTCTGTAGCTTCCTTCAGAAAGGGAAGCATATTACAATCAAAGGTGTGGGAATGAGCATGCTGTGGGTGCATTATAGGTGCTTCATAGATCATTAACTCAGCTGACCTCTCTCTCCATCCAAGCACAGTTAGCTCATCAGGTCCTCAGCAGTTTCTAGAATGAAAGGACAAATGCATGTCTTTTTCCAAAGTGGTCAAGTGTAAGATGTCAGGGCCACAAGGCTGCCCTTTGGGAGGAGCTGGAAACAGAGAGAACGGATAGACAGGACTGTGCTGGTTCCTTCACAGGCCCGAGCTGGCGGGGAGTGCTGGGAAGAGTCACTGTTCCTCTCCAGGCCTCACCCCCCCACACTTAGAAGATGACCCTGGACCAAGCAGCGGTTTGAGGCGTGAGTGGCCACACAGCCCTAGAAAAACCCAGCGCCCTTTCTGGAAGCATCAATTCTACTTAAAAAGTTGATGGTGGTAGATAATTCAAAATTTATTTTATTTTTTACAGTAAACAAATATAATGGAGTAGAAAGGAAGATTTAGAAGACTTCTGGTGGTTAAATAAGGAGACTTCTGGTAATTCTTCTAACCCTGAAGAGTCCTCCTCCTCTCGGAAATACAGAACAATGGGGAACCAAGGCCCCCCACCTTGGACATGCTAGGAATTCTGCTCCTGGCCTGGTGGAGGGAGGCCTGAGGGTGAAGCCCAGGCCTCAGGAGCCCTGGCTTTGTTAACCTGCAGCAGAGGCACAGGGTTCATTAAGACTAATGATCTCGTCTGAATCACTAACCCTCCTCGGAGAAGAAAATGATGCTCTGCAGAGCTAATCATCTGAAATGACCACAGAGTACACTTTGGATGTTGTGCCACTTTTGAGACTGGAAAATCCAATGTACTGATTTATTTACTGGAAAATACATAAATTGGCTGTTTATGTCACTGGAAAGCAGTGTTCATGCCACTGAAAATGTGTTTTTCCTCACATTGCTTTAGGAAATCCATCGACTATTAACTATTTTTTTCTTAAACATTGACACTCTGAGCGAGGATAAGACAGTCCAAAATGCAAATTGAGAATTGTAGAGGCTCTTAGATCCCTAAAACCATAAGAATCAAATATAAAGGCAGAGTGGGAGAGCCAGGTTTCAGGTCCAAGGAAGTCAAAAGGCAAGTTCCAATCAGATGTTTGGATTTTAAAAAGTTTCTTTGATTTTCAGCAAATACTTTTGAGAGATGATTTTACAGAAAAAGGATGTTAATGACAATGAGTTTTGTTTTAACTGAAAACTTTACAACCAGAATTTCCATGACTCAGTTTAGTAATATTGCTGAATAGTTCCTTTTCAATCACGGTGTAACAAAGTCTTACATCACGCATCAAAAATTCAATTCAAGGGGGCAGGAATGATGGTGGAATGAGTTAGACATCATTACCCTAAGGTACATGTACACAAATGGTGTGAAAATACTTTGTGTACAGTCAGTGAATTAAAAAATTGTGCTCCATATGTGTTTAATATGAAGTGAATTGCTTTCTTCCCTCATGTATAACAAATTAGAATAAATAAATAATTTAATAAAAAATTCAATTCAATCATCATTTACAGAATTTTTGGTGAAAATTATCAGTTTATTTTATAAGGAGAAATCGGAAATTTTAACAAATTTGAAAATAAGTTAGTGTCATTTTAATCCAAATGTCTACATGCTTCTTACTTGGCACCATCTAATAGTTAAAGTTTTATGTGTTGGGGGAAAAAAATTACTGTAAATTCCTAAGGAAAATCTCACACATTTTCTAGAATATAAACTTCCAAAAAATCCTATATTACCATTTCTAGGACAAGTATTCATAAGTATGGTGTTATTGTCTCAAGGGAGAAACTTTGCCACTATTTTGTAAAGAAAGAATTTGCTAAAGTTTTTTTTTTTTTTAATGAATCAGGAAACTACTAAGCCTGAAACATGCTGATCTCTCCGCATTGACCCATACAGCTCCAAACTTGCCTAAAGGAGAAACCTTGACAAGAATAAAAGAAACTGGAGAGGACTTTGGTAATGAAGGAGCAGGACTCAGTCTGAGTTAGTCCCTTCAAAGGTATCTCTATCGCAAAGGATCAAGTTTTAATGCATAAGGATAGCATCTGAACATAACAAGAATTTAATAAGTACATACATTTTCACTAGACAGCATTTATTCAAGCCATGAACATTTATGGATGAAATTATGTGAACAGAACTGTGTGTCCCAAATAAGGTTAGGCTGAGGCTTTAGGGTTGGGACTATATTTGTTAAAGTCTTTGTTTTAAGCATAGGGCTCAGTATATATTTGCTAAATACGTAAATGATGAATGGATAGTTGGATGGATGGGTGGTTGAAACAAATAAAAATAAAGGTTTTGATTTTATTCCAAATTTATATGTCCAAGTCAAATTTTCTCTAAGCATGAAATTTATATGCAACCAGTCTTAAATGTACTAACTGAAGTTTTTTTTTAATAACACAAAACTAATACTTATGAAGGGTATAAGCGTTTCAGATTTCAGTTAGTGACATGAAAAATCTGCTGCTGGTCCCTATTATTACTTTAAAATTCTCTTGGGGAAACTTGAATTCACGACAGGATATAAAATATGGACAGACCTTCATCACAACCATTATTTTTGAGAATATTCTGAAGACAAAGCTATTCGAACTTTTCAAAATGTCAAGAAACGGGGCAGCTGATAACATTAATATGTAATAGGAATACAGACCATAACTACTGGAAAAGAGGATAAATGTTGTCATTCTCTTCAGATGATATGATTATACATCCTGAAAATTCAAGAGAATTAAATTTAATCTTCACAAGGAAAAAGTAAGCTCTGTTAAGTTGCTAGAAATGAGATAAGTGAATAAAGTTAAGTAGAACCAGTAGTTTTCTAGTAATAATCAGGTAGGATACAAAAGAGAAAAAGAGCTCATTCACAAAATAAAACAGCTATGAATAATGCTAACTTAAAATGTATTGGACAAGCTTAAATATTAATAACTTTACTTAGAGATATAAAGTAATATTTGAATAAAATTGAGATGTATGTGGCGATTGGAATCCTTCTTTTCCTCTCCGGTGCTGGGGATGGAACCCACGGCCTCAGGCATGCTGGACAGGCCTCTACCACTGACCTCTACTCATGGCCCCCCATTCTGGTCATTTAAAAAATTAGTGCTTATTCAATTAATTTGTAGATTGGAAATGGGTTGTAATAAAAATCTCAAAGAGAGTTTTTTTATTGTTCGGGAGGTTGATATAAGTAGAGGGAAGAAATTGAAAAATGTTTTTGACCTTTCGCTGAAAGAAGGAACAGGTGAGAAGAGAGCACATGTTTTCTGGGAAAGAACCACAATATGTGAGGTTGGTCTTATGCATCTGGACGCATGTGCTGTTGGTCTGAAACAACCAAAACCGCAGTCTGTTACTGCCGAAGGAATAGACAGATAAGTCAGTGGGATGAACTAAAAATTTCTTGACAGAGGTCTCCATATGCATAGGGACTTACTTAGATGGTAAAATAACAAAAGCTCCATGTGGAGAAAGATGCTTTCTTCAGTAAGTATTATGTGCAAAGCTGGATAAAATAGAGACTAAATTAATATATAAACTCAATTTGTGCTATTGCAGTTGACTCACCAACTGATTAAAAAGACAACTCACAAAAGGACAAAAAAAAAATCTTTCACTGATAATAGTAACACATGTCCCTAAAAAAATAAGAAATAAAATGCAAAGAAGAATGACATAAAGGTCAATCTTCAAAGTCTCTAATATATTTTAAAAGTTTCTGACTTTTTGATATAATGTCAATTTGAGCAAAAGGAGCCATCGAACTTTTCCCACAAAATCCCCAGTGGAAAGAAAACTTCAAGCGATTATAGAAACAAGGAAATGTATCAGACACAAGTGTTAATATGCTTCTGGTTAAAGAAAACCTCTATACTTTGCCCAGCAGCTATATCAAATAAAAAAACCATCAATCCAAGGGTACTTCTCCCCTGTGCAGAGGAGACAGCCATAGCCAGGAGGCTTGGCTGAGCTGCATGCTGGACATCAGGCTAAGCAAAGGAAATGTTAGGTAGACAGAGGTGAGTCCTGTAAGAACAGGCAAGGACGGGACATCCGTCTGATGGACATCACGGCCAGCATTTCCTCCACGCCACCCTGACGCTACTGAACCACTGAACAAAGCCCAATTCACAACAAGGAGTCTTCTAAGCAAGGCATCACTGAGAAATTGGAAGAAAACAACAGAGTGGGCTGAGAGGGCATAAGAGAGAGTCAGAAGTAAGCGCGGTTGGTGGACATAAGAAAGAAAGGGAGGAAACCAGGGTTTCCATAGCAGAATGAAAACCTGAGTTTGATTCAGTAAGATGCACTATCAGTGTTCAAAGTGGAATCGACGAGGTGGGGACTACGCCTGGGACATCCTGGTGGACGCACTAGAGAGAAGTATGGAAAGAGGTTAAAATGATCTGAGAACTACTGACAGACATGGAGGTCAGAAAACAAAGGTCCAAACTGAGAATTGTTAAGGCTCCTGGGGAGAAAAACAAACAAACAAATGAAGAAATGAAATGGAAGCAATAATCAAGAGATAAGTTATAGAAATCGTGAGAAATTCAAAAAAGAACAGAGAAAGAAGATCCAAAGAAGTTTCCAGAACTTGGGTGAAGTCACTGAGAAGTGCTGCAAAGCTGAGCCCTCCTAGCAATCCCCAAGAGCAAGGAGGATCTCCAAGAGTGGTGAGCCCTCCCCGCAAAGCAATTAACCACACTCAAGCTGGTTGGTTTCCAGTATCTCTTTTGTAGCCCAAAGGATGAAAAGCCGACAGAAAAAAAAAATCTGTGAAATTTTGAGGGAGAAACTTAATATTCCACACAATCTACTCAGTTATATTACATTTCCTACATAAAAATGAAAAATATTTCAGATCTGTAAGGGATTTAAAAAAAAAAACTGCAATTCCCAAGAACTCATTTTGAGGGATTTATCCTAAAAAGGGGTACAGAGTTAGAAATGGGATTAAATATTTTTGTGTCAGGATGCTAATCACAGCATAATTCAAAAAAAAAAAAAATAAACAATTAGAACCAATGTGAAACAAGAAATGCTGAAATAAATTATGTATCATCATATTGTCAGATCTTTAAGACTATTTTTTCTGGCTCGGGTTGTGGCTCAGCGGTAGAGCACTTGCCTAGAAAGTGCGGGGCCCTGGGTTCGATCCTCAGCACCACATAAAAATAAGTAAATAAATGTATTTAAAAATTTTTTTTAAATTTTTCTAGCAATGTTGAATGTCAGGTCTATGTGCTTATCATCTGACATTAAATAGCATGCTTTTTTCTTAAGATAGTGAAGATTTTTATCATCATAAAATAAACTAAAACAAAAAGAGTTTAAGACAAAAATTCTAAAAATGTCCCCTGGGCTTTTATGTTTAGGAACATGTTATTTCCTCCTTTAAAACTGAACAATAGGTCAAATGTTAGTACAATCAAGGGACATGGTTCATAAATGTGTATGCACTTTCCAGAAGGAACATCCTCCAATGCGAGAAAGTACAGAAACAGGCAATCACGTTATTTTACAAAGTCTGGATGTACTTCTGTTGCTGGGGCCTGTGCTCACTGGAACATTACACGAGGCCTATTGTATCTCATGAACTGTTGTCCAAGTTGTGAATCAGAAAGGACGCGTTATTGAAAAATAACTTCCTAGGTAAGATCCAGTTTAATATTTAAACAACTTGATCACAAGTTGAACTATTCCAACTCACAGTAAGTGGGTTGTGGTGACAGAGGGCTGGCCAACTTCTAAGAAAGGAGATTAAATAAAAGAATGAATAGGGAGACAATGGCTTGCAAACTGTAGCTTTCTAATAATAGTAAAATTTGCATGACACTTTTCATAGCCTTGGCATAAAAATGTTAAATTATAACAGCTTATTATTGCTTATAATAATAAAACATAACCTCTATAAAATTAACCAGTAAGGCACCCTAAGTGACAGTTTGCATGTTACATTAAGGCTTTTGCTCCACATTCTCTCCACCTCCTTTGATTTCATAGGATTTTAGAAGAAAAGAGGGATTGTAAGAAAACACTTCTCTTAATTTTATTATTATTATTATTATTTTCTTTGTGTGTGTGTGTGTGCGCGCGCACATGTGTGTGGTTCTGGGGATTGAACCCAGGGCCTTGTGCATCCCAGGCAAGTGCTCTATTGCTGAGTTAGGACCCCAGCCTGATCTGATTATTCCCAACAGCAATACTGAGCATGGAATTTCTTTGCATGTTCTGAACAGAGATACTGGGCCACGGCTTGGTCCCTTGGAGGATGCTTAGTACGTATTTTTGGAATGGTTGGCTAAGGTTTGGGGTGAAATAAGAGTCTGTGATATCAGGGGCCTATAATCACTGTCTCAGGCTTTAACCAGCTCAGCTATTCATAACCACGCACCAAGAGCCTCAACCATGACTGTGAAATATTATGAAAAGTAAATTGTTATGCAAAGAGTAAATAATTACATGTTAAATCCAGCAGTAATAAATAGGGGAAGGAATATTTGCCAAGAAACATAGTTGCTAGTGTAGCATAAAAACACTAAACTAGAAAGAGGCCCTCTGATGGTAAATTAGTTTAAGGTTAAAACAGATGATAAAGGATTTACCCAATATGCTTTGATTCGGGCTAAATGTTTTGTGGATTTAAGTAAACCTATTCGGGGTGGTAAAATTCACAGAGTTCTTAATTAGGCTGCAGACTCCAATATGAACTGCTTATGAAGCTGTTTAACATAAAAATGATGCCACTGAACCAAAATGTGCGTTAAAATATAGTGTAAGTGACATTGTTAATTAATGCACCATTCTGCTCTTTTTGACTGCTTAATGAATAAACAGAAGAAAACATCCAGAGTTCTAAGCAGTTTTAATACCAGCCACACTGGCGCCTTCACAGCCGTGACATTTCACCCTGGAACACGTGTGCTGATGCTCTGGGCTGCATCGTTAGCTTCCATCAACAGAGAGAGGAAAGGTATGGGAGAGACAGAGCCATCTCTGAGAGCAGAGGAAGAGCGGCAGGAACGCCAGAGTTCAAAGTTAGCAGTCTCTGTCCGAGGTCTCAGAGCACCGCTCTGGTGTCCTGCTTTTAAATGGATCAAAGAACCACTTGGAATTTTAAAAATCACGGTAGCATCCCATTTTAAAGGAAAACAAAACAAAACGAAAGAAACAAAACCTTGGTCTGTTTCCTCCAGGCTTTTATATTATACATACAGCTAGGATTAAGATGCTTGTTCCTCTCAGCACCTTGGGAAGAAAGAAATAAAGCACATTGCCTTTTAAATGAATCATCTTTCTAAAGAAACATGCTAGGCAATCTTAGAGCTCTTTTCATATCTTAATTAAAAATTTTAATGTAATTATTATTACTAATATCATCAGCTGGTATTTACGTAGAATTTCATACAGTGAATAAAGGGCTGCTAGCATGCATTATCTCCTTAAATTTCAGAGGTAGACAGTAGGTACTCAACAGATTGGTTTTGAGACCATCCGTCGGCACAGTAAGAAAGAATTCCAATTACTACTTTGATCATTTAGGCCACTCAACACTTTCTTCCCAAGATTACCAGGATTGGGTCTCATTGTGACCCCATAAGTGATTCAGATTCACGGTTGCCCCTGTGCTATTTACAGAACAGCAATAAGTATATTAAGAAAATCTGCTGGCTTTGTGACCAAGCTGACTATAACCAGCTCATAAAGCCGATATCTGTGTCCTTCAGCAGGAAGGAAAGAGCCCGTCTGGGGAGCCTGTCCCAGAGTGTGGCTCACTACAATAGGCCTCTTTTTCTGTACAGGGTCAAAAATTCAGCAAGAGAAATTAATAAAAAGCCTTCTGAGAGAGAGAAAGAGAGAGGAGAAAGCCTCTACCACCAGCCCCCTTCCCCTCTCCCACCAAAAGGCAGAGCCTGAGAATTCTAGAAACAGGAATTTATTCACAGTGGTTAACTAAGAGCAGACTTCCTCTGAGTTAGTTCAATTTACATCCTGTATGAAATGGCAGGACTATTCTGGATTCTTACACACACTGTTGGTTTTATTGAATACTTAGGTCTTTATCTTCCTATAAAATTTTCCCCTTTCTAGGTTTTAGATAATTCTTTAACATAAAGAATAGGCATTCTTTTGGAAATAAGAAGGCAAAGTGGTTTGCAATAAATGTCTGAAGCTCAGTAGGCGTTTGCCCTGTGCGTGTGTCTCTCTGTGTGTGTGTGTGTGTGTGTGTGTGTCTGTGTGTGTGCAAGAGAAACAATAGTAGCCAACATTCCTGGAGGGCTCTTAAAATGCTAAAGTTCTTGAATTCCTATTAGTCAATACAGAAAACATCACTGCCTGAGTCCTGTTTAAAAGTTGGGACAAGTGGCATATGTTTAAATTCTAAACTCTGAAGAGAAATTTCAGCAAATTTTAGAAACTGATTCTAACTTAAGCTCCACACTGAACTAACCTCATTTTTCTTTTCCATAAAATGGGACAATGTTCCACATCTCTCAGGCAGCTGGGAGCATTACATAGGGAAAAAAAAAAGTTTTTTGAAAGTAAATGTCAAAGTACCTAGAACATGATAGATGCTTCCAAGGCCTCCGCCCATTCCTCCGTAGATGCATTATCTATTATTTTACTTCAAGATAATAATAATAATGATAATAATAATAATAATACTCTATGGACTTGGTCCTGCATTTCAAATTTATTTTAGTGGATGGAAATAAGTATTTATTCCTTTTAATTCAAAAACTACAGTAATAATTACATTTGAAATTGAAAGAAAATCTTCAAATATTTCCATGCGACAACCCCCCCTGCCCACAGATAACTCATTTGAGAAAGAAAAGAGGTAAAATAACTTTCCTCAAACTCAGCATAAACAAAAAGGCATTTTACATAGCCACCTTTAGTAAATTCAGTTTAATATTGTTACTTAGGGACTAAATGAATTAAGACAGCTAAATGGCTACCATTCTTGTAGAACTTTGAACTGTTGGATTTTGGAGACACCTAGAAACTGTGTTACAGAAACATAGAAATCATTATTGTTTTGTAGAGGGATGAGGATGATTTGGGAGAATCCTAATTTTGTGAGGGTTTGGAAGGGCCTTTGCCAAGGGTAGCAAATGCGTGCCATCTGGTCCTCCCGGATCTTGCTACCACGGCAGGCATCACTAATTGATCCCAGTACTTTTTTCCCTGTGAGCTTAGACTTGGCACTGGAGAATTTCCCAAAAACGTTTCCAGGCAGGCAGCCACCACTAACCGATCAGAATTCCCTTCTGAGTTGAAACCACCCTCAGATTAGGCCAAAGTTTACCTTTGTGCTCTTTATGAAATGAGAGAGGGTAAGGGGCATGCTTGCTGAATAAATTGACAGTCTTAACATAATTCTAGTGGTAATATTTACCCTACTAAGGAGTCCAAACTTCTCAGGATTTTCATTACCATTCATTTAGATATAAATACTTCTGATACTACTTATAAATCCTTCTTATCTCTTCATTAATAAGAGCTTCTTAAGGGTCATTATTGGATAAAATACCCTTGGCCAGTTCAAATTGCTGTATGTCATTATAATTAATAAAACTGTACATCTTGATGAATAGTCTATAATTCAGGCTCTTTAGTAATTAGATTAAAATGAAGTTTTATTATACTTCAATTTCATTTTCTATAGTCACAGGGAAATGGAAGCCTACCCTAGTGCCGATCTGGTGTATCTCTCGCCCAGAGAAGCTTCTGTTTTTACGGGCAGTGTAAAGATGTACCCAGAACTGATTTCTTCAAAACAAGCCCTGTGAAACAAATGTCTGATTCTTTGGCCAGCATGCACCAGCAGCAAAACAAACAGGCCATTATATGAGTGGCAAAGAATGAGATTACAAAGTCAATGAGGGACAAGGCGCATTATCAGTTGGTCTACATTGTAAAACAAAGGTACAAAAGCGCCGTTAATACATGAAAAAGTCAAATACATGAAAAAGTCAAAGAGTTTCATGGTTTTCAGTGAACTTCGAAGGTCTGGGGAATCATCCTGCATATGAGTGGACTTTTCACTACCTGTTTCCGTATTTCTCTAAGCAGGTGACATATTTTCCTTAGCTTTTCTGATCTTGATCTATTCAGTGGTATTATCGAGCACTGGCCTAGTTTTCCCTCTAGGTCCTCCAATTTGTTGCTCTCAAAATTACAGCCTGTGTGTAATCAGGACATCTACAAAAATCACAATGTTTGAAATGCAAGAAAACACAAATATGTTGCAGATATTTTATGAGTTTTTTTTTTAATTTAAATTTTTGAATGTTTGATACAATTTGACATAAACTAAATAGAAGAATCACTTTGGAAATTTACAAGAATTTCTATGACCTAATCCCATAAATTAGCCTTTTAAATATGAGGAATTTTGAAACCACCCTTACTCAATGTCATGTGAGATGAATCGCTTTTTTATTCAGTCATTTTTAGCTGTCAGGGAGGGTAAAAATCTGTCCACACTGTGGCCCAGAATGAGGGCATGTTTCCCTTTTCTTTGCCTTTTTGATGCTGTGGAAGGCAGAAGTGTAGGCAGAGCCTGCAGAATACAAGGAGAAGTTCTACTCCACCCTTCTTTCCCTGCTGCTCCTGAAGAATGGTCTCAAAGCAAGATCCATGCTGAAGAATAAAAACTGCAGCCACCCAGCCCTTCCCATGCTGAATAAAATAGCCTTGGTTCTGCACATCTGCATTATGATATTTACTGGCAAACTGAACTGTCAATTCATGTGGTTTTCCCTCAAAGAGGAAAGGAGTAAGCCAGAAAGAAAACTGTTCAATGCTCAATTGCCTGTTAGTTTTAGTTTATAGATAACTTGATAAGCCTCAGAAGCTACTAATTAGAAAGAACATGCTAATTAGGAGACTGTGAGATTGTGACACCCTTCTCCCCTTTCTTGCTGGCTGCCATTCAGGGCAACCTCCAAGGCTCAGTTCCAATGTCTCTTCTTGGAAAATCATTCTCAACCCTGTCCCTGGACCCTTGACCCCAAAGAGCCACTGCTGCCCTCCCTGACCCTCGCGTCCTCCTATTCCACTGTCCTCACCTCCTTGAGGTTGACCTTGTGGCTGCAGTGTCTGTCAAGGGCTAGATGAGGAGCCAAGTGAGCCCAGAGCCAGGCGGATGCATCTCTGCAGCCCGGACCCAGAACAGCATTTGGTACCTGCTGGCTGTTCACTTCAGGTTTGTTGACTGACTAAATATATGAACCATAAGAAACATCGGGACCTAGACTGTTTTACTCTCCAGGGTAAACAGAAAATCCATCCACCTAAACCACAATGGAACTTGATATGCTCAAGCACGGTCTTTTGATCAGTTTTCCCTCCTGCATCTACTGTCCATGTCCATCACTGGCCACAGCTGCAGACAGTCAT
Organism: Marmota monax; assembly: GCF_021218885.2. NCBI lineage: Eukaryota > Metazoa > Chordata > Mammalia > Rodentia > Sciuridae > Marmota > Marmota monax. Next base: position 13,389,705 of record NW_026693108.1, read on the forward strand.
TTGGGGGAGGATCTGGGAGGGTGTGACTAAGATGGTGACATTGTGCCATGCCAAAGCTTGGGGGTGAGGCACAGTCAGCGGGCAAGATGGCGCCTCCTCAGCAGGAGCACTTCTTCTCAGCCTCCTTAGCCTGCTTTCCTGTTTCCTTTCCCAGCACCATATTCAGAGGTTGATGTCAGTGGAAAATGACTCTCCATCATGTATGCCAGTTTTAGTAGCATCCCCACAAGATCCAAGCTTAACTGTACTCAAACTGTCAATCAAGCAACATAAAGGAGGAAAAAAAAAATCAAGTCCTGCTCAATCCAAACTTGTTTAAGACTATTAGATACCCCCAGCCCCTGAAATAAGAGCTCCAAGGACCCAGGAATTCCCCATTTCTTATTACATTAACTGGCATGTATACTCTTCTTCTGTATCTTAACATCCCTGGGGGCTGGGGATGTCTCTGTGCTTCCCATGTAGCCCAGGGCAAGCAGCAGACACCAAGCGGTGCCCTGCAAAAGCCAAAGCTCATGGTCAGAGTGCTGATATTGATATTGTCTGGCTGAGGGCCTGGGAGTTAAACCCCTCAGAGCCAATCAAAGGGCTTCATCGGTTGACCTGACCCCCACCAGGGAACCTAAAAGGCTCTGCAGAGGAGTGGCCTAAAGTGCACAGGGCTAAACTCAGGGGGCTGCTGGACCCTACAAATGTCTATAAAGAGTGCAAGATCCAAGTGCCTGCTCTCCACTCTTTCCTAGATCCAAATACCCTAAAGTACAAGGAAAAACATGAACTGCCTTTGGGGTTCCCAAGATAGTCTGTAATCAAGGTTTCTGGAAGTCTAGGAATGTTGGTGTGATTTGCTAAAATCCTCCCCACTTCCTAGCAGCTAAGCCTGGATTGAGGGAGACACCTCTGGGTTGTGGGCACAGGCCCAGCCTTTCCTTGTAGCTTCAGAGGAGGCATCGGAAGTGTCCTGAATCAGGCAATTTCCTTTCCGAGGAACCCCATGTGTGTACACAATAAGAGCTCATTTCCTTCCATTGGCTTTTGTTTGAGCAGTTTCCTTTGATAAAGGATGTACTCCACTCTCCTCTGCAGTTATCTAAATCCAGGCATCCTTCGAAATTCAATGCAAGGCCTACTCCAATGGGAGTCACACCCACCGGCCTAACTAGCATCCTCTCCCTCCTTCCCACCCTAGATTAAGCCTGAAGTGCTGACGGCCCAATACAAACAGCGTCAGTCTCAGGCTTCTCCGTTGGCTTTTGCTGTGTGAGCCTTTGTATGTGCCCGCACACGTGTGTCTGCACACGCACATGTGCGTGGGAAAGCGATATGCATATGTATGGTTTAACTTCTCCATTTGATTGCTGGCTGCCAATCATTTTTATTTTTCTTCCTTTCCATAGCATCAGGGTACTAGACACAAGATTTTAATCAATACTGTCTGAATGGAGGGGCTGAGCCATTGGAAGACGATTCACAAAGGCCTGGAAGATCTGCAGATATATTTTGATTGAGATTACAGAGTATCACACGTTTCCCTTTTCCCTCCCTCCTCTATTTTTGAGTTTTTCGCTTTTCTATTCTTATTTCTCCCTGTGTGCTGATCAAACAGACTCTAGACCGCAGTTCTTTCCTCTTCTTTGTGTGTGACCCAAATCTCGTGACCCAGAGCTCCAGCAAACACCTAACTTGTGAAAATATCTCTGCTGCTGATGGTTCTCAGCAGGAGAAAAAGGACAAATGATGGCGAGTCTTCCTCCAGAGGCAATGGGGTCACCACATCCAGGAAGGAAGGAGGGTCTGGTTCCAGGAAACACCTTGAAGCATCCTTGTTTGTTTGTTCTCCTGGCAACAAAGAGGCTGACCTTCCCTGGGTCCCCAGGGCCAGAATGGACTGGCAGATGTCATGGGTAGATCTTGGCCTCAGAAGAAATTCATTTGTTCGTTTATTTTTTCATTCATTCATTTCTAGAATTTTAAGTTCAGGAGTTTGATCCCAATATGATCCTGTTACCATCTGCTTGAACAACCCAAAAACAGCCTGAGTGAGGACAGAATCAACTTTATCCGTGCCCAAGCAGCTCACGGCATGGCCTACCGTGGAGCCTGTTCAAGTGCTCCGTTTGCACACATGCACTATAAGAAACTTTCCAAATGTAGCCAACCCTACTGTTTTTGAAAGCAACTGCATTCCAGTCACCCTAGAAATACTAGGATCCTTTCAGTCTGGGACAACATGCTCCAGTGTCTCACCATGTCTACCAAATGTAAACATTCCCCAAAGTCTAGCATAAAATTATTTTGTAGGATGTAAAGCTTTCTGCATTTTGCTAAAAGAACAATAAGGTCTTTGTAAGTGATGGCAAGCCCTTAAGAATTTGCAGAAATCCTCGTGCCGAAGTCCCTGTTCTTTCTGAAACGCCTTAGAGGACCCATAGCATTAACTGGAGACTGTTCTCCAAAAGTTTCATGTTTGCTCCAGAAAACATACCCTAACTATTATGCATTTGTATTTGTTCTGTGCAATACAACAAGTTCTTAACCTAGATGACCTTATTTAACCCTGATCATCATTGGAGAAGTGGGTATTGTTGCTCCTTGTTTAAAGACGAGAAAAGTGAGGTTCAGGTAGATTTTCAAATTTGCCTCAAGTTGTGCAGTTGTGTATCTAGTTTGTAGGAAAGCCAGATCTTAAGTATTTACTTATTATATTTTGATTTCCTGCAAAACTGGGAATGGAACCCAGGGCCTTGCTCATGCTAGGCAAGTGCATCCCTACTAAGATACATCCCTAGTCTGGAAAGCCACAATTTGAGTACACAGGATTTGAATGTCTGTAAACCTATCTGCCAGGAGGTCTGTAAATAATTTGTGTCTAAATCACTATTATGTTCTTACAATAAATAGTTTAATTCTTGGGCCCCACCCCAGATCTCCCAAGTCAGAACTTTGGGAGCAGGGGCCAAGAAATCTGTCTTTAGCCCAAACTTCCCAGGAGTTTGTGCAGCTAACAAAACCAACTTTTGGAGTAATTGGTAAGAGTTTTTGGAATGGATATGGAAAACACTTCTTTCTTCTCCCAGGGTGGCAAATGGGTAAAGTGAATGTAGTACAGGCAGAAGACCTTGTCCCATTCCTGCAAAAAGTCTTTCTGGCCTTGACCATGGGTGTGCTTTTTTATTTAGTTTCCTAATGCCCCTCAAGGGCCAAGAAATAGGCCAATGTGTTTTGTGAGATGTGCTGTACAGTGTGTGCCACCTAACTTGACCAGAATCCTCTCTCCTACAGCAATTAAGCAACTAGAACTTATTTGAACTTAGGACATAGTAGATAACACCTGGTTCATGCACTTAACCCCTAGAACCCCTTAGCTTATTGTTTTCATCAGCTGAGCTTCTCTGAAGTTTAAATGAAAAAAAAAAAAGATCATATATATACATAAAATATATAAAGGAGATATATATCTAAAAATATAAAAGAGACTTAAAATATTCCACATGTAGCATCCACAGTGGGAGATTCTATTAATTATATTTATATATAATTATATATAAACATATATATATATATACACTATATATACCTCATTGAAGAGGGGAGGGTTTAGCTGCTTTCTCTCCTGTAATAAATCCCAACTTCATAGAAATGTGCACACTCCCAGGGGGAAAATGAATTCTGTTTTCATTGTAATGGAAAATTCTGGCTCTATTTGGGTGGATGATGGACCATGGATTTCTGTGAGTATGACTCATGCTAATCATCTATACAAAGGCCTGCCTCAATAATAAAACACTCCATCATTCAATTGTATCCCACAAACATTTACTGAGTATCTACTACTTTCCAGACGTTGGCCCAAGTTTAAAGTCCATGAGGATTGCTGCAATAAGGAGACTCTTAAAATATTCCACATGTAGCATCCACAGTGGTAGATTCTATTAATTAAGGGAAGAGAGCTAGGCTTATGAAGGATCTTTTGTTGAAACCCAGTGGAATGAAGCAAAAAGCTAGGGAAAATAATAAGATAACACGAGTACAACAAATAATATTGTAGCACTTTAGAAAGCAGCGGCAAGGGCTGTATTTATAGTTAAGCCTGTAATGATGCAAAGCTCGTCTTTAATTAGTAATAGGGATGAAGGCAGGCTAAGGCCTCTCCCCACCACGGTTATTCTGAATAGCATAGAACTCAATTCAAGGCAGGGGCCCCTGGGAGCCTCCCCAGGGAAGCCTTTGGACCTCAACTTGCCACCTTGCCACAAATTTATCTAAGGTTTTCACCTTTCCTGTTGTAAGAGAATCAAACCTTTTCCTACAGAATTTCCAGAAACCATTTCTTCCCCATGGCTCCAGCCCATCCATTCCCAGTGGGTCCCACAAGCTCAAAGCTGCACCAGGTGCCATCTGCCAGCCCCACTCCACTCCCCTCAAACCTAAATGATCTTAGCCTGCTTCTTGTCTTCTCACCATCTTGTCTCCTTGGACTGCCCTAAATATCCCACACTCCCTTCTAAGCCTTTTGCTTTCTGCTCTCTGGTATCCTGCAGTTCCACTCGCCACTCTTCCAAGCGTTCTCCCAGAGGTTGGGGTGTCACCTTAGCTTCCACACATCATGGCTGAAGGCCCAGTCCCCACCTTTATTGACGTTTTAGGTTCTCGCATTAATGCCCCTTTTCACCTGGCTGTGAAACCTCATCTAGGACATCATGAATAGCACAATCTCGCATCACAGCCCAAAGGCACCAAGAGAGATCCTGAGGCTGAGACACTTGTTCCAAGGTGCTTGCTCTGAAAGTTGTCACCTTGGATTTTTAGGCCAGTGGAGTGCCTAGGAAATCCCCTTTGATGTAAGACTTTGATGAGGCCTGTCATCAGCCATTTTCTGAATTACATTTGCTTCCTTAGCCATCTCCACTCCTTTTATGATTTTAGAGATCAGTCTTCTCTGGGTCAATCCCAACCCCATCTCCAGCTCTGCACGCCATAGAGTCATTGACCGGGTGCCTGATGGCCCTCCCCTGTTCTGCTGTGTGTTCTTGTCACTGGCACTGCTGATGGTTCTGGTTCCTAAGTATGTGTCTCCAGGTCCCCTCTGGTTGGCTTCCTTTCCCTTGGCCTCGACAAGTCCTGCCCGTGCTCTTAGTCACCCCCTATGTGGACAGGTCACCTCCCACCTGATCCTCATCACCTCATCACGGCTCACCACTGTCTGCAATTCTCAGGTCTAAACCGCTCACAGACAGATCTCCCTAAAGCATGTCTGACCATCTCTCACCTGCACAGAAACACGGGGTGCTCTCTGCTGCCTGCCACACGAGGCTGGAAATCCATGCTGTGGCCTTCAATGGCAACACACAACTTAGTCCACACCACATGCTCCCTTGACATCACCTCTTGCTCCAGAGAAGCCGTGTGGGTGCATGCATTGCCACACCAAGACCACATCGAGGCCCAAGGCTGGTGCTGTCTTTCCCTGGAAGCCACCTTGCCTCACCTGGATGGTGGTCATCTACTCAAAGAACACCTCATGGCATGGATGACATTTACCACACCAATTCATCTACGTGTCCCATTGGTTAGGTTAGAGTGTAAATTTCACGGGGGAATGGAAGTGGGGAGGATTAAGAATTACTTTTCTCCTCTTCCTATACTTATCATATGGTATTTTTTTCTGCACATTTTTCTATAGCCAAGAAAAATTTTCTTAAGTAGAGCAGGTCAAGATTAAATCACCAGTGGGGACAGCCTCAGTCCGTCAACAAAAGGACCTTCACCATGGGTGAAGTGCTTTTGGTACTTTGTTTCATTAAATCTCCACAAAATTCCAGAGAACTGGACATGACCATCTCGAATGCAAAGTCCCCAGGGACCTGGGAACTCCCATGCACCCCATGGGAACCCAGGACTCAAAGCTGTACCAATGGCCCTTGAGATCTGGCCTCTTGCTCCCACCCCCCTTATCTACCAGTATTTAATTCTGAGATCTGTACTCGCTTGACTTCAGTGGACTAACCAGCACCTGGGGCTACAGGGCAAGAAAGGGCAGAAGGGCCAGGGCATTGTCATCTGTGCTTCCCACTTCCTGCTTTCCACTAATCTGGATTGCCATCTGGGGAAAAAAAAAAAAAAACTTCTGAAGCATAACTTTCTTGAATTTGAATAAATCAAAAACAGAGAAGAAGCCGGGCTGCACTCCTGTAATCCCAGCAGCTTGGTGGGAGGCTGAGGCAGGAGAATCGTGAGTTCAAAGCCAGCCTCAGCAACTTAGTGAGGCCCTAACAACTCAGGGAGACCCTGTCTCTAAATGAAATACAAAAAAGGGTGGCTCAGTGGTAAAGCACCCCTGGGTTCAATCCTTGATATCAGAGAAAAAAAAAAGAAAGGAGATACTTTGTGCAGGATGGTAAAGTGACTAATATTGTTCTTGTCATGGTTACTGTCATTGTCATTCTTATCTAGCACTAATGACCTCCTTTCAAGTTTCAAGTCTAGAGCATTATGGTCCTATTGGTCTAGGATAGGATGACCAGATGGCTGTGGGGGCCGGCTGTGGTTCTGGTTATTCTTGGGATCACTGATGTTTCTGGTCCCAGAGAGACCCACTGCTGGACCCCCACAAGGTACGGAGAAAGATGAGGGGGGAGGGCGAGCGGGAGGGAGGGGGCAGGAGCACCTTCCCACCGGCTCTCCTTCACCTTACATTAGTGCAAGACAGCCAGCCACATCTTTAAAACCTTTTATTCTAGACAGAAAAGATCCTAAGTGTCCAGCTCTGGACAAAATGAGCACATCTGTGTAACCCACACCCGGTTTAAGAAATAAAATCCCTGCAGGCCCAGGAGCCCCGTGGGGTCCTCCGGATCTCACCCTTCCCCAGGGTGACCAGGCTCCTGTGGACTCCCCTGTGGCTACAAGGGGTGGCACGTGTCTCCTCCGAGAAGCTTTGCTGGCAGCAGCTGCCATTTCAAAGCAGAGGGAGAAAGTGTGTGTGAGGGAGTAATTTTGTGTGTAGGAGAAAAGTGTTTCTAATTTTCAGTCCTGAAAATGTGAGGGGGGATAGAGGAACAGGAGAAGGGGGGATGCGTCAGTCAGTCCCAGCTCTACTTCCCCGAGAGCCGGGAAGGGTTCAGCACAGGCCCTTCTGAGGAAGGAGACCCGTGGAATGGCCACCCCTACCTTCCGGGCCTGGGCCTGGGCAGGGCGGCTCCTGTGCCTGTGACCTGCAGCTATGTGGCTAGGTTGACGCTTATTACTTAACAGCAACAGGCTTCTAGGAGCCTGATATACTGAACATAAGTTTTTGATTTTGTTTTTTGAGTCAGTGCGTGAGATGGAGTGTCACAGACCCAACTCCAGGACTTGCAGGATCCTGCCAAACTGTAATGGGAAACTAACTCCTGTGCTGATGCTTCCTGCCTCAGCAGCTTTGGGGTCCAGGCAGGCAGGAGCCACAGAGGGCCACCACTGAAAGGCAGCTCCATGGGCCCCTCAGGTGCGGGCGGGCTCTGTGCTGTCGGCTTGATGAAGCACCAGGCTGTGCTGGTGTTTTTCCTACTAACTTATCAAACTGTAAGGAAGAGATCAGAACATCAAATAAAACTGCACAGCTGCAGAACAAGTAACTCAAGACCCAACACGTACCTGGCCGAGGGAGCTAATGCCCAGCCCAGTATTACGGGGTGTTAAGCGACAGCCGTCTCCAGGGCTACATGCTGGGCTCCTGGTTTGTCAGTCTTTCCAGAAACTATCACTCCCAGTGACTTTTTCTGATCAATTATTCAGTGTGTTCTGGGTTACACACCATAAATTTTACCCTGAGGTGGGGATTCATGCTCTTTAGGGTGCCAGCTGGATAATGGGCAGTAAATGCAAGCTTTCAGTATGGTAGAGGATGGCAAGGTTTATAGGACATTAATAAAACTAGCAGTGGAGGGAGAGAGAGAGGTAGAGTGGCATAGGGTAGGACCTAGGGATCTTTAGGTTAAATATCAACCTGAAGATTTCCCTAAGAAACGTTGGAAAGCTTATCTGAATGCAAGCCCTATAGTCTGGAGCAGAGGGAGACAGTGTGTGTGAGGGAGTCATTTTGTGTTCCTGCATTCCCTAGACGAACACCTGGCCACCCTGTGGGGTGACAGCTCAGCGCCCTCCTGCCCTCCCTGTTTGGCCAGGGTGCCCGCTGGGCCTGGAGGAACTGGGGGAGAAAATCCTTCCTGGTCTCTCAGTCTCCAGGAAGGCAGCAGGTTAGTGCAGCCAGCTGTTGACTAGAGCTGGGATTAATTAGTCCCTTCAGTGACCTTGGCACCTACCAAGGGTAGAGTGCATCTCTAAGCTGCTAGGGACTCAGAGGAACTCAGGAGGGCCTAGGGATGCTGCCAACACCATCACTGTTTAGCTGAGCAGAAAAACTAAAACAACAAAAGGAAACCTAAACCATGCACTTTATCTCTGAAAACTGCCTTAGTGTATTATTCAAATGATGTGAAGATATGAATCTGTCTATATTCATCTAAATCTCTGACTCTCTATCATCCTTAGAATAATTTTGCAATCCAGTGTCTAGCATCTTGGTGGGAACTGGAGATGGCAAGAGTCTACGGTTGGGACAGAAGATCATTTTAAAGCATTCCTTGTGGTGCGGAAGATGTCTGTCCCTCCCCACTTCACCTTTGCCTGTGGACTTTCCCCTCTGTGCTCAGGCCTGAGTGGAGCTAAGGGAAAATGGAGAGCCCCACCCCTTTCTCCATGACTGTTGGTTCAGTATTCAAAATGGGTCAATGATGGGCCAAAGCTGCTGGAAAAGCAAAGTATCTTGGAGATGCATAAATAAATGTATTATACCCTGAGTAAAGGAGGTGCCATATTGGACCTGTTGGAGGAAGCCTGACTTCCTCAAAAATGTGAAGAGGCTAGCCTGCTAAGACATTTGACCTGCTTAGTGCTACTCCAGAGTCCTGAAGGAGGATGAAGATGAGGGTAAGCGGGAGTCACACTTTATTTAAGCATGAGGAGCAACTTCCCAATCAGGTGTTATGACTTGTACACATATGGGGTTGTGTTCATCCACTCGCTAGGGGAAGACGCGCAGCAGCCAGAAACACTTGGTCAGGCTGTGGTAGAGGGCAGGCATGATAATCCCTAGATAATCCCAGGCTCCTTCTCTACTTGGGATTCCCTTCTAATTTTCATCTGTGTGGTGTGCAGAGTTCTTCCACCAATTTTAACACGTTTTCCCATAGCAAACCCCAATCCTGGTCCTGGAGTCCCTGAGCAACCAGGTGGCAACTGAAGTAGTAAGTCAGGGAAGTAAAGGGTTAAAGAGACCAAAGCTCCTTGGCCCCAGCAGCCCCAGGGGCAGTAAGTCCCTTTGATCCTGTCTCTTAATTGCAGCCTAGTTGCACCGGGAACTTAAAAGAAAAGAAACAGGGAAACTCTAGAGATAGGGTTTATTTTGTTTCCTGAGGGGATGGTCTTTGTGGTGGCTGCCAGGAAGTTGATACTTTTGGGATCAAATGATGGGTTTCCTAAGGGGGAAATCAATCATGCCTTCTTCCCGCCAAGAATCAGGCATGGAGAGAACCAGGAAACCTGTGCCTCTCCCTGTGCCATTCACCTGAAGGGCATGTGCCATAACAGCTATTGAGGAGAAGGGAGACCACGGGTTAGGGAGGAGCAGGAGAAGGCTGCGGGCAATGGGGAGCAGACAGCAGACAGCCCCCAGTGTCAGAGAGAGAGAGCATCCCGGGAAGGTGAGGTGGCATGGAAACAGGAAGCACGGGCAGAGGAAGGGAAGCTGGAGGAGAGGGACTGCTAAGAGATGGCTCAGAGGGTGGCAAAGTCCCCACCGCACAGGAGCACCTCACTCTCAGCAGGTCTTGCCCTTGACAATGAGCCTTTACCTAGGGTGTCCATTTCAGTTGCTTACATAAGCTGACACTCATGGGTCCTTTGAGTTTCATTCAGTGTGTGCGCCTGCGCACACAAGAGACTCAAAAGTCACAAAAAGGCCAACTCATCACATCCAATAATGGAGACAATGGCCTCGCCACCTGGAGGAGATGCAGCAAGTGCCTCTGGGAGAGAGACTCCTGGCTAAAACTGAACACTTGCCTGTGAGAGGTGAGCCAGGAATTGGTTTTTGTTTGTTTGTTTTTCTGCTGAACTATTCAGGGAGTTCTGCTAACAGTTCAGTGTTTGTAGAAGTTTTCCTAAAGCAACTCCCCCTCTTTTTTTTGCAACTGGTGAACAGGGACTGGGTGTTTGGAGTCTGCCAACGTGGGTCTCACCCTGCTCTGCCACTCTTTTCTTCATGAAAAGTTTTAATTGAATTGATGTCCACAAAGCTCTGAGCAGAGGGCTTGCCATCTAGTAGGCGCTCAATAAACTCAATAAACATTTGCTCCATTTCATTCCTAAAAGGTTATTGGCAAATTAAAAATGCATAAAACCACCAGCCATCTGTGTGCGGACTAAATGGGCATCTGGGCAGAGAAGACTTCCTCTAAATCAGTTTAGCTCAACTCCTGGCTCTAGGAAAGAGGGGCCACATGTGGGACACACAGAGGAGGGAAGCACCCAAGAGGGAAGACAGACGCGGCACAAGGTGTAGGACAGAAGGAGGGACGTCTCCAACCCGGCCCGGACCTGCTTGCTGAGGCTACAACACTAGACACTTCTCCTAAAAATGTCTTCATTTTTATTCCAAGACTTTAAATCTAGCATCTTCGTATTTTTTTTTTTTTTTTTTTTTGAGAGAGAGAAAATGTATCGGGAAGAGCATTATCTACATCACAAGGGAATGAATGGGTTTATCAGTTCCCAGAAGTAATTCACTGAAGGTGTGAGGACTGAAATAGACACATTAGATTTTCGGGCGCCAGTTCTGCCCTACATCTAAAAAAAAAAAGAGGGGGGTGGAATTTAAGGCTGATTTCCAATACATTTATTTCTTAGGGAGAAAAAGTCTCTGGAGCAGATGTGTAAACACACCAGTCCTCCCTGGAGGTGGGACCCAAAGCTCCTGGGGGATGGGAGAGTCTGCATCCAGAGAGACAACAGACGGCTCAGGCTCAGGGCCACATCCACACACGCACGGTCTGTGTGTGGCTACACGGCTGCTCAACACCTGGATGTCCCGGTCTCCTGACCTTCGCCCTAGCAATTTTGGTGTCAGTCTGGTGGCTTCAGTGGTCCAGCCTCAGCTTTGCTCTGAGGCTGAGCAGCTTGGAGAGGCCTCCTGGCACTGGCCTCCAGCCCTCCAGAGCGCTCCTCACGGGAGCCACCCAGATCTGGGGACTGCTGCCACTCATATTTACGCAAAGCAGCCATCGTATGCTAGAGCCCCCCCAGGAGCGGCTACATCTTCCTCCTCTGGGAGCTTGTTAGAAAAGTAGCACACTGGCCCCTCCCCAGACCCACTGAATCGGAATCTACATTTTTAATAAGATCCCCAGGTACTGTGCAGGCACAGGAGGTCTGACCAGTGCGGCCCTTGGTCAGTAGTTGGAGGCATCTGGCACAAGGGCATCCACCATTTGCATGCTTCCAAGTGCTTTCTCATCTTGAAAGCCTGATTCCTTCAGCACAGTCCTAATGTCTGGCTTTGATTGAAATCAGCTAGATCCAGGAAAAATGAATCCCCAGGGTCTTGGTCTCGGATGGTAGTGTCCAGTGATACTTCCAACCACTCTGCAATGATTATCCTAACCAGAAACGTCCGCAAATACATATTTTGAAAGGCAGTTACTAGCAAAAGTCTACTTTTTTTTTTTTTTTTAAAAAGGCAACTATAGGGCTGGGGTTGTGGCTCAGTGGCAGAGCACTTGCCTAGCATGTGTGAGGCACTGGGCTCAATCCTCAGCACCACATAAAAATAAATTAATAGAAAAAGGTATAAAAATACAATGACATTTTTAAAAGTCACCTATACATACACATATATGAAAGATACAGCTACAATGGTCCCTCATCCACTCAATAATCTGTAGCTCTGAACACGACACTGAACCAATATGTGCCTCCAAGAGGACCAGTGCCAGAGATTCACACCAGAGAGGGCAAAATATGCTGCGGGGGCGGGGGGGAGTTCTGCGCAGAAGGCTCCGCTGTTTCCCCATGTAATCACAGAGACAGAGCTATGGTACTTTAAAGTGCTACTTACTTATTTTTTTTTTTTTTGGTCCATTATGGGTATTCATTTTCCTGATTCTTTATTAACTTTTAGTTCCTTCCAGGCCATTAGCTGCCTTCTGCAAGGCTCACCCTTGGTCATCTGCCTGTCTATGTTTACATTCCTTTTTTCCATGACTTCAACTATGGCTTCAATTCAGCTGTGTCTCAGGTGTACACTGGAAGTATGGGTTCTAGGCTGGTCTCTGTCCCCACCCTGTCAAACGTCTATGAGATATCTCCACTCAGATCTCAGATGTCCCATCATTAGCTAAAAACACCACACCCCCAAGCAAAGACTCACCATCTCCCTCCCTCCTCCCATCCCGTCCCCAGTGATTGATGGGTCCTTTTATCTCCCTACATGCATTTCAGTCATGGTACCATCAATACTGCTCCAGAGAAAATGATGTCATTTTGTCTCTTCCAAGTTTTCAGCAGCTTCTCTCAGGTTTCTCTCAAGGTGCCTTTGGATCTGCCCTTTCTCCTCCATCCTCATACCCAGGCTCATCCACCTCTTTCCCACATTATTCCCAGAATACCTCAAAAATTTTCTGACCAGTGGCTTCCCTCATTATGAACATTCTAACCTCCAACCCTATCTTACAAGTCCCCGTTGGATCTTTATAAAGCATTAGACTTGTGTTCCAGGTAATGAGCTCTTTAGTTCTTCCCTATTCCAATTCCAGGCCTCCATCTAACCTTATCTCCCACTCCCCCCTAACACTTCATCCCTATTCTCCAAAGTCAAGTTTCCTCCTTGGCCCCCCAACCCCCCACCGTGCCATCCTTCTTCTTGAATGTCTTCTACAAACATTTGATTGTGCTTCTTTATCAGAAAAATATTTTTTAGCAGAAACAATCATCACCAGAAGAGTTACTTATTTATAAATGGTATGACTGCATGACAAAAGTAACACGTTCCATACATTTCACCTATATGAAAATTGACATTTTAAAAGGATAAACTAAATAACAGACAAGATGGAAGTTCAATTGTTTCCTTACCAAATGAATAATCTTGTCCTGGGCCTGGGGTCTAGTAGACATTCCACATAAGAAACTAGGAGCTAGACAAAATAGATTCACTCAGACCAGAGGAAGTAGCTCTTCCTCCATGAAACCTTATCTATTACTCCAAATGGAGGTCTCCTTTCCCGAGCTCTCAGAACCTTAAAATTACACGTACTAAATCATTTATATCATGTAGGCTTCACCAATAGTTTCAGTTTGATTAATTGAAGCTTGCATTTAGGATGCCAAAAATTTATAGATTTTTAGAATAATTCAATCCCTTAATTAAAAACATTACTGTCTTCCCCAAATCGCTTGGGTTGGGCTCCATTCAACTGCACAACATACTTTACAGGAAAACTCCATGTCTGACCGCAGTGTCATTTATCTCATTAAGTGTCATATGCACGGATCCCCATGGGTTGTAGGACTAATAACTTTCCCACTTTTTGGCTAATAAAACTTTTAGCATATTGCTTAACCTCACTCAAACTCGGTTCTCATTTAATTTATAAGACGAGGTAGAGGGAGAATTGTGTGACCTTTAAAAGAGACAACAGGCACAAATACTGAAATGACATACACATGTCAGATGTTACCATCACAATTACTCATTATACTATAAGCTATATAAAGTACATCTGAGACCTCGAAAATAATTGGTCTCCTATCTCTACTTTGAGATTTTTCTTTCTTTCTGCAAATGAACTATTTTATCTTCTCAATCTGATCTGTTCAGGTGGCACCACAGTGCTGCCTACCTGTGGGGCTTGAGGGTCTCATGGGCCTGAGTCTAAGTGGAGGCTCAGCCAGGCATTAGCTGTGGGCTCCTGGGTGTGTGTGTTCCTGAGTCATTGGAGCTTTTCTTCCCGCGGCCACCTGGGAATAGCGTTAATTTTATGGAACTCTCCTGCGCTTCTCAGGCTCTGATGACACGTGTCTGTAGAGCACCTTGCTCAGAACTCATGCCCCCAAATATGAATTTCTTTCCCGTCTTTCATCAGGTGCAAGAGAACTCAGTGAGATGTTCTTGTGAAAACATGGAATACTCTGAATTTTGATTTTCTTGTTGACTTGGGTTTCTCCCAGGCCTGCGGGCCATTTACAACATTAGAGAATTGTATTTTCTAGAAACACTTTTCTGTTGTTATGACTCGGGTGGGAGACAGAGCAAACAAAGGCTTTGTCCCCAATGCCTGTGTGTGCAGCCTGAGCTGGTCAGTCAACACTCTTCTTGCTCTGCCGTGGCCTCTAGGCTGCCTGTGGCCCCCAAGTCTAGAAGCATTTGGGGACAGGAAATGGAAAGGAGTTCTGTGAGATGCTTCACATGACTAAGTTTTTCCTGTGCTTCAAAATTCAAGCACTGGAAAAAAAAATCAACGACTAAAAGTTTTTAAAATCTGGTTTATAACTCATCTCCTTGGGGAGCTTTATCTAGCATGCCCTTGCCAGAGTGCCCTAATTCTAGGCTCCCACTTTTTAACTCCCCCATTTGAACTGTTAATTGAGATAATGCCAGCGAAAGCCTTTCAAAGTTTAAGTAGCTACACATATGTTAATTACCCTTCTGAAGGCATTTGTGTGCTTAACTATTCTTATCTTGTTTGTAAGGATCTCCTTTCCTAGCTATTGTGGATTGCAGACTGCTTAGGACAGAGACCAGCAGCATTACAGCGGGCCTCTCCTCCTCCCTCTTCCCTCCCAGGCGGCTCACCACCCCCAGAGCTGACAACCAGCTTGTCTTGGGCCTGCTCCCCAACTGCCAGGACCCGGGGCTGAAAAGAGTTCTTTTAAGTGTGGCTACATCCTCAGTCTTCTCTCTCAGCTCTTCCCCTCCCTGGGTCCTTAACCACTCAGTTTGTCTTTGCCCAAAGAATGGATAGATATTAATTCAGATATTAGGGGACCCCCCCCCAACACACACACACACACAAAAAAAAAAAACAAAACAAAAAAACAAAAGAAATAGAAAAGCTCCCAGACCACCACCAACAAAACTACTTGGTGTTTTAACAGGGAAATCAATTTTTAAAAGGAACTCCACTTTTATGGAAAAAAGGGATAAGCAGAACCCTCCAGAGCCAGGTATCAGATTTCCTTGCTGGAGATGGGGACTGGGGATGGTGAGCTCATTGCATCAGGGGCTTCGGCGAGCACCCTGTGGCTCAGAAGTGGGAGAGGGTCTAAGATTTCCTTTTGTCTATGGGCTGGTGTTTAAGGCTTTCTAAATGATGTGCCTGTGGACCCCTGTTACTTCAGGGCTCAGTAGCCTCCTGTTTGGGATTGCTTGAGCTTTCTTATATGCCTACTGCTCACCTCACGTCTTTATATGCCATTTAAACAGTACTGACGCTGACAAATATAACAGAGGGGAAGAAGTCCATACCCATAGCGATTGAAAACTCAAAATTCCTCTTGTTCCGCCCCCAAACACCAACACCGTCTCAAGACCCAAATCAATTTCTCATGATTAACAATGCTGATTTCATTTAGTCAATAGCGATATTATTCAAGTCTTTCAAAGTTGCGATTTTGTACCATGCGTTTTTGTGCACACACAAAGGTGTTCTAAACACATAGCAAGAGCCAGGGAGCCCAAGAGGTGTTTAACAAACACTTGTTGACTGATTGATGGAATATACTGATGGGGGCCGCCTTAGACAATGCATTCTTTGTCAAAACACTAAGGTGCATTGTTGAGTCCGATTTTATTACTGAGCATTTTTTGCCATATTGAGAGGGAGGGACGCTGCTAGAAAACTTATCCACCAGCCTCAGAGCTCATGTCAACAAAGAACCCCTGGGGCCTTACCTTTCAACCTGTTTTCCTGCTCAGCAACTCGAGGTAGGGACTAGTCTCTGTAAACAATGCTGTGCAGTTGGAGGCCACTATGTATCACTTTGACTCCTGATTAAGACTATACCACGGCTGCAGTGAACAATTTGTGCACATTTTCAAGAAGAAAACAAAAACTGAGTTGAGTAAATAACTAGAGAAAGAAAGAAAACAAACTATGTGTAAATGGTTGCAAGCCTGGCTAAGTCTTCCTGCTTCATTCTTCCAGGAGGCCCTTCCCGAAGCATGAAATACCAAGTTCCTTGCACTAAACAGAAGTGCACATCCACGTCCGTCCAACTCGTAGAACATTCTAGAAAGGATGCCTGGGCTCATGACCCTTCTCTTCTCTTTGCAGCCTCTTCCCTTCTCTTTCTGCTGGGGCTTCTGGCTGGCCCTGAGGCAGGTTTTGTGAAAAGGGAAAAAAGTCCTCTCCCATTTTCCTGCCATGCCCTTGGGGAGCCGTGCTCACCTGGCCTGACTTGACTGACAGTTTTCTTCAGGGGACTCATGCCTCTCTACCTTCCCATAATACCCCTCTCTTCCACTGCCCACCCGCTTCCTCTTCCTCGCTGCCAGATTTCTCTGGCTGATATGACATTGGTAAACGTTCCTGACCCAGCCAGTTCTGATGTGCAGCTACACCTGGAGATGTTAAAGGGCCCCAAACTATGTTTTCATCAACCAGCAGGACTTACAGTTAAATTAGAATCCTTTGCCCCTTGCAATGTCCCCCATCTATTCCAGTATTAATGCTGTTTTGCTATTTTGGAAAATGTAAACAAATCTTTATGTCTGTCTTCCCATCTTTTCCTCGTTATTCATAGCGTAGGAAGAAAGGAAGGGGGGGGGGGATTCAATCTTGAATGTTGAAAAATCCTTTCCTCCCTATTCTTGCTTGGAATCTTGAGTACCTGATCTTAAATTTCTATGGCGCTCCCCAAGCGCGGGACTGGCTGGTGGCCATGTGATATTGATTTGTTTTCACCATAGCAACAGCAAATTAAAACAACGAGCAGAAAGAAGGCAGGCTGTTAGGCAGTGAAACTACAGGACCAGTATATTTCACAAGCGTATTTTTCTCTGTTTTCTTTTTTATTCACTCCAGTTTCACAAATTTAATACAAAAGTCAGAGTAAAAATAGCACAAGATGCTTGGGGCACTCTGGGACCTATCATTGGAATAGTCTGGTGTGCTCGGTTTCCAGTATGCTAGACTAGATCAATGGAGAAAATGTAAACAACCATGCTCTGATTTCCTTGGAAATTTTATTTGTGGGTCTCAGGATAAATATCGATAGAGATTTTACAGGAGTACAGTGAAGGGCTGTATATATGACTGTGTAGGTTAATACCCCAAGGCGTTGCCAACAGTTCCTTAACACCAAGGTCTTGTCCTTTGGAACTTGAAATAGCTCATTGTGCCAAGAGACAGACAACTTTCTTTTTTGATACAAGGTCAAGGTCTCCTAAAGTGCTAGCATCAGGAAAGTACAGTAAGAATTATCCAGTTCTATTAACAGATGGAAATATTGAGGGAGGCACTTGCTTCAGGCGACATGAGTAGTGAGGAGGACACAAACTATCAGAGGGAACTCCAGCCAACTCCAGTGTGTTCCAGGCAAAATTATCTCTCTCCAGGCTTCTTAGTAAACACTACCTCCCCACCCCCCATCTCCACGACCAGGGTGCCACCTGTGACGTGGTGGGGTTAACAGTCCGCAGTATTGTTCTTTCCTTCCTTCCTTTGGGCCATCTGCCCTAGGACATGGCACTTTATCTATAAAAAGCATCTGTTCCCAACATCCCAACCAGCCTTGAACTTGGGGGTATAACCTGTATCCTAGATAATCGCTATAGGGGAACTGGCACTCCCCCTCTCCCCACAGGGGGGGACCGTCCACACAGGTGGCAGCACTGGCCTGCACCAAGGGGAAGTTAGGCCAGAAAAAAAGCTGAGCTGTGCTCCCCACCGCTTTCCACCAGCCAAGCCAGAACCCTGCAGAAAACCTGTGCTGACCGGCAGGTAGGAGAAGATGCCCTAGTTACCAGGGGGATGGGCTTAGGGTGCACAAAGGACAGGCTGAAACGCCAAGCCCTAACTCAGGTCCTGCCAACTGGGAGTTAGAATGTTCCTGGCCAGGACGTAGAGAAATATTCCTCTCCACGAGCTCGAAGAAAAGAACACACAGCAGAAATAGTTGGGGGATGACGTCAGAAGTTCTGGGCTAGTGTCCTGCACTTCTCCTTGAAAGTAAAAACAGTGGGTCTAGAAGAATCTACGTGGCATTGCCGTTATTTAAATGAGCACTGCCGCCCCTTCAAAAGAAGCAGGAGATCTGAAGAAACTTCCTCTTACGTAAAGATTATACCATGTCCCCCAGCCTTATATATTTTTTTAACTTATTGTCCCCCAAATGCACACAGTCCCCAATTAACAAACATCTTTCCACTTAACCTTTGTCTTTTAAAGAGACAGTAACGTTTCTTGAATAAGATTCATGGTGCTTAGGCAAGTCAGATTTTTTTTTCTTCTTCTTCTTCGCTCCAGTGCTTGCTAACTATTCTAAAAATGTTACACATTTATTGTAAACACATGCTTCCGAGGCCTAACAAAAAAGCACAGTTTCCTCATGCCTGGCAGAAATTTAAAACGGAAAAGGGCAGAAAGAATTCTTTAACAAACGTATCCTTTCCTTCTCCTGGGCCAAGTCTGTTAAAAATAAATCTTCTCCATCATTTCTCACTGCTGCTTCTCAGTAAGAAAGTTGATATGGTTCGGCACAGTGAAAACACGGCTTTAAAAGCTAGCCTGCTCTCATTAAATTATTCTGCTGGCTGTGTGTTCTCATTAAAAATGCATACAGATCAGATAATTGCAGTAAGCATTATTAACCCAGCTTTACTTTTGAATATAATGGTTCCACTTTTAAGCTGGAAACAAAGGCTCAGACACGCCAGGAAAAGAAATGTAAACACTGAACTACAGTATCGAAAACTTGCCAGAAAGCTACCTCTTGCTAGGTTGTTA
Organism: Marmota monax; assembly: GCF_021218885.2. Classification (NCBI taxonomy): domain Eukaryota; kingdom Metazoa; phylum Chordata; class Mammalia; order Rodentia; family Sciuridae; genus Marmota; species Marmota monax. The sequence goes on from NW_026693108.1 coordinate 13,408,748, forward strand.
GAAATGTGCCTTTGAAACTCGATTAAAGCTCAACATTGTAGAGCGAGGGAGGTCCCTCATTTCCAATAAATAGGCATATTTTTGGCCCAAACATTCCATCGATGATTATTTACCATGAAGTTTTGTTTTTTTTCCTCCCTTCATTCTTGATTGCAAGTCTGTTTTCAAATAAGATCAATGTGAACTTTATCTATTCTGGAGCTATAGTAATAGTAGCAAAGAATTTTTTTTTTTATAACAAGAATATAAGATTGCTTCTAAGATTTCAAATGGTTTCTAAAATACTCATAAATGGATCTATTCTTTGAATAAAAACTCGGTTTAATGCCTCACTCCTAACCGGCGGCATCGATTCAAGCTTTGCCATTTCTTTTTCTCAAATCAAAATGTTACGTAAAACTCCAGGGTTCCCTGCAAGTATCACATTTGAATTAGTGGAATCCGGTCTCTCAGGCTTCCCGAAGCAACACACATGGAATGCAGCATACTGCAGCAAACTCTTCAAACATTCAAAAAAAAAAAAATGGGGGGGGGGGGGTTCTCCTACCTTGTTTAGCTCTGCTTGTCCTTCCCATGTACAGTAACCCCGGGAACATCTGGCAGGATCAAGTGGCCGAGGCTTCTCCACTGCATCATGAGGAAGAAATTTCCATGCAAATGGTTCTCATTCCGTGTTTATTGTACTCTGGAAGCCGTCTGCCGTATCTGGAAAATTTTACCTTTAGATGATGAAGCAAAGACAGTCTAAACTCTGTTGCTGTAAGCTGCGGCCCTTCCTTCCGACAAACCCCGCCCCGCCGCGGCCGGCCAATCGGCGGCCAGATCGTCAGCCCTCCTCGTCTGAAGCTGGCCCTAATAGGATGACTGACACAGCAACACAGCACTTGCAGCGTCTGAAAACAGTGCATCCATACTGATGAAAGAGGAATTTCCCTCTCCGAAGAAAGCAATCATAGCACCAAGACAAAGTGGCACATAATTGGCAGAGCAGGGAGAGGGGTAGCTCAGGAAAACACGCTTGAAGACAGCCAGCCCGAAGCTCGGAGCTGCACCGTGATACTTTAGGGAACACGAAACTCCGCAGATTCAAAAGAAATCCGGGTTGTACCTGGAACTGAAGTCGGTACAGCATTTGACAAAGCGTGTGCGTGTGCGTGTGCGTGTGTGTGTGTATTTTCTTTCTTTTTTTTTTTTTAAGAAAAACAATTCAATGTCTGCATGGAAAGTAATACCTTATGGAACGTTTACATAGGATTTCCATGATTGAGGGAGAATGTGCTAAGCCCAAGCACACATTCAAAAATCAAAACATGCCTGTTCCCTTGCACACAGTTTTCCTGCACAACGTCTGTTATTGCAGTGGTTAATTACTGTAGCCCATATATCTTTCATCTAAGTTTTCAGACCACTGGGGACTTCAATTAGGGAATGCTGAACAATAAAAATTGATATCTACACATTACACTTTTTTTTTTTTTGCTAGGTACCCACGAGAGTTAGTTAGGTGTGCCTTAACTGTCTTAGGTGCCAGTTGATAAATACTGTGCATTGGCCCACATTGTCATTAATGAAATGAGGATTACAGGAAGGTGTTTATTGCTGACTACTCATGGTGTGTGATTCAAGGGACACCACCAAATACCTTGCCACAAAAGATGTTCCAGAAGGTGCTGGGGTTCTCTGAGATAAGTAAGAAAAGCAAAACAGAAGGGTTAGTTGGGTTATTTATTAATTTTTTCCAGTCAACAGCATTTCTGCATGCTTTCAAAACAAAAACAAAAACATATGGCATTCAGAAAACACAATAAGCACACATTTCCTTCCACTAAACACAACGTGTTTGAATTTTAAAAATTAAGTATGATGGTTCCATGACTCAACCAAGACAGGAACACAGCCCCTATTCATCTTAAAGGTTGAACCCGACACTATTTTTTTTTAAAACTAAGCAACTGTTTGGTGTATCTGGAATGTAATGGTTTCTTTTTATTTCACCAATTGCATCTTTAAAACACACCTTTTCATATGACTTGTGGGCTATTTTCTTTAATAGAATATCATGCTTTATTCCCCCTCGATTTTTATACTTAGAATTCTCTTTTTCATTCCCATATAAATTTGTCAAATATCATAACTTGCAGGCTTTCTCATACTATTTCTGGAAATTTAATTTAGCTCCATGGTCAAACAGGTAGAAAATTATTTAAAAATATCCACATAGTTAATAGTATACTTCATGCACGTAGATGATCTGAGGCTCAAGATCCCCTCTCCCCATCTCCCTTGCATTCTGACTTTGAAACCTCTTACCCTCTAATCTTAATCCTGAAACTTTAGTCATCTTTGTCCTCCATTCTCACCTCTAAGTCTTGTTCATTTTCTTCCCACCTAGTCCAGAAAGCTGACCTATAACCTGCATGATATGAATGCTAATTAATGGCCTCTGGGAATCCAGCCTCCTCAACCCTGAGCTGAGCTCCCGTGTTGCCAGACAGGTTTTCCTATGTCATGTAAAGTCATGTTCCTTTCAAATGCAAACCTTTCCATGTATTAAATCCAAATTATAGACTTTGAAGGTCCTTTATAATTGGGCCCTTCCCTTTTTTAGCCAATTTTTTCTCTTGTTTTCCTAAAGGAACTTTCTAGTGGAAAATTCTCTTCTTTCTTCCATCACGTCTTCCCTGTCCACAGTAGCTTCTCTGAGGTTCTCCTTTGGAAGACTGTTTAAAACCCTGAACCACACGGTCTGGTGTAGGTAGTTTGTCTGGGTTGATCTTCCCTTCTCAGAGGGCAAGTCTTGTGTAATATGTTAAGATAACATGCATCAAACATCTGTACAGTAGCTGGTACCTGATAAACGATCACCAAACGAAACTTTCCTTAGGTATTTCTCTACTGTTCATTGCATTTAGGAAGGTGCCCTGCACAAACTTGCTGGTTTTATGATTCCTATCTCAAGAATTGACATGATACTCAATTGCACACACACCAAAACCCTGCCAGTCTTTCTGGGTCCTCCTCCCCAACCACCACTTGAAATTCATTATCAAAGTCTGTCAAGTTCAACCCCTGAATGTTTGGAAATGCCTCCCCTTGCTCTACCAGTACAGTTTTGTCCAAGCAATCATTGCCATTTTCGGTGACTATTGGAACAGTCTCTTAGCTGGTCTCCTGAGCATATTCTTGACCTGCTGCAAGCCCTTTTGCACACTTTAGCCAGAATGGAAATTCAAAAATAAACATCTTATTTTTTTCCACACTCCTTTACTTAAACTTTATGATGGGCTGAATTGTGCTTCCCCCAATACCCCCCACCTCCAGTAGAGTTTGGATGTTCAAGTCATAACCCTGAGAAGATGGTATTTGGAGAGAGGGACTTTGGAGGAATTAGGTTTCCATGAGGTCATGAGAGTAGGGCCTTTGTGACGGGATTAATGTCTGTGTATGAAGAGACACTGAGGGCGGTCTCTTTCCATCAGAAGGACACAGTGAGAAGGTGGCCCTCACCAGGATGGGGATACAGTCCTCACCAGAACCTGACCATTCTGACCCCACCCCAGTCTCAGATGTCCAGTCTCCACAACTGTCAGAAAACAATTTTATGTTGTGTAAACCAACTAATGTATGGTGCAGAACATCCTTGGAATATCTTTGAGTGGCTCTTAAGGGAAAGATGACAGTTCTCCGCATGGCCCACAAGGCCCTGTTCCTTCTAGTCTCTGCCTACCTCTCCAGCCTGATCAGAAGCCGTTCTTCCCAGGGAACCCTTCCTGACCCACAAGATGAACTCAGGTCCACCTTGTTCTCTTGCAGTACCCTCCCCATATTGAAGTCTATAGCAGTGCTTCTCAAATTTTAATGTACATGAACCCACGCCCCCACCCCCAGGGATCTTGTTAAAATGCAGATCTAATCTCAGTAGTTCCTGGGTGGAGGCTGAGATTCTGCTTTTCTAACAAGCTCCCAGGTGATACGGATGCTGCTTGTCCATGGAGTACTCTTCAAATAGCAAGATCTGATAGATGCTGTTCACTTCAGAGCACTTGTTACAGGGTATGGTTACACATTAGTTTGGTTAATTATTTACTTACGGACTACCTTTCCAACCAGCTTGCCAGCATCAGAAGTCGCCGTTGTCTTCCAGCATTAATCTTCATGACCTGGCACATGGGAGATGGGAGGGGACAGTCTTTAACCAATGCATGTGAAATGAACAGCGGACGGACGCAGTGTACCTCGGGGCCAAACTGGACTTCTGTCTTTCTTTCTTCTTCTCCCCATCTTTCTCATCCTCTTCCTTTTCCTTCTTTCTTTCTTTTCGTAACTCACTGTAAGTTTCTTGAAACTCTGGAAAGAAGCTCAGTCTTTATTGAAGTTATAATATGCTACATAGAAAGAATTGTTGAGAAACAAACATAGAACGAATGTTGAGGAGATGATCAACTGTGTCTAAAGCCGAGGAGGGAGCCCGAGGAACAAAAAGACAACAACATTGGATTGGTCTAGTGACAGTCATCATTTATATTCTACAGGCTGACGGATTTCAGATCTTTCTCTTCACCTCTGGTCCCAATTCTTCACTTGAAGGTATCAGAGGTAACCCATCATCACCTGGTCTCTAACTGAAATAACTTTTTTCTTATACTGAAATGTGTTTCTCTTATATTTCCCATTCCAGAGAATGGAAACCACCATCATTGATGCCTAGCTCTGTCCCACGGTCTGTATCCAAATCCTCTGGAGTCTTCCTGTCAATCTTTTGAATCCATTCACCTTTCTTTGTCTTCACTTCTGTGTCCCTAATTCAAGCCCCCATTGGTTTTGCTCACTGCTTACCTCTCTGACCTCAGTCCAGCCCCTCAACTTCCACTCCACTCACCGTCCAGCACAGCAGGTCCCCATGATCTCCAAGGGGAATCCTCTGCCTAAGTTCCTTCTTGAGCTCCCTCCCTCCTACTGCGCGTGCAGGATGACTCAGCCAATTTTAGTCTCTGCAATGTGTCACGTCCTTACCAAGTTTGAGCCTGGATTCTCTTTTCCTGAAACATCTTCTTTTCCCTTGACACCCCTCTTGCCTCTTTCCACCCAATAATAGCCCATGTACCCACAGGGCCTCCTTCAGAGAGGCTTCCTTGACCACCACAACCCTTGATATTTGATTCACCAAAGCAGCCATCACAGAATATTATAAATGCGTCTTACTTGATGAGGTACCCCAATAGTCCCTGGGAGAAAACTGACCGCTCTTAGTCCTTATTGCATGCAGTTATGCAATAGCAGGCAACAGTTCCTTAACATGTTTCTTGGACAATTAGCTAGATAATGGCACCAGTGATAAAGGGCCAAAGACTGTCACAGGGCTCAAGCAAAAGATTGATAGTGAAGCTGTAGAAACGATGATGATGATGTGTATGTGTGTGTGTATGAGAGAGAGAGAGAGAGAGAGAGAGAGAGAGAGAGAGAGAGAGAGAGAGAGAGATGGGCAAAGAAGGGAAGGGAGAGGTAACCTAAAAGCTGAGAGTGAGGTACAGTTTTGAGATCTTCTCCGCAGTGGGCATACAAAGGTCAGCAAGCTTCCAGGCGAGGGAATCTTTGATGATGTTTAAATGGTGGGGCTTTCCAGAGAAACAAAGTCTCCCTTTGAGTGGAAAAGGAGAGGGATCTCAGAACAGATGGGAGTGTTTGACTTAGCAGAGGAGATGTCTAGGAAGGAGAAGGTTGTTTATAGCAAGGGAGACACGAGACGGGCAGGCAAGATGCAGATGGCCCGATCTGGGACGTTTCAGTCTTAGGGCTCCTTCCTCTCTCAATGTTATATTCTAGCTCGTGCCCCCTCCTTAGTCCTTGAGTATAGACTATTTTTTATTTTCAAGTATAAACCAGACTGTAAACCCCTTGAGGGAAGAGGTCTTTCTGTACCCTAGCTTTGCTAGCTCTGCTGAGTCAATTGTGGTTGATTGATTTCTATTTAGGATGCTGAAGAAAATTTACATACCTTAGAAGAGATTGGTATGTGTTTAATGTGAGGGTTGTTGAAATGCAGCAGGGAATAGAAAATTCGTTTTCTAATTGTCAGAAAAATTTATAAAGTTTTCTGTCAAATTTAAGAGAAGAAATGCTAACAGATTTCTAAATTTTCTTGAATAGTTTCAGGGGCAGAAGACTTTAGGGAAAATTAAGACTAAAGTTTTCTGGGTTAAGGAAAGTAGAATGAAATAAATGACAGAAACCATGTCCCTGAAGTCATGTCTGAGGAACCCCCTGCCCAGAAGGGGGCACACAGTAGGGCTCAGTACACATTAGCTTCGACCACCCCTCCTTGTAGTCCACGTCGCCATTACCCTTGGGTTTTAGAGTCCTAGTGAGATTCCACCGAAGAGGAATTAGTGTGTATTTGAAAAGAGGTAATGAACCAAGGTAGAGATTTTCTAACTTTCTTAGTTCACAGCTCTCTTGTAATTTTTTCATTGTATTCTCGGGCTAAAAGTAATATCTAACTATTCCCTTTACTAAACACTTCCGTGTTTATGTTTTAACAACTTAGTAGCTATTTGAAAAGCTAATACAAAATATTTTAAAGAAATAATTTAATTTCATCTTTAACCTCAATTAGCCATTAATGGATGGTGCCTGCCTATTGAACACCACATACAAAGCTCGAAGCTGGAAATCTGATTAGAACCACTACTCTCATTTCCTGTTCCATGCTGACTCTTTTTTTTGCATGGTACTTGCTTTTCATCTTAGCAACTGTTGAAATATAGCTTTGCAAAGATACCAAATATCATCAGAAAGAAGGCAATATGATTCTAACACAGAAATTGCAAGTTATCTTGAGCTCGTAGTTTGCACAGTGTCTGATAGATGTCAAGTATTGCCTTATTTCCCTCGAAAATGTAAAATATCCCATGGAAGCCCCGTCAGTTCATTGCAGCTTTCCAGAGTGCCTGATAGCACGATTTGGCAAATGTGGAACTGAGGCAAGAGCCCCTTTGGGTTGGGCAATGTCAGAGCTATGGTTGCATCATGCCTCTTGTCCTCAGGCCCAAGGGCATCTGAAGTTGCAGATCCTCAAATGCTCCAGTGGGTGCAGATAAAAAGCCAGGCTAGAGGTCACTGGACATGTCAAACCTGAAGCTGAGATCACTTAAAGTCTTACAAGCCTTTGGGATAAGGGTAAAACCTATAGTTCTTCAGAATTGCAAATGCCTGTGAGCCTAAGAAACAGCAAAATCAGGCAAGGAGCACGCTGGTCCTGCCAGCTATTATGGCCAAGGGAACTTGCTAGTGATCATTCACCTTTTAACATGGTGAATTATGATAATAAGTGCAGAAAGGAGGCATCAAGGAGTATGTTTCCTACGCTTCCTCGTCAATAGGACCACATGCATATTTCTTTGTAGCTCATCCCTGCTGTACTCTTAGGCTGTTTGGGGATCACCATGAATGGTTGGTTCACTTATTTTTCGGACCCTTGCCCTACAATATAGAATCAGACCTCCATCTCCATCCTCAAATGCTCCAGTGGGTGGAATGATTTCCCTCCTGGTGGATTACTGGAAGGATTGCTCCATCCATACCGTTTTGCTCATCTTCTCAGCAGAGGACCTGCTCAGCAGGGGTCCTGCAGCATCTGGATGGAAAGAGAACCACTCTCCTCGCTCTTCTGTAACACTTCCCCAAATGTGTAATCTACTTGGAACTTGTCTGTTTCCTACATAAGAGTGTAAGCAGCCCAAGGGCGGGAATCTTCATGTTTTATTTGTGGGTGCATCACAGTACCAGACACATACACTGGCTATCGTGATTTTTTTTAAATAAGCAAATCAAATGTGGGAGCACCAAAATATGATGCAGGAGGAGTAGGAGATTGCATTTGAGACACAAGGACAAGAATCAAAGCTGGAGGAACAGTCCCCAAGGGGCTTCCGAGGTTCATTAGAGCCAAGTGTTTGAAAATCAGAAAAGAGTCAAAAAGTCAAACTAGAGGGCAGCTTCGGTGTCACCAAACTGGGTGTTATTTCAGAGTCAGGTTTTTATGTTCCTTTGATGTTGGATGAACAGCCCAGATTCTTCGAAAGTGTCTTTAATAGGATAGGAATAACTTCTCTTCAAAAGGATCAGAAGTGAGTGGGTTGGAGGGGAAAAAAAATCTTAGTGAGATTATATATGGGCCCCTGTGGAGGTGAGAATATTGGCTGGAGGAGACCTTGTCATCTTGGAGTGGGAGTGGAGACATGAGAGAAACATAAAATGTGGCATGTGTCATCACAGCTGTGATAGCCAGTTTGCATTTTAAAAAGTGAATGTAGTGTTAGCCTGGCAGATGTGAGACCTTGGGTTTGATCCACAGCACTCAAAAAAAAAAAAAAAAAACGCAACTGATTTTGATTTTCTACAATATAATACTCCTTACTGAGCTTTGTCAACATTCTTTTTGTCAATTTATTTTTATTCTAATTTGTTATACATGGCAGCAGAATACATTTCAATTCATAGTACACCTAGAGAGCACAAATTTTCATGTCTCTGGTTATACTCAAAGTCGAGTCACACCATTCGTGTCTTCATACATATACTTAGGGTAATGATGACCATCAAATTCCACCATCTTTCCTACCCCCACTTCCCCTCCCTCCCCTTTGCCCTATCTAGAGTTCCTCCATTTCTCCCACGCTCCCTCCCCATCCCCATTATGGATCAGCATCCTCAGATCAGAGAAAACATTTAGTATTTGTTTTTTTTTTGGTATTGGCTAACTTCACTTAGCATAATATTCTACAACTCTATCCATTTACCTGCAAATGCCATGATTTTATTCTCTTTTAATCTGAGTAATATTCCATTGTGTATGTATATCACAGTTTCTTTATCCATTCATCTACTGAAGGGCATCTAGGTTGGCTCCACAGTTTAGCTATTATGAATTGTGCTGTGTCCCTGTAGTATGCTGTTTTTAAGTCCTTTGGGTATAGTCTGAGGAGAGGGACAGGGTCAAATGGTGGTTCCATTCCCAGATTTCCAAGGAAACTCTGTACTGTTTTCCATATTGGCTGCACCAGTTTGTAGATCCACCAGCAATGCATGAGTGTACCTTTTTCCCCACATCCTCGCCAACACTTATTGTATTTTGTCTTCATAATAGCTGCCATTCTGACTGGAGTGAGATGATATCTTAAAGTAGTTTTGATTTGCATTTCTTTAATTGCTAGAGATGATGAACATTTTTTTCATATATTTGTTGACTGATTGTATATCCTCCCCTGAGAAGTGTCTGTTCAGTTCCTCGGTCCATTTATTGATCGGGTTCTTTTTTGTTGTTTTTGTCTTATTTTTTTGGTGTTAAGATTTTTGAGTCCTTCATACACCCTGAAGATCAGTGCTCTATCTGATGTGCATCCTCTGTCAACACCCTTGTTCTCGTTTCCATCTCTTTCTGTTCTTCGAGGACTGCTACCCTAACCTCAACCCACTTGCCTTCGATCAGGATTTGTCCTACGCTCACAATATATTGCTCCCATCTGAGACCATCGAGATGATCTATCAAGGTAAGTGAGACACAGACCTGACCCCACAGAGCTCTTTGTATTACACAATGATCCCTGAAGGAAGATCTATGGGTGCTTGTCTCAAAGTGTCCTGAAGGAAAGGATCCATGGTAAGTAAGTTCAGAAATTAGAAATAAATCAATGTGTTTTTACTGAAGGACTTCTCAGACCTTCGATCCTAGGAACGAGCATCCTGAATCTCCAGGAAAGGGTGTGTAGCTCATGGTGTTGGAGGTTTACGAGGCCTGAGACTCTTTGGTTCATCTAACTAGTAGGGTGTACTGGTGGATAGTTTGGGGATGTCCTGGTCCAGATACATCATTCTTTTCTCTCTCTTTTTTTCTTTCTTTCCTTTTTATTGGGCCACATTCATACTGGCTAACCTCATTCAACTCAACATCTTTCTATTTGACACCATATTTCCTTACTTCACTGTGGTCCTCAGTGTTGACAGGAACTTGTGAGGCAGCTGCCACGACTCAACGTCTCTCTCTTCACTTCTTAGACTCCCAGTCATCCTGGAAGTCGCTGGGGCTCTGGCATATCTTGGCTGGACCAGTCTTCCCAGTCCTTCTCAGGCCCATCTTGGAGACCAGTTGCCCAGGCTTTCCTGACCAGCAGAGGGCTCCTGGTGGCTGGATAGTGACCTACACATGCAATTACCCTGGCAAATCTTAACCCGGCCTAAATCCTGTATTCCAAAGAAAACATCCACTTGTGGAAAATGTGTCCCTCCTCTTCTCCCTCCACCCAGTTCTACACATGACGAGTGCTTCCAGAAAGCTCCCCACAGGACTGGGAACAGGGGGAGCAATCTACTCATTAAACATTTGTGGAGTGATCACTGTGTGGAGCACGGTGTTGTCAGATGCATGATGCTATTATTATCCTAATTTCACATGCGAGAAAAGTGGTCTGAGTAATGACCTAGCTTTACTCAACGTGGTCAGTGGGGAAGCCAGTTGTCCCAGGCTGGCTGGCTTTGGAGTCCATACTCTTGATATGGACTAGCTCTAAGTAGAATAAACAAATTATATGACGAATTAGAAAGGGTGAGGTGTTCAGAAAAAAACAGAAAGAACATGTAGGACACAGGAAGTGACATTAAGTATCCCAAGCAGAGTTGGGAGGGAAGAGGGTGCTTGAATAGAGTGCCCTTCAGCAGAGATTTCCAGGGCCCAGGGCGTGCTCTGGGGATCTCTGGAGGAGCATGCTCTAAGCAGAAGACATAAAGCCCAGGAGCAGCCCTGGGAGACACTCCTGTGTGAGTGACCTTGGCCTCTAACTGTGTCACCAAGTGCCACCTCTTGTTCCTTACTGTTGCTGCTGGGTGCTGGCTGTAGTGATGGCAGAATCCATCCTTCAGAGCCATAAGGTGGTGGCGTCTGTCCTTCTTCCTTCACACCCAGGTCTCCTTACACTGCCTTTTCTCTGCCAGTGACATAAGGTTCCAGATCTTTCTTCTTTACCATCACATATTTTCCTATCTGCCTTCTCACTATATTCAAAAACAGTTAGCTTTTATCAGGTCCATCCATGAAATGATCTCATCCCGATATCCATTTAGATCCTTGCATATATTCTTGACAAATTAGAATTTCAAACTTACACAAAATGTTCTGAATATTCTCCCAAGGACATGTGTTATGTTTTGTAATAAAATTTTTATCTTTGTTTTTAAAATAATTTGTGCAAAGAGAAAGCATCTGGCTCTGTTGTATCTGCTTCAGGAAAAGGGATCATGTCATGGATATGTTCTTTACCAGAAATGGGCAATTACTGGAGAGAAAAACAGGTTCACCTTAGCAACAGCATCCTGATGCCGATGTCACCACCTTACATCATCTTGGTCTCGTGTCATTGCATTCTTTCTCTCAAATCTCCAACCACAGCTTTATAGACCTCTGCATCTAAAAGGCTTAACGAAAAGGAAGAAGTAACCATATTTAAATATTCACTGACTCATTTTCATCTTGAGCTCCATTAGCAGGGCCGGGTTCTACAGCAGCACAAAATGGGAATTGTTCTTTTTCTACTTTCTCCAGCGTGTGCTCTAGTTGTGCTTGTGCTCCGTCTCTCCCGAGCTGTTGCCCACACACCCCTGGGATTGGCAGCCCCTCCAACAAGCCTGATCACTTACAAATGCAATGATTTTATTTTGCAGAGTAGTCCAATCCTGAGACGATTACGGGGGAGATTACAATCACAGATCCTAGGGCTGGAAGGAATCTTTCTTTTTTATCTAGTTTCTAGCCCCCCACCCCTTTTATTTGAGGGCGAGGAAAGGGCAACATGATACTTAGCTTTTAGGAAAGACAGAAAAGATTGGGACTCCCTGGAAGTTTGTGGTTCCTGGGGACTTCAGTGAGGACTCTACAGGGTGTCAGATCATGTGCCAATGTCCTGTCCTCCCATTCCCTGCCACTCTTCCCGCCCCCACTTCTGCTTCACCTGCAGCCCAAGACCTCAGAACACTGCAGCCAGAAATCCACCCCGCAGCAGGAACTGGGCCGCCCCTCCCCCCACATAGAAGTTTAGAAGTTTTCATATTGGCATTGGCTTGAAAATAAATAACATTTAAACATTCACTGTGTAGAATCATTTTAGTTGTGTTTGTTTACAGTCATAAACATTTGTACCTATTGACTGGAAGATTTTCTATCAATGAATAGGAAAACTACCCACATACATATTACAGTTTGGCAAAATCAGACTCTGGGCTTTCAAGCCACAAGCTACTCGGCAAAGACAAAGGCTGCCCTGGGAGTCCTCATTACAAGCTCTCCACCAGGCCCCCAAAGTAATTTTAAAAGTTCTCAATTTACTGGATCCCTGTCTAAGAAACACGGATGATATTTTTAATCTATTTAAATCTTAAAAGTTATTTTTAACATAATTAAGCATTTATAACTTTGCTTTCTACATACATACTTTGAGTTATGTAACATCGCTGAGCTAATACTTTGGACTGTGCTTCAAAAAATTTACTGTAATCGGGATTTCACGTTTAAATATAAGAAAGGTTCCTTTTGGTTAGAAATAAATGAGCTTTTTTTTAAAAAATGTTGAAATTAGCCAATGATAGGATTGCCAAATTTGTAATAAAACCAAACAAAAAAACCCATACATTTGAGCTGAGGTGTAGCTCAGTGGTAAAGTGCTTACCTACTATGTGTAAGGCACTGGGTTTGATTCTCAGCACCACATATAAATAAATAAAATAAAGGTCCATTGACAACTAAAAAAATTTTTTTTAAAAACATATATTTTAGGAGATGGTCAATTAGTATACTTTTTTCCACGCTGAATCAACTAACAAGTATTTATTGCCTTAATTAGACTAACTGACACCCAAATAAGGATTCTGACACTGTCCTCAAGAGAGACGAAAGGACTGCCTAATTTATCTTTATGTCTGCAATATTGGAAGGATTATTAAGCATTCATTGTGTTCCCTTTTGCAAAGCACTTAATAGTGATTTATCACTTCATTCTCCGTCTGGGAGGCCACTTGCTTTGTCTTCATTGTACAAGTACAGAAACTGAGGCAGCCGAGCAGTCACGGTCCTGGGTCCCCGCAGAACCTAGTGGCTGAAGTGACATGGCCGAATTCTGAAACCTGAGAACCCATCAGACTCGGTTCACAGGCCTGGGCAGGAATCTGGCAAGTGGAATTCTGGGGGACTCCCTTGTTCACATGGAGGAAATAAAAAGAAAGGGGAGGGGTTTTCTTGGACACAGAAACACAGAGAACTTCCCGAAATTGTCTAAGGGAAATAGTCTAAAATTCCTGAAATAGTCTAAAAAAGATTTCCATTATCTAAATCATGTCTTTCAGGGATTTGAATTCATTTCTTGTGTCTTTTTAGGTGGTAGGGTGGTCAGTTTGGCTTTTTGTATTTATTTATTTATTAATAAATAAATTAAATAAATTTATTTATTTATTAAAATAAATCTGTTTGTTTGAAGGAAAAACGAGTTACAGTTTGACCAAGACAATACTTTGTCAGAAGCCATTCTTAGTTTATTCAGTTGCTTGGAGTTGATGTTCAAACCCACTATGCTATGGCCATGTAGGTTGTGTATCCATATTCCCTGGAAGTTATTGAAGTCCTAGTCAACATCCTTGGAGTGTGTGCATCTCTGGAGTTGTGCAGTACACAACCTGCTCACCTATACATATCTACTTAGTAATTTCAGATGAGGTTGGGACCAGTAGGTACTCTTAAGTGCTGGTCACAGACTTATCACTCTTGGATATTCTTTGTGTTTCTTCCCTAATTCTTTTCTAATTCTCCCTTTATTTTCTTATATCTTTCACAAGTTCCTGATCTACATGAATCTACTACAGAGACTTCTCAACGCTGCCTGTAATAGGGTAAGAACCAATGACTAGGGTTTCTATGTCCTATGAAATTGATAAATCCATGGATTAGCTTTTATATCTAGTACAAAAACAATCCAGTCCTATTGTACTATCTGGGCCAGGCTGCAGTCCCTCAGAAGGTTCACATTCTCTGCAAAAGGATCTGAAATGAGCTGTTCCACTCTCCAAGTCACAGGAGCCATACTGGGTCATTGAATCCTGCATTCATTAATTGGTACTTCCCAAGTCCAAAACTTCCCCGTAGTTTTTCCTGCTGGATACTGGTCCCATGGGACAATCTGGGGGAGATAATAAAGCATTCCCCTCTGGGTTTGCTTGGGAAATACTGTGTTGTCCACTTGGAGATTTGCAATGCACAGTAGTATATTAAAGGGTCTGAGAAATCATCCAAGAAATACCTTTCTAATACTATTTATCCCCAAACATTTTTTTGGTTACTCCTGTTAATGTGAAAAATGTACCTTCAGAAATGCTGGTCTACAGAAAACCAGGTCAACACACAGCCATTCTCTCAGGAGGTAAGTGCACCCTCTGCCCTCCCTCTGATTGGCAGGTGTTAGGAACCACCTGGAGAGCACAGCAAACCCACTGGAGGTTCCACTGTCTCTTCAGCTGTACGATGAGTTGGGTTTGCATGAGGTCTGCACACAGCGGAGGACAGGGGGGTCCAAGGGTCTAGAGAGAAGGCATGGAGCAGAGGGCAAAGGGACACAGCAGAGGGACAGAGGGCCCAAGGAAAGCAGACCTGCCCCCACTCTTGTTTTATGCAGCCCACTTTACATACGAGGGAACTGAGGCCCGTAGAGTTTCAATAACTTGTTCCAGTCCCACTACCAGTTTGGAGCACAGCTTTAACCCAAACCCATATTACCAACCACAAACCCCACCCTTTCCCCGGCTCCTTCCACTTGATCACACTGTCATTAATGTTACCATCGCCACAGAGCCATCTTTGCACTGGAGTTGAGCAGACTGCAACCCACCCTCATGTTCAAGTCCCATCTCTCCCACGTTAGCATGCAATGTTGCCCAGGCTCCCAGTCCCTAGAAGCCTTCGTGTCTGTAGTGGAGAAATAGCCATCCCCACAAGATTGTTTTTTTTTTTTGATGGAATTAAAGGACCCAGTGTTGAGAAAATAATAAATGCTCAATAAATATTGCCAATTGTTTTTATTACAACAATTTATGGGTTAATTCTCCTATTTTACAAGTTTTACAGGCAAGGCCTGCTTATTAACCGTCAGGCACTACTAGAGCCAAATGTAAAATATCCATCCCCTCCCTCTCCACTCCCATAGAGCTGAAGGATGGCTCGGGGAACTTCACGTGTGGAACATGAATCGCACACTCACCAAGTAGACCCTGACACCCGCAGCGGCTGTGTGGTGAGCACACAGAGAAAGAATCGGGCACAGATGTGGAAAATAGAAAATCCCCAAGTTTATTTCTTTCCTCACTCTGCTCTGAATACAGAAGCATGCAGACGGGTGGATTTTGCTGGGTCAAATGCTTTCTTGCTGATTCACTACTGTGGATACAATTGCTAGAGACAAAGGATGTTTCCTGAGCTCCACGGCCCTTCTCTAGCTACTCATCGGCTTCTATGTTGACTGATTTAATAGCTTTGATTCCCAGTCTCAGAAATAACTTTGTGCCTGTGTTTCATAGGAGTGGACTTATTAGTACTTTCCTGATGAGATTGATTGAATTCTTTACCTGAATTAGAAAACAAAGGAAAGTTAAAGTACAATATTCCCCAAATAGTTCCAATATTTCTACCTTTGCGTTCTGTCTTTTGTCTTAACAAATTTGATTAAATTTAAAATTAAAATTTAATGATGGTAATGCACTGAATACATCAATATATTTTGATGACATTACCGCAGCGCAGTGTTGAATTTTGTATTCTATCTGGGTCAGCTATGTAAATCGACAACATTAATGAGCTTTTATTAAATCATCTTAGTAAAAGCTCCACTGTCTTAACTGTTTACTTAATTCTACAGCCAACAAAAAACAGCTGTCACCTTCTGACAGATCTTATTCAGAATGAGAGTCTTCTTCTTACAGGGGGGAAAATTTGATGTAAGCTGTAATCCAACAGTGATGTCATATTTAGAGTCCACAAAATGGACGCTGTTATAAAATTCAGGCCTTATAGATCCCACCTTGCTGTTAGAGAAACAGGAATGAGGGGAAGAAGTTCAAGGGGAATGCTGTGCTTCTGTCATTTGTTTTATATACAGAGTGTTACTCTGCAGAGAGCACGGAATTACTTATAGACATCTGCACTGACTTGGGGGATCCAACCCCTGAGAAAATTTTGAGCCAGACTGACATAGCTAGGCAGCAACCCACTTCCTGCTCCTGAACAAGAAATGTTCCCTAGGTAAGTTGATATATCACTTAATGGCTACATAATTAATACATTTTTCAACATTGTTAAGATAGCATAGGTTTTTTTCCACCCCTAAACAGTAAGTTTAAACAGCATATTCAAATAAAGTCTGGCACACACACACACACACACACACACAAAATAAACTCCTGTATTCAAGAAACAAGACCAGGAGTTCCTCGTATCGGTATACTTTGCTAACTGCTTGGTTTATTTATATGCACTTAGCTGAATAAAATTATCTTCTTTTGAAATTACTATGTAAATATTTATTTATTTTATAATGCTTTCTTTTATTGCTTCCTCAATTTTGCAGTGCAGGGATAGAACCAGCTCCTTGCTCATGCTGGGGAAGTGCTCTACCACTGAGCTCTATCCCCACTCTGATTTTGCAAATATTTTAAATGGAGGTTTAAAAAAATATAACAAAATTAACTTAAATAGTTGTTTTAATATTTGAGATAAGCCTTTCCCTAAGCCATTTAATAACTGACCAAGGTACCAAATCCAAGGCTAGACCCTGAAACTCTAAACGCTATGGACAAACTCCGAGGGCCCTGACAAACACCAGCCCTCATCCCACCTGTGTGTCTTTTGTGTGAAAGTGGGACTTACTGCACTGCCAAGGTGACCTTCTGATTGGGGGCTACAGAAGAAGGGCACGTGGCAATTTCTACCATATGGCATATGCATCATTGTGGCTAACATCTGAGATAAATCAGACCCTTAGCCAGATGGCTAGAACTCAGGAGACAGACCCAGGTGGCCAGGAGAGGGACCGGCCTTGGCAGGTAAGACCCAGCGAGCTGTTTGGGTTACTATAGCTCTGTAGCATGTTTTCAAGTCAGGTGTGGGGAAACCTCCAGATTTGTTCTTTTCTCAGAATTTCTTTGGCTTTGGGACATATTTTGTGGTTCCATATGCATTTTATGTTTTTTGTTTCTTTGTTTACTTTTGTGAAGAAGTCCATTGGATGTTTTATAGTGATTGAATTTGTAGATCACTTTGGGTAAAAAAGGAATATTTTAATATTTACTCTTCTAATCTATGAATGAAGAATGTCTTTCCCTTGTTTGGTATCATCTTCAATAGCTTATATCAGAGTTTGATAATTTTCATTGTAGGTATATTTTATCTCCTTGATTAAATTTATCCTTAGGTCTTTTGCTTTTTGGAAATTATTATAAATGAGATTTCTATCTTGATTTCTTTTTTGGCTGGTGCATTATTGGTATCTGGAAATGCTACTAATTTTTGTATGTTGATCTTGTAGCCTGCAACTTTACTGAATCTGTTTATCATTCTAATGGGGTGTTGGTTTTGGCAGAGTATTTATGTTTTCCTACATATAAGATTGTGTTATCTACAAACAGGAATAATTTGAGTTCCTCCTTTCCAACTTGGATGCTCTTTATTTCTCTCTATTGCCTAGTTGCTCTGGCTAGGACTTCTAGAACTATGTTGAATAAAAGTGGTAAAAGTGTAATTCTTTATCTTGCTCCATATTTTAGAGAAAATGCTTTCAACTTTACCCCATTTCATATGAGGTTATCTGTGTGTTTGTCATGTATAGCCTTCATGATGATGTACATGTTCTTTCTATACCTAATATTTTAAGAGTGTTTATCAAAAAGGGATATTGAAAAATATGAATGATCTACATCTGGTAATTATAAGTTTTGTACTTTTGCACTTTTTTTTCATGTGGGTTCCTTCATTCACTCATCCGTCATTCAATCAAACAGATATTTATCTAATACCAACTATGTACCAGGCAGTGTTCTGGGCATTGGGGATCTATTAAATAATAAAACAGACACAAATACTTATCTTTATGCAGGAGGAGGAGATTGATAATTAACTAAGTGACTAAATAAGTTAAATGGTGGTTAAAACATGATGAAAATCAGAAGGCCAGGCACGGTGGTGCATGCCTGTAATCCCAGCAGCTCAGGAGGATCATGGGTTCAAAGCCAACCTCAGCAATTTAACAAGGCGCTAAGCAACTCAGTAAGACCCTGTCTCTAAATAAAATATTTTAAAAAGGGGTGGGGATTGGCTTAGTGGTTAAGCGCCTCTGGGCTCAATCCTTGGCGCACACACACACACAAAATTAATGTAGAAGAGTAAAGCAGAGAAAAAGGATAATGAATGAAGGGTCAGTTATGGCACCAATCTGTTGTCGGGGGATGATGCTACACCAAGATTGAATCTGCCAAACATGAAGAAGAAGTAAGGAAGCAAGTCTCCAAAGGACCTGAGGGAACAGTTTTTTGGATGGAGGAAATGGCAAGATCTTGAGGTAGAGGAGTTCTTATTCTTACCTGAGCACGAAAGGGTGGAGGTGGAAGTGGTAGGAGAAGAAGTCAGACAAGTAAATGGTAGAGATGGCCAGTGGTGTTCCAAGCAGTGCACAGACCCAGGTAGTTTAGACTTTGGTCTCTGTTTCAGGGTTGTTAATCTGTATACATTTAACAACCAGTACGTGAATTAGCAATGCCAGGATCTGTTTCCACATCCATACATTCATCAGTATTTAAAATGGACACTGGAAAAATTCTGAGGAGCCCCCAAAATGTCTTCTGCAAAGCAATGGGTCTCCACCTTTGAATTTGCAAGTGGTGGATACTATGAATCCAGTGTTAAGAGCTTCAATTCTGGCTGAAGGCCTACTTTCCTATCTCCAGCATAGCCCTGTAGACAGGTACTTCAGTTCTATCCATCACTCTAACTGCATCACTTAACCATGGAGCAAGGACAAGAAGCTCAGGGGTGGAAGCCAAAGTGCAGAGTCGGAAGAGGAGTCAGAGAGGGTGGGTAGGAGCCATTTCTTTGGCAAAGAGTAAAACCTACTGGCTGTGTCAGATGACCCATCGTCCAGCCTGAGTCAGCTCCACTGATGATGCTTGCTTCTCTGCTGAGTGTGGGACACCGTGTTGCTTTGATTTGGTAACAGTTTGTCTTTATAATCAACAGCACTCACTGCCTTTCTTTTCCACTCTGCCATTGAACTCTTTGACTTCCTCGTTCATGCTGTCTGAAGACTTCAGTGAGCACTCTTTCTAGCTCCAAATCTACAATAATGGCATTCACTTCTTTTACTTATTTAATAATTTTGTCTTGAACATTGCAATAGGAGTGGGGAGGACCAGAATGCCTTAGGGTTGTGGCACCTTTTCAGATGACAATAACAAGTAAATTTGATTACAGAAGTATCAAGGGCTGTTTTGAGGACTTTACATGTATTATTGCATTTAATTTTTACCATAATACAAGGAGGTATTTTACAGCTGTCATATCCATAAAGAGCTAGTAAGTGGCAGATGTGATTCAAATCCCTGACTCAAATCTCATTCATAGCCAGGTGTCTGTAATTCCAGTGGCTCAGGAGGTTGAAGCAGGAGGATCTCAAATTCAAAGCCAGCCTCAGCAACTTAGCAAGGCCCTAAGCAACTTAGTGAGACCCTGTGTCAGAAATAAAAATAAATAAAAGGGTTGGGGATGTGGCTCAGTGGTTAAACGTTTCTGGGTTCAATCCCTGGTACAAAACAAATAAACAACTCACACTTATACCACCACCTAGTTCTCCAGTGGCAGTGTTTTTTAAAGTTAACTTTTTGTTATGGAAAATGCTGAATATACAGAAGTAGTAAGAATAGAATAATAAGTTCTTTTCTATGTATCACCCAGTCTCAATAATTTATCACATAAGGCTAGTCCTGCTTCATCTATTTCCCTCCCAGCACAACAGCACTATTTTGAAGTAAATGCAAGATATCAGATCACATCATTTGTAAACATCTCAGTGTGTGTTTCTAAAAGAGAACTTGAACAAAAAATACAATCACAATGCCATTATCTCATCTAAAAGTATTAACAATAATTCATTAAAAGGCTCCAGTGTTGACTATCCAGTCTTAAGTTGTGGTTTAACTACAAGGCCATAATTTTGTAGGCACAGTATGATTTTTTACAGATGAAAAAATAAATCTAGCAACCCACTAATCACATCATTTGTATTCCAGCATTACACTTCAATCATGCTCGTTTTGATCAATTGAGACAATTTTGCATGCAAGTTGGCCTTATACTTCTCCATGTGGCATAGTAGGAGTGACAGTGTTCAGAAAGGCCAGGTTCCAGTTTTGGATCCTGTGCTTAAGTGGATCACTCAAACCCTTAACAGCCTTTGGTTTCCTTTATATATGAAGGGGTTTGAATTATCAATAATTTATCATTGAAAAATTTCAAATTCTAGAACTTTCTGAAGACAGCAATTTCAAAATATCTTCTCCTAAAGCCTAAAGTTATTTTCTTTAATAAGTAAAACTTCTTTAGTGGACAAACCTTTCTAGATTTGAAGAGGTAAAAGTGTGGATTTAAAAAGGAATAAGAGGCAAATGGTTTCAAAACAGCCCCTTCCTCCTGGATGCGTTATCTGTCCATCCTCCAACCCCCAGTCCATTTATCCGTTCACGCATCTGTGTGCCTACCTGTACCTCCGTATCACGATGCAGGTCTAAAGATAAAGAAATGATTATTTCTCACAGAACACACAACAGCCAAGCACGTAAAGCATAACCCTATAAGTATGATTGATTTGCCATGCAATAAGAGGGAAAGAAGAAAAAGAATTAATTGCAAGCTCAGATGAGAATCAGACAGGAGGCCTTGTGTGTGTCTGAAGATAAGATGGTCTTTGAAGTTCCACTTTTCTTCTCCTGTGCAGATGACTGACCCCCAGCCTCATTTCACCAAGAAGAAAGTGGTAGATCATTAAAAGCTCATCACTCAAGGACTTCAAGGAAGAAGGGCTTTCGAGGAAAGGTCTCCCCCCCCCACACACTTTCTAGTCCATTAGCCTAATGAGCGAGAGAAGAGAAATAATCTCAGACAGAAGAGTCTGAGGTCATAAGTAGGGAAGAAAGGATAAGGGTGGATGATGGATAATGAACTTTCATAAACAAAGGAGAAGCTTTAAAGGAAATAAGTAAGAACTCAGTACAGCAGGGCTCTGGGTGGCAGGTCAGGCAGCCCAGGATCTCCGAGGAGGTATTTAGTCCACCTCCTTCAGGCGCCTGAATTTGCCTCCAGGAACAGAGGGCAGGGCAACATGCTTCCTGAGCAATTCTGCAGTGCAACTGGCTATTTAGTTGAAAACACTCCACAATAGCGCCATTCATCTTTTGGTGGTGTCTGTGGGTGCTAGGATATTAAATAAGATTCTCGAATGCAAGCAATGTTTGAGGGATTAAGTAAATGGCAAGTTTTAAAGAGATACAGCTCTTAGAAATCGTTTGCAGTCAAATCATGAATAAATGTAGCTCAGAATTTTCTGTGGTCTAATGTTGATTGGTATTCTCTACAGAGCAATGAGTTATACAATGCAAATATTATGAGTAGGAATTTTTACAACAGTGGTGTATCAATTTGAGGAAGCTGGTACTATGTCTTGCCAGGTTCCTTTTCTTGTACGATTCTAGGTTAGCTGGCCACAAGAGGCATTTGACATGAGGTATGGAACGGACCATCTGTCCTATACTCTGAAGGTCGGTGCAGAGCTCCAGGCACGGTGGCAGATTGTGAGCATCATGGCTGATCTGCTGGCTGGCTCCTTGCTGTGAGTCAGCATTCCAACTCATCTCTCCTCCAGCTCCCACAAGATCTGCTTCTTCAGCTTCTCGAAGGCCCTGAGCAGGTATGTGTGAAAGTCTGTGCCCAAAGGTACCAGATTCTGCAGCATACCCCATAGCACTGGGGCTGTAAGTACTGAGAGACGGATGCAGACTCCAGTTTGTCTTTCAGGTTCCAGTTGACCCTGTAGAACCCTTGTTTGTCAATGTAGCTTCCACTTGCCCTTGACTCAGCCACATCCAGCTTTCTTCTCCATTACCCATGTGGCAGACACAAAGTCTCCACACTTCAGGTCCACAGTAGGCACAGAGCCAACAGCCTGCAGAGGTTCCCCTCCGAGCTCCCAGGATTGCATAAACGTCTTACGCCTATGACTCCCTTAGATTATATCAGACAGCAGTTCTGCTTCTTGATCAAGCTTTGATGGAGATAACAATCTTATGACATAGAAAATGTATTCAGAACTGAAACTCATTCAATGCATGAGGGAAAAATATCCTCCAAATTCACATAAATGGTCCCCAAGTTGGCAAATGGTTTGAATACTGAATGTAAAATTGTACTCAAAGTTTGTACTTAAAATTCCTCAGTGCACCAAGATAACTATTAATTTATATTCTTTCCATGAAAAGATCAAGAATAAAATAATTCTAGAGGCTCTTAAGTTTTTTTGACCATTACTGAGCTGGAAGATAAACATAGATTTGGAACTTGGTTGTGTATTTTTATCTTACCAACCATAAATAAAGTTTCAAAATGAAAAGAAACAAAGTCAGGAAGAAATGTACAGAAACCGTTCATTAAGAGTTTAGCCAACAATTCCAGGCACTTGCATTGCCTTGACAACTTGAATTTTTGTAGGCTTCCCCTTGGTGCCATGCCTGAAATCCACATCCGCATTTCCACACGTCTGGTAGATGAATGCCGCTGAATATTCCATCCGAGTCTCATCCGCAGGCTCAACTTTTTAACATTCCCTCACCTTTGAGTAAATATGTCCTTTCCCTTGCCTTTCCAATGTCTGTGAACAGCAGAAATGGTTGTGCATCATTGTCTGTGGCCTCTACGCATCAAATGCCCTTCTCATGTCTGCAAGTGCCATCCCACCTCAGGAGACTTCCCTGGTCTTGCAGCTCTGATGAAGGCTTGACCTAGGCCATTCCCATCAGTTGAACTGGGCAAGATTTCCACTTAGAGGACACTAATGGACCAGAGGAGGTACCGTTCAGAACTCACTTTCTGGCAAATGTGGCAGTTGAATGCTTTCTGCCTACAGGAAGCCATGGTAGAGGTTCTGGCTTCCGCTGCCTGGTTGGGAGGTATGAATTATGTCTCTTCTCCATGGCAACAGATGGGGCCTTGCAGTCGGCTCTGCACTGCTCCTACTACCAAGTCTGCAAACCTGACTCTCTGGGCATTCTGCAGTGTTGATGAGGTAGGTAGATAGAGTTAATAGCTTAATCCAGATAGTAAAGACTCTCATACTTGTAATTAAAAACATCGACTGACTGAAGGTATGCAGGAAAAATATATTAACATTTTCTTCAATTCTAAGTAATTGCAAGATCCGAGTCCTATTGCACTGCCACATCTATGTGCAAAATGACCCGAGAACTTGTCTTCTTCTTTCTATCCCAATGTCACTATCATAGGGAGGCTCAGAAAATAGCTGAAAGGGAGCTTTCTATATGTCAGAACAGCCTGAGCTTTTTATATGTAACAGCTAATTTAATCTTGACAGGAACTCTGTGACGGAGGTACCAGTCTTAACTCCAGGCAGCAGATGAGAGGAGTGGGGTCTTGAAGAGATTTCACACAACTTGCTAGATTCTTGCAGACCTGGGGCTGGAGCAGATTTTTAAAATTTTAAATCCAGGGTGGAGCATGTACAGGGCTGCTTAACCCTTCCTTCAAACAGACTGATGTTTGTCAAATATTCCCATCCTGTCACCCATGTCACACTCCTGCTTGATACCTTCAATGACTTGTTAGTGCCTTTGGATAAAGACCACACCTGTGGCCACCACTGAAGGTCCTCAAGGGTCTGGCCACACTATCTCCATTTCATCCTTTGCCTTATGTCCCTTCTGTGTGGCCACAAAAGTAAAAAGATCAGGCCATTCTGCCCTTCACAGGGGCATCCCGTGTTTCCCCACCTCTGGGGACTGACTTCCTTGGGTCTCTACACCCACAGGAGCTCCCCAGCTTTTGCTTATTGAACAACATCTACCTTGTGTCAAGTTTGCCTCAGGCGCCAGGCTCCGGGGGAACAGGACACCAACCATCCCCTCCAAGCCACCTGTTAACCCCAGGAAACAGGCCTCCACTCAGGAAAATGGAGTCTCCAACAGGAATTCTGCGTTCAGCGATGGTCTTCTAGGCACAGCTGTCTTCGTTCATTCCACAGATATTTCCTAAGTGTTTTAGTTAACTTTTTCATTGCTGGGACCTAAAGATCTGACAAGAACAATACAGAGGAGGAACAGTTCATTTTGACTCATGGTTTCCAAGGTTCAGTCTGTGGTTGGTCGACTCCATAGCTCTGGGCCCAAGGTAAGGCAGAGCATCATGGCAGAAGGGTGTGGTACAGGGCGGCAGCTCAGGACATGGCCACCAGAAACAGAGAGAGAGAAAGCGAGAGGGGTGGTGGACACACACACACACACACACACACACACAGAGGAGGGGATTGAGAGAGGGGGCTGGGAGGGAGCTTGGCTCACCAGGGACAAAATATAAACCCGACAGGCATGTCCCTGGTGACCTGTCTTCTCCATCACACTGTACCTGCCTGCAGTTACCCCCCAGGTCTTTATCAGTGAGTCCAGTGATCAGGTTACAACTCTATGATTGTAATCAGTTTTCCTCCGAGCCTTCCTGCATTGCTCACACGTGAACTTTTGGAGGCCACCTCATATCCAAACTGTAACGCTCAGCAGCGCCTCTGTGCCAGGCGTGGACCTTGACGCTGGAGACTCAGCAAGAAGCACACAGGTGCAGCCTCTGTCCTCAGGGAGGCCACATTCTAGTGGCGGAGGAATCAGAGGGCAGTGCAGGTGGCGACATGTGGTGTGGCCAGAGCAGCCGTGGAGGAAACAGATAGTCAGGAACGGCCCCAGGAATGGCCCCCTTTTCAAAAGGGGGGGGGGTGGGCTTTCTGACAAGGTGGTCCTTGAGTAGAGACATGAAAGAAGTAAGGGGCCTGGTAACTGGGTCTCTGGAGGGTGGGAACCCAGGAAGAGAGAATGGCATATGCCAAGGCCGGCGGCAGAGGAGGCCAGGCTCACCCCAGGCACAGCCAGGAACCAGGGGCCAGAGCACTCGGGCCTGGGGAGGGGAGAAGTGGCTGAGGTCAGAGAGGCGGCAGGCAGACCCCCCGGAGCCCCACCAGCAGCCTGCAAGCTCCCTTCCTGGGAAGCCACTGGAGGCTTGGAAGCAGAAGAATGTCTGACCTGACACTCACGTTAACAGAAGATGGGAAGCAACTGGCAGGTGATTGTAGCAGTGGCCCCAGGACAGGTGACTTGGGCCAGTGGAAGAGCAGGGGAGATGGCAGAAAAAGTGGAGGGTCTGCGTATATTTTGGAGATAGATCCAACAGGTCTTTCTGAAGGGTTGTTGTGGGATTGAGAGAAAGAGGGAAGCCAGGGGTGGTTCCCACGATTTGGGCCTGAATACTTGGAAGGATGGAGCTGCCATTTACCGACTTGGGAAGGACCATGGGAGAAGACTAGCAGAGGGGCACAGACGGGTCAAGTATGAAGGTTAAAATCACGCAGGGTCTCGGGTGCTGTATTAGGGTTGTCCAGGGAATCGGAACTAACAGGGGGCGTGCGCATGCGAGGGTGTATAGACTGGTTATCAGGCATTCGCTCACATGATTGTGGAGGCTGAGAAGCCCCAAGATCTGCTGTCTGAGCTCTGAGTTGAAGGCCCAGGAGAGCCCATAGTATAGTTCCTGTCTGAATGTCGGCAGACCTGAGACCCAGGAAGAGCTGATGTTTTAGTTCAAGTATGAAGGCAGGAAAAAAAATCAACATTATTGTTTGAAGAGCATCGGTCAGGAGCATTTCCTCTGTCTTGGGTAGGTCAGCCATTTGTTCTATTTGTTCCTTCAACTGATTGGATGAGGCCCACCCACATTATGGAGAGCTATTGGCTCTACTAAGACTTCTGAGTTACATAGTAATCACATCCCGAAAACTCTGCACAGCAATAATTAGAATGAGGATTGCCCAAATATCTGTGCAGTTTATGGTTCAGTCAAGAGGATACATAAAATTAACTATCCCAGGCAACCTAATATGCATCTGAAGTTCAGCAGAGATACCATTCTGCAAGTCTCCTTTACACTAAAACCTTCCTGATATGAGGATCTGAATTTTCTAAGGACTTGTATCTAACATAGAATTAAGAACTCCATACACAACCACAAAAAGGGTGGGAAAAAACCTAAGGATAAAAATCAGGCAAATGTTTAAGTAGTTAATAGCCTTAACTAGTATAATTGGATCCCAAATATCCAATAATATTATTCTCTAGAGAAACATTACATTACCGAAATCAAAATTAGGGGAGTTGTAAATACTTCAAATAAAGTAGTAGTGCATTTGTAGATCAAAGAACACAAACACACCGTCCATGTGATTTTTATCAAGAGAATTAAATGCTAGAAAGAAAACATAGAAAATGAGCACAACTGGCGGAAAAATTAACTAATGAAAAACCGCTTGAACAAATGGAAAACTCTCTGGGGCAAATTAAAGAAAAACAGTTGTGGCAGAAAACTTTCGAGAGATTATCAATATTGTTCCAGGAAAATGAATAAACATAAAGCCGAACTCGAAACACTAATGGAATAAACATAGAAGCTCAATAACTAGGAAATAGAAATCATCTTTTAACCAGGGATGTGTAATGAATAATCTCACTCTAAAAATAAGAAATATATTGTAGAGATTATGAATTTATTTCTCAGTTTGTTTTGACTTCATGTAGCATATAAGGCAGAGTAATTGTACATGCAAAGAACGATAATAATTTTTGAATAAAAATAGAAATACGATAGCAAGACAATTCATCTACCTAAGAAATACAGTATATCTGTTCCTCAAACTAGAGAAAAACCTTTAGCTGAGTTTACAAATAGGAGAGTTAATATGGAAGGCATCTGACCTGCCTCATCAAGTAGCAGACTGGGTAATCAGTGTCTTTTGAGGTTCTGTGACTTTGCTTTTTAATTTGCAGTATCACAGAAAGCAATTTCCTGGCATTCCACAGTCTAGCTCTAGGGTCAAAGTAATTGGTGACCCTTGGTCTTTGTAAACAATCTGAATAACAAAGATCACAAAAGAGACTTTAGAGGGACGGTCAATTTAAATTGCATCTTTCTAAGCTGCTGATTCTCAAAGATGGGTCTTCAGAACAGTATGATGGCAAAAAGATGTCTTGGAAATGGAGAAGATTTGGGAAAAACTGTGGAGGGGCGTCATGGTCACTGGAACTGTGGCTGTAGGCTGGTTAATGTCCTTTTGTCTCCCCCTCGCCCCTACATTTCTGTGCCCAGTTTGTCCTCTATGGGCTGAATCACCTGGGCAGCCAGGTTTCCTCTTCCTTTTTGAGTCTCATTTCTGGAAGTCACTGTGACCCTCCATAGCTCTAGCTGTCACCATGGGCCTTTCCACCATGATTCCAGTGCAGCTTCATCCCTCCCCTCTTTAGACCTAAAGCTTCCTACTGTGGCTAATGTCTAGGTGCCGAGAGATCTCTTAAAGGTTGGCTTTACCCTGTTTACCCCTCTGTAGTACCTTCCGTAAAGTCTTCAGAACCAGCTCAAGTGGACTCCGCTTCCCTGAGTGACACAAGAGTGTGAAATAATTTTTAAATGGCCGAGAAAAAATTGAAGGGTATGGAC
This sequence comes from Marmota monax, assembly GCF_021218885.2. NCBI lineage: Eukaryota > Metazoa > Chordata > Mammalia > Rodentia > Sciuridae > Marmota > Marmota monax. Next base: position 13,436,628 of record NW_026693108.1, read on the forward strand.
TGTGTAGTGTCATCATCCACAGAATACCTTTTATGGTGCTCCAAATGTAGCCCAATCTTAATATCTCTGCATGGAAATTATAGGTTGTGGGTAAAGGTATTGATTTCCTCTATCAGTGAACCCGCCTCTCCCTTGATATAGTAATTCCTCAGTCCCGGAGGTTTTCTTCATGCCCACAGAAGACAGGAGAGGAGCAGGGTTCCAACCTTGCAGGGTGCAAAAAGGTGGTTTGTTATTGTTTTATGCAACAGATACGGAACACGGCAAGGGAAAGATTAAGGTTGAAATTATTTAAAAAACTAATGTTGTCTAGGCCAAAACAGATGCAGCTACTTGTACACATTTATCTTGTTGGGCTCTAGGAGTCCTTGGGGATTACTCTCCAGTTACCTTTTACTGAAGCCATCCAGTATAATGAATGTATGAAAGTACATACACTGACTGTGCCTTAGAGGAAAAAGAACGTGGTGAAAATAGGAAGCTCTCACAGCTGAAATGGACCATCACTAAGCTCCACGTCAACTGGCAATATTAAAATGTCCAAGATTACCAAGAATCAACCATTAGTGAAAATGCACCTAAAACCTTTTAAAGTCACTTATCACATCTAATTATCTGATACCAGGTATAATTATGCTATTATGTATAATTTTAGTACCATGGCTTACATCATACTAATTCACCCTGTATGCCATATTGAATTTCTAGCCTAAAATTATCAACATATTGATTGCAGGAAGACGAAAAAATGAGTAGTCTAAAACCGTTATTGTAACGGTCTTATGGAGAGTTGTATTTATTTATTCATTCATTTGACAAAAATTTCCCAGCACCGATTATGCTCTATATAAGGTGCTAGATTCTGGTGATATAGTCACAAATAATATCTTCTTGAGGCACACAGAGTCCACAGGACAGCAAAATTGGGGAGACAGAAATAATTTCAAGTAGGGAACCAGGCCATGCTGAAGTTAATATGAGGGTGTATGCAGGTGTGAGCTGGCACCCCCAGGTGGGCTGGGTGCTGGCTGAACTCTAGGATGAGTTAATGCCTAGTTCTCAGGGAGGATGAGCATAGGTGGAATGTTCCAAATAGCAATAATACGCCAAGAGAGGATGTTCCATCTAGAGGTTTCCTAGGAATTGATGCAGTCGTAGCACCAGGATTAACCAGACATATGTTGGAGAAGGGACTGAATGGGTGGGCAAAGACATTGTACGTTACCAGATTTGACTAGTGCTGGTTAATCTCTGGAGACTCCTGAAGCTTTCGATAAATTTTATTCATTTGGCCACTTAATAAGGCTTTAAGGAAGCCACCTGTGTACCAGGTACTGTGGCAGGCATTGAGGATATAAGAGTAGAACCGATGGAAGGGCCCCTAGCCTCATGGAAATTAGGTTCCATCTAATGGAAATCCAAGGTGCAACTTTGATTCTGTTGGGGTGGACATTTAAAGTGAAGCCATTTTCATGAATTAAATGAGTGCATGTTGTTATTAGTGCTATGAAGGAGAAATGGTGTTGGCATTGAGAACTGTCAGTCACAGGAATAGAGCTAGGGTGGGATGTTCCGACAACACCTCTCTAAGGAAGTGTCATTGGAAGAAAGACCTGAAGGTCAAGAAAGATTCACTCAAACACAAAGTGGGGTGAAGAATGATCTAGAAGGTTATCCCAAGTAACATTATGTCCTGAAATGAGTGAAGAACTCGACCTGCTCCAGGACAAGGATCAGTGAGGCTGGAGATAGCAAGAAGGAAGAAGAGTGATCTCTGGTGCCTTGGAGCGGTCATAAGGAGTCAGATCGTGGGAGGCTACAAAGTCCGGGATGGAAGGGTTGAGGTTCGTTAAAGTTGCTCTAGGAAGACATGTAAAGGTGTGCTTACAAAGTGTGGTGACATGACATAACCCTGGCATTAGGTAGGAAATGGATTGCAGGTCGGCAGGAATGGAAGCAGAGGGCAGGAAGGAGTCACAGTGGCTGAGACTCTGAGTACTGGAGAAAGGTGGAAAGGAGCAGGTATACTTTGGAGGTCGTAGCATTCTGTGTCCTCAAACCTGGGTGTGGGTTGTGGGGAAAGCATTTAATCTAAGGTGATTCCTAGCGTGGTGGCCTGGGCAACTTTGTTAATAATAAAGACATTTACTCAAATGTGGACAGCTAGGGGTGGAGATGGCACAGGAAATGTCATTCACCTGTAAGAAATAAAATCTTGGCTTGTGATGTGGTGGATTTACTCAGCTTTGAGGATGTGCAGGAGGTGGGGAAGGCCAGGGACCCTTCCAGAGACTGGGAAAGTTTCCATTCTGAGGTGAAGGAGGCTGCCATGACACGTCCGGGGGGAAGCCGCAATAGGGCGAACTCAGGTGGGAACTGAGAACCTGGAGTGAAAGCAATGGAGTGGGGAGGGGGGATGGGCGTGAGAAGGTTCCAGACACACTGAGGAGGCTGAGGGCTTGTGGAGTGAAGGGGCCGCTGAACCCATAGAGTGGGCAGCAGAGGGAAAGAGGCCAAGGGCGGAGCGGGCCAGCCCCAGGGTGGCAGGAGCCCTACCTGTACCTACTGGGAAGCGCCCATGGATATGGCAAGTACGTGTTCAGAGACCCTGGCAAGAGCGCTCCGTGGGACGAGTGGTGGGCGAGGGGAGGTGGGATGCGGGTGTATCTTCCCAGCAGCTTCACTGTACAGTGAAGTTGGATTAGGAATGTGGAAACACGGAGCCACTCACAGCATGTGCGCAGGCCAAGAGCAGGGAGTCAATGGTCAGAGAGCACTTGAGAAGAGGAAGGGCGGATTAACAGAGAAAGGACTGAGAGGACAAGGACAAGCTCCTGAATGCAGCAACAGCCATCATAAGGAGCCTCTACTGGTAGCCGTCCCTCACTTCATCCCATTTAATCCCCACCACGAAACATGAGGCAAATGCTATAATTATGTGCATCTTACTGATCAAATAATCGAGGTTCAGTGTTTTGCCTGTGGTCACTCGAGCCAGGAAGTGATAACACCAGAGGCAAGCCCAGTCCAGCTGCGGAGCCCACACGCTTCACCACTCTGCGAAACTTCCGCCCACCTCTCAGCTTAACTCCCAGGAGAAGCTGGCAATTCTGCACACACCTGCCACCCAGGGCCCAGCAGCCTTTCCACTGTGGCCGAATCTTGCCCTCAGGCCCCACCAACCTGGAAGACCCAAGTGCAGCTGGAAGAGTGTGTCTTTAGCCCAAGGTCGTGATGCCCAGGAGCAGAATACATAGCCCCCTGAGAGGGTGGTGCAGCTGCTGCCTCCTCCCTTGCTGGGATTCTCTTTCCTTCTTTTCCAACCTTCTCCTGGCAATCCACGTCCAGCCCAACCCTCCACACCACATCACGGGATGCCATCTCCCCAGACAGTTCCTGTCCCCCATGAAACCACTCAGCTAGAAGAATGGCAGGACTCTTCAGACCTGGGTGGCAAAATGGGCAGAGCCAAACATTGTGTGCACATACAGATGTCTAATAACCAATCCATCAGTATGTGCAACTATAAGGCACCAATAAAAAATGCGGGAAGAGTAAAAAACAACAACAAAACAAATACCCACCAAGTTGCTTTTGGTTAAATGGTCTTCAACCAAAGCCTGGCCCTGTAAGTTAGTTTCAGTTCTTCATCTGAAACCTCCTTGACTGGTCCTAACCTTCAGTGAAGGTGTGAGTTCTGCGTGGGCCTCCACGCACCACACTTTGACTTGGCTTCCTCTGCATTGGAACGATTCCTCTGAAGGCTTTGCAGCTGGCCCACCTGTTTGGGGGTGACATCTGGTCCTATGGTTCAATGCACTCTTTTTCAAAGTGTGACCTGCAGGTTGTTTAACCCACTGCACACCAGTTGAGTCAGGATCTCTGCAGGCAAGTCCTTGGCTAGTTCTAACCTTTGGTATGTATAAGGCTTTTTCCAGCTTCTTTGCAGAATCCTGGGCTTCTTGATTGCCAAACCATGGGCAGAAAATAGGGCACCCACAAAACTCAGCAGTTCTTGGGCACCCTGCTCATACCAAGAAGCTCAACTGTCCCTCTGCTTTCCAACTGGCCTCTCTAGTGGAGTATTAATAATTTCCTTAAGCTCTGGGGTAGCCCAGCCTTCTGCCTGACTGCATGTGACACCTGCCAGGTGGACTGAGTCTGTTCTTATCTCCTCTAGTGATGGATTAGTTCCAGCCCAAGGTCACATCCATCCTAGTAGCAAAGACAACATTGGAAAGGTGGGGTTGTGGTCAGATCAAAGATAAACAGCCCGTGTGTTTTTGTGAAAGCATGAACAATGAAGACTTTTTTTTTTCTATTTATCCTGATTTTTTTTCTGAATGAATAGCCTTTAATATCATTTCATCCTCACTTTCTGAAGATGATATCTTCTTCAACCATTTTCTTCTAATTGAGGATTTGAATGCTAATCTATAAAGGCCAATCGAGCTGCCATAGGAACAGGGCTGATGATCATCCTGGTTTAGGTTATTTCTGTGTATTAGATCTTATAATTGAAGACTGTTTGTGTCTTAATTCCTATAGCAAGGAATAAAGATTAGGAAATCAGTTGTCCCCTGACCTACAAACACCTGAATTAGGAGTGTCCTACATAAGGGAATGTACCGCTCTGAGCACTGATGCATGGGTGGATTTTTCTTTTCTTTGCAAGTCTGTGGCAGATGCAGGGAAGGTGATCCCTTCTGGTCATGTGCCAACTGAATGGAGCAGCTGCACGGGGGTCTCCCTTCCTCAGCCTCTTCTCATTGGCAGGGTGGCATCTTCACCAGCTGTCCTGAAAATGAGGATGCCTGATTTCGGCATCTTGTGTGACTAAACGTGATTACATTTGCCCATAGGATCAGTGAATTAATAATGGTGCCAGCCCACAAAGATCCTTTTAGTACAAAACACAGCAGAATTATTACCCTTACATTTTTGCCCTCACTGTGATTATGTAGTCATGTGGAGGTTGGCTTAACGAGATAACTGGTTTGTCTGTATAACTTGGCTTATAAACTTCAAATAACCAACCTATAAGTGATTTTTTTGAAACACAACCTTTATGTAAATTGAAAAGCACTCTGCCAGGTGTGCTGGCGACAACTCTTGTATCAGAGTTAATCATTTCCTTTTGCAAACATGACAGCATGGTTTTATTACAGGTGTGGACTTCCAAACAAAACGTTTTTCAATTTCATTTGACTTACTTTTTGATGAAAGTGCCCATCTCTCATTAAAACTTGTGTTATTGTCTCTAATCAAAGCAAAAGGAGCTATTTTAGCTAACAGATGATAAGTTACAATAAAAACTTAAATCAGGTCCTGATGTAGGAGCATGTAACCGGCCTTTGTTTCCATAGGATCTTGGAGCTGAGGTCAAGTTCAGCTCAGGCTGATCCATCCCTGAAGAACAGAAGTTGAGAAGATGACAACCAAACTCCACAGAGGAGACACATCCCTTTCAGAGGCCAGCCCTAACTCTTGGTGCTGTAGCAGTGCAAAAGCCTGGCCAGGGGAAGGCAGGTGTTTCCATTTCACCCATGAGAATATGAGGTGCAGAAGGAGTAGAGAACTGTCCAGGGGTTGTCTAGATACACATGGACAGGCTTAAGATCTTTTGCTTCTAAGGCCCTGTTTTTCTACCACACTGCACCTTGGTTTCAGAATGTCTGATCTGTGATAAACCTGGCCTTTCAAGTCTTCTCGGGGATAATTCTGGGAAATTCACCTTTATCTCTCCAATCTCATTATCTTCATTTTTCAAAAATACAAAAGCAACAGTATAAACTGTCCTTCATCCTCTGTCGTGAAGGAGAGCGAACTAAATGCTGCACGAGAAACGCTGAACACACTGAGAAGTGCCATCCAGAGGGAAGGCCGGGTGACCAGGCTGGCCTTGAGCGAGTGCTTTCATATCATGGCTGGTGGTTGCTTTTTTTTTAAACAAATTTATTTACACAGAACAAGGGAACTGGAAAATTTATCCGGAACAATGTCAGCATCAGCAAGGGCATGGGTCGCTTTCAGGAAGGGCTCCTGTCACCTACTGTGGCCAGTTGGAGTTTGTTTTCCATCAGGCTAACAGAACACATGGACACTACGCCAGGGACCCGCTGCGGCAGGTGGCCAGAGCCCCATGCATCTTACATGCTGCTGACACCCATGGTCTGCACGCCTTTGCTCAAACACAGACTGAATGATAAAATACATATCAGGTGGAGCAGTCTGGTATTTTTCTCCCTCATCTTGGTAATCAAGCATGATTGAAAAAGCGCTAGGTAGCAGGTGGCCCACACAGCGTCACCAGCTGCACATGCTGGGCATGTGGTTCCGAGAGTAAACATCAATAACCGTCGGCTGAAAATTAGTTAAAAGTCCTTATCCGTCCCTTTAAGTTGTGATCATATTAATTTTATTTGTGTATAGCGTGGGTTCTGCAGATAAGCTGATAAAGGAGCCAAGAAGATGAGGAACACGTAGATATGTTTGCATGCACATACAAACATAAATATATACACACATGTAGTTGTATAGAAACACAACATATACATATATGTATGCATATCCCTACACATATGCAAACATGTGTACGTGGTGCACACACACAAGCACACATGCACAAACACCATTTAACAAATGTAGACACACACATGCAATATGCACACATATGTATAGATCTACACACACATGTATATATATGTACATGTGTGCACACACACTCATTTCTTTCCCCACGGAAACAAGGGACTATTTTTGTTCTTCTCCCTCTAAAGCATCAGATTCATCTTAGCAAAGCTAAAATCTACGGCTCCCACCTTTAAACTCCATCCTCCTCCCCTCTCTTCTTTGTGGCAGGCATCTTCTGAGTTCCACCATGTGCCCAGTCCCCGTGGAAGAGTGTGGAAGGCTCTGTCCCTTGCTCCACCAACGAGGGACTCTGGCCACTGAACTCACCTGTAGAGTTCAGCAGACAGGTGTATTGGTGGAAACACCCATAGCCCACCTTGGAGTGACTCTGAATCAGGGGATGAGTGAGTCGTTTAAGGATCATGTGGTGTTAGTGGGGTAGAAAATCCCAGAGGAAGAGGTGGGTGCATGTGGCCCAAGTGTGGAGGTCAGAGAAAGCATGGCTCTTTCGGAAATTTCAGGTGACTTTGGCTGAGATCAAAGGAGGTGCTGAGACCTGGGTTGGGGGAAAGGAGGAAGGGGGCCGGTGGGGAAGGAGCAGAAGGGATGCTGGGGATTGGGTAGGGAGAACACTGGACATCAGGGAGGAGCGTAGACTTGGCGTTTGAGGGAGCATCGGCCCCTTGCCTGCAGGAAGTTGGGTGGCTTAGAGAAAAACCAAGCTTTGCAGATGGGCATGCTCTTTGCCTCTCTAGTCTTTTCTTCGGGCTGGGTTTGCACGTGCGCTGGCATCCTGGGGAAATTAGACGACTGTCAGTCCTGTGCAGATGTTTGATTCACTCAGCTGGTTGATTCAAAAGCTATGAAAAAAAAAAAAAAAAACAAGGGGAGTTCAGGTTACATAATTTCAGAATGTGTGTGGCAGATGTGGGCTCTGTGATCCGAGCAGAAATGCCGGGGGAGAGATATGTGTGTCCCCACCATCCTGAGATGACACTTATGGTTCCAGGAGTCATGGTAATTCCTCATGTCAGTGCACAGCTGTACTATCTAGGGGTGCCCTCATCCCCACGTATAGGGCACGATTGGGGGGAGCATCCTGGGAGGTGTCTTGCAGGGATTACTAGCTCCGCCATGCAGAGGAGGGAGCCGAGGTCTGGTGAGGAGACCCCCCAAGCTCCCGCCTCCCAGGTAATGGCTGCGGCTGAGCCATTTGTCAGCCCAAGTGCCTCCTAAGGATCTTCTCACCTTTTGTAGCTTCATTTTAAGGACAATTACTCTGTGGGTGAATTTAGGGAAAATATTCCCTGTGAAAGTTAAAACAGCCTTGCTCCAAGCATGAATCTGTCGGTGGTGGCGATGAGAAACCAAATGTTCCCCAGAAGAATTTTCTAGTAAATCCAGGGCCACATCAATTCTCCCTGGGCTGAGGTCTCATATCTGGGTCCTCTGTGCATTCAGAAATGATATTGTACTGGTTTCATTTTTTTTTCTTTTAGCTGCAATAGTGAGGGTTCCCAATGGCAGAGGGAAATAGATAGGTTTGGCTTCCTAATTACATTAGGGAGTATTATGTGTGGCCCTAGGCTCTGATTCCTTACATTTGCTGCCACAGAACAAATAGCAAATTGCTTTTCCCATTTTTGAACCTTTTAGCTTCCTTGTTTCTTCTTTTTGCCTCCTCTGGCACAAAGCAAAACCTCCTTAACTTACTTGCTACTTAGAAAAAATCATGGAAGAATATAAACCAAATGTAAACAGTGACTAACTCTCAGTGGTGGGCTTAAGATAATATTTGTTGCATATCTTTATTAGCTTATATTTGTCTTTATTTTTATTTTTTTGGTAATGAGAATATGTATTTTGAATAAGAGAAGAAGAGTAAGGCTTGATCCTCTTTGGAAAAATAAAAAGTTGTATACTTTCTAATCTACCCCACTACCCCAAAGGATCACACTGTGTGTTTTCATACTGTCTGTACTTTCCTAAGAATTCATCTATTGTAAGACTCAAGTGGGAATTCTGAGAGTGTCATCTGGTGTATGACAAAATACACAGGAGAGGAAATCCTCTGGTCATTGCTGTAACGGAGGGTGGGAAGGTCACTGGAAGCCAGTGGGTCTCTGAAAAAAAGGAGTCATTGGGTGTTCACTTGGGGAGCCCCTGGGATCCAATTTCAATATATTACCTCGACCTGGGAAGACCTTTGGAGCACTGGAGGTGACAAGTGTGAAGTGCCACCCCATCTTTCTGGCATATGATCAAAATATTAATGTTACAGAGTGATCATTTCTGATGTTTATCAGAGTCACATGGGAACAGGAACAGCCCCTTTCTGTAACACTAGCCTGATATTAAAAGGATGACTTGCTGGGATCCCCAGAAGAATTTGAAAGTCCCCATGCTTGGAGAGGGAAGAGCCTGTGATTAGATCAATGATGGCTGAGGGCAATTTTTCCAGTTAGGATGAAGAACACCATTACAAGTCTCAGCATTTATGCATTGAATAACACCCTGGCCTCTTTGACAAATCAACAAAACACTTTTTTAAGTACTATATTTACTGGTATATAATATTATATGTAGTTTTTATTGAAAGTGAATGACTTCACAGATCAGCAGAACTAATGTTAAAATGGTCATATTACCAAAAGCAAACGATAGATTCAGGGTGATCAAAATACCAAAGACATTCTCCATAGAACTACAAAAAACAACCGTAAAACTTATACTGCAGCAAAAAAGACCCCCAAATAGCCAAAATAATCCTGAGCAAACCAAGCAAAGCTGGAGTCTAGGGATTCGGCTCAGGGACAGACTACTTGCCTAACATGTTTTCTATCCCCAGAGCTGAAGAACATAAAATAAAAAGAGCCATCCTGGAGGTATCATAATACCAATTTCAAAACATGCTAGAGTTATAGTAACAAAAATAGCACAGTACTGGCATATAAACAAACAGACTAATGGAATAGAACAGAGGACCCAGAGGAAAACCAACGCAGCTATAGCCACTGACTGTTCACAAACTGTCAAAAACACACCGCGGAGAAATGATAGCCTCTCCAACAAACAGTGCTGAAAAAACAGGAAACCCATATGTAGAAGATGGAAACTAGACCCCTGTCTCTCGCCCTGCACAAGAATCAGATCAAAATGGATCAAAGACCTAAATGTTAGACCTGAAACTTGGAAACAGCTGAAAGAAAACACTGGGGACACTGGGGAGACACTTCAAGACCTAGGCGCAGCTAATGACTTCCTGAATAGGGCTCCACCAGCTCTGGAAATAATAGTGAGAATTGACAAGTGGAATTGCATCAAATTTATTATTATTATTATTATTATTATTATTATTATTATTATTTGGCAAAGAAAACAACAGAGTGAAGAGACAGCTTTCAGGATGGGAGAAAATTTTTGCCAGGTCCTCTTCTGAGAGAGGATTAATATCCTGAATATATAAAGAACACAAAGTACTTAACACCAGAAAACAAATAACCCAGTCAATAAATGTGCAAATGAATGGAGCAGATAATTTTCAAAAGAAGTTCAGATGGCCAATGGTTATATGAAAAATGTTCAACATCTCTAGCCATCAGGGAAATGCAAATCAAAGCTACACTGAGATTTCATCTCACCCCAGTCAAAAAGGCAACCATTGTTTCTGTTGGGGTTAGGGTTAGGGTTTATTTTGGATTTCAAACATCACTGTATATGAAGGAATGAACATTCTATTGAATACTCTGCAACAATTAAAGCCACAGAAAATATTCAGGATCTCCAAAAATAACTGAAATAACATATATAAAATATGAAACTAGACCAAAAGGAAATACATCAAATGAATAATGATTATTTTATTAGAAACATGGGAATATGTGCCACACTTTGGTCTGACGCTAATTCCCGAGCATTCTATGTTTTCCTTCTCATATTTTTTGGTGCATTATATTTGTACTTAATGGTGATATTTGTTGTTACAGATTCAAACATACACACAATATTACAATATAATTTGGCCAATATCATTCCCCAGTATTTCCCTTCTCCTTCATCTCCTTCCTCCCCTGGCCCTTTCCTTTACTCCACTGACCTCCCTTGGATTTCAAGCCTTCTATAATTTTTTAAAATAAATGTTTTTAAAAAGTGAGATATCAAAGAAATGTTAAGTGCTGGCTCAGGGAAGAGATGGAGGAACAAGCCATTTGTGCCAAGCACAGGATGGAGATGAAAACCAAGGGGTCCTGGGGTTGGAAATACAGACCCACCTGTGATTGGCGGTGGAGGAGGTGGAGATTCCCTCCCCTCTCAGATGAGGCAGGAACTCAGGCAAAATGCTGGAGGCCATGGAACAGCAGGAGGAGCGAAGAGGAAACCAGACACCCAGGGAGCCAGGGAGCCAGGTGCTAAGTGCAGTGATTTTTGTTTGTTTGCTTCTTATTATTTTTGTTTGCATTTTTTTTTTAAGAGAAGAGAGATTATTCTCAAGTCTTCCCACAACATTAGGCCAATCTGTATTACGTGATCTGGGCTGTGTTGAATACACACTTTAAATTTTCCTAAGATAACACCCTGTATCTTGTAGGAAAGAGAAGCTGGGCCTCACGGTGGCGTGAGCGTGAGAATAGCCCCCTTTCTCCCTAACTGGCTGTGGCAAGGATGCTTCCCTCTGACGCGCCTCTGTCTTCTCATTTTCAAAATGTGTGGTTTGGATCAGAAGGCTTCTAATGATCACTTAAGCAGTAATATTTTATATTCATCTCTGAAACCTCCGGCTCCATTTTAAAAGTCTTAGTTTCACTCTCTCATCAGAATGAGCAGACCAAAGCGTAATGGGGAAGAAAAGAGACTGGGGATTTTGTTGCCTGTCCAAATGTCTCATTCCTCTACAGGCTGAGTAATTAGCTCCCTTGCCTGGAAGCACGTTTCTATGAGCAATTCAACCACTGAGTGGCAATTGGTAATGCTGGAGAGGATAGAACGATGAATTCCTCCTCTTACTGACACAAGAAGGCAGGTAGATGTATACCATCCACCCAGGCAAAGGACTGGACATTACCATTGAGAGAAAAATTAAGGAGAGGAAGTGACTCACTGAGGAATGCACATATTTTTTTCCCTTTGCAGACAGAACTGGCCAGGTGAACCTCTCCTTTCCAGGGCGAACCCAACTGTGGGAGTGAAATTGTCAAACAGTAAAACACAGGTGTTTGCCACTATGTGCTCAGGAGGAAGGTGAGTGGCTATCTGGGCAGAGAGATGATTGTGTGGGATATTTGGCAGAAAGTGATGGCAGATTGGAGAGAGATCAGAGAAGGGAGAGAGAGAGAGAGAGAACAGTGGGGAGAGGAGAAGGCATTTGCCAAATTGCATCTCTCAAATAGAAAGACTCCAGTCTTTGACATTATAAAGGGAAGGATTTTTGGGGTATAATGGAAACAGAGGGAATCTTCTCAAGTTCTGTGTAGTTAAGAATAGGGGTAACTAGAGCTTGAGAAATATGGCTGCTGAATTTTGAGTAATTACCATAAGAGATACAATTTGCTGCAGTTCCTGTTAAATTTTATGATAGAAGGACTGAATTAGTTGAGACAAAGAGATCAGTGGTACTGAACAATGGAAATGAAAAACCAAATTGGAGAACTATCCCATAGCCACGTCTTTATAAAATTTCCTCAATTTCTCAATGAAAAGATATCAGAGCCTTCCTCTGTAACATTTGATTGTGACACTTCCTTCATGTTTGATATAACTACGTAATAACTGCACAGCACACTTCTTTCTACCATAGTGAAATCAGACATTTCTATTGACATTATAAAATCTTAAGCTTATTATCTTCAAATATAGCCACAGATGTATCTCTACTTGGTATAGCTTACAAGTTACCTTTGTGCTTTCTTTTGGCCAGCTGATGTTCTTCTTTGCAAGATCCATTCAGTTTCCTTGCCAAGATCAAATACAGAATGGAGGAGAGTAATTCCCAAGAACGTCTTGGAAAGGTGGTGGGGTTGTCCAACGGCAACAAGCTCCTGCGTAAAGTTGACCTCTTGGTTGTTGCTTAAATTCCACCACATCTTTATTCCCATCTTGACGGTTCAAAAAATGTCCCAAACTGACTAATACAAGTTATATCTCTGGTCGCATCAAAAGTGGGCTAAGCTTTTCTCTCAAAAGGAAAATAACTCAAAGTCTTGCCAGTTACTCCACCCACCTCCAAGCATCAATTATTGGAGTGATGTCCACTCCTCTTTTCCCATTGTGACCTCCCATCAGTAGTCTTCTATTTATGATCTGAATGAAATAAATGGCCAGGCACAGTGGCACATGCCTGTAATCCCAGTGACTCTGTCAGCTGAGTCAGAAGGACTGCCTCTTCAAAGCCAGCCTCAGCAACTTAGCAAGACCTTAAGCAATTTACTGAGAGCTTGTTTTAAAATAAAAACTAGAAAGGACTGGGGATGTGGCTCAGTGGTTAAGCACCCCTGGTTTCAGTCCCAGGTACAAATAAGTACATAAATGTCACCGATATTCACTATGTCAGAGTGCAAGAAGAGGGAAGAAAGAGAAGGCAAATGAAATCAAACATTTAATATATGCATAGCAAAGGAGGAAAAATGAGTAATAGCTGCAATAATTATTTCTGTAACTTGTCACTAGGTGCTAACTGAGTATTTATGACTTCCTTCTTCCGCCCCTACTTTGATTTCCCTTTGATGGGTTCCATACCAGGCACCTATTTCTAAGTGGATCTATCTGCTTAGAGTGCAGGAGTCACCCAGTGGACTTGGTAGTCTGCCTGGGCTCTATAAACATATCTTCCTTCTAGGTCTGTGAAGCAGCACCCTATTATCCCTTCACAGTCAGGGTCAAGTGCACTAGCCTAAACACGAACATTTTTTGCTTGATTGTCCAATAGTGTGAAGAGGTGGAACCAACCCCATTATAAGGAACTGTCACTCTCTGGGAACTAGTCTGTATCCTCTGGTTTGTCATGCCCTGGGGTATTACCCCTGCCAACTAGAAAATCTCATCATTTCAAGTGCAGGAAAGAAAATTTTCATGAATAATTCATTGGACGTAATCATGAGATATATCACCTTCATGGTGGGTTTGATACCAGGCTATGGTACAGTCCAATGCTGGTACCTGAGTGAGAAGACCAGGAAAAGTGCTGTCCTTATGAGTGGGTTTTAATCAAGATTGGTATGTCCTAATTTGTAGCTCACCAAATTTATAGTTGGAACATCTCCAGGAATAAAGCTGGATAGATTCTCAATCTATCAGGCTTCAGGAATAAGTTCTCTTCCTAAACTTGTTTTAAAAGGGATCTTTCCTTTAAGGGAAAAAGTACCCCAAACAATTTGAATTTCAGCAGTGCTATAAATCCCATCCTTTCCCTTGGCTTCTCTGTGATGCTTCCCTATCTTTCTGAATTGGATTAGGTCAGCTTAAGGGAAAACAACATGTTGTTAAAATACCTCATTTCTTTTTAAAAACATATGTTCAGTAAATATTTATGGAATTGTGTCTCCAGAAGAATGGTTCCACCAGAGGTGGCTACATTCTAATCAGGGAACTTGTGAAACTATTACCTGACATGGTAAAAGGAACTCCGCAGATAGGTTAGATGAAGGATCTTGGGGTGAGGGATTATCCTGGGTTATCCAGATGGGCCTCATGTAGCCACAAAGATCCTTATAAGAAAGAAGTCAGAAAGTGAAGTGAGGGTCTCATGGGGGGCTGGGGAGTGGTGATGGTAGAAGCAAAAGTCAGAGAGAGAAAGAGAGGTGGGTGAGAGGTCAGAAGGAGGCAGGGAGGGAGGGAAAGTAAATATCTACAAGTTGTGTCTCTATGAGAGAGAGAGAGAGAGAGAGAGAGAGAGAGAGAGAGAGAGAGAGAGAGAGAGAGAGCTGAGTTCTAGAAGCTGGGTAAAGCAAGAGAACATACCCTCCCTCAGAGCTTCTAGAAGGAATGCAGCTCTGCCAACACCTCCATGTTAGCCAAATGAAACCCATATTGGATGTCTAACCTCTAGAACTGTTGGGTAACAGATCCACATTTTTTCTTTTTTTTTAATTGATTTTTTTAAATAAATGACAGCAGAATGCATTACAATTCTTGTTACACATATAGAGTACAATTTTTCATATCTCTGGTTGTATACAATATGTTCACACCAATTCATGTCTTCATACATGTACTTTGGATAATAATGTCCATCACACTCCACCATCCTTGCTAACCCCCTGCCCCCTCCCTTCCCCTCCTACCCCTCTGTCCTATCTAGAGTTTGTCTATTCCTCACATGCTCCCTACCCACAATGAGTCAATCACCTTATATCAAATAAAACATTCAGCATTTGTTTTTTTTGGAATTGGCTAACTTCACTTAGCATTATCTTCTCCAATGCTATCTATCTACCTGCAAATGCCATGATTTTATTCTCTTTTATTGCTGAGTAATATTCTATTGTGTATATATACCACATTTTTTAATCCATTCATCTACTGACGGGCATCTAGGTTGGTTCCACAGTTTAGCTATTGTGAATTGTGCTGCTATAAACATTGATGTGGCTGTGTCCCTGTAGTATGTTGTTTTTAAGTCTTTTGGGTATAGACCAAAGAGAGGGATATCTGGGTCAAGTAGTGGTTCCATTCCCAGTTTTCCAAGGAATCTCCATCCTGCTTTCCATATTGGCTGCACCAATATGCAGTCCCACCAACCATGTATGAATGTGCCTTTCCCCCCACATCCTCTTGGATAGGCAGAATTAATATTATCAAAATGACCATTCTACCAAAAGCACTATACAGATTCAATGCAATTCCGATCAAAATCCCAATGGCATTCCTCATAGAAATAGAAAAGCAATCCTGAAATTCATCTGGAAACATAAGATCCGCATTGTTTTAAGCCACTAACAGATAGATTCTGATAACAAGCAGGGATAGGAAACTTGTGCACCTGTGACCACATCATTTTTATCTATAAACACAGACCATTCTTCTATGCTCCAGAATGGTATATCCAGCTGACTTCTTGAAAGCTGTCACTTAGCTGTCTCAAGCACATCTCAAGCTCAAAAACTTGGGACTTCTCCTTCAGGGGTGGTCCTCCAGGAGCACCCAGTTCTCTATGATTGGCACCATCGGCTTCTCAATTATTTAAGTCAGAAACCTGAAGTTCACCTTTTCTGCCTCTCTCGCTCATCATCCCTAACCAAGTCATCGCCAAGTTGTATTGACTTCATCCCTAAAGCTCTTGGTTTCAAAAGTATCCTCATTGCTACCGTCACACCTCAATCCAATGGCTGCTACATTTCTCTTGTGCCGTTCTGAGCAGGTTTTTCTCTCATCTTAATATATTCTCTGCAGTGCATTCAAAAGATTTTCATCCTTTATGGAAATTTGATCATAACTCGTCCATACTCCAAACAAACCTGTGATTTCCTACAGGTCTTCAAGGCAAAAATACGTAAGCAGATGAAATTTCAGTCACTCTGGTCTTCTTCTCAGCTGTGTCACGTGGCCCTGGTCCATCTTCCAGTGTCACCTTAAGTCACTGTCCTCCAGCTCTCTCTTCTGAAGTGCCCCTGGACTTCTTTGACTGTCCCCTTGACGGGCCATGCTTCTTTTCTACCCAGGGCCATTGCACATGCTGTTTTTTTCTGATTTGGTTTCCCTCCCTCCCCAGGACCAGGAGTAAACTGATTCTCAGTCCCAGGAGTGCTCTCAGGTGATGGGACTGGACAGAAAAAATAAACCAAAGGCCCAGACATTCAGGGCATAGTTCAAGCCAACGTGGTGAGCTTTTCTTAGATGAGAGCAGTTAGGAAAGCAAGCATATCTGGAAGTTAAATCCAAGGGAGAAGAGGAAGTTACTTTGGCAAGGATCAGCTTAGAGCACAGAGGGGAACCTGGATTAGTAAAATGGAATGGGAAGATCCCCTCTCCTGCCACTGAGGAGATGTGTTTGCTATAGCCTGAGCACATTTATATGGCAAATAGAAAAGGCAGAACCTTTGGAGGGGGTGTGAGCAGATGAGAAGGAGTGACAAGACGGGAACAGAAAATTGTGGTCGGCAAACCACAAGGGAAGTCTCCTTAACCTTGTCAATAAGGGGGGAGAATTCACTGGATCTCACAGCAGAGAGTCAGTAACAATGGCAGGTGAATAAATAAGTGGCTAGTGGAAAAGGGAACAATGAACACTCAACACAGAAGAAGAGCAGGTGGCGTGGTCAAGAGGCCTGTGAAGGCCTGTGAAGGCCGGAGGTGGGGTGACTCTACTACAGGCTAAGCTTGTGAGCTGCTCCTTGTTCTCACCTGTGGCACAAGTGATTGAGTCTTCAATTATTTATTTTTAGGAAAGCATTACATGCACTAAATTTCCAAAACTCAAACAGATAAAGATTCGTAAGAATAATTGTCATTCCCTGCTCAGCTGTCCATCTCCAAGACCCACTTCCCAGAAACACATTATTTTTTTTTTAACCTTATTTATTTATTTATTTATTATGTGGTGCTGAGGATCAAACCCAGTTCCTCGCACATGCAGGGCAAGCACTTTACTACTGAGCTAAAACCTTAGCTCCACATTAAACTTTTAAGTAACTTTGATACCTACCATTGTATTTCTGCATAATGTTTATTTTAGACACTTCTATTTACTCCTTACCATGAAAGATGTGGCTGAAGAACTTTTGGAGAATTTCTTTGGTCCTGCACCCATATTTTTCCCTCTATTTCCGCAAAACGGTTGCATCACTATTTTTTACTTAAATAATACTCAGTGTTCACTAATAATTATTATTCATGTTGAGCCATAGCATGCACTATTATTGCTTTTTCTTTCTTGTATAGCTTATTTGTTTTTTCATTAAATTTCTCTGTGCTGATCATTAATTATTCCACAAACTCTCCAACAGAATTGAATATTCCTCTCAGTAGCCATCAACACAGAAATAAATCAGTTTCTTTTCACAATCAGTATTGTTGAAGCCTGCGCTTCCACAGGCTTAGGTGAGGATTGCATCCTCTCAGCCCCAAAGAGCTCAGTCCTCAAAAAGGAGTTCAGGCCCCAGGTGGTGATTCTTCTCCAGCAACCGGCTCAGCCTTCTATGACTTCTTCTACCATTTTCTAGGGAAATCCAAGCATATCTGCTTTATAGACCAAGCATATTTGGCAGGGAATTTGGCCCTGGGCAGAAAATTTAATCCTGTATTCCAAGAAAGAGCACACAAGTCTATATGTTCTTACTTATCTCTTTTTATATTCTGGTATCTTCAATTAAATCACCCTTAAAAATCCAATCTCAGGGGCTGGCTCCTCCCAACGAATGCCTGCTAATTCTTTTGGCTTCTTTGGTGAGTAATCTCTTCCTTCTCTCATCAGGCCTAGCAGGTCCCCAGTAAGATTATGCTGAGATTTAACTTGAGTTATCTGCCTGGCAGACAGGAAGGAGGGAGGCACTTGCCTTGCTAAGGAAAAGGCTCCATGCATCTTCCAGCATCAGAAGAAATGCTTTCACTGGGAATGGGGAAGCTGACTTAGAATGCTTCAGTATTCAGAGCCAAAATCCTTGGGGGGAATCCATCCAGATTCCAGGTTTCAGGGTTCTGGATTTTCCTAACCAGGACCCTGACCTTGGCATAAGAAACTTTCCTTGGCTCTGTTCTGGGACATCCCTGGAAGTCTGCTCTTTGGCTATTTCCATCCTTCAGTTGCGGCAAGAAAATGGCCTCCGGCTCTCACACTCAGCCTTTGATTGTGTGTTCGCTGCTCTAGTTTCTCAGCATCCCTCTGCGGGTGTCCATACAAATGAGTAATCACCACTGATGTGAGCATTGTTCTTCTCTCAGTTTTTAACGCCTGATTACCTGGAACCATAGTACCAGCAAAGGGTATTCACTTTCCCCAGAACATTTGGTTACCACCACTGAAATCTTCAGTAACGAGGCCACTACTTCATGCCACCAACTACCCGTGCTCCATGCTCCATCCTGAGGACTCAGAATGGAGACCTCTTTGTCGGCCAAGTGGTAAGTGAGCTAATCCCCAAATCTCAATTTAGCACTTATTGTCTCAGATCCCTCTATGCACCACTGTGTCAGCTCAGATCCTCTATGAAGACCTTGATTCAGGATTGGATGTGTAGGAGGTTCATTGTAGAGATGCCTGTGGAAAATAATGGAAGAGATAGCAAAAGTAGACAGGGACAGCCTTCAGACAGCTGGCAATTCTGACCTGTGACAGGAGGTGGGAAGGAAGGAATTGGGTAGGAGGAGCCCAGCATTGCAGAGAAGTTTGGGAAATGTCGTGGCTAGATTGTTGGGAAGGTCCTGAGCAAAGTTTGCCTGTTGGAAAAGCCTGTGCTGGGTTTAGTCCCCTGAGACGTTCAGTCATGTAGCCAAGGGACAAGTGGCCTCAGCAGGACTGTGATGTCTGCAGGAGATTCTCCTGAAGGAAACCCAAGGCACACATTCATGGCTGCTAAAGGTAGTGATTTCTCAACTGAAGAACCCTGGGGCTGGAGGTGGAGCTCAGTGGCAGAGCCCCTGCCTAGCAGGCACGAAGATGTGGCCTCAACTCCGAGCTCTGCACCAATAAAAATAAAATGAAATAATGACAGATCCTACAGTCTCTGTCCTAGGACCCAGGTCTGGCTTAGCCTTCTGTGAACTGAGTGGGAGAAGGGACTGAAGGTTATCCAAAGAACTTAAAATTAGCATACTGCAGTGATACAGTCACATCAATATTTATAGCAGCTCAATTCACAATAGCTAAACTATGGGACCAACCTAGGAGCCATTCAATAGATGAATGGATAAAGAAAATATGGTATATATATTCAATGGAATATTACTAAGTTTTAAAAAGAATAAAATTATGGCATTTGCCAGTAAATGGATGGAGTTGGAAAATATCATGCTAAGCGCAATAAACCAATCCCCAAAAAAACCAAAGGGTGAATGTTATCTCTAATATGTGGATGCTAATTCACAATAAGGGGGGGGGGGCACTAGGGAAGAATAGAGTTACCTTAGATTAGGTAGAGGGCAGTGAGGGAGGTGAGAGGAGGGGATGTGGAGACAGGAAGGATAGTGGAATGAAATAGACATTATTACCTTATGTACATATATGACTTCATGACAGACGTGATTCTACATCATGTATGATTAGAAAAATGACAAGTTATATCCCATCTATGTGTGATATACCAAAGTGCATGAATGCCTTTTACTGTCATGTATAACTAATTAAAACAAATTTAAAAACTTGAAAAAAAAAAGAGAAGGGGCTGAGGGTGCCGCTGCCCTGCGAGCACTTTCCAGGATGCCTGGTTCCAGAGCAGTGCCTCTCTCCCCTGGTCTCCATGTTTGAGTCTAGAACATTCCCAGCTTCGCTTCTAGGAAAAAGAAACCTTCTGATGCTGAGTTAAGGGAGGCCATCCATTGGCTGTGAAGGGGGAAGATGAGATCTCAGAGTCTGCCTTTCCTGCAGCCAATCCTGCTTTCCCCCATCCGTAAGCCCACCTTTTGGGGCACCTCTTGCTGCCAGTCCTGCAGTCTGCACTGGGGCCTGCAGCACGAACTGATTTCCTTCTTGTTACATTTTCCTCTGCCTATACCCAGTTTGGGGCCATTGCCTCTGCTAGGTCTAAGTTCATTTATCGATATTCCTTCTGTCTTCCAAGTAAGACTGATATTTCCCACCTGCTCTAGACTTCTTCCCTGTTTTTCCCTGTCCTAGGGAGTCTGTGCCATTTTTGCTATCTTTATTATTATGGGTTTGGGGGACAGAGTCTAAGACAAATAATGTACACAAACCTAGTCAAGAAAAGGGCCAGCTCCTTGATGGACCAGAAAGAAGTTGTGAAGAACTGGGTACAGACACTGATAGGGAGGGGGCTGTGGAGTGGCATTCCCTCCTGAACACCCTCCACCATTTTTCCTTTTGTCACCATCCTCTCACACCCACCTGACACCCACCATGTCATTAAAGAAGCAGATGCCATTAATGATGACATTTTTCACTCTATCTAAAAGAAACCTCTCTTTCTTTGTATTTTCCTTAATAGAGAAAAGCAACTTTAAAAACTACAACTATCTTATATTTGATAAAGGGGCTAAAAGCATGCAATGGAGGAAGGATAGCATCTTCAACAAATGGTGCTGGGAAAACTGGAAATCCATATGCAACAAAATGAAACTGAACCCCTTTCTCTTGCCATGCACAAAAGTTAATTCAAAATGGACCAAGGAGCTTGATATCAAATCAGAGACACGCCGTCTGATAGAAGAAAAAGTTGGCTACGATCTACATACTGTGGGGTCGGGCTCCAAATTCCTCAATAGGACACCCATAGCACAAGAGTTAATAACTAGAATCAACAAATGGGACTTACTCAAACTAAAAAGTTTTTTCTCAGCAAAAGAAACAATAAGAGAGGTAAATAGGGAGCCTACATCCTGGGAACAAATCTTTACTCCTCACACTTCAGATAGAGCCCTAATATCCAGAGTATACAAAGAACTCAAAAAATTAGACAATAAGATAACAAATAACCCAATCAACAAATGGGCCAAGGACCTGAACAGACACTTCTCAGAGGAGGACATACAATCAATCAACAAGTACATGAAAAAATGCTCACCATCTCTAGCAGTCAGAGAAATGCAAATCAAAACCACCCTAAGATACCATCTCACTCCAGTAAGATTGGCAGCCATTACGAAGACAAACAACAACAAGTGCTGGCGAGGATGTGGGGAAAAGGGTACACTTGTACATTGCTGGTGGGACTGCAGATTGGTGCAGCCAATTTGGAAAGCAGTATGGAGATTTCTTGGAAAGCTGGGAATGGAACCACCATTTGACCCAGCTATTCCCCTTCTCGGTCTATTCCCTAAAGACCTAAAAAGAGCATGCTACAGGGACACTGCTACATCGATGTTCATAGCAGCACAATTCACAATAGCAAGACTGTGGAACTAGCCTAGATGCCCTTCAATAGACGAATGGATAAAAAAAATGTGGCATTTATACACAATGGAGTATTACTCTGCATTAAAAAATGACAAAATCATAGAATTTGCAGGGAAATGGATGGCATTAGAGCAGATTATGCTAAGTGAAGCTAGCCAATCCCTAAAAAACAAATGCCAAACGTCTTCTTTGATATAGGGAGAGTAACTAAGAACAGAGTAGGGACGAAGAGCATGAGAAGAAGATTAACATTAAACAGGGATGAGAGGTGGGAGGGAAAGGGAGAGAGAAGGGAAATTGCATGGAAATGGAAGGAGACCCTCAGGGTTATACAAAATTACATACAAGAGGAAGTGAGGGGAAAGGGAAAAATAATACAAGGGGGAGAAATGAATGACAGTAGAGGGGGTAGAGAGAGAAGAGGGGAGGGGAGGGGAGGGGAGGGGGGATAGTAGAGGATAGGAAAGGCAGCAGAATACAACAGACACTAGTATGGCAACATGTAAATGAATGGATGTGTAACTGATGTGATTCTGCAATCTGTATACGGGGTAAAAATGGGAGTTCATAACCCACTTGAATCAAAGTGTGAAATATGATATATCAAGAACTATGTAATGGTTTGAACAACCAACAATAAAAAATTTAAAAAAAAAGAAAAGAAAGAAAAAAAATAAAAAAATAAAAAATACAATTTATTATAAGCACTATGTATGAGGTGTAAAACAGGGTAGTATTTGCCTATTGCCTTTAAAGAACCTAGAAAATAGTCAGAGAGATTACAGATCGATTATTTTAATGTAATGTGGTAATCTTAAGGCATAGGAATTCAGCGAATTCTGTGGAAATGCTGAAGAAAGTCCCAGCATCAACCTGGGAACCAGGCAAGATGTTTGGAAGAACTGAGCTCTCAAGCAAGTGCTGCAGGATGCTGGGGTTCCATTGGCCAGGCAAAGTTGGGAGGGGCAGATATTCCAGAAAGAGGTGGTAGAATAACCAAGCTCGGGAGGTGAGAAATGTCCTGCTGCCTGGGGGACCAAGAGTCG
The DNA here is from genome assembly GCF_021218885.2 of Marmota monax. Classification (NCBI taxonomy): domain Eukaryota; kingdom Metazoa; phylum Chordata; class Mammalia; order Rodentia; family Sciuridae; genus Marmota; species Marmota monax. Next base: position 13,459,305 of record NW_026693108.1, read on the forward strand.
GGAAAAGGGCAAAGACAGGACCATCAGATCCTCTCTTAGCCCTTAGAGGAAGAAGAGGAGGGGCATGTCTGATTTGGAAAAGAGAAAACTATCTCAGGCTAAAAGGAGTAAACAGAGGGTAGGGGACACTGTCAAGGGACAATGAGGGCCAAGTTGGTGATAGCAGGAGTTGCATAGAATCAAGAGCAGCCACTGAAGCCAAAATCTAGGCTGGAATCACTCCTCTGCTACTGATCGGTAGATAGTTCACTCCACCTCCTTCCTGCTCAGTGGGAACCACAGTCTCTGCCTTTGTTAGTTCCGTGTATTGGAGAGGAAAGTCACCTCCTCTTCATATGCCTGACAGCTCCAGGCACTTAACCATAGTTTCATTCTGTTTCCCTTTCTCCATGTTTCTAAGCAATTTTGAGTTTCCCCAATGTCTTTACCTTTGATTGAGGATTATCTTAGGGAGATTGGACTCATGATTCAACAGTGGACCTTCTTGTCTTAGATTCATATGCACGACCATCATACATCCATCATTCCCTTATTTTATAAAAGCTTGAATGCAAGTGCCCTTGTACACACACACACACACACACACACACACCTTTACTTCTTTACTTTTCAACCACATTCACCCATTTACCTCACCAACGATCCCAAGGGGTTTGGATGATAACCAAATACTTAGGACAAATTAAGGATTTCATGAAACTCGTCTATTCATTCAACTTATTTTTTTCCCCAAGGATCTGCTCTATGGCAAGCATCCTTTGAGTATCAGAGAAGAACCACCACCAGCCACCCACTGCCCCCATGGAGCTTTGCAGTAGGTGGAGGAGAAGAACAGCTCCTAGGCACACCCTGACCTTCTCTGTCCTTTGGAGTCCTCCTGTCCTGGGGCCCTTAACTGATTGTGGTGTGCTACCTGAGGGGTGTGAGAGGTTTCCTTTCATTTTTGTCAAAGGAATACTGTGGCCATTCAATTTTTCAATCTTATAGTTATAACTCTGTTTCCAAGTGACAACCAAATCACATTTAACCATGTTGTCTAAATGTACACAAGCCTTTCCTGATGGCTAAAGAGTATGAGCTCCTGAGCCAGCTCCAGTGGAAAATTTGGTTATTTTTTTCTAGGATTAGATGCAGATCCAAGAATCCATCTTTCTAGAGTGGGACAAGACTTGTCACAAATAGCCTGGATTTATGGGTGCTCCTCTGCTGCAGAAATCATTTCACCTTTTGAGGTGACCTTTACAGAATCATAAAATCAATCAATTTTATTCGACATCCAAATCAGAGCTCTTCCCTGAATAGATTGCTACAATTTTACCTCCTCGAGAGGAGACAGAGGTGTGTCTGGGGCTAGGTGGGAGAGGGCCCTGGAACAAGAGCAGGACTATTTAGAGTTTGCACTCTTGAGCAGCATCAGGCAGGGACCTGAGTACTCTGCGCGTTGGGTCACCCCATTTCCCACCCACTCCACTGTCCACGATGCTGGAATATACCCTCCAAATAAACTTTTTGCTCTCACCCTGCACTGGACCAAAGAAAATGAAATGACAGATGGAGAATGAATTGCAAACACGTTGGTTCTTTAGGTCCTGTTTGATTTGGTGATGGAAATTCAGAGGCAACTCTAGATGTACTCTGTGGGCAGGAGGGATATATTTGGTTTGGTAAGTTTCAAAACAAAAAATGATCCCTATGATGAAGGTACCAAGAAAAGTGTTGAAATATGAAAATGTATGTGTGTTTGTGTGTGTGTATGTGTATGTGTGTAGCACACCATATGTACACGTGAATGTAGGTAGTTTCAAAGAAAAATTTTCTAGCTCTGGTGGTTTGGCAAAACTCTCTTCAAAGGTATTGGATAAGCTGAGAAGCCAATGAAACAGGGATGGCCCACAAAGCCTTCGGCACTAGGCTGCCTGATTTCAAATTTCAATTCCATGACTTATAAGCCAGGTGACTTTGAAAAATATCCTTCCACTCTATGCCTCAGTTTCCTCAACTGTACTAACGGCATCTACCTTATTTATGAATAGTAAACTAGACACTTGCTGCCTATACCCCGCGCAGACAGCTAAACTAGAGGTGGCTCGAGTGAACTCCCCAAGGCATCAAATAAAACACAGACACAATTCACCTTTAAATCAAGCCCCAGATGGCTCCTCTGCCCCCCGGCCTCAAGCTCCCCAAGTGGGAGAGCAAGGAATCTCACGAGAGGCTGGTGAGAGAGAGAGAGCACGATTCAGGGTGGACTTTTATTGGGGAGACTCTAGATTCTTTAGAAATTTCCATCCAATGAAGGTTAAGGGGAGCAGGGTTACAAGGACAGGTGAGGTAACTCGATCCCTGGGGATGTGGGAAGGCACGCCCATGCACGAAGACACATTTGCGTTTTCTCTACCCTCAAGATCAGGGCTACCGACTTAGGCTACTTAAAAGCAACCCGATAACGGGGTGACCGACAGTGCCTCAGTCGACCAGGAGGGGAAGCAAATGCTGGTCACATGCTATGAAGGCTTCCCACAGATACTGTATAAACACTGACAGTGTCGGGCTCATAGTGACTGCTCTGAATTAACTACTGTTATAATTAAGTTGACACATTTGAACTCTGGAGAAAGTCCTAGGAGTGGAGCGAGAGTCCACGTAAACCTTGGAATCTGCCAATCCTACCTTTGGATCTTAGCACGTCCACTGTGTAATCCTGGGCAAATTACTTGATCTGGGGAATAATTATGTCCCATTACTCTTACCAGGAGTTTTAAATGAAATAGCACGTGTGAAGCACACAGCATAATGACCACTTCATAGATGGTATTCGATAAATGGGAGTGATAATTATCAGTATCATTTACATATTCACATATAAACCACATAAATATCATCATAAACATACAGATAGCTCTTAGCTTTCTCCAGCACATAGGGTGTAGAATGCACTTAGGTAAGTAAGGATATTAGCATCCTAGTCACAGACAAGTATCCCAAATGAAAAGGGTCAGGATAACCATGAGATGTGCACTGTCAGGTTGACCAGAACAACAACTTTGCAATGCATTAAGGTAGCGGTTGTTAGGTTGTGGTTGCAATGTAAGTAAAGGATGACCAGATTCTGTATTATTACCAGTTGGACTTCTTTTGCAGAATGCATTAAATTGAAGTCAGCTCATTGAAATTAAAGTCATGAAATTGAATGCGCCATTGTGAGTTCCTTGCTCCAATTTCCTGTTGAAATTTCCTGAGTGTGCTGGCATTTACAGGTGATAACTGCTGGGAAGTGATTCCGTTATGAAGGCTCCACCCTTGTAAAATGGCGGCAGGACTTAGCATAGTCCAAATTTGCTTCTCTGTTTTCTGCCATGTGAGAAGGACACATGAGTAGATTCTATCAATGTATATTAAACCTACTGGTGCCTTGAACTTGTACTGCCAGGCTCCATACCTGTAGAAAATACATTTCTATTCTTCATGAATCTCCAAGTCTCAAGTATTTTGTTATAGTAGCACAAACAGACTGAGATATGCTGAAGGGCCACATCACACAACTGGGCAGTGTTGCATGGAAAAAAATTCTCCCAGAAAACCAGATCATCAGTAGCCAGTAAAATAGGAGTGCTCCTTCTAGGCGTGCATTGCCGCAGTCCGGCTGCAGCAAAATAACGGGGGGGGGGGATGAACAACTTGTGTAGATTGATACAGCAGGAGTGGAGCCGTTTATTGTAGGACAACAGAGGTATTTATACATTTCACATAGCTTATCTAATTAACATAAACTCGATACAGCAGTCAACCAATAAGGAATCTCCACACTTAATGGCTCGCTGGCGTTACTTCACAAACCACTCCCCCTGGCAAAATGCCAGGCGCCATCCAGACTTGTTTACAGACTCTAACAATGCATATTAGACAGAGTTTGGAAAAACTGGCCCCAATTTTTGGTATCTCAATGGGCAGGCAGCCAAAGTAGTGTGTTCTTCCTAACTTCACTACCTCATAAATACAATTGCAAACCCCAGAAAGACAATGATCTTTAAATGCAAAAACCAATTACATGATCATTTTGAATTCATGATACCATTTGGGGATATAAAAAGCTTTCAAAAGACAGTAAAATATTTGGCTTTGGCCAGGTTAAATTTTCCCAGAAAACTACAAAGGCAGAAATCTTGTTTTAAAGAAATTTCCAAGGTGATTTACCTCTGGTTGAAGACAATTGAGACAGAGCCCAAACATCGATAGGTAGAAACGAAAACGTTGTTTTTTTCCTTACCTTTCTTTTTTACCATTGTATTCCCAGCATTCAGCAAAGTATGGGGCACACTTCTGCATTATTCTGTTTTTAATCAGCTGTTGGGGATATGAATGAAAGATGAAATAACCTGAAATAATTAGGCTTCTGTTTCATTTTGCAAAGTCATGTCTAACAAGAACACTAAGAACAAGGTATTCAAGCAAATTATCCCAGGTTATGGGACATCCAGCAACCTCACCTGGATACATTTATGATAAGAAGTTACTGGACCCTGAAATGCCCCTTCTCAGGGATGCCGCATAGAGAGCAGCCCCGAGCACAGCCTGCGGGAACCTGCAAGGAGGCCGGACCTGAGACACCCGTCGCTGAAGGAGAGCAGATACGGGCATCATATTTCTAGTCTCTTCTGTTTACGTAATATCTGTTTCTTCATTGTTCTTCATTTCTTGACAATTCTGGAGAGCCCCAGGGGACCTGGAAGTTAATTTGGGGATTAATTGGGTTTGTTGAGTTTTGAAGCTGGTCTTTTAAAACTTCTGGACCGCATTTTTCTTTTTAAAACTAAACTATTTGCCAACTTAAGAAAAAAAAATAGAGCTTTCTCTCTCTTTTTTTTTTCCTACCATAATGTCGCTAATGTGAAAAGAAATTAGTCAATTTTAAGTATGACAAATATGTAGGCTAAGGGATAAATAATACAGACCCTTTGTGAGGCATAGTAGAATGCACTCATTCCTCTGACCTCATTTTCTGTTTTCAAAATTGCCTCTACTCAGGGGGCACAGGGAAGCTGAAGGACAGGAAGAGTACTATTGTGCTACCAAGACACTGTCTAGGAGCCATACAGAAGGATGCCCACATAAATACTCAGCTTCATGATTAAATGCAAAATTCAGACATAACCTGTCTATATGTGTGAAAAAGCTGATTTTTTAAAAAAAGAAGATACAGTATAAGAGTCCAATGTTAGGTTAATTCTTCTTTTGGGGGGGGGGCGGGAAATCTAGATTTGGATAAAAAAAGGGAACTCATTCCTATAGAATTTTTTCTTTTTTTTATTAGTTGCTCAAGACAATACAATGATCTTGACATATCATACATTTGATTCAAATAGGGTATGAATTCTCATTTTTCCACGTGTACAGATTTTAATGCTTTGTCTTCTATACATTTTAGGCTTTCCTATAGGAATTTAACTTTCTGGTTTCTATTCTTCAGATCTATTGTTTTTCTTAAAAAATGCATCATTAGCTGATCCTCCCATGATTGACAATGACAATGGCAATATTGTGGAACATGGAAATGAATTCTCCAATCAAGAACTAATTCTGACGGTGAGTCAACTTACTCTCTCCTTACACTGAAGGTACTTTCCAAAATATGTTCTGTTTGATTTGCTTTGTGATGTTAGTTATTAGGGTTCGGTTCCTGAGGTTTCAAATTGAACATTCTTTGCTATTTTCTTCTATTATTTAGGATTCTTAATATAGACAGGTAGCTGACTGACATTTTAATATTCATCTATTCATTGTTCAGCAAATACTATTGGGCTCTTATTCCATGTTGGATAACACTGAAGGCAGCAGGCAGAATCATGATGGAGTCAGCCTTGGTGTTGTTGGGTTTTCCCTTCCACATATCCCAGATTCAGAATGACCCAGCAGAGGAAAGGACTGCTTTAGCTGACTCAGCAAACATCCTGTGCCTCATCTGCCATCTCATTCACATTGATACTAAGGCAAAGATGATGATGTCAGGGAGCCACTATGTACATGAATATGTTCACAGACTCTCTTAAAAATATTGATTGACTTCATATGATTTGTGGACTATCTGATAATTTGTTTAATTCAGAAGCAAACATCTGAAACAATACATCACCTGAGTTGAAAAAATGATCACCAGGTTTTCCCTTAACATTGTCTTTAACCAACATGGAACATCATGTTGCTATTCCAACACTTTGGGATGTTTTTCCATTCCTGCTAGGTCTCTAACAAACATTATGACTTGGTACTTTGTATTTACATAGCAACTATTCCCCACAATCAGAAAGCATGTCTACTCACTTGTCTGAGAACACCAGTAAACAGTAGCTGTAGAGGAAGCAAGTCCAATTTCAGTGGTGGAGAATGTCTACTCAAAGTAACAGGTACAGCTCCTGGGTTTGGGTATAGACTTCCCAAGAGATGAATTTTATGTGTCATGGCCAGTATGAATTACATACAGAGAAAGTGAGAAGATGAGATAGGATGGGGGTATAGTTGTTTTGTTTTGTTTTTAATCACATGCCTCATTTCCATAATACATCACGGTGGTGTTCAAGTTCAAGATTCAGATAAATGGTATTTTTCCTGGGGATTTCTAGGGAGTTGCTGATGTTCAGAAGATACCTTTGTTTTGTATCCCTATCAATAAGGACTTGCTACTCTTTACTTTCTGTATATCATGAGGTGAAAATTTGATCATCTGTCAATCTGTACCACCGTCCTGGATAGGCTTTTCAAACTACACGTGCTCCAGACCGGTTATGGTTTGGATCTAGAAAGTCCCCAAAGTCTGGTGTTGAAAGCATGAGGTTCAGAGGTGGGGCTTTAAGTGATGATGGGATCACAGGGGCTCTGACTTCATTAGTGGATTAATCCATCCATAGCCCAGTGGACTCTGGGAGCTGGGACCTGGCTGGAGGAAGTATTCCCCTGGGGGTGTGCCCTGGAAGAGATTGTCCCCCTGCCCCACTCTCTGCTTCCCAGCTGCCAGGAAGTGAGCGGCTTTCCCCTCCGGTGCCTTTCACCAGACGCACTGCCTCCTCTGAGCATGGATGGAATCCTCGGAAACTTTGAGCCCCAATTCAGTCTTTCCTCCTCTAAGTTGTTCTCGTCACGAATTTTGGTCACAGCCACAAGCTAGTACACCTTACAACTGAAATTCTGACCCCCTCTCCCTTCCTCTGAATAATTAATTCAGAATCAAAAGACTCACAAAAGGCACTGGAAAAATTATGTCAGGAAGATTTTTTTTTTTTTTTTTTTAGAAAAAGTAGCTCATCTTGGGTCAGTGGTTTAGATAATAGAGTTTAACTGTGTCACAGATAGAGAAGAAATGTAATAGCAAAGCCCCAATTAAATTAAGGTGACATTTCCCCTTTCAAGGGACTATTATAAAAACATTCATTTCTCCTCATTTCCCTCAGGCTATATTTTTGCATAGACCCTTAAAGTTTATTTTGCAAACAGAGCGTGTTTTCTTTTTCTAAATGAGGGAACATAATGACAGCTGCCCAGTTTTGTCCCCCAGAGGCTTCTACCAGATCTTTTTATTTGGTCAAGGAGACCAGGTCATTGACAGGTACCAGATGAGGGATAAAATCAGAGCTGGGTTTCCCTAGAACTAAGAGATAGTCTTCATCTTCTGGCATTATTTAGAAAGAGGGAACATTAATCCCCAAATGGTTATATTTTATCTAAATTTAATTCTCTCTAAAAGAAGGAGAATATAGAAATTCATACAGTACATTATTTTTTTTTTGAAAGTTCCTGTTAGGCTACAGCACAATAAGGGTATTTATACTGTGCAGTTTAGAAACCTCCCTTCCCTAACTGAACCCGTAATTTAGCATTTGCAAAATGCTTTTACATGATGATTCTCAATTATTCATTCATCCATGTGCCCATTCTGTATTTATGAAGCTTCCCTGTGTGCCAGATACCATGCTAAGGATCACCAGTTAATATGGCAGAGTAAAAGCACTCACAAAAACACAAGTTAGATCCTCAGCACCACAAATTAAAAAAGAAAGAAAGAAAGAAAAGAAAAGAAAAAAAGAATCACAAGTTAGAAGCTCCCAAAATGCAGAAATCCTAAGGATGCCGATGTGATTAGTACCTTAATAAAACACACCCAAGGGACTGTGGTAAGTTGTTTTGAGAATGGTTGGTGTGTTAGTTTGCTAGGGCTGGCCTAACAAAATGCCACCAAGTGGGTGGCTTAAACAAGAGAAAGTTGTTCTCACAACTTCAGAAGCTAGAAAGGAAGGTACCCGCAGGGCTCTAAAGTCTCTAGAGGGAAATCCTTCCTCGCATAGTCCATCTCCGAGTAGCCTCAGGCATCGCTGGGCTTGTGGGTGAACCACTCAAATTTCCATCTTTGTCATCACCAGGACCTCTTCTCCCTGTGTCTCTGCTTGTGTCCAAATTTCTTCTTAGAAAAATCTACTTCAGATTGGGTGAGGGCCCCGTATCTTCCATCATAACATCATCTAAAGTTAGATGGATATATCTGCCATTGCTCTATTTGCAGATGAGGTCCCTTCGGAGGCTGTGGGGTGTAGGTCTTCAATAGTTGCTTTCTTTATGAAGAGGGTAATGATATAATAGACACAGGTCACAGAATCTGGCTCCTGTTGGATGTAAGGGAATTGAGATGAGTGTGTGTGTGTGCGTGCGCGCATGTGCATGCACAGTGGAGGTGGTGCTTTCCAGGCTTTCCAGCATTGGGCAGTACCATCAGCAGTTGCTTGCAGTGTCCCTCATTGAGACTAGAGGGCCATCTTAAACCTGAGCCACAAGACATAGCTCTGGTATCTCCCACTTTAGTGTCCCTGCATATCCGGAACTCTGTGGCATCATGGATTTTTGCCCTGGGTCACAGAAGAGACTGTTTACATGTGTGGTGTGACCAGTCAAGCAAATTGAGAATTACCCCAGATGGACAACAGCACCAAACTGGGTCTTCCAGGTCAGAGGGCCTTCCCAGGGCGTGGTGGCTGAGACTGTGCAGGGAGGTTTGTTCTATCGGTGACAATAGAATCCATGATCATCTGGAGTATGCTGTTTTGTGATAAATGTGTATTTTAGACACTTCCAAGGTGATGGATAGAAACATTCATTCCAGCTACAGTAGTGATTTTAAAAAAAGCTCAGATTCGTTTGTACAAATTTTGCCTAAAACTATTTGAGGGTTAATGTAGAAGTCACCAAGAACAGTTCAACCTTCCAACATGCTCTAGGAAGTTTAGACCTAAAGGCAAGGAGCCTGCTCAAGCTCCTTACTCTCCACATTGAGGCACAATTTAGCAGCAAAAGGACTTTAGATGATTATGGTGGACACACCCCAAAGCCTCTAGAGGTGAGTGGGCAAAAGAAGATGGTGAGTTCTTAGAAGCCCAAAAGTAAGAAGTTCACCAGGATTAATTTTTCTTATCAATTAGTGCTAAATGCCATTAGAAATTGCATTGGCTTCAGTGAAGGACAATATCCAAATCAATGCCTCTCAAACTTTCCTATGCATATGAGTCTCCTGGAGATTTTGCAGAAGGAAGGAAAGAAGGGAGGGAGGGAGGGAGGCAGGGAGGGAGGCAGGGAAGGATGGACGGACAGATGGACGAGCTTTAGTATGTCTCAGGCAGAGCTTGAGATTCCCCATTTCTGCAAGCTCCCAGGTGATCCAGGTGTGCATTCATTGTGCTCCCGCCTGCAGACCACAACTTGAGCAGCAGGGATCAACAAACATCTTGAGCAAACCTTGGAAAATCCCTTCCTCAGCCTTAGAGCTTTGCTTGCCCTCATCCACTTCAATTGAAAAACTGAGAACTAACTCTCTCACTTTTGCCTAAATTATGATATTAGAAAAAAAATGGGTTTAAAGAAAACTAAAAGGATCACTTTTGTTGAGTGAAATGAAAGAAATTCCCTTCAGCGGTCTATAAAGCCAGCAGATTCTGACTGCACAGTGCTAAGAAGAACAGGTTTTGAAAGCTGAGATTCCCGATTCTCATTCCAAGGAGTTTATCCTTAGGAATGAAAAGCTGAGCCAATAAATATGGCTAACTCAGCCCTAACAAAGCAGAGGGACAGCCACCCAGGCTGCAGAGAGAGCCGCAGGCTGATGGACGGTGGCCAGCCAGTGCGGCACAGGTTGCCAGCTCCCATTGAGGCATGCCCTGAGAGCAAGCGCCAGAGCACATCCACACTCAGAGGACAAATGGGGCCCGAGAGCATTGTTATGACCTCAAAAAATTCTGTTCTGTGAATATCATGGTCTCAAGGCTGCCTTGCACTCCCTACCTGTGAAGCCAACAAGGTTAAAGCCAGGGATCCAAAGTAAAATTATAAATGCAATGTCTTTAAGTTTCAAACAATGCCTTTAGAGTTGACCATGTGCTTATATGCAAATTTATGGGGCTCACCTGCCTAATTGTGTGTGTGTGTGTACAGGTGGTATTTAGGTGTATCACAATTAACTATCTTCATTTAGTGCTACTTCATTTTCCACACTGAGTTTTCAAAGGGTTAAGTGCAAACTAAATGCAGTTAGACAGAAACAAAGGAATTAGGCCGTGTCTGCTCTTGATTCCTAGGAAGCAGGAGGCCTCCTGTTCTGGTAGACCTACATTCATTCTTATCTTGAAGCAATGATTGCTTTCAATGAAAGCATCCTCTGATTTATTAGTAGGGTCTATTCTTGTCTTCTCCAGTGAGTGTGGAAGCAACCCATTCAGCAAGGTGAACTGAATGTCGCCTGGCATAACTCAGCTTAGCTCATACAACTGGGTGGAGAGACAGCCATTTATTTTCAGAAGGCCCAGTCACCCTAAGGTAAAGTTACAACAAACTTTTTTTTTCCCTAATAGCAAAAGTGTCTTTTAAACATAAGAAATTAACTTCTTTCCCCCAAAATATGATGACTTTGGAATTAGACAAAGGTGAGAATGAGTGGAACAGGACTTGATGTTAAACAGAAAAATTATTTAAAACCTGGATTTAAAAATACATATCAACCATTGGTAAAGAGAACAACCTGGAATGAGATAATGGAAAATGTGTTTCCAACTCAAATAAAAATAGCTTTAAAAAAAAAAATCCCAAAGTTCATGTGTGTAATTAATTCTCTGATTCCATGGAATCTAAACTAAGGAAACAAAGGGCTCTAAAATGAGCCTCTTTTTGGGGCGGGGGGGGGGGGAAAGCATGACCCCTTGGGAGTCTGGGCTCATCTAGAAATTGTACTTATGGCAGCTGAACAGCCTGTTACTCATGTTCTGGGCTACAGGAGTCACATAGGCAAATCTATCCAAAGGATTCCTCTTTTTGGAATAAAAAAGATTCCTAATACTATTATAACTCTTTCCTCAATACTATTTACACGGTCCCTAAAACTTGTCCTTCTAATTTTTGAATCACTTCCTTTAGTAAAGGCAAATTTCAGTTGAATGAGCTTGCCTGCCTGCCTTCCTCCTTCCTGCCTTCCTTCCTTCCTTCCTTCCATCTGTCTGTGAACATATAGTTCCAACCTTGTGCCAGGTACTCTGATATGTATGAGAGATAAAAGCAGACCAAGACCCAGTTCTTGTCTATGTCACCGTCCCTGTTATACCCAGACAAATTTAATCACTCCCTTTTCTGCCAGTACAGCTGATGCTAACCCACATGCTTAAAAGAATCAACAGGGTAAAAATTGGGTTAAATCCTTTGTAAAAACTAAAACTCTTATTCAAGATTTCTAGAATTAGAAGTCAGTCCATCTCCAGTCTAATATTTTCCCTTTTCTAATTCCCTTTCTGTTTTCCGTTTTTCCCCTATCATGACTCTAAGGTTGTGGAGGAAGAAACTCTGCCTGTTTCACTAAACACATTTCCTGAGTTTCTAGACTCTCTAGATGAATACATGCTGAATGAATGATGTCAAAGAATGGAGAACTCAATGAACGCCACTTATTCCTGAGCATACTGCACTGTCTGGCACAGAGTATTTGTCCTAAAGAAAATCTACTACATTCTACCACATGAAACTAAATTTACAGAATTAAAATGTTGAGGAAGGATAGACTTAGAAATTGATCACTAGAAGGGAGTTTGGCAAGTCTCTCCTTGCCAATATGTCAAAGGGTAAGGGTGAAGTGTGGGAGAAATCTATAGGCATGACTTACCCTGAGGCCAGCACATGGACAAATTGTCCCAATTTTAAGAATCTTATGATAAGGTGGACATTGTCAAGTTGTTGCCTACTATGTTCCCTCCCCTTTGAGAACAGGCACCAGACCATAAGGTAGGGCTTAGGAATTTATGCTTCTGCCACAAGTATAAACTGTCCTCTGTTTCCCTCATTTCAGGGAATATCCAGGCATCCATAGAAATAGCCTTGTGACTTAGTTGGTTTTGTGCTGCTATAACAGAGTCCCTGAGTGTGGGCAGTTCATGAGAAAGAGATTTATTTCTTACATTCTTGCAGGCTGGGAAGTTGAGAATTTAGGGCTCCCATCTGATGAGAGTGGTCTTGCTGTGTTAGTACATGGCAGATGAGATAAAGAAGGACAAAATGGTGCACACACTTGTGTGCATGAGGTGGGGGCAAATTGGCAAACTCCTTCTTTCATCAGGAACCCACTTGTGGGATAAGCACCCCACACCTTTGATAAGGGTGTTGATCCACTTATGAGGGCGGAGCCCTCAGGACTTCTCAGTACTGCTGCATTGGGGATTATGTTTTTAACACAAGAACTTTAGGGAAAACATTCAAAACATGGCAACTTGTTAAAGGTTTTCTATTTTTTCTCCTAAATATAATATTTTTATTTCTTATTGTATATTTACTTTTAAATCAAAATTATGTATACTCATGATTTGAAATGAACATTAATGTACAAGGTTCATTTAAAATATATCCACAACATATCTATAGCAGCACAATTCACAATAGCTAAACTGTGTAACCAAACTAGATGCCCTTCAATAGATGAATGGATTAAAAAAGTAGCATATGTACACAATGGAATATTACTCAGCAATAAAAGAGAATAAAACCATGGCATTTGCAGGTAAATGGATGGAGTTAGAGAAGATAATGTTAGGTGAAGTTAGCCAATCCCCAAAAAACAAATGCCGAATGTTTTCTCTGATATAAGGAGGCTGATTTGTAGTGGGGTAGGGAGAGGGAACATGGGAGGAATAGACAAACTCTAGACAAATAGGGCATGGGGTTAGAGATGATGGTGGAATGTGATGGTCATTATTATCCAAAGTACAGGTATGAAGACACAAATGGTGTGAATATACTTTGTATACAACCAGAGATATGAAAAATTGTGTTCAATATGTGTAATAAGAATTGTAACACATTCTGCTGTCATATATAAATTTTTAAAAAATGAAAAAAGAATAAAAGGTCAATAAAACAGTTCCAAGAAAAAAAAATATATATCCCAACATCTCTTCTCACCTGCCACCAACTGCTTTAACTTTTTACTATCTCTTTGAATTATAGTTATGCTTCTCTAAATAATTTGCTCATGCTGTTTCTTATTAATTTTCAATTGTTTATAGAAGACTAGAATCTAAGTCTTATGCGCCTTTCTCTTCATATAACACACACACACACACACACTCACTATGCACACATATTCCCCACATTTTTCCATGTAGTGAACTATTGTTGCCTTTCCTTTCTATTATTATTATTATTTAATTGTCATTTGCAGTGCTGGGGATTGAGCCCAGGGCCTTGCACATGCTAGGCAAATACTCTACATCCCAGCCATCTTATACTACAATTGCATGTCTCTGGAGTGAGTAATCATTTCCTTTTTACAATTAATTTGGAGGGAGGTTGCTTAGTTTTTTTGTGTACTGATTACTAACTAATCCTTAAACTCTTTACTATATATGTACATCTCCTCACAACAAAAATATTCTCTTTTGATTGGCTACTGATTTTTTTTTAAAGGTATCCCTTTAGAGCCCTCGCCTCCCTGCTCCAACCTGGAGTTAATATTGTTTAGATTTACTGCTGAGATGTCTTGGAATCTCTCTTCATCATCATCTTGGGGAATTCTCTTGGCTGCTCTTTGTATTTGATTACTTGTTTTCTGGATCCAATTTTTAAAAAATTGATATACTTCCATGCTTTAGGGGCTCTTCTTTTCCCAGTTATTTCCTGAGAATAGGTACAAAGGGGAAAATTTTTGGACCTCAAATGTCCGACAACATCTCTGCAAATCTTCTCAAGTAACTGATGGTGTGATTGGATATAGAATACAGGACTGGGAATCAGATGCCTCTGAGAATTTTGAAGACAAGCATTGATCATTTATCTCTGCTTTCTAGTTTGAGGAATCCAATGCTACTCTGAATCTTGATTTTTGATTTTAATTTCTGAAAGATTTATGATGATTTTTGTCTTTGTCCCTAATATTTTGAAATTTAAGAATGATGTTCTTGGATTGGGGTCTTTTCTATCCACTGTGTTAACAAGTTCGTGGTATTTTTAATGTGGAAACTCATGCTCTTCAGTTCTGAAAGTCTTATTTACAGCATTTAGGAGATATTTTTCTCTGCTTTTTAAAATGACATTCCTATCTGTTGAGCTTGAAACATCTGAATTAATACTGTATTTTAAAAGATACTGTTGTCTCACTGATAATTTATTTGTTTTTCTCCATTCTTGAGTGTTTCCTGAACTTTATCTTTTGATTCATATATTGACATTTTTCTTTTGCCTAACTTTTAAAAATTTCCCAAGATTCCTTCCTACTTTGCAAATGTTCCTTTTAAGAAGCTTCCTTTTCTTGTTTCAAAAATTTAATAATAGCTCTCGATTTTCTTGTGTTCTTTTCTCTGCATTGCCTTTTATTCAGTTCTAAGTTCCATTTTTTTTTCTGTTTTCATTTTTGACTTTCAAGTTGTCAGATTTCCAAAATTTACTGCTCCTCTTTGGATTTTTGTTTACATGGGTTTATAAAGCATCATTAGAAAATATTATGGGGGTGGGCTTGTTGTTGCATAAAATCCACTGTAGAGCCATGATTATTCATGACTATAAATATTTCTAGTTCCCATCTTCTTTCAACCTGTCAGATCTTTCCAAGAAAACCTTCCAATGAAAGGTATTATTATGGCTGCCTAAATATGGGCATCAGATAGAGATGAGGGATAAAGATGGTGGTCGTCTCATGGTTCACTGTGTTAACATCCTCTTAAATTCTCTATTTTCAACATACTGAAAACCTGCTCCCCCCATTCCACAGAAAGCTAATTGTGGGCATCTCTTCCCAACTCCATGAATGGAGATTTCATGTAGTTATCTCAAAATCAACTCTGGCGGGAGTGTTTATACCACTGCAATTGGCAGTGATGACAAGTTAGACCCTCCCCTCCCCTTCTCTGTTCCAAGCTGACTGTTAAACATAACCAGCACACATTCAACACAGGGCATCTGGTGTTTCCCCGTGCCAGGATGCCTTCTTTTTAACCTTCCAAGAAATAAATTTTTAGTCTTCTGCCAGGGTGGGCATAAGGGAATGTGACCCCAAGATTGTGCAGAGTGGGAGAAGGAATCTAGGGTTTGACCAACTCTTAAACAGACTATCAAGGAAGTCTTCTTTTTTTCAATCCTCTCTTTAGCCCCACTTTGAAAAGATCCAGGTGCCATCATTCTGGTTTTCTGAGGCATGATTCAGGTTGCTTCTTGGCTTCAACTGCTGTTTGTGACCACACTGGACCATCCACTTCCCTACCTGAAAAATCTATTGCCTCTATAGGAACAGAAGACTTTTTTAAAATTTTTATTGAGGACTATCTTTTTTTTTTTTAACTTTTATAGTCCTTTTAGTGCTTGAGGGAGGAGCAATGTAAACACAAGCTCGCTCTGTCTTTTTTATCCTAAAGTCTAACTGAAGAGTATATTCCATTAAGGGAAACCCCACAGCCAGGGTCGCCTTTCTTGGTCTGCAGTTAATGATTTGCACCTTTGATAGGGCAGGCAAATAAAGAGCCTAGTTATTGATCAAGATTTCCTTGTAGACAGGGTCAGAAAGACGAAAAGTGAGAATGGAGTCATTATGTATTGCTAAGCATCTGCCTGACTGCATCCATGGCTTGGCCAACAACCACAAACATGGTAACTCTCTGGCTTCCTGAGGATTCGGGCCTATCAGTCTTTGTAAACTACATATATTTTTTTCTCTTGGAAAAGTTTCCAAGTATCGGAGCAACCTGAAGAGATCGTGTGGATTTGAGCCATTGCCTGTAGGTCTATAAATTGGTTAGAATGTATTTGGCAATTGAGGAATAGCTAATCTTTCTCCTACTTCATGCAGCCTCACTGTTCTTACCACTCATCTTGTTAAATTCAGCTTTTCAACTCAAAAGGTAAGGAGGCTTCACAGCATGAGTAACTCCGAAGAACAAATGGCAGACCACTTAACACAAATGTACGCTGGGCAAGTCAAAGCCTCGCTGATTCCTTTCATTCTGGGCCCTGCGTACCTCCTAGCCGAGCGTGTAGGAGGGCTGATTACTGCAGATTGGAAAAGTTCTCCACTTTTGGTTATGAGATTGGTAACAATTTCCAAGATAGAAAAAAAAAAAATCCCACTGCAGCAGGGAGCCACACAGTTCCAAAGAACAAGAAGGAAAGAGCTCTACGTTTTGGGCCCAGACTCTCAGGTGACTTTGTTCCTGGTGAGCCCATAGGTGACATGGAGGTATACTGCAGGCCATCACTCAACGCATTTCCTACTTTCACCTCTAGGAGAACAGCTATCCTGCAGAGGCAGGAGGGAAAGCCATCCATCCTCTTAGGAAGTCACTTTCAGGTGGGAGCCATGGAGATGAACCGTGTCATTAAGCTACAGTAGTGTCTTTAGGCGTAGAAGAGTGAGCTGTCCCCTTCTGTAAGCATATGGACTGGGAGTGAGACATGCAGGCCTGACTTCTGACACACCAGCTTGTGTTTTGTTTATCTTTGCCCTCTCAGATTCAACTCCTCCCTCTGCAGAATGGAGATGCTGATGAGAACTACTGGAGAAGTCACTGCATGGAGTGGATAAAGAGGGAGGCAGAGCTCTGGGTCCTGGGGTTGATAAGGGGGCTCCTGGAGAGCTCGCAGTGATCGCTGCTCCTGTGGAGGGCCTGTCTGTCTGCAGTCTGCCCAGAGTCACACCAAGGAGGCTCCTGGAGAGGCTGCAGCTCAGGAGGCGGGTTTCCCTTCTGGGGAAGGATCAGGGCTGCTCCCTGAGAAAGCAGAGGACGGCTTAGTGAACCTGCGGCAGATGCAGAGTCGACATTAAATATTTACTAAGCTTGCACAGCATTCGAGGAAGCAGATGGATTCATCCACAGGAGCACTTCACTTAAGAAGAGGCGGTCGGCATCCATGGGAGCACACACAGGCCTTCAGCCAATCGCCGAGGAGAGGGCGCCTCAGGAGGCAAGCGCGGTGTTCCCATGATGCCTGCCAGGGCGGGATCTTTCCTGTCACTTCCTCTCCCCTCAGTTTCACACCCACACAGCTCCCTGGCAGAGCTCTGCGTCGTCTCCAAGATAAACAGCCACAGTGACAGTGGATCTTGGCTCCAGTGCAGGCCTGTTTCATCAAATCCACACACAGCAAGCATATTGCGTGGAGAGTCCCCAAGTTCAGAGTCGGTTTGGAGCCTTTGCTCCTGTCTAGGCGTTTTTGATTTGTTGTTGAATGGGGAATGTTCTTAGGAGTGTGTCTGTGTGTGTGTGTGTGTGTGTGTGTGTGTACAAGTGTATGTTAATGTATACACAAGTGCACATGTATTCATTCTAAGAATAGAATTAATTAACCCACTTTTATTTTTAATAATAGTAATTATGACTACAAAACGTCATTTTGCATTCTACCGCATCCCCTGAAGGAAATTCACTAACTCTGTAAGTACAAGGTATACCTCAGCGTGCAATCCCCCAAATTTTCATGGAAATAGTAATTTTCATCCATCTTTGATGCTGCCTCTTCATTTGTATGATCATGATTTGTCTTCTTTCCTTTTAAGTAAGTTTTACCTTTTAGAGCACTTTTAGGATTGCAGCATAATGGAGCCAGAGGCACAGAATTCCCCACAGGCCTCCTGCCCCTCCACACGCACAGCCTCCCCACACCCTCCACCAGGGCGGGATGTTCGTTGCAGCTGATGTAGCTGCATTGCCAGGGCAGCGCCACCCCAGTCTCTAGTTGACGTTAGGCATTGCACTTCCTGTGGGTTTGGACAAATGTGTAATGGCATGTGACCATGGGCTGTTTGAATAGTTCTTTGGGCCCTACAGAATCAAAATAATAGGATACCAGTAGAGGTATGTTTCCTCCCAGGTTCAGCATTTTCTCCACTCAGAAACAGAGAGCTAACTCTCTGCTCAGTGTTTTCTAGGGATGGAACCAGGCGCCAACTTTCTTTAAAATTTTCTTCACAGGGTCTCAACTGAACATTGTCAATACATGAATGTATTTTGCAGGAAACAAACTTGCATTGTTATCCTGTTACATAACCAGTTGTTCAGCCTGCTCTTTCTCAACTGTTTACCTTCAATCGGGAGAACTGCTAAGCTCTCCAAAGTCCAACCTGTGTGTGTAGATGTTTGGGCTGAACAGAGCCATGGTCTGTGCCTAACTCTGCTGTTATTTCTAGTTCCCTCCCTTCACTGCCAGAGCAGGGGTGCTCAGCTCTCCTGGTCCCCTCCCTTCCTGCTCCCACACTACGTTCTTTTTCATTGTTGTTGTTCTTATTGCCTCTTGACTCCCGAAGCCACTCGCTCATCTCTTCATTCACCATCCACATCTCCCTTGTCTTCAAACCATGAATTTCTTCTTTGGTTCTCATGAAAACAAGTCCTGGATGTCCGATGAACCAAGACCTGTATTGCTGATGCTAACTCCGTGCCATCCTTCCCTGGGTACTGAGACGGAGGGTGGCTGCCACGCCATGCATTTCCTCTCTGCATATCAAGGGCAGAAAATGCTCTTGTTTCCATTGACCCCGTGGAGTTTTTTCAGCACATGAGAAATGGATGTGAAATGGATTATTTCATTTGCAAGATGAAGAATCAGGTAAATATGAGGATTTCTTTATTTAGTTAGTAGGGAATAAAATCATTTGGGGAAAAAAAATATCATTCCAGACTGTCAAAGTGGAACCGTTCCCAGCCATGGTGGACTAGTGCTTTACACAAAGCCAATGCTACAGAGCTGGGCGGGGAGGAACAGTTATGGAAATAGAGTTAGGGACAAGTGCCAACATGAACATGCATTCTATAAGCACAGCTCAAATTATCTTCATACATTCTGAATTTAGAGATTTCACCAATTCGCAGATGGAAAACATTCCTCTCTGCATCTAAGGCCAGGATACCAGAAAGTGAACGGGCAGTGTACTCAGCACCACAGGTAATGTAGGGACTTCCCATGCTTTGTGCAATGTGCCCGCTTCTCCGTAACCAAAGGAGAAAGAGGGCTGACCACAGTAGTTAACTTTTCAAGTTTTCAGCTGTTCTTATCACTGCCTCTGTTTGCATAACCACCATTACATTCTCCTTCTAATACAACCTGGTGTTCAACACTATCTGGCCTGATGTTCTTTACCTTGGCCATACCAAAGTATCCAAAGGAAATAGTGATCTGCCATGGCCTATAGCAAATCAGTAGCCCCACATTCTGTTTGCAACCAGACACAGTGGGAGCTGTTTTCCAACTAAGTGACAGTGCGGAATTTTTTGAGAAATAGAGAGAGTCAAGCCAGAAGTAGCCTGCAAGGTGCCATTTCAATCTTGTCCACCTAATCCTCAGATGTCACCAACCCTGTGATCATGGGGTGACTGGCCACGGGCCATTCTGGGCATCCCAGGCAGCTGCTCCTGGCTTTGAGTGGGAAGGAAGATTGGTCATGTATCTTATTACAAAGACAATGATAGAATATGCCTTTGGGTTTGGAACAGGGGAAGGCTTCCAAGAAAAGTCAGAGCTTCAACAATTGTCCTGCCCCAAACTATCATTGAATAATGTGGCTGGATTGTCCTGGGTTTGAGCACCATCCAATGCCCATATCTTTTAAATTTATTTCCAGGTAAAAATAATACTGACTTCAGATATACAGTTTGAGACATAACCCATAGAATGCTAGCTAACAGCTATTTATGAAATAGCTCAAAGTACACAATTAATATCAAGGCTCAGGAACTCACTTCATATGACATCGTCACTTCAGATATTCTAAACATCCACACCCTGATCCTCAGCTCTTTCCCCTTTGATATGTTTTCTTTTCACCACGCTCTGCTTTCTCTTCTCTCTTATATTCCCTTTCGCTTCCTCCTTTTCTCCATATCCTCCTTGACTTCTTTTCCTTTCTTCATCTTTAATTATTTTGCTTTCTTTCTTACCGTGATTGATTTCAGCCTCTTCTTGGCTTCTACCTGCTCCTTCAGTATCAGTCGGGCTTTGGCCAAATTACACCGAAATACCATCCCCCAAATCTCAAGTGCTTAAAGCAATAAAGTTTATTTCTCAATCATTTCACATGTCCGTCAATGGTTGCTCATTGTAGTCACTAAGGGATCCAGGTTGATGGAGCAGACATTTTCTCAAACAGAGCAACAAGCCAGAGCAAGAAGAAATTTGGGGAAGCATACATTATTTCTTGAAGCTTCCACCTACACATGAGATATGCATCACTTCCCCCATACTTCATTGTTAAAGCAAGTTACACAGATGCACTTCACGTTGGTGGGGGAAGAACAATTCTACCATGTGCATGTAAGGTCGGAGAGTTCAAACACAGAGTTCTATTGAGCACCACAGTTACTAAGTCAACTCTGCACCTCTATCTCAGAATCCTTCCCAAGATTCTGCTATGAGTTTCCCTTCCCTTCAGCCCTGTCCCTTGCGGTCTTGAGTCCCTTGATGTCCCTATTTGAGATCTTCTCCATTTCTTCCTCATTCGAAGCCTACCATGGAGTAGCAGGATTAAGAGTAATCATAAGGAATGTCCCTTGATGGCAGAGGCAGGAACTTGGTGAGTTTTAATTCATGATCTCTGGTATAATGTAGTGACAGTCTCTAGGCAGGGAGAAGGCAGTGTCAGGACCCTACAGTTATCAGGTGCCTCCTTCACTGAAGGACGTGGTCTTGGCAGACACTGCTGTTTCCTGGGTGTTAGTGTGAAGGCCAGGATACGCAGGGCTCACTTCCACACTCCCTGTCCCACTCTGTCAGGGTCCTTATTAATAATGACTTCCACTCTCCTCCCTGATCGCCCTCACTGAGATGCCCCCAAACAAGTCAGGTTATAACAATTCTCACTGTACTTTATAAATGCAGAGTACACAAACAAAGCCAAAATATGAAGGGGGTTACTTAGTTATCAATTATAGTGAGAATAAATCCCAGGAAAATCCTAGGAAATCCCTAGGCTAACACCAAATCTCAGCTAACAATAAAACATGATCTGGGAGTTGAAGAAAGGCAAGTATGTTTATTTGCACACAAATGCTGTTGCTTTCATTTGTACCAGGGACCAGGAAGCCAGAAGCCCATGTACCTGCCACACCTGCCTCTTCTCCACTTGGATGAAGACCCAGGTGCACTTTGGCATGGGTGGAATTCAGTGGCACAAGTGCAGTAAGGAATTGGGAGGCCTCGATGGCAGGAAGGTCCTTCAACAAATTCTGTCATATTCGTGTGGTGCTGAGATCCAGATCAGCCAGTGGCTATGTGGTATGACCAGACACACAAGGGTCTAATGTCAGAATTGGGTCTATGTAAATGCTGTTTATATGAGATCATAAAGGACTTGAGAAAACTTCTCAAATGTCTCCCTGGATGCTGACTATATTGACACAATTTGACAACTAGTGAATTGTTTCTTTGGGAACAAGTTTTTTTTTTAATTTTTTTTTTAATTTTCGAGGAGTCTATAAAAAAACTACTATAATATTGGGGGAAGACACAACACTAATTTTTAAGCTATCACAGACTAACACCAAATTTCAGATTTACTGGCAGCATAATTTTGGGCCAGGTAGTTGGGTGGAAAGTAAAGAGTCCCTGATCCTCTTAGGAGGATTGGTGCATCTTTGGGGAAAAAAAAAAAAAAAAGACAAGATTTGCTAGCTTTGCATTTTTCTAGAGGAATATTTCTGATTTTTTTCAAGGCAAATTAGAAAAATTCCTATGATGGAGAAAACCAAGTTTTTCAAGCTGCTTGTTGGCCCTGTTCCTTGGGCATCTAGATGGATTCCAGATTTTCCCTTGGGGCAAGTGGACAGGTTACAATTTCCTGGGGAGTGTCCCTAGGAGTCCTCGGTTTGAGATGGAAGACAAGATGCAGAAGGAGAGGCCAGGTCAAGAAGAGATGCTTATGAAAGCTGGGGTACAGAGGAAATGCAGGTAGAGGGTATGTGTGCCTCCTGGTGAGCCAACCACTGACTTCTGGAGACCACTTTCCAGGGGACTTGTGCAGGAAAGTGGGAGTGAGAGCTGAACTTCACAGGGAGGGTGGAGGGAAGTCCAGCTTCCTCAGCTCTAGCTTCTGAGCAAATAAGACCTAAGAACTATTGAGCCTCTGTAGTAGTTTCCACCACTTTCAAAAATACAACTCGGGTGGGAATTGTTTAGACAAGATCCTTGCACTCAGCATTTTGATGGTTCTATCTATTTCCACTGAGAAATCAGGGGTGAATACATTATCTCAATAAGAGAAGATCAGTTCCATTTTTTTTTCCAGGAAATCAAGATTAAGGAGTGAAAAAATGCAGTATTATCAATCCTTTATTTTACTAAATTTTCCTATTAAATCCACCACTTTCTACTGTTTTATATGCAACTGATAATAAATATACACAGTTAGAATACATGTGAATTCTCATTAAATCATAAAGCTAACCTCCCTTGGGTTTTTGCCACTTTCATTTTCCTCCCCTCTATTCATCTTCCACCTAGAATTGCTAGTGGACTTTTTCTCCCTTTGTTTTGCAAATTAACCTCCTTTCTCATTCAATTCTCAGGTAAAAAATACTAGTAGGGCTTCATTTTAGGGAGCCCAGAGCTGGAGGCGAGAAGGTGAGGGAGGGCTGGCCAGCTTCCGCTGGAGTCCTCAGCCAAGGTTCCAAAGCAGTTGCCCTCCATCTGCCTCCCCAGCAAACAAACAGCCCTGGGAGATGTAGTAGCTCACAACTCCAGCTCTGCACTGGAGTGACTCGAGTCACAGAGAACGTGAGTCATTCTGTGCTCCAGGGAAGTGTACACTCAGGGCTTAGCAAGATCGTTCCTTTCCCAGACCCTCCCTCTCCCCCTTAGAGCTTTGAAGACTTTGAAAGACATTAAATGATCCTATAGAATGAAAGAAGATAGTGACAGGTGTATGCAAATTGTAGTGGTCACAGATGCTCCAAACAAATTCTAGCCATAATATATGTACATTTCAAGACAGGAGGGAGAAAATATGGGTGCTACTTCTAAATGAAGAATATTCAGCATGGAAAGCAATAGAAAGAATTCTAACACGTATTATCTTCTCTAAATAAGTCCTACTTCCTCAAAAGAAACTGGCACAGTTGGCTTTGGGGGGCATTTTTGTATTCACATAAAGACGTTTTAAAATTGATTTGCATTTCAGATGGTTTTTTGTTGTTGAATTACTGAACATACGTCATGTCTTATCAAATGCCATCCTTCATTAAGATCCTAGAAGCGCCCTCAGGAGACTCTGCCGCTAGAGCTTGTATCTAGAGGGCAGAGGTAGGGCAGGTGTGAAGGACGATTTGGAGAAGTGTGGACCAGGATGATTATCTTTGGATTCTTCTCCTATAATTGTCTCTTCTCAGCTTGTAGCTTTTCCATTTGCTCAAAATAGAGCATATTATTTTTTTTTGTAAGAGGCAAAAACCAAGTTTTTATCTTCTAAGGATGTTAAAGTATAACCCATATATATTATTAGAAGCAAATATGTTCTTTTATAAAAGACAATGCAAAATTCTTTCTAGACATTATTTTTGTCACTCTCCCAGAAAGAGAGAGAAAGAGAGTGAAAGAGAGATGGGCACATGGAGTATTTCTCAGAAGCCAAACTAACAAGAAAAATCTTAGGAGAGATAAACATTATGTCATGTTTCTGAAACTTCCTGATTATACTTAAAGCCGACCATCTGTCCCCAATGACAGAGCTCACTGGATGAGACCTTGAGGAATGTAACTCTTTGTAAAATTTCTGAAACATTGAATTTGTTCCTCGGTAGTCCAACTTCATAGCAAATCTGTTACCCAGATGCAAATTTAGCGGCACCAGAGTTCTTGGCTCCCTGAAGGAAGAATTTCAATTTAGAAGAGGCATTATAGACTCCAACAGGAGAAGAATGGCTCAGAACCTAAATTACCCCAAACAAACCCGGATGCAACATAAGGGAAGTAAATGGAGGATTCAGCAATAGGGGAAGGTGAACTGGAGCTGCTTCTGCCACCAGGAGGGACATACAAAATTAAAGCTCACCAACAAGATCCAAGTGCTAAATATATGGTCAGGTGTCGAAGAAATGCATTTTATCAAGCATGTTCCTGAGCATCATTCAGGCCATGAGCAAATTCAAGATGGACATGCCGTTACCAAAGTGGTGTGTGTGTGTGTGTGTGTGTGTGTGTGTGTGAGTGTTGAGTGTGTGTGAGTGAGTGTGTGTGTGTATAGATGTAGGTATATCATCAGTCCTCTACAAGGAGGCAGGTGGTACTAGGAAAAGAAAGTTGTCAAACAGAGAATGGCAGCAATAAATCATGATAAAATTTTTAAGTATAGTAAAAATGGGATAAGGGAAGGAGAACATCCTATGAGAATTCAACCAGAAAAATTTGACAAAAGGATTGTTAAAATGGTAGACAACGTCAGGAAGGGGAGCAAGCCGGGGGAACTTAAGAGGGGGAAGTTCTGAGGGGCAGAGTCCACGTAACTGTAAGAGTAGCAATAAAATGATGGTAGCCACGATGTAAGAAAGTAGAAGAATAAGTTTACAGGTGCTTTGAAAAACCAGAAGGATGAGAGGGTCTTAGGAGGGCACAAAAAACAGAGGGGACATTGCATGGTCCCTACCCTTTGTGGCTGCTGCCACTCCTTGATTGGACAGAACTGAATGTCAGCTGTTGAATAGGCTGGATGGCCTTCCAAGTCTTCCCAGTGGAGGCCACTGGTCGTGACTGTCCTCAGGGTCTCAGACAATGTGCCCTCCCTCCATGTCCTTCCAAAGCTGGACCATGCCACACAAGAAGATTCTTCCCATGCCTATACGATGGCCCTCTGAATGCACTTGAACATAGTGGTTTGGGAATCAAAAGGACTGACCAAAATGAATCTGACATATTCACAATATGCCTAACAGCCATTGTACATGTGGCAATTATCCCTAAATAGGTCTTATAAATCACTACATTGCTTTTACGCTGCCAGACCAAGGCTGTAATTTTCCATTTCATTAGCTTTATCATTGTCACGATAGTATGGCATAATGAATGCCATATACACCATTGTCTGGAATTTTAAAATGTTAACATTTTGCCACACATACTTCATTTTTTTTTATGTAGTGTTTAAAGTAGATTTCAGACGTTGTGACATTTTACTCCTGAAAACTTTAGTAGCATCTCCAAAGACCAACATTCACCTACATAATCAATACACTGAGTATACCTAGCATAATTAGTACCTCTATATGATATGATCCCTGTTAAATATTCAGATTTCCCCAGTTGTCCCCCAGATGTTTTATGACTCATTTCTTCAAAGCGAGATCCAATCAATATGTTCACAAATTGCGTCGCTTGTTCTATTTCTCCCTTCTCTCTTAGCGTTGGTTTGTGTGTTGATGATAGGCCTTGCACGTACTGTGCGAATGCTCTGCCACTGAGCTATATCTCCAGACCCTGCTCTTTTAATCTCAAACAACCCCTCCACACTTCTTTTTCCTGCTTTCTTTGGGGGGAGGTGGGGGGTGGACAGGGTCGGCTAAGTTGCTTAGGACCTAACCAAGTTGCTGAGGTTGACCTCTGTCTCCTGAGTCACTAGGATTTTAGGTGTGTGCCACTGCACCCAGCTCCCCCGCATTTTAATTTTCTTGTTTGGGGCTAGTAGAAGAGACTAGCTAAAACTCAGGCCAAGTCTCTCTCATTTCATTCTGTCTGTGCTTCCTGCCCTCTGTTTCCTTGGACCATCCCCACCAGCTGAAACCAAAGGACTCTTAGTCTGTTTTCCATGCTTGCCACGAGATTGGTAGAAATGAAGGAGAGCTATAAGTTTTAACAGACTTCTAGTACATAGAGTGTCAAAGGACAGATATATTTAAGAGGAAACTACTTAATGTCAGCTAATCTTTGGTTTGGTGGGAGGGCAGAGGATGCTACAGAACATCTGTGTTCCCCCAAAGTGTAAATCCCCAATATGATGGAATTTAGAGATCAGGACTTTGGGGGATCAAGAGGGCCCCAGAGAGCTCCCTTGCTTCTTCTGTCATATGAAGACACGGAGAAGATGGGTTTAGTGTTCCCACTCTCAGGTACCATTCTTCAGACTCAGAGTGATATGGAATGGTACCTGAAAGTGAAATTCTGAAATCAGAGCCTGGTGCCCACACACCAGCTCTCTTGTTTTCTGGCTGCACACTCTTGGTTACAGAACTGAGCATCACTGAGTCTTACTTCTTCATCAGTAACTGTGGGCAATCAGGATGTCTCCCTGATATGGCTCCTTGGCAAATCAATGTGTATGAAGTGCTTAGAGAACTTCCGGGAACACAGGGGAAGGCCGATGTGGAGACCAACATGCTATACAGAACTATTCCAGAGTCTTGCAAGCCACCAAGGAATCAATGGCTTGTCCCTGTGTTCTCATGATGTTCTCACAAGAGACTTCTGGAGAAAGCCTGGGGTGAAGGAAACATCGGAGGAGTACTTGTCTGGGGTTAGCAGTATAGTCTAAAGTTACTCCAAATCCCACCTGCCCCAGGATGGGTCAGAGAGGAGTGGGCAGAGCAGCTACCATGGACGCTGTGGCTGGGGTCTTCCCAGATGCAGAGTTGCCTCTTGCTCTTCTCTGCCACGTGGATTCCAGGGGCTTGAAACTCTCCACCTCTAAGCTCCTTGGGGACACTTATGGAATCTGGCAGACCTAAGGGTTTAAAGGGTGGTTTATGGTACAGACTGAAATCAACGTAGCTGATTAATAATCTCAGAAAAGGGCAGAGAGACAGACCTGACCAGCTGCCTGAGAATAGGGCTGCAGCATCCACCACCGGGATGGAGCTGTCTCCCTCGAGGACTTGTCTGTGATAATCAGCACTAGACATCTTGGTTCACGGGCACCTCTCGAAAATAAATCTACTTTCTTTTTGAGACTTTCATAATACAGTATTTCATTTAGTAATCAAGGCACTCTGTATTCTGCGAAAGGGAAAACCAATGAATTCAACCCCTTCCAATTCTACTCTGATAGAATTACTGTTGAAGGTTTCCCATTTTTATTGAACTTCCCACAAAAGGACTGGAGAAAGTCCTAAATTACTCCAAAAGCACACATTCAAGCTCGTGCTGATAAACATTTCCACTTCAGCTTCAAGATAAATTTCCCAAGTTCCACTTTTAACATCTAGTAAAGCAGGGTCTTGTCAGGACAGCTGTCTTCCCACCGGAGCAGGTTCTGGAGTTTAGGGATCAGCTGGTAAGAGATGGGGACCCTCAACCTAGCGGGTATCTGTCAGGCACTTACTACCAGCCCGACCTTCATTCCCGGCCTCAGGTGAGTGTCCCCTGGACAGGGGAGGAGCCGGAATCATAAGACATTTCCCGCAATCTCCAACAAGCATGAAAAATGTGCACAGGGCAGGACAGAGAGCTTGAAGGTCATTGCCACGAGAATGGGAAGGCATCTATCTGCGTCTCCTTAACACCTGGACACCACCTGGTCACCTGTTCATCAGGGGCAGCCCCCATTCCCATTGTTTGTTAACAGGACTGCATGAGACAGATGAGAGCAGAAAAAAAAAATCAAAACCAAAACCAGGTCCTCTAATCATGAATGTTAATGAATACAATGGGTATTCACTATGGAAAAAGAGTGCTTCTTATTTTAGCGTTTAATGAAATCATGGTGAGTGGATTATCAATGATTTAAAAACCAATTGCTATCTAGTTTGGTGTCTTTTAGGTCTTCTGCCACCCAACTGTAGACTCGTTGAAGCCATAGTGCAGCTAGAGTCTGTAGGACCATTTCATTTTCTGATCCCTCTCTATCATCTACACATAGGACCAGACTCACCAAGAGTGCTCTACTCTTTCTTGCTGTGTTAAACAGAAACGGCCATCTATGTGCAATGGCGGACTCTATGATATCCTCTATTAATTGAACATTTACTATGTGCCAGGCACATATATACACACTATTATGTTATTTTGCTGACTTCCCCTCAATAAGGGGCGATTATTATCCTCATTTAAGCATAAGAAATATGACCATCACAGAGATTTCCACAGGTAGAAAGCAACAGGTACAACACTTAAATGTAGATTTGTCTAGCCCCAAAGTCTGAATGTTAATATCATGAAAAGAAAAGGAGAAAGGGAGGAAGAGAGAAAGAAAAGAATTGGGAAAAAACACAAATGTGGCTTTTATGTATGTATAATCTCACTAGAGAATCTGATGTGATTAAATAACCATGTAACACAGAACGCCATGCATTGCCTAAATGGGCTCTCAGGGTCATCAGTAACCGCAGGGGAGGCCAAAGCTGGGGACAGTTGATTCTTGTCTGGGTGTGGTCGGGGTCAGAAGGAGTGGGACTTCAGAGATAGCTTGCTTTTTGTGGAGGGTAGGATAACAGGGGCCTGTGTGGGCAGGAGGACAGGAGAAGCACATGGCAGGTGTGTGGCAACTGGCCCCACTCAGGGGTACATGCCTGGCTCAGCAGGTGTCCTGCAGCAGTGGGAAGTTACCCTGTGTCAGGGAGGAGGGGTCGCGGGGCATGCCACACAGCCGTAGACCTTAGAGGGAAGGCCAGGTGTGGGAGCCTCAGGCAGGAGTGCAGCGAGTCCCAGCCGAGGCAGAGGGTGGTGAAGGCAGAGCTCCCCGGACACTTTTCAGGTGGGAGTGGACAGGATGACCCCAGGCGGGCACCTAAAGAGCCTCCCAGCACTTAGATCCCTAGAGGATTGAAGGAGAGCTAAATGTCCCCTCCTCTTAGCAGTCCCCGGGCGGTATGGGTAGCTAACTCCATGGAGAAGGCACAGGCATTTGCCAAGGCTGAGACGAGAGTTAGATATGGGTAAATATTTGCTTTGCCTCAGCTGGAGAAGATAGATTTTTAATAAAGAGGCAGCATGACTCATGTCACAGAGTGTACCAACAATTCAGGAAAAAAGCTACTCCGGAAATTGCCAGAATGGCAGGCAGTAAAGTCTCCTGATGAGCTCCCTGGAAGGACCCCCTTCAACACTGGACATGCACACATGGACTCACAGACAGACACGAACGCACCATCATCTATCCCCATCCATACCATGCGCACCTCTCTCTCTCTCTCTCTCTCTCTCTCTCTCTCTTTCTCTCTTTCACACACACACACACACACACACAGAGGCACCCATTGTATATACTCACACACATACGTGCCCTCTCTCTCACACACTTACACATAAACCCACACTTTCTCCTCCCACTGTGCCTGCGTCATTCTGGGCTTTGGTGTCACTGCTGGCTTGACAGGGCCACCTGAGGACACTTCGATCAGTTCCCACAGTCATTCCAGAGCCCTTGCAGACCTGGCTCTCCTGAAAACAGTGCAGTGTTGACCCATTATTAGACAAGACTGAGTACCAACCAGTCTATGCTCTATGACACGCTTACAACGAAACCCATGGTGGCATCTGCATAGGGCAGAATTCTAAGATGTCCCATGATCTCCATCTCCTGTTGTCTTGCCCTGTGTGATTTCCCCTGGGTGGGATGTGGATGTACTTCCAACCCATAGAATATGGCACAGGTGATGGGTTACCAGTCCTATAACTGTGTCCAGGAATGAATGAATGAACACCACACACACACACACACACACGACTACATGGCTAGCTAGCTGACAGATGGAGAGACATCGCTTCTGGCTTTGAAGAAGTCAGATAGAAGTCAGATGCCATGTGAGGAGAGGATCTGTGGAAGGGAAGATGGCATCTACCACGAGTGGCCTCCAGTTCCTGAGTGTAACCCCTAGCCAAAAGTAAGTAAGAAAATGGTGCCATAAAGTGACAGATTTCACCAGCAACCTAAATGAACTTGAAAGTGAATTCTGAGCTTCCAGACAGGAGCTCAGCCTAGCTGACACCTTGATTTAGTCCTGTGAGACCCTGAGCCAAAGACCCAGCTATCTCCTAACTTTTGACTTGGAGAAGTTATGAGATAATAGATGTCTGTTGTTTTATGCTGCTAAGTTGGTTGTAGTTAGCTGTGCAGTGAGATATAACTAGCACAGCTTCACCTGCCTGACTCCCATAGAAAGCCCAATAAAGCTGAGCTGAAATTTGTGGATCCAGAAACTTCTCCAAAACAAGCTGGAACTGAAGGAGCAGGGGTAGAGCAACTGATGCTGTAGAGTCCAAAGACTGTCACTAATTGACCGTGTTAACTTGGTCAAGTCATTTTCAACCTCCAGGGCCTGACTCTCTCTTCTTTAATTTGCTATAATGAGGTGAGAAGGTCTCTTAAGTTTTCTTCCCACTCTAATAGATTCTGATTTGCAAAATTGGTGGATGAGTAAATTTAATGTTTGTTGAGCATCTACTGATGGGGCATGCAAAATATTACTACCCTAAACTTCATCTAGACTTCAAGTTATCTTGCTCAGGTTTTATTAGATTTGCTTATAATGTTGAACAAACTACCGTTTAGAGAAATTTAATAATTTGCACAAGAACTCATGGAAGAGTAGGGGATCAGATTTAGTATCTTTTTACTGCACTACTGCAGGACAGGAGCTCAGAAAAAGTCTCTTCAACTGTTTAACTAGAAGCAATCAGGGAAACAGAGACAGAAACCTGAGAAAGGAGTTTGGAGTTGGTATAATCAAGAGGAGGGACATGTAAGTGGTAATTCAATCTGACAGCCAAGACCGATGAGATTCCCAGCGATGTCTTTGAAAAAGTTAAATTATCAGGAGAGTTCATCAGAGGTCATTTGAGAGTGGAGAAAAGGGGAAAAAATAGGAAATGCAGGAGAATATCTTCTACGAGGCCCTAAACACTGATGGTTTGAAATTGCTTTTTGTGGCTCAGACCTATCCTCTCAGCTCCAGATTCTCTCTGAACCTGTCCTGATAGTCCCAATTTCCAAGGCAATACATCTCCAAACCAGACTCATTGTCCTTGTCCCTAAAGTCACCTTCACCCTGGGTTTCCTATCTTGGATAAACGATTTATCATTCACCTGAAGGGCTTCAAATCCAAGCAACTTCCTTTCTTTATCTCTTATGTCAGTGTTGTCATCTAGATTATGAACTTCGTCTCTGTCATTTCTTGGATTAATGTGCACCTCATCACCCTAACTTGTTGTATTTCTGTCTCTTCTCTAGTGGGTGATTTCAGCAGCCTCCTAACTAACCTAATCTCCTAGTTCCCTAGCCAACCCCTCTACCCTTTACCCATACAAGTCTATTTCCCACATTGATTCCAAAGTGAACTTTTAAAACTAAAAGGCTTGCAAGACTCTCCAGCACTAACAGGACACATTTCCAATTCCTCAGGAGGGCAGGGAGGACACTTCCTGTCTGGCTTCTGCTTCCTGTAGACTCATCTCCATTCACACTTCCTCTTGTCCTCTGAGCTCTAGCCTTACTTGTTAGTCACCCTCTGTTTTTATCCTTTTGCCTGGGTTACTCTCTGCAACTTCTTCCCTGTTTGTTTTTTTTTTTTAACCTACTCCTTGTTTCAAGGCTCAACTCAAGTGTCTCATTCTCTAGGAAGCTTTTCTCCTCCCAGAGCCGCCATGTTGCAAATTCCCAAAATAGTTCCCACTGTTCCTTAAGGGCTGCCCGTCCCATAGACAATCATGCTTGTGACCCCTCTGGAGGTGTGCAGCAGGGCAGCCATGCACACCATCCTGAGTGAACTTGGTTTCTCCCCCACTATGACTGCAATCTGGTAAGATATTTGTCTCCTTCTCTAGACATTGAGGAAAACTCTGAATACAAAAGACGTGGCTTGTTCATCTTTGAATTCTTAATGCCCAACATGGTGTCCCACATATCGTTCAGCTCAGAATTAATCTTTGCTGAATATCTGACTGAATAAAGAATTGGATGAAGTCTTCAGGAGTCTGCCTGTGAAAGGACAAGAACACAAACCACAAAGTACACATTCATAGTTAGAGTCCAGAGTAAGGGACAGGCTTCTTGGGCCACTTCAGTTGAGCCCTTTTGGCTATACATAGCCAAGAGAACAATGCCAGCTGATTGACTGGAACGCCATTAGTCCGATGATATCAGTGAAGAAAAAAAAAAATAACTCAGTTCTTTCCAACTGTTTTTGATATACACACAAAGTATTTTTGTTCTTGGTAAAAATCTCAGTGGGCCTGAATCCAGCTACATAGAATGGAGGTTTTATTTTTTGTCAGTTAAGGAGAAACTTGGCTATTTCAGCACAATCTACAACATGTCTGTGGAAGATAAATCAGTGTCTTAGTTGCTTTCTGGAGAAACACAGGTAAAAACTTAGTGGGAGCTAAAATATGCAAGTCTAGGACTATAGGGAAACTTTATTTTATTTATATGCTAAGAAATTAAGCTTCCCATTCAGCAGTACTTCTTTCTGCTGAACAGCTGAGAGCATGGATTTTAGACTTTAGTAGTGTCTGAGACTCTCTGAGGGAATTTCGGTTTGGCCAAATAACCAGAAGCACAGACATCTAAATATTGGGAATTGATTATAGAATTTATAGCCCTTCCTAGTTATTTATGGATCATTTTGAGGTATGTGTATGTGTGTGTGTGTGTGTGTTTATTCCAAGATCCCCAAAATGGTCTGATCTACAAATTCTATGTTCTCTGGTTCAAAGAAGACCTACTGTCTGGGAAGGATAGCTTCATAGTTGCAGGGTATGTTCAACTTCTTCATTTCAGGACCGTTGACTCCAATAAGACCTCTCCAAGGTCTCATTTCCAGACTCACTAGGATTAGAAATGGAATTCACTGAACAGCTCCAGTCTGGAGCATTGGACTAACCAGGCAATTAAGACATGGCCTTTACCCTCAAGGAACATACCCTAAAATATTGGGAAACTATTTTCTTCTAATATATCTAATATATGTTCTAATATATATTTCTTCTGACATATCTCCACTACTCCCAGTTTTCCCAGGATAGAGATTTAGAATCCTCAGCAATAGCCTAAGTTCCAGCCCCATCCATGAGTGTATACCTGAGAAGGACACACCAATCTTGCAGCTTCTGCAGGTAAAAGTTTTCAGGTCAGAAGAATTTCTAGGAAAGGAAATCTCCATAAGGAAAATATTGTCTTACATAATAGGTATGTCCCTTGCCTCAGGACTTAGAAGACAGGATAGTTACATCTTGCTTCAGAAGTCCCAAGATCCCCTTATATCTCTGCAAAAGCTGACAGTGATAATCTAACTGGAGCAGACAGATCATACAGACTTGACATTTGGACCAACCCACTTGGGTTCTTTGGGAGAGATCACAATAATTGTTTTTAAATACAAGCTAAACCCATTTACAGATGTGGCCAGTGGCTTTGGATACATGGTGAAGAGCACTGTATATTGAAACAAATCATTGTTCAAACTTCTGAGAGCCATCAGACTAAAGTAAGACAAATTAGCCTGATAGTTATTATTATCTGAGGAGAAGTTGATAGTTTTTTTGGGGGTATGTGAGCTGTTATTGAATGCAAAGAGAATCCAAGATGGATATAAAGATAATATTCAAAAGAGGCAAGGTAATTTCCCAATGAAGCAATGATGTCCACATGTGCTGTAGGTATAATGGTGAATGCTGACTGTGCTATCTACGAACAACACCACATTGGGAAATTCCAGTCACTTAAACACATATTAAAAAAGGGCTGAGCTCATAAATTCTTATATGTTGCATAGTCATCAGAAATATGTTCATATACTGGGAGGTGTTTAGGGCTGGAATATGGAAAGAGCCAGACTTTAACCTAGTTCTGTCACTAATTAGGTAAGATTATTTGGGCAAGTCATTTAAATTCTCTGGGTCTCATGTGTTCTTACCCATATACCAAAGTTTTTGTGCAGATGTTCTCTGAGATATCAGCTTTAAATTCATCTATTGGCTGATTTTCTTTCTCCATACTCTGTATTCATTAGTGCTTACATCAATAGAGACTGAACATTACTGTTACAAGCCCTGTAAGAGCAGTATGGAAAGGTTAATAGTTGACCCATGTTTAAGGCAAGCTCCTTGAGGGTAAGGTCTGTGTTGTAATTATCTTTTCATTCTGAATTTTCAGCACAGTGCTGTACATGTGGTAGAAGCCTGAAAAATTTAGAACATGGAAAAACAATTTCTACTTAGAATTGTGGTTGGAAGTAGTTGTATTACCAAGGACCATATTTCCTAGCTCCTTTTGCATCTGGGTAGGGCCATAGGACTAGTTTTTCCCCAACTGAATAGGAACTCTAATGACTTGTTTTTTTCTAAAATAAATGGATATACCTTCCCTACCCTCAGAACCATCTATTAAAATGACCCAGTTCCTGGATCTGTGAATGTCCATGTGGAGCAGAACATTCCATTCTTCACTTTAAACAAACTTACAAGAATGAGAGACGAATTTCTACTGTATCGAACTACTGAAGTTTGGTGTTGGTTTATTATGGAAGTTGTTTTACTTTGATGAGTATATGCAGAGAATATCAATTGCCTAAAAGCCAAAGCACATTAGATGTGCAAAAGATACTGGGGGATAGTTTTAATGACAACACAAACTTCATCCAGAAGCCAAGGTTGCTCCCATATTCTGAAGTCTAAGAGAAGTAAATTGGGATGTTTTGAGATTTTTTTTAAAATTCAATTAATTTTAATTGCTACATAAAAACATAAAAATTATGCCTATTAATGGAGTGCTGCTATAATTGGGATCTGAAATATCCCCCAAATGTTCATGTGTTGAAGATTTGGTTCTCAAAGCAGCCATGTTCAGAGATGGGCTTTTGGGAAATGATTGGACCATGAAGGCTCTGCCCTCTTCAATGGGTTAATCCACTTATGAATTCATAAATTAATGGGCTATTGGGAAATGGTGGAACTTCAGGATATGGCCTTGTTGGAGGAAGAGGTTACTGGGGTATGCTCTTGAGGGGTGTATTTGAACCCTGGAAACTTCATCTCCCTCTCTGCTTCCCAGCTACCATGAGATGAGTAGCTTTGCTCTATTACACATTCCCCACCATGATGTCTGTCTCACTACAGGCTCAGAGACTGTGGAGCCAGCTGGCCATGGGCTGAAACCGCTGAAACCTTTTACATTGTTTATCTCAGGTAGTTTATCACAGTCATAGCAGAAAATTAACACAGGTACATGATGTTTTGTTACATGTATGTTATGTAATACTTAAATAAGGTTAAACATATTGTTATGGTTTGAATCTGGAATGTCCCCCCAAAGCTAATGGGTTGAAACCATGGCTTCCAATGCAGCAAGGTTCAGAGGTAGGTCTATTTTCAATGAATGACGGCTCTGACCTTATCAATGAATTAATTCATTAAATGGACAGCTAGCTGGACTATTGGAAGGGTCCTGGTTGGAGAAAGTAGGTCACCTTAGGAGTTGTCCAGGAAGGGTTGCCTTCTCCCTAGCCCTGTCCTCTCTCTCTGCTTCTTGGCTGCCATGAGTTGAGTAGTTTCCCTCTGCCATGGTGGTCTGCCTCGCCTCAGGCCCAAGGCAGTGTAGCTGTCCAGTCATGGACTGAGACCTCTGAAACTGTGAGACAAAGGAAACCTCTCCTCCTCTAAGTTGTTCCTATCGGGCATTTTGGTCAGAGTGACTCACACACATGTCTATCCAAACATTTGTCATCTCTTTTGGGTGAAAACACTCCCAGCCCTTCCTTCCAGCTGTTTGAAGTATATGGTACATTACTGTTATCTCCAGCTGTCTACTATTCAGTAGCACACAGAACTGATGGAGTATTCAGAAGTTTAAGACTTCCGATCTCTACTGTAATGGCAAGGGAACTGAGCTGGAGAGAAATAATTTATCCCAGAAACAGAACAAATAAGTGGCATTGATGATACCTGAACCCAGTTTGGGTTTAAGCTTGTCTGCATTTCCTTGCTGTGACAAAATGCCTGTGAAATACAGCTTAATGGATGAAATACCTATTTTGGCTTATGGTTTCAGAGATTTCAAGCCAGAGTCAGCTATTTTCATTGTTTCCAGGTCTGTGGTGAGGCAGAACATCATGGTGGAAGGGTGTGTGCAAAGCTGCTCATCTCATGGTGTCTGGGAACGCAGAATGAGATGGGGAGCACATGCAAGGGGCAGGGTACAAACCATAGTCTTAAGGGCACTCCCCAAGGACCTGTGTC
Organism: Marmota monax; assembly: GCF_021218885.2. Classification (NCBI taxonomy): domain Eukaryota; kingdom Metazoa; phylum Chordata; class Mammalia; order Rodentia; family Sciuridae; genus Marmota; species Marmota monax. Next base: position 13,495,933 of record NW_026693108.1, read on the forward strand.
CTCCAACTAGGTCCTCCTGAAGTATCCATCACCCTCTAATAGTGCTACTAGCTGGTGGATAAGCCTTCAACCTACAAGCCTTTGGGGAACATTCCAGATCCAAGCCATAGCAAGTTGGTCCCTCCTCCATACACAATGCTTCCTGGCTTCAGTCTCTCTGCAATATAGTAGAATTAGAAACTTTTCACCTGTCAGACCCTTGCCTTCCTCAGCAATGGGGACTCCTTCACACCCATCCACAGTTCCATGTGGAAGAGGAGACCTGTTCACTATGTCCAGAACAGATCTCAAACCTGCCTTCTGCCTCCAGGACACAGGATCTTGTAGATTTCCCACTGGACCCAAAGCCTGCAGGACCCAGGTTAATGCCATGGAAAATACTACCCTCAGCACCTAGGGCCTGTGAGGGTGACCTTCCAGGCCCATTTGAAAACAGGATTTCAGTTAAAACCAGGAAAGTCCCAGGAAAATGAGGACAAGTCAATCACACCACTTTTCCCCCATGGAAAGGCCAGGATAGGTGGAGGGAAGAGCAGAGCAGAGACCCTGGGGGTTACACAGACAGAAGGGCTCCCTCCTCTGTGGCCAGGGCTTGGAGCTCTTCTTGTTAAGTGTAGAGTTACATAATGGCATGAAGATGGATATGACTCATCGTCCCCATGAGTGGAGGAACACACTCACACCTAAATTTAATTTACAAGTGGCTCTTCTTGGTGGTATTGCACAACGGAATTAGCTTCTTTAAAAAAAAAAAAAAGACACCCACTTTAAAGCACAACAGATGATCTGTACTTATGCTCCAAAACATAGAAGTTTGCTCTGGTGGCAGAAATAGCTGAGACAAACAGGACAGAATTTGGATTTAGTTCTGAAAGGATTGCACTTGTCACCGTCCACCGCCCCGGACAATGTCCAAGATCAAAGTCCTGATCCAGCCTCATATGTGAAGAGCTCAGCTTCACATGACCACTTACTGGAAAATGCACTAAGAATACCCAACCCCCCCCAGCCCCCTCCCACCAACAGAGGATTGATAATAACTAGCAGGATTCGGGGAGTGGGCAGAGTTTGTGAAAGCTTGCATCTGGACAGGGAGAGATCCAACTGTATTTCAGAATGATTGATTCCTCCTGGGAACAGCAGGCTCACAGAGGAGGACTGTAACCATCAAGGGTACTGAAGTTTCAAACACCTCAAACTGGCGACAGGGCCTGGCTCTGTAGGCTCCCGGAGAGCTACCCTGCTGAGTTTATTTTGGAAGTCTGTTTTGAATTTACAGCCTTGCCTCTTTAGGAGGGTATTTTAAGATGCTCTGCCAACCCGCAAGGGCTCCAAGTAGCTTTTGTTTCTGTACTCACACAGATGAGGAGCTAAACTAATTGAGAGAGTGACCCAAATTTGTGAGTATCACGGAGTATCACAATTGGCCTGAATTTCTGCAGCCTTTGCATGGATCTATATTCATGTCCAGTTGGAAGTTGTTCCTGGAATCCTTGCAAACATTTTCCTCACCCATGTAGAAATCGGTCAATGAATTATCAGTTCCCCCTCCAAAGTGGCAATGTCACAAGATCCAATGAAGAAGAATTTCAGGCACTAAATTCTTCCAGGGGCTTTGTTCATATAAACACAGCTTTAGTAGAACAAAGCTGAGCAAAACAATTACTGGGTTTTTGGGTTGTTTTTTTTTTTTTTTGAAACAACAGCACAGTGCAGCCTGTGCTGATATCTTCCTTTAATTGAAATAATTTGGGTGTCCTAGCGGTGATCTACCCAAGGTTGTAAGGGAACAACCTTGGAATGTTTTCATTTTTTAATTCCTCCAAGAATAGTTTTATAGCCAAGCACTTCAAACCAATGTCAGCATTCATGGAAGAAAATACAAGGGGGAAAAGTCCCTCTGCTCCCCTGCCTCACCCTGTACCCAAGTCAAGGGAAGGGGTGGGGTAGGGGGGCGGAGGCTACGGGGGGACCTGTCAGAGAATCTTCATTTCAAATGGGCATTTTCCATTTAGTATGTAAGTCTCTTTCTCCCTTTCCTATTCCAGCTTTCAATCTCCTTCATGATTAATAGATACGCCAGAAAGCTTCTTATTCTCTCTTTGGGAATTATGTTTATAATAAAGAGTAATTTGTGCAAAAAAAAAAAATCAAGTTGCTGTGAGAGGGTGGGCGATTGACTCTCAGGAGAGTGTGAGGAAGAGCCGGGGAGGCCTGTGGGTGGCCTGCCAAGCAGTAGGTGGTTGGGACAACAGGCTGCAGAGGGATATGCCCAGGTCCAGGCCACCGGGGGCACATTTGCCAGTTCTGTGTCAGACTGTGGGCTGCAGAGTAGCATTTGCCCAGAGTCCCCCTTTGGGTCAACCTGGCTGCTGACCAAACCGTGGTACTTCACCTAGACCTCTGTGGCTTCTTCTGGGCATAAGTCAAATCAGGGCTCCGGATGGTGTGTAATCGATTACATTACATTGGGGAGTTGGGCACTGAATCAACAACTAAATGGAAACTTGGAAGGAAATGTAAGAAGAAAATAAAAAGAAATAAAGAATATCAAACTTCCTAAAGACTTGCTATTCAAAGCCCCCCCCCCCCTGGCCAGCAGCATTGACATCTGCTAGGAGTTGCCTAGAAATGTGTGACATCAGGTCTCACTTCATGGGATGAAAAGAAATCTGTACCTTGTCAAGACTCCTAGTGATTCCTACACACCTGAGAAAAGATGAGAAGTGCTGACCTAGGACCACCCAGGGGCTGTTAGATGGACCTCTAGCTATTTCCCAGCGGCAGCGTTTCTGGCCAGCTGGTCTGTGTTTGGGTACAGGCCTCAATACTTCTAAGGGCTCCTCAGAGGGTTGAGTGGGAATCTGGAGCAGTGTTTCTCAAAGTGTGGTCTTCAGGCCAGCAGCATCCTCATTACCTGGGAACCTGCTATAAATGCACCTAGACCTATGGAGTCAAAACTCCAGGGTCAAGAGCTAGAAATCCATATTTTAACAAACTCTCCAGGTACTTGTCCAGGTTGGAGACCTGCTATTATTGAAGGATCCAAAGCAAGAATAAGAACCACAAATACATTCAATTTCTGCTACCCAAATCTCAAAACTTCCAGAAAATATCCATGACTTGTGACAAGGAGTGCAGACTTTCCCATGAATCACTTCCAGCAGGACTTTCTCAGCATGGCTCCTATAATTCCCTAGAACATGCACTGTAAAAATGGATCCATTGGATTCTGGGGTCCCTCCAGCCAGAAAACTTAGGGATTCTGTGCTTCCAAAACTATAACTTGACTCAAACCCACTGTTTTCTTGAGCATAGACATGTAGGTCCTTAAATGTATTTGCATACACAAGTCTCTCTTTCTCCCCACCTTCCCAGGTGAGATGCTGCTCAGACTTCAAGACCAGGTATAAAGGTTATCTTATCCATTAATTTGTTTCCTTGGCCAAAATCCTCTGTCTCTGTATTTCTTGTGTCACTTGCTCAGTGCATTCGCTTCTTTGTTTTCTATTAGTAACTTGCCGGATGCCTTGGCTGTCAGCCATATTTACTATTCCTTGAAGCAGAGCAGTGTTCTCTTCTTCCTCAACTACTCTGCCTCCCAGCATCTATCACCACCCTCTGCACACAGAAAGTGACACATAAATATTGATTGCATTGAAATTAATGGGGTTGAGGGCTCTCAAGACAATTGGGACAATGAGAGGAATCATGAATGCTTTTCAGTAGAGCAAACAACCACAGAATACCCAACTGGCCAACAAGAGCACACATATGGTCTAATAAGCCAATCATTTTCTCTCCAAATAAGTCTAGGTCACTGTTCAACTGAAATGCATAAAGAGAAATGGTATTAAATTTTACACTGGTTGGTACATATTGGTTACCTAATAATTATATTATAGGATGAATAGATATTGATAGAAAACTTTCTCAAAAAATGTTCTAGGGGCTGGGGTTGTGGCTCAGCAGTAGAGTACTTGCCTAGCATGTTCAAGGCCTTGGGTTCAATCCTCAGTACCACATAAAAAATAAATACATAAAATAAAGGTATTGTGTCCAACTACAACTGAGAAATAAATATTTTTTAAAAAGAAATATCTAGAAAACTAAAAATGTCTCCATTGTTTTTCACCAGTGCATATTAATGATAACCTTTATTGAATACCAATTTGGTCCAGACTTATTACAAATTTTATCTCATCATCTTTACAACCCTAACAGGGAGGTATTTTTTTATTTCCTTTTTTTTTCCTAGATAAATTCAGGTTCCAAGAGGTTAAATAACTTATTCAAGGGCATCTATCTAGAGGAGAGGCAAAATAAGGGCCCATGATCAGGTCATGCAAATTCTAGAACCTGTGCTTTCTCCAACATAAAAATACATATCATAGATACAGTGTTTCAAGTAGTTAAAATATCTGTTCATCCTGTTACCATGTAGACTACACGTCTGTTCCTCCTTTTTCTATGTATGTCACTAACTGTATACAACTGGGTGGTGGAGCTACCAACAGAATCTCCTGGGAATGGTTACTAATAGGGCTTTTGGGGAAGGGACGAGAGTGGAGAGGGGGAAGGAACCAAGACGTGTCCTAAGTAATAAGTACTGCACGATGCGTTTGCCCTCATGTGTCTGCTGTTCCTCCAAGAATACTGCACACAAGGATTTAAATTGCACCTGGTGACACACAGCACATAGGCAGTCAGCAACCTGCCAGCACACGCCAAGGACAAAATGTGGGAGACTCCAGTGGTCATTGGCAGGGACTGTGACAGCAAGTTAAAGAAATCTGCTACCTGTGTGATTTTGCCTCCTGTCTTCTTTAACCAACAGCAGCTCCAGCTCACACAAAGGGCTGTCTTAGGTCCTAAGGCTCTAGGATCTTTGGCTTGAGAACATCTCCCTGAAGAATCCTCTGCTCTTCTGCCTCTGAGTTTTAGACATTTAAATGGTGACCTTCCCGCCCCTTCTCTTTCCTCCCCCTTTGCTTTCTCAAGACTGTCAATTTGTTATTTGTTGATAGTCATTTGACACTACTAAGTGAATGACTGATAAACAGTCCAATCAGAAGGATGCAACTGAAAAAAAATGACAGGTATGATTAAATTTTTAAAAAATGATAATGAGTTTTCAATGGGTTAAATACATAGGATAGTTTCAAAAGATGGACCCTGTGTGTAGACATCTATTGCAAAAGGAGGGTGGATTTCCCTTCTTCCTTATTTAAACCTTGTTTTCCAGGCAAGAAAATTTATGGCCATCACTTGTAGAAGACAGGAGACTCGTGATCTGACTCAGCACTCCAGGACAGGGTAGGGCTTCAAACCATGACTTGAATTCTGATTCTCCCTGGTTGATCCAAGGACAAAATTCAATATGGAAATTGAGTCCAGAGGGGCTGGGATCAAAGTTAAGCACAATTTAAGAACAAGGAGGTTGGAAAGGGAACCAGGAATGTTAGGTCTGACATAGAAAGAAGAGCTCAGTGCCACGCAGGGGAGGTGAGGCCCAGAGATGGAGTCAACACTACCACAAATGGAAGTTGTCATGGAAACCCTCATTGGAAAGCAAGCAACTGGATTTGGGGAGCTGACTGAAGCAAGTCTGGATGGCAACGGAGAGGGAGAAAGGATGAAGCCCTACGATGAAGTCAGACTGAGGGGCATGAAGTCATCACACTGCCACTGTGCCAGCCAGAGTGCACATCATTGTTACAAGACAGAGCACGACAGATCTGAAGGGCTGATCTGTCCAGCCAGCAGGTCTATGAGCAAATGTGCTAGAATCTGCCTTTTGTGGCATTACAGCACTCGTGACTCATCCTGCAGAACAATGTGATAGGTGGGTGGAATCTCTTTTAAAATATTTCCAAGAAGAATAGGTAGTGAGTCCATATCTCATTTTTAGCAGAAATTACTTCTCTGCTCAAATATTAAAAGTAGAGGCAAGCAAAATGATTGCTGCCATGACTTTTCTGCATGAAGTAGGCCATTCTGGATGTGGACATGAAGATTGTGCAGGCACACCAAAGATTGATTTCCCTGTCTTCTGGCTGAAACAGATGCTGAAATTATATGATTACATGGACTTCCAACACTGGCACTCAGAAGGCACATGGATTGGTTTTCCATAAATTACCTCTTAAAGAAGAGCCTGTAGTACTAAATGTACACGTGTGGTCACAAGAATTTTCCAGAGAGAAAAATCAGGGAGAGTGCCAAAGGAAAGAAAGAACTCTTTCAGCATCACAGAGAAACTACGGGGGACGGATATGAAAGCAGGGTGTGTGTAGCTGGGGCTCTGAGACACAGAACAGGAGGGTCTCCAGCACAGCATATGTGCTCTGGGAAATATAACATATGACGAAAAAGGAGAACAGGTTACCGTGCTGTAGTATGCATGAGAAAGGGGCAGATGACTTCAGGAATCGAAAGATCCGTTATGCATAGTTCTGACCAAAGGGATGCATCTATGTTAAACCATATGACATCTGTGCTTCATGACCCCAGTGACTTCCATTTTTAAACAAGTTATACCCAGAGCGAAGCTCTGGTTGCATGGTCTTGAAGTGAAAGGAAAACTCTTTGCCTGTAAGATGTTGCTGTGTTATTAGCTCAAAGCTATAACCATTCTGAACTCAACGGGGCTGTGTGTGCTGGGACTTCAAGTCTAGATTAACCTGGAAGGAAAGAGAGCAGGTCATAATCAGATGAGTCAGGATTGAGGACATGGCAGCAAACTTGGTCTATGATTTGCCACCTGAAGACACGGGGCAAGAATTCAATGGTTAACCAACACTGGTTGATAATAAGTAAAGAATGAAAAGTTTCTAGGTAGTAGTGAAAATCAAGGCTGGGTGGCTGCAGCTCTTTGGCAGGTTGTACAATTCATAGCACAACTTCAAAAGGCATAGAGATCAAGAAGCAAGAGTTAAGTTTCCAGTATGACAGGCCAGCAAAATTCATGTAAGATTTCAAGGTCTTGTCCGAGAGGACTGGGATCCATCACAAGGGTTTATTTCTTGCAAAAGCTTCAGAATCCAACTCAGGAACTGAAGGAGAAATGGAGTGCTATAGATTTATGCAACCACAGATGGAAGAAAAAGGCTGGATGGCAGTGAGCTCAATGCTGAGGCTTGGCTTAAACTCCTTTCCAAATCATCAGTTACCTGACTTAGTAAAATAGAAATGACTGTGTATGTTTCCATCAGAAAAATATTTAGTGCAGGGAGTTCAATGCCTAGCCTCCAAAGGTTAGGGAAATAAAGATGAGTCAGAATTGCTTTTAAAATTTAGGAATCCTTGCAATAATGACTTATTGCCTTATAAACAAAAAAATTAAAATTAGGAAAAAGAACTTGGGACTTGACCAGTGATCTCAGTTGCCAGAAGCAGCAATACAGGAAATCTGCTGCAGGCATGCTGAAAGCCACGGTCAGATCACACTCAGGCCTTCTGCAAAAGCCTCTGACCTGCCTATTGCTGCAATAAGAACAATGATGCTGTCTATTTCTACCCGCAACTCTCACTTGAGATTTTCTCATTGGCAGAATCTAAGCAGGAAATTTCTGGCACGGTTTCTGGGAAGTGTAGTTTTCAGGCTTTGCAGGCCCCGTGATCCAAGGCAGAACACAGAAGGGGGAAAGAAGCAATCTGGCATCAGGCCTAAGTGAGAAAGCACCAACAATATCCTAGTTGCAGGTAGAGCTGGGACTCCAAGTGATTTCCTGAAATGGGTCAGATTGAAACAGGAACTTGGCGGGAAATAGGAGTCTGGGTGGGAAGGATGCTGGGGAAGCAAAGTACACCAGAATGTGTGGAGGCAGCAGAATGCTCTACAGCACTAGGGTAGGATGAAGAGAGTGGGACACGGAGGGAAAGGCGTACCAGGAAGGGTGATAGGGCCGTCCAGTGTCATGACCTCCAAGAGCAACAGGATCCACTTTATGTTTTAGAGCTTGCAGAGGGATATGGAGTATAAATGGAGGCGAGAAAGCATAATGGATGTGGGCAGGAGGGAAGGCCTACTAGAAAGATTCCATACTAACCCAATCTTTCAACTGAATGGTATTGAAAAGCGTTTAATGAATAAAACATTCTTCCAGACTAGGCAAAATCTAAAATAGCCTTCATTAGTGTAATAGTGTTGAAAGTGGAAAGAAAAAGTTAGAAATATAAAAGGAAATTGGAAAAGAAGTTGATAGGATTTGACAGCTAAAAGACTAGCCGGCGTAGGGAAGAGGACAAACAGGAGTCTTTGATTTGGGGTCTGGGCAACCTCATGAACGGCACTACTCACTAAAATATGGAGCATAGAGTACGGGGTGAACTTGAGTAGTTCTGTTTTGGACATGTCCAGTGTGAAGCCCATTAAGAAGTCTACTTGGAATTAGATTGTTGGCTATCCAACAATCATGAGGATAGGTGGCCTTCCCATTCCCACCAGGTCTCATAGGTCTTATACACAAATGGAAGTAACAGTTCTCTACCTGTGTAATTTTGGAAGCACTGAGAAGGACCAACCATCTAACAAAGATGTTCCCAGTCCCTTTTCTAACAAGTTTGATGTCTGAAGTCCAATAATTAGCACTTTACACCATTAGCCCTTGAGTACCTCTCAACAGTGTGGGGGACTGGTATCCCCATTTCTCTCACCCTTAACCTGAAGACAGGTCTAAGCATTTATACACCTGGTTACTGTTCTCAGAGCTAATGGAATTGCCATGAAGAATTGAAACTCAGAAAACCTTTGGGTTTTACAAAAGGTCAGAGAGATATGGAGGGCTCAGAAACTGGGAGAACTTCCCTGTGACTCTTGTGTCTTCCTGGGCTCCTTTCCTGTTTTACAATTTTTGTTTTATTTCTCTATTAATAGCTTGATTGCTGAAATCCTAGGATATCCTAAGCCTATTTCTTGCATCAAAATGAAAGGAACTTATCAGATGAAATCATGAGTCCATTAAGATGGAATGGTGCATCTCCATTAAGCCATGATTTGCATTGTAAAACAGATTAATAAAAATGGAAACACTCTGTTGGAGAGGAAATATATAAAAGAAATCTTTTAGGGCTATCTGAATTCACATGAAATAACACTGTACCCAGCTCAGAGAGAAAGAGAACCAGAGACGGAGAAAGGTATTGACTGAGAAAGAAGCAGGATTGAGACCTTGCAGCCAGTTAAGTGGTGTGACTCAGCTCCCAGCTTTGGTAGACAGCAGAAGCCAGAGAACATTCAGAGCTATAGACAAACACTTAAATTAGGCATCCTGGTGGAAAAAGGGCTCTCACGGCAACGGCTGGCCCTACCGTGGGAAGAGGACATTATTGGTCTGTTGGTTAATAGAGCGCCTTAGAGTCCCTTCTAGCTGAAAGCATGGATTTACAAATGGTTCCAAGTGGACAAAAATACTGCTCATTTCAACTTTTTTCAGTGAGTTCAAGAAACAATCTCATGTCAAGAATTATGCCATAGAGTCCATAGAATTCCAGATTTGAAGTTGATGCAGTCAGGAGTAAAACCCTAAAGTAATGATTCCTACAGTGCACAGCTCTAGGAGAGTGGGGGACCCCAAATGTTCTGCACTGTCAACCAGTCTGGGGTTGCCTTCAGACACTTCATATAAAGATTAAGGCCCGCCGGGCGCAGTGGTGCCCACCTGTCATCCCAGCGCCTCGGGAGGCTGAGGCAGGAGGATCACGAATTCAAAGCCAGCCTCAGCAACTCAGCAAAGGTCCTGAGCAACTTAACTAGACCCCATTTCAAAATAAAAAATAAAAAGGGCTGGCAACGTGGCTCGGTGTTTTAAGCAAACCTGCGTTCAGTTCCTAGTACGGAAAGAAAACATATTAAGACCTTTGGTCCAAAATGAGTTGGGAAACTCCTGACTTAGAGGATTGATATGCCTGATGGAATCAGATGCTAGATGGAAATAAGATGCAGTAGAGAACATAAAAAGCAGCATGGGTCATCTTCCCCCTGGAGAAGGAGTGACTTCAGTGGCATGCTAGAGCAGCTCATACCAGTTCCTAGGAATCAACGGTTCCCATCTCTTCTCAACTCTGCACAGTGACCTTATGTGGATGATCTGAACTTTTCATGGTGACACAAATCAGAGCTTTACTGATCCTTGTCTTTTTTCTTTTCTTTTTTGTGAGGGGGGGTCCTCTAGCGAGACTGTTATTTGGCAAACCTCTGGAGCTTGATCCAACAAAACAGCCAAAGTCCTGTGAAGCTCTGACCAATAGCCATCTGGGAAGTCAAGTTAGAAACTACAGAAATTTGTGGAGTCTGGAAAGTGGGGAGAAATGCTTGCGAAATACACCTTGGCTATAGACACGGCTCCAGGTGAGATCGCTGGAAGTCACAATGCTGAGGACCACGTGGTAGGTGCTACTCAGCTTGTGGGGGTTCTTTGACACCTGACCAGGGCGGCTGAAGGAAGAAGTGGGAAGATCCAAGGAAGGTGGGACGCAGAAGGATCGATTGGGAGGTGTTCTGGCAGCTGTCCACTATTTCCAGTGGAGTCCAGACAAAAGAAAATTGGGCTTTAACAATGCATTGCTTCCGGGCTAGGGGGTGCATGCCTGTAATCCCAGTGGCTTGGGAGGCTGAGGCAGGAGGATCTTGAGTTCAAAGCCAGCTTGGCAATTTAGCAGGGCACTTAGCAACTCAGCAAGACCAAGACCCTGTCTCTAAATTAAAACAAAACAAAACAAAAAAGTAAAACAGGCTGGGGATGTGGTTCGATGCCTGGTACCAAACCAAACCAAACCAAACAAAGACAATGCATTGCTATGGTGTCACAGAGAACTTTCCCAAAGCAAGGATCCGCAAGCCCTTGCTGAGGTGGGTGACAGAGTGATGTGGTAGAACACAGCTTCCTGAGAGCAGCTGGATGGACACCATCTATCTGTGTGTTTGATCCCCTGCCAAAGCAATGACTGAGACATCTCTTCTGCTCCCTTCCTGGGCTCTAGGACTCTTCGGTCAAGACATGTTCTTAACCCTGAAGTGGCTCCTGCCAAGGTAGGAATGTGTCAGACACAGAATAAGAAGGCCCTGGAAGACTCAGGACAAAAGTTTCATTACATCTTGAGGGAGAAGTTGACTTGTTTGCCTTTGCCAGAGAAGCCTAAGCCCTGTGTGTTGAAGACGTAGGGAATCAGCTCAGGGGGATCAGCACACAGCACCGGGGCGCGGCAGAACGCGCTTCCTATTTTAACCAGCTGCCTGGCAATGGTATGTCATTGTCACGGGCTAGCCAAGCGTGAGAGTGCGGGTGACAGGGCCTGTTCATCTCAATCCTGCAACCCAAGCTCAAAGGGGGCGTCTTCCCAGAGCAGGCTGCGCACAGGCATGTCTTCCTAGAGGGGGGCGGCACGCTGACGGCTTGATCTGGAAGAGTAAATTTATTTCCTCAGGAAACATGGCTTAATTTTTGTCTTTGGGAAAATGTTTGGGGGATACAAGGTGTAAGAGGTGATGTTCAGAACAATTTGCAAAAGTATGGCAGGAGCACAGATCAACCAGAATGCCTCAACCACTCCAGGGCTGGACTGTGGGGAGCCTTGGAGGGTCCTCCAGAGGGGACGTGGGGGCTGACAGCAGGAGCACCCTCTGGGAGCCAGGAGCAGCATCAACCACAAAACCCCACAACATTAACAAGGGGTCAAGCCACACTCATGCCTCCTGGCCCTGGAAACTGGACCTGCAGACCACAAAGGTCAAAGCGGGGTCACCCCCAGCCCCGTGTTTTAGCCTGTGTTCCTGGTGACCAGTGCCTGACCTGTGACCGCTGAGCTGATGAAGAGGAGTCAGGATTTCTATTTCTGAAACACACCTTCGATTTTGTGGGTTCTTTATTTTCATCTCTGTCTTTATCCTTTCCATTTCTGAAGAGCACCCTTTGATGTCACTCTGGTGACGTCTATTTATTATCTTCCTCAAACCTCCTGTGGCAGGAGCACCTTTGTCACAATACTCGGTGCCCTATGTTTAGCAACTCCCAAGAAGGATCGGAGTCTACATTTAGCCCTGAATAGCTACAAATACCGGAGTGGCAGCAGCATCCCTTCAAAAGTCTTTGGGATGCATTGTGCCAGGGGTGGTGTGTCACTTGAGGAGCCACAGGTGACAACAGCCACGGGGGCATGGGAAGATGAGGTACTGAACGATGACAGAGACCAAGGTGTGTACTCTAGAGCGTTCCCTTCCTTGAGATGGGTTGTAAGGAAACATTTCAGCATGTTTATCCGTCTGCCCAACCCTATTTAGCGAAAAATGATTGCTCTTTGCTTCTTGTTACCATGCTCAAATGATACTATGGCAACCAGGCAGCATAAAAGGGGAGGGGGCAGATGCTGCTTAGCAACTTGGAAGATTTTTAAAAGGCAAGTACCCATTTTAACAGCAACAGTTTTTAAAATGCCAGTTTTGAGGAGAGAGAGAGAGAGAGAGAGAGAGAGAGAGAGAGAGAGAGAATTAGAGGAAGCAAATAGGAATGACAGCGTAGAAGAATTAAAGACGCAAGCACACACACGTCTGTATGACACATCTCAGAGCATTTACGTACGCCCTCACAGAGCTCATAGGAGTTTGGCTGGGTCTCTGTCTGCTGGTGGAAAAACCAAGGCCCTCTAGGGGACTTGGGGTAAGTGGTGTTCCCAAGGTTGGACAGCTAGTGGGGGTAAGACTGGACCAGCAAGCAGATAGCCTGATCCCAAATTCTCCCCTATTTTTATGACATCCCACTTTAAAAAAAAAATAGTCACCTGGAAAGCTGGAAGAAAATACAACCCCATGGAACTGTCAGCAAAGTGATAAAAGGTGGACATCTGTTATTTAGGTAGAAACTCAATAAGAACAAAAAATTCATTTGAATGTTATTTCCAGAATTAAGTTAAATAAGGAAGCATTCCCTATATTATTCATTCATTAATGTCAAAAAGGTGACATGCAGATAGCACATAGTCCAGAGTCCTTTGCTTAAGCGGGAAGTGCTGTTTCTGGAACACTTGGAACCTGGGGAATTCCTGGGCACTAGAAGGATCCAGTGTAAAGGAGGCATGGGGACAGGGGTGGGCAGAGGGCAGACGAAAGTTCTTGCCCTGACTCAGGAAGAAACTATCCCAGTGGGAAAGTAGATGACCATGTTGTTTCAACCAAGACATTGTAGCCAAAGGCGGCCCAGTTCAACCCCGCTCCTCGCTGGCTGCTATGGCATTTCCCAGCCCCCTGTCCCCGCAGGCCTTCTACCCTTGGAAACTAAAGGGCAGAGAGCTTAAGCAGAGCTCGAATGTGGACCGGTTGACTGGAATGTCCAGTTACAGGGAACTACGACAACAGAAAGGAATCCTGCTCGCAGTGTTCCCCGAGATGGTACTTGACAGAACAGGCTTCTGTCTATTCTGCACTTTTCTTAACTCCATATTTAAGGGGTACCATTCAAATCAGACCCGCGGTTTAAGCTAGAGCCAAACCATCCCTAGCTAGCCATGTTTTGCCTGTTGGGGTGCTCTACAGGACAAGTAGGTACACGTAGGTATAAGCACCATGGCTGAGTTTCCTGCTTTTTCGCTTGGTTCACTCCATGAACACAATGAGAGGACCTACTGTGTACTAGACGCTGAGCAGGGCCTCCCACGCCGGCCTCTGTGTTGTCCAGGCTTTATGCTTCCCCTCTGTCTGGTCCTGGTGCCCGCCTCCCAAGAGAGGCCACCAATTCTTTCCTGATAATAACATGGTACTGACAAGACAAGTGCTGTTTTGGGCTCCAGCGGTCACAGCCGAGCTCCTCATACACTCTTCTCATTGTTTCCGCTTGTGGCTAATTGTGTGGATGGAGTGAGAATCAGTAAACAGACTGCCCTCCTCTGGAGTGGCCCCCACTCCAAGGCGCCATGGTGTTGGTGAAGCTCTGAGCTAACCAGCCACCACTTAGCATCAGTCCTGAAGAGCCCGGATTTCAAAGGGTGGGGGCGATGGAGACTCTGGTCTTAATTGTAATACAATAAAATGAATCCAGTCGACTTTGGAGTCCGAGTTCACTGGCCCTCTCCTCTGGCTTTCCACCCTCCCCTGTACGCTCCAACCATGCTGAATGTCTCCTGAGCCTCTGACACATTCCCTGCCTCCATGCATGCCCCTCCTCAGTGTGTATGAAGTGCTCACTGCCTTATGGGGTAGGCACTCCATCCTGGACCCCTGGTGTTGTTGATGGCTACAACTGATGTTTGCATTGTGTTCTAGAATTTTCAAATTCATTATCTCACTGAATGGAAAAAAAGTCAGCAATCACTACCCAGCAGGGGTTAGATAATCACATCTCCACTTAAGTAACAGGAATCTGAAAGAAGTGGTGTAGCTGAGCCCTCCAGCTTGGACTCACCTGCTGACCAGTAAGGCGCTGGGATAAGGTCCCACTCCGAATCCTTGGTTCTTTATAGAATATTGTAGAAAATTCCTTCTCGAGGCTTATATTAAACCTACACCTTTCTTTTAGAGCAGAACCAAACAAATACACTTACTCTTCCAAATACTGGTCCTCAGAATATTTGAAAGCAGCTACTGGGAGCCCTTTGTGGCTGTTTCTCACCATGCAAACCACACAGAAACCATCTGGGGGGCTTGTGAAACTGGGGGTTCAGATTCCACAGTTTCTGGGGTACAGTTTTAACACTTCCACTTCCTCCCAAATCAGTTGTTCAGAGGAGGAAAAAAAATGTGCATTGTCTTTAAAATTAAGGGGAAACCTTCCCGCATCCTCCTTAGCCTCCTGTTGGTCAACATCCACCAAGCATTTAATAAATCATGTTGAATTTGTGTGCGCAGAAGAGAGGCAGAGGGACAATCCAATAAAACACCTCTCCCTTCTTCATCCCAGCCCCAGCCTTGGTTTAGAAAAAGCCTCTGCCTCCTACAGTGACTCATCCTCTGGAGCCTCTGGACATTGGAACAGAAATGAACACTTGAGGGATGAACTGGGGTAACAAATGGAAGGTAAGGATCTGCTCAACCAGTGTCGTTATTGCCCCTCAAAACCGAACCAAACAAAGCTAAAAAAAAAAAAGTATGTGGGCACACATTAGTTGCCAAAACACCGTGTTCCCACTTAAATGAGACAGGGAAAATGCTTCCAGGGAACAGCACCACGCAGGAAGAGCGACTTGGCCCTTCCCCAAGGGCCCGCGGTGGCTCGCCACTCAGGAGGGCCGCCCGGCGGGCTCTGCTGCCCTCTGGCGGACGGAACGCCCGGCCCGCGCCAGCCGGTCTGGTCTCATGGCCGCAGCTCTCCAGGGACCCGCGTCCCTGCAGGTTATGCAACATCAGACTGCAAGCAGAACAGGTTTCAGAAAAGGAAATCACCGACTTCACGGCGCTTCCATTAAACCTGCGATGAGAGGAAAGGGAGGCAAGAAAACAGCACGTGCCTTTCCAACGTGGGAGGCGCAGGCAATGCCAATGCGTTTAGTCTGTATGGGAACCCTAAAAACGAAGGGGCCTCAGGCTGTTTGGCTAAGGAAACTGAGGCTCAGGGGAGATTAGGTGAATGACCGAGGGAAAAGAGCTAGTAAGCCACCCAGCCAGGATTTGGATTGGGGCCCTTTGGACTTCAGGTGCCAGGTGTTTATACCTGTTTCTGCCACTCTTCAGCTGTGGGGACTGGACCAAGGTCTTGGTGGGTCTGGGTGTGCTTCACTCGCAGAACCAGAGGTTGACTGAGGCGGACAGTCAAGTTCCTTTCTGCCCTCAAAGTAGAAGTTAAGCCATTTTCACTAAGAGCTGCTGTTGTGTAGAATTAGTAATCACTATTAGTAGCTATTGGGTAATGTCCCTGGGGTGCGACCATGCATATCCCCTCAAGCCCAGCTACCTTGAGGGAGGGTTGAGTGGGGCCAACCCTCCTCTAACCCTCATCTCCACCGTGTAGCCCCTGCTTCCATCTCCTTCAAAATTATGTAAAAGCTTAGGGTTGTGGTCTCTGAACCAAACTTCAAGTTTTAAAAAATCTGACCATTTTTTTAAAAAAATCTGAGGAACTAGCCTTTCCTGCCAAGAAGCACAGTTTGTTTCAGAGAGAAAAAAAGAAAAAAAAAATATATATGTATGTATATATACACATACATATATATATATATAGAAATATATATATTGAAATTATATATATACATTTTTTTAACTGAGCACATTCATCCCAAGCCCATCAGGGGTCCAGGAGAGATGTACTTTTTTTTTTTTGGTACCTCCAGGGTAAGTTGAGGAGATCCTAACGAATGAACTGGTGGGACCATTTATTGTTGGTCTTGGGCAAACTTGCTCTCAATCTGAATCAACCCTCGGGGAGTTTTAATTTTGTTCTTTTCTGGAATGAAGAGGGTGGACATTTCACTCTCATCTAGTCTGGATATGGATTTACGTCATTCTTTTAATTCATTGGAATCTTCAGCCCATAAAATATTTTAAGACAACATCCCCCTGTAGGGCTATGGAGCATCTCTGCCTCTCAGATAATTAAACGGGAAATTTCAAAATTCACATGCACCTTAGAGATGATAAGATCTCATTCTCTTATTTTATGGATGATGATCTGGGCTATTTGTCCTAACAAGGATAGATCTCTGGATACAGAAAGAAAATGACTGCGCATCTCTTTCCAGACTTCAGATGGTAACTTTCACCCACTGGCACGAAGCCACGAGGAAAGCTGCATCAGCATAGAACCAGAAAGTTAGGATTCAGCCTGATTCTCTTATTCGCCAGCTAAAAAAAGTCCAGTCTAGGGCCAAAGATACACTAGCACCTTTTCCAGCGCTGTCCCTCTGGATGAGCCTGGTGCTAGAGAGCTAGTGTATGGAAATATAGTCCTCACTTAGCTAAGAAAGCCCAAATGATGTCCACCCCTGAACCGATGACAAAACACCATCAGACCTCCCCGGTCAGGGACAGCAAAGTTGCAGAGACTCTACCTGGCAGAGCTTCCAGACTCCTAGTCTCTGCCAGGCGTAATGGATGGGAGTAGGATAAACAGGATGGACCACTGGCAGGCGGAGCCTTCAAGACCAGGTTTCCCAGCTGTTCTGGAGACAGTGAGGTTCCAGGAGGCCCAGCTGCATGCCCCGAGGCCCTCATGCTGGCTTAGGAAAACTCCTACCCCTCTGTCCTTAAGAATTCATTCATTTATTTATTTTTGTCCTGTCCACTATTTTTCTTATTATCATGAACTTCTAAGGCTCATCTTTTATTTCACACATCCAGGGCAGTGAAGAAGCTAAACAAGAATCGAGTCTGGCCAACCACAGCCATCCTTATTTAGCTGGGGAATGTGCAGCCTCAGGGTGCTTGGAAGTGAGGGGGCAGGGGTGCCAGGAAGTCCCAGGATGAACTTTGCCTGTGTTCTAGGAACATATTTATAACTCGCAGTTTTGGGGGTGGGTGGAAAGGGAAGAGCTGACAACACAAATATTATGGAGTAGCAAGTACATTCTACATGGATTTTTAAGATAAAGCACAAGACTTTAAATTTTAAGAATTTTTGTTTAGATTTTTAAAATTTTTGTCCAATTTTAAACAGGATTCCGTGTGTGCTTCCAGCTCTTGAGCTTTGGGAGCACACATATGACGAATATTATGTATTTCATCCCATACAACTTTTTGCCTTGGAAATATGGTTAGGACTGTTAGTACCACCACTTCTGCTGCTGCTGATTTCCCTGTTACTACTCTGAGTGTTACTGTGAGAAAACATGGTCCTGGTTTCTTTTATAAAGGTTGGAGAAAGCCCAAGGCTCCAGGGTGATAGGACTGCCACTGCAATCTGCAGAGCCTGAAATACAAGCTTCCTTTGACTTTCCACCCAAAGACACGTCTAGTTGAGGACTGACCGTGGCTGAAAATAATAACGAGTCATGAGACTCCAGGCCAAGTCTGCCACCGAGGGGCCACCCGAGCTTGCAGGCTTGTTCAAACCCCCCTTCCTTACCCTGCTGTCGTTTCCTTGACACATCAGGGTGAATGGAGCAGGCTGCTCACAGCCAGTGGCCTGGGGCAAGAGAGGTCACCTCCTCTTGCCTCCTCCACCACTCAGAGACTAAAGGAAACCATATCATACCTGTGACCTACCTGGGCCACATCAGGGGCAACATCTAATGTAGATGATGCTTGGCAGTAAACAATTCTAAGTTTTTCATTCAAAAAACCAGAATCTTCCTCTTTCAGCTCTGTGATCACAGAGGTGAAGGAGGTTTGAATGGGACAGCAGTGATGCGAGTTGTGTTTTTCTCTCCCTCCCTCCCTCCCTCCCTCCCTCCTTCCTTCCTTCCTTTCTTCTCTCTCTCTCTCTCTCTCTCTCTCTCTCTCTCTCTCTCTCTCTCTCTCTCTCTCTCTCTCTCTCTTTCTCTGTGATATTGCTTGCTGCTGTTTCCAGAAGGTCAATGCTCAGTCTGGTCTGACTGCAAACAACGGTTATTCAACAGAGCCAGGTGCTGACCCCCTGCCATGTGCCATGGCTCTGCTAGGCACCGGATGCCATGATGAAGAATCATCCCCATATTCTGTCCCCCGGGGAGCTGCCCATGGAGGGGAGGAATCGGGTGCACCAGCGGACGCAGCGCAGCAGAGCTGAAGAAACAGTGGTGTCCAGGCCCTCGGAGCAGACCCCAGGCCAGACCTTGGGGACTGGAAAATTCTCTAAAAGAAAGCGACATGTCCATGGCTGAGAGCTGAGTAGACAGAGAGGCCAGATGGGGAGATGGAGAGGAGGTCGCAGGCAAAGACTGCAGGAGACCACTGGGTGAGTCTGACGGTGAAATCCCAAGGAGAGAGAGGGAGGGGTGGAGGATACCATGGGAGATACCAGGAGACGCTCCCCAGTTCCTGGCACAGCGCTTCTGAAGCCTTGTGATTCCCTGTGTGTTAGGGGTGAGAGGGTTTTCTGTTGTTATTCATAACAGGCACTTTCCACCATCCCTGAGTTAAGGATGAAGAGGTGACTGGTGGCTGGGAGTCCCTAGTGAGCTTCAGGCGGGGTTTGGGGGCTGAGGAACCAACCATGTGATCAGAGAGTTGGAATGTTCAGCCTGACCTCCTGGAGGGGAGGGGAGCTAAGGATTGAGCTAATCACTGATGGCCGATGACTCCATCAGTCGTGCCTGTGTAATGGAACCTCTGTAAAAACCTTAAACACCAAGGAGTCCGGGAGGGTGGTGTGCCCAGAGAGGACATGCAAGCTCTTTGCCCACACCTGGCTGCATGCATGGCTTTCATCGGGTGGCTCCCGAGTTGCATCTTTTTTTACTGAACCAGTGAACACAAGTGTTACTCTGAGATTTTCGTGAGGTGGTCTAGCAAATTATGGATCGTGAGGAGGAGTTGTGGGAACTTCTGACTTCATTCTTGATTGGTCATTAGTCTGTGTGGGCTGGACCTGCACTTGGTGTTTGCACGGGGCAGGTGGTCTCCTGGGACTAAGCCCTTGGTCCCTGGGTCTGCACTAACTCCAGATGATGAGTGTCAGACGGAATCCAATTGCAGGACACACAGATGGTATCTGGAGAGTTGGAAAGTTGATTGGTGTGAGAAAAAACCCCACACATTTGATGTCAGAAATGTTGTGAATGCAAGCAGCATAGAGTGGGGAACTAGAATCTGCATTCTCAGTGATGTCCCAGGCCAGAGGAGCCAGGCCACCACCTATCAGGGTCGGTCTTCCTTGCTCTGGGCTGGGCAGGTCAGCCCCGGCTCTCCACTGTCACCCAGACACACTCAGCTTCTGGGAGGGAGTCTTTGTGTGAAAACACACAAGGCTGCTGGTACCTGGATGGATACCAGTCACTTTTCCCACCGTACTGAGGTGGAAAGGTGAGGCTGGTCTCCCAGCGCTCACCCAGGCTAGGCCACGGGGAGGGAGGCGAGTCTGTCCTCCAAGCTGGGAACACACCTCAGGGGAAGAAATGCACATGGGTATAGATAAGTCGCTCCCATTTTTTGCTTTCTGAAATGCACGATGATCTTTTTTAAAAAATCATTCTTATTTGTTCTTTTTAGTTATCATGACACTAGAATGTATTTTGACATATCACACATACTTGGAATGTAACTTCCCATTCTTGTGGTTGTACATGGTGTGGAGTTACACTGGTTGTATATTCATATATGAACATAGGAAAAGTCATGTTCAATTCATTCTACTATGCCTGTAATCCCAGCAACTCAGGAGGCTGAGGCAGGAGGATTGCCAGTTCAAAGCCAGCCTCAGCAACTTAGTGAGGTTCTAAGTAACTCAGTGAGACCCTGTCTCTAAATAAAATACAAAGGGGCTGGGGATGTGGCTCAGTGGTTAAGTGTCCCTGTGTTCAATCCCCAGTGCCAAAAAACAAACAAAGAAATTCCCCAAAATGTAGAGAATGTGCTTCTCAAACTATCAAGCAGCAGCACACTGAGCAGGAAAATATGGAGCCCTTGCTGCTAAAGTCAAGAGACATGAGTCCACTCAGCACAGCGAGTTAACAGGGTTCTGGAAGATGCAGCCCATTTGATTAATAGTCGTTATACTCAGCTATCAACTGAAAAGAGGAAAAAGGTATGATTATGTTCAGGAAGTTATCCAAGATAAAATGTGGATGCTTTTTTAGACTGGATAGGACAGAGTGCAAAGTGAATGTATACGAAACCCAAGTTTCAAGATGCATTTTTTCGCACTGAAGTTATGGCTTAGAGGTAGCACACTCCCCTACCATGTGTGAGGCACTGGGTTCCATCCTCAGAACCACATGAAAATAAAATAAAGACATTGTATCCACTTATAAGTAAAAATAAAGATTTTTTTTAAAGATGCATTTTTTCACATACATCACCAAGAAGTTAAGATGCGAGGAATAAAATTCTATCTGTAGTGTCAACAAAATCATGATCTATGTAGAAATAATATTACTTCAGAAACATAGAAGACCTATATGAAGATGTGATGGAAAGGCTTATGTGAATGCAGAAGCTGACCATATTTCTGATTGGAAAGATTCAATATTGTAAAGGTTTGAAGAATGTTAACAAAACCCAATTTAAAACCCCAAGAATTTTCTTTTCAATCTATCCAAATAATCCCAGAGTATATGGAAAAATAAGTGATGAAAATAGCTACAAAAAATTGGAAAAGGAATTAATGACCTTAGACTACTTACCCCCCTGCTCTGGCCCTGCCATAAAAGCATACCATGAATTCTAAGTTGACTGTCACCAGTGAAAAATATACAGACAAATGAAGCAGAGCACTAGCTTATAGGTGCATTGTATATAATATATAAATAAAAGACAAAGCAATGGGAAAGGAAATCCTATGCATGCATTGTTAAAGCAGCTGAAATTAGAAAAATTAGTGTCACAAGCCACTTGTGGCACCTCAATGTCTAGTCCCACCTTCCTCCTTAGCAGCAGAGACTCAGTTTAGGTAGGAGTGGTAATGGGCCCACCTGTGGGATTACAGGCCCAGCCCTCCTAGTCCAGCTGGGGCCAGGAGAGTGACTTCATACAATGACACAGGGCTGGAAAGGCTGTGGGGTGTCGAGGAAGATTGTCACCAAGGGAGCTGCCTGAACCAGGAGTGGACTCTTGTTTTCCTCTTCCTCTTTCCTCCACGGAAATAGGTGAATGAAAGCTGAGCTTTAATATTTATGCAAGCCACAGAGGGCCTTAAAAAATGAACTGCTAACTGCCACACACACATACACACACACGGAAAAATTAATTATTACCTAGAATGTACCAAAAAAACCTCATATGAATCCATAAGAAAAACAATGAGATATAAAATAGGCAAAAAGAATTATCACAGGGAAAACCTAAATATCCAATTAAAATATAAAAAGATTTCAGCCTTTCTAGTAATCATATGGAGGTTAATTAAAACCGTACTGAGCCCTCTTTTCATACACTGGTATGTATCAACATGCTTCTCAATTCCAAGCATGGCGAGGATGGCAGACTGACAGCAGTGTAATGGCACGAGCCATCTGAGACATTTTGGCATTATCTGGACATTTGGAGACATACAGCACATAAAATTCAGCCATTTCCCTCTGACATAGGAGAGGGAAGAAAAGCTCTTAAACTGCATCACGGGGACACATACAAATAGTTGCAGAAGCCTGATCGGCAATAGGCAACAGCAGCAGAATGAAGAAACATGATATATTCTTACAGTGGAGTATTAAATGGCAGAGAAAACCAACTATGGCAACAAGCACCATGGTTTTTTTTTGTTTATAAAATATAAACAAGCATATGTACAGTACAATCTGTTCGTATAAAGATTAAAAATAGGCAAACTCAAACAATTTATAATCTATACGTAGGTGGTAATAGTATACAGAGTAGCAAAGTAATTGCATCCTCTTTTGACTTGTTTTGTATTGTTTTTCCTAAAAAGAGCATCATTACTTGTGCCATGGCACCATAGAGGGCTTGGTATTACTTAAGCCCTCTATTCCCAAGGGACACCTTTCCTGCCCCTCGCCCTGGAGTCTGGGCTCCTGACTCCCCCTTACTTTCCCCTTTACTTGAAATTTATTTCTTTGGGCCACCCCTGAGGCCTGGGGACCTGGGAAGTCTTACTACCTACCTGGGAGGGAATGAGGGCCACAAGGAGTGTGCCGTGATTTGGGGAAAGGCACGGGGCTGGGCAAGTGGGTACATTCCTGGCATAGAATACTAGTATCTGCCGAGGTGGAATTTAGGGGCACATGGAATGCTCTCTGGAGTGCAATATTCGAATTACAAGAGGCTTCATTTAAAATGAAGATGTGCACGGTGGTGCACATCTGGAATCCCAGTGGCTCAGGAGGTGAGGCAGGAAGATCACGAGTTCAAAGCCAGCCTCAGCACTGAGGCCCTAAGCAACTCAGTGAGACACTGTCTCTAAATGAAATATAAAACAGGGCTGGGATGTGGCTCAGTGTTCAATCTGTTACCAAAAAAGAAAGGACTTCTTGATCTTCCAACAGTCCTTTCCAATTTTTTTTTTTTCTGTTTATGATGATATCAGAGCTTCTTTTGCATGGAAAAGCTTGTCCTGTTGCTTTAGGGGCAGGAACTCTAAGAAGCTTAAGCTAATCTTTCTGTGAATCTCAGCAGTCTGTGTCTTTCCTTACCCTGATACAAATCTGCTTCCCTGTTCTGTAGGTTGCTGGGTTTATATGAAGCTGGAATGCTTCCCCTTCTCTTACATCTTTGATCTTGATATAGTTCTTGAGTGTTATTCAAATATTTAAATAAATTTATTTTTAGTTATTTTAAGTACATCTTAAGGAGTTCCTTCAATGTTGTTTGAAATTTTTATAATGGCTGAGGTTAAAATTGAAGACATTGGCAAATGTTTAGCCAGAGGTTCTCCACTGGGGTGATTTTGCAGCCAGGGGAGATATTTTGGGTGGATGGAGGGCATCTAGTGAGGGGCGGCCAGGGATGCTGCTCCCCATTCTGCAATGCTCAAGACAGCCCCCCACGACAAAGACCTATGCAGCCCCAAATGTCGGGAGGGCTAAATAAAATACAAAAAAGGGCTGGGGATGTGTCTTAGGACAACGGGAATCCCTGGCCTACATTTGGAGAGCAGACAAAGCTCATTGGCTAGCCTGCCTCTCTCTGAGTGTTAACCGTAGACCAGGCACATCACCATCATTACATTCCTTCCTGAGACAACAGCCCTTTTTCAGTATTGCAGCTGCAAATGGGCCAAAGCTATGTATGCTTCTCGGCAGTCCAAGGACTGCTCTTCCTGGTGGAAAACCTCCTGTGAGAACTTGTACTTTGTCCTACACAACTTCATCCGTTGGCTTAGCTGGTGATTAGCTTTAATTGCATCACTCTTGCGGTGTCACAGAGATAACTGTGTGTCATTTGACATCACCCATGAAATGGAAAGCAAGGACAGAGTCTGTATCCGGGTCACGGCAATGAAGGCTTTCAAGTTTTCCTTCAAAATCTCAACATTTTCGTTTTCTGAAGCAGTCTCGTTGCTAATTTGGGATAATGAATGAAAAAAACTTCTCATTTAAAATAGTCAAAAACACATGTCAGTGTTGGTCCTCACACTATGAGGACCAACAGGGGCTTCAGAGAGAGTGATCTGATCAAAGACCACAGGGGCTTCAGAGAGAGTGTTGCACTCAACAGCCTAAAAACCAGTTTTGTTTGTTTGTTGGTACCAGGGATTGAAATCAGGGGCACTTGACCACTGAGCCACATGCTCAGCCCCATTTTGTAGTTTATTTAGAGACAGAGTCTCAACTGAGTTGCTTAGCACCTCACTGTTGCTGAGGCTGTCTTTGAACTCCAGAGCTGCTGGGATTACAGGAGTGTGCCACCACACCCAGCAAAACCAGTTATCTTAATTAACTATTTCAAGTGGTCCATCAGAACATGTCCAAGAAAGAGCTGAGTCCTGCAGATACGAAAAATAGAAGGTGCTGGGTGGGATGGTGCACACCTGGAATCCCAGTGGCTCGGGAGGCTGAGGCAGGAAGATCAAGAGTTCAAAGCCAGACTCAGCAATTTAGTGAGGCCCTAAGCAACTCAGTGAGACCCTGTCTCTAAATAAAATACAAAAAAGGGCTGGGGATGTGGCTTAGTGACTAAGTGTCCCTGAGTTCAATTCCCAGTAAAAAAAAAAAAGAAAGGAAAGAAAAAGAAAAAAAAGAAGGAAATTCATATTCCATCCCCCAAAGGGGTTTCCGTCTATGACCTCTGACTGAACAATCATAATTTAAAATTATTATGGAAAAGATTTGTTGGACAGCTTTTATGAACAGTGCCAACTCCCAAGCTTTGCCTTTGGAGACTATGATTTGGAGGTCCCTGGTGGAGACCCAGAATATAGAACAGGTACCTCTCATGACCTTATGCACGTTGAGAAATCCTCATGTGCGACAGCCTGCTTCTACTTCTCAGCAGTAAACTATTAAAGGAATTTCCCTTTCATGCCTGTGCTTTAGTGAAGAGATAAATAACAATGGTGTAAAAGAAGTAACCTTGATGAACCACTGCTGTGCACATGTTTGGCCTCAGCACCATCTCTTTTGCCAAGGCAAAACCCAAATTAGATGTTACCTGTGCAAATGCTTTCTAAATTGTAAAGAGGAAAATAAGCCTGTTTTCATGTACTCGGCCAATAGCTTTTATATTCCTTCTCACAACACACAGCGCCTGGTGGCGTGACTAAGCAGAGAAAAGCTACTGAAAATCAGAATGTGACTTTGCATTGTTTACTCTCTTTTAAAGCTTAGAAAAACAAAGACAGATCCATAGGCACTGACCCCCAAAGCCCAACAGGATGAAAAGAGCTTCAGTTTCAAAGAAATTTTGTGTCCTGGTGGACTATCAAAGCCGCAGGTGGAGGATCACCGATGAAGCTCCGCAGCAATACAGAACCCTGCTGGAGTGTGTGGGCAGAAGGGTCCAGGAAGACTCCCACATTTGGATTTAGAATCAGGAAGCTCAGGGGTCTCGGGTGGCTGCTTACCAGCTCAGTTCCACTCAAAACTTCACTGTGTGCCTGACCTTGATGAAGACCCATGAAGACTCCAAAACTATTTCCTCCTTTGTGCAATGAGAACCATTTTCTTTACCTCGGATAATGAAGATTTAGAGGAAGAACATGTGAAAAAGAAATGACTACACAATAGAGCACCTGTTTCCTTCTGCTTGAGCACTGTGAGGTACCTGCTCACCAAATGGGAAAGTGCCCCAGACAGGCCAAGCAGGACCTCTAATCCAATTCATTGTTATACACCAAAGCAGCCAGATGTGGCGGGAGTTTCATGGATGGGTATGGGATATGTGCAGTGCTAAAAGTCTAGATGTGGGTGTTGGGAGTCTTATTTAATCAAGGTGGCCCATCCCTCTGAATTTTCCTGCTCTATGGTTGAACCAAAACATACACATGCCCGCACATGTGTGTGCACACTTGTGTGGGATGGGTGGTTTGTTAGGGAGGGGACAGGGAGAGGCAGCTTCCAGCTCCTTCTCCAAAGCAAGGACAGCTCTGCATTGGCAATAGCGATCATTCGACCTCTGATGTCCTGATTACATCTTTTGCCATCTTTTAGTGTTGTCAGAACTCCGCCTCCTAAAACTTGCTGATAGGAATCTGAGTAGGAGCTGAGCCCGTGGTCAGCGCCCACCCATCCATCAAGTCCTAAGAAAGCACATTGCTTCCAGGGCAGCCAGAAATGTGCTTTATTAGGAGTTGGAACCCACAGGTGTATCTTCCTAAGGGTGTGGTTTCTTGGAGGATGGGAAGAAGTGAAGGAGACACACAGCAGCTAACAGGGCCAAGAGAGAGTCCTACAGAGAGCTGCCTTTGCCAATTAGGATTTATTGTGGGGCTCAATTCTTGCCTAGGACCCCATTGAGTATTCTGCTACATCAAAGATATCCTCTTATTTTTCCAAATGAATTTCATGACTGCTTTTTCTATTTCTATGAAGAATATCAGCTTAACATTAATATGAATTACATTAAATCTGTATAGTGATTTTGGTAGCATGGCCATTTTGACAACATTAACTCTTTTTATCCAAAAACCTGGGAGATCTTTCCATGTCTTAAGGTCTTATTCAATTTTTGTCTTAGTGTTATGTAGTTTTCATTATAGAGGTCATTAACCTTTTTTGTTAGATTGATTCTCAAATATTTTATTTTCTTTGAGGCTACTGTGAATGGGGTAGTTTTCCTAATTTCTCTTTTAGTTGATTCATTTAGTTGTTAATTTTATATCCTGGCACTTGGCTGAATCCATTTATGAGTTCTAGAAGTTTTCTGGTGGAGTTTATTGGGTCTCCTAAATACAAAATCATGTCATCTGCAAATAGGGATAGTTTGAATTTTTTTTTTCCTATTTATATCTCTTTAATTTCCTTCTTCTCCCTAATTGCTCTGGTTAGCATTTCCAGGACTATGTTGAATAGAATTGGTGAAAAAGGGCATCCCTGTCTTATTCCAGTTTTTAGAGGGAAAGCTTCCAATTTTTCTCCATTTAGAATGCATTGGCCTTGGGTTTAGAATAGATAACTTTTACTATGTTTTTACCATCCTTAGTTTTTCTAGTGTTTTGAACATGAATGAATGCCATATTTTGTCAAATGCCTTTTCTGCATCTATTGAGATGATCATGTGATTCTTGTCTTTAAGTCTATTGATGTGATGACTTACATTTATTGATTTCTGTATATTGAACCATCCTTGCATCCCTGGAATGAACCCCCACTTGATCATGAAGCATTATCTTTTTAATATGTTTTTGTATGTGATTTGCAAGTATTTTATCAAGAATTTTTGCATCTATGTTCATCAGGGATATTGGTCTGAGGTTTTATGTCCTTGATGTGTATTTTTTTGGTTTTGGTATCAGAGTGATATTAGCCTCATGGAATGAGTTTGGAAGAGTTTCCTGCTTTTCTATGTCATGGAATAATTTGAGGAGTATTGGTGTAAGTTCTTCTTTGAAAGTCTTACAGAACTCAGCTGAGAATCCATCTGGTCCTGGGCTTTTTTTTTTTTTTTTTTTTTTTTTTTTTGGTGGTAGGCTTCTAATGGCATCTTCAATTTCATTGCTTAAAATTGATATGTTTAAATTTTCTGTGTCTCTTTGATTAAACTTAGGTAGAGTTTATGACTCTGTGTCTCTTTATGCTGTTGATGTCTTCAAGGTTTTCTATCTTATTGGAGTATAGATTTTCAAGGTCTGTATTTCAGTGGCGTCCATGGTGATATTTCCTTTTTCATCACAAATTTTAGTAATTTGGGTTTCCTGTCTTTGTCTTTGCCAGCTTGTCTAAGGGTTTATAAAATTTGCTTATTTTTTCAAAGAACCAACTTTTTGTTTTGTCTATTTTTTGAATTTTTTGTTCTAATTTCATTAATTTCAGCTCTGATTTTTATTATTTCTTTTGTGCCTTTGTGTGGGTCTGTTGTGATTTTGTATATTTGGGGTCCTTGTAAGCCTCCTATATTTGAATTTTCATTACATTCTTTAAGTTTGAGAAATTTTCTGGTATTGTTTCATTGAAAATATTGTGCATTCCTTTGGTTTGTGTCTCTGAGGCTTCATCTCGCCCAATAAATCTTAAATTTGGTCTTTTCAGGTTGGAAGTTCTGTTCATGGTCTTTCAACATCTTTTCTCTACAGTCAACTTTGTTTTATATATTATAAAGATTATATATTTTGTCTTCATTGTCTGAAATTCTGGTCTTCCAAGTGATCTAGTTTGTCAGTGATGATTTTAATTGAATTTTTAATTTGGTTTATTGGTTCCTTCATTTCAAGGATTTCTGCTTTTTTTTTCTTCTGAGTCACTTTATTGATGTGATAGAGACTCATGTATTTTCTCTCATTTCACTTCATATTTTTCTCTCATTTAACTCCTGATACCATCCTTTACTTCACAGATCAGTTTATGTACATTCTAAACTCTTTCTCTGCCATTTCTTTCACTGTGATGTTGATGGATTCTGTTATTGGAGTATCTCGATTTGCTTAGGTTGATAAGTTTTCTTGCTTTTTCATGTTGATTGTGTGTCTGCCTATCCAGTATGGATCTGAAAGCAGTAGAGTTTCTACCCTGTAGACTTATAATGTCTCTGAAGATTTCCAGTAATTCACTGTTTTAGAAGGGAGACAAATAAGAACAATGACCAATGCAAACAATATACAGCATTAAACCAAATAATTCCTACTATGATGTCCACAATGTTAATTATCACAATAAACAGAAATGATATGATCAGTTATTACCTACAATAATAATAGCAAGTTTGCAAAAGGATTTATAATTTCAAATGATGGACAGGGAAAGAACAGAAATGATACAGGATATGATGATTATGAGGAGGAGGAAAGAAGATAGAAGTAAAAATTTAAAGGGAGAGTAAAAGAACAATTGAACTTGGCTGTTAACAGAAGAGAAGAGGGAAAGAGTTGAGAGACATAGGCAAGAGAAAATATATATAAAGTAAAAGTTAAAAAAATAAAAGAATAGAAAACAAAACTAAAATATACTAATCAAATATCCTAATCCTCAAAAAACTGATCCATGAAAAATAAGTGGCTTCAAAAATACTAGAAATGAGGAAAAACCAAATATGAGTATTTATAAATGTCGGTGTACCATTAAGGTCACAATTAAGCTGAGAAAAGAAAAAAAAATCTTCATGAAAAGTTGAAGAATTCTTTCCATTAGAGTTCAAAAGATTCTCAGTTTCTCTTCTAAGTAGTTTTAGGTGGGGTCATCTAGAGCACAATTCTCCATCTTCCAAGTTGCTAGAATGGGAAATGTAATCCCCTAGGTGGAATTCCTGGAGACAGGGGTTAGGCTGAGGTGGGCTCCAGGCTTTTCAATGAATGCTAATTGCTCTGGAGATTTTAAATCAGTGCACATCCAGGGCCAAGTAAGTGCAAGTCCATGCTGAAAGACTATACCCCAGGGATCTCCCCTGGGTTTTACTTGTGTGGCGCAGAAGCCAATTCTTAGCCTTCTAAGTCACATGTAGACCACATATTTCCTGTTCTTGGGTTCAGTTTCAGTCTCTCTATCCCCCACCCTTCCAAATTCCTGGGCAGATATATCTCTCCCAGCCAGTCCTGCAAGCAGCTGGATTGGAGGGGCAGATGTAGAGCCAGGTGGGTTTCCACAATTAGTTGTCCCCTCTGTAAACCTCTCTGCACATTTGACTTTCTCCTGATCCTTTAAGCACACTCTATGTCATGTAGTTTGTGTTTACTGGTTTTCCAGGAATCAGCTCCTTTCAGTTGTTGGACCCTGTACCATAACTGCAAAATGGTTCCTTCCTTTGTCCTCTGCATACCACCTGGAAAGATGGCGGCTTCTTTCCTACAGTAGGATATTGTGCAACATGCCTTTCAGCTTAGTTGGGTAATGTCCCTGATCTCTAAATGCTTCATACCCAGACACACCTCAGGCCTCCTAAAAATACAAGTTCCTTTAATTCCCTTATCTCTCCACTGTGCTTGTGGCGGGACCACTCAGGTTGGTGCATCCAGCCCAGCTATAGGAACGGCTGTGCCACTGGGGAGTTTTTTCTTATTTTATTATATCCAACCTCCTGAATCCCTGATTAGCTTTGAATGTCCAGTTTTAAATTCCGATGAAGTCCTCTCACACACACCTTGTATTTTGTTCACCCACCTTGCTGAGAAGCTGCCTGTCTGCTCTCTTGGTTTTACGCCATAGAGCATCCAGGAAGGCAACCTCCTCTATTCTGCCATCTTGAAAACCTCCCTTGTCCACTCTTTAAAGTGTTGTTTTCTTATTTTTCGTTATTACCAGTACAAATTCTTTATCAGCTATATATTTTTCAATTATTTTCTCCCAGTCTTTAGCTTGCTATAAATTTGCCTCTGAGCACTGCTTTACCTATGACTCAAATATTTTGAAATGTTGTGCTTTCCTTTACTAAGGAAAATTCATCACATTTCTAATTTATGTCAGAACTTTGTCTTTGGATTATTTAAAAATTATATTTTTTGATTCCAAAGTATTTAGGATTATCCAGATATGTTTTCACTACTGATTTATAGGCTTAATTCCTCCTTTTTATTTGTCCTGTTGTTTGGTCTATTGTCACTTTTAAGTTTTACATGTTATAAACTATATAGTATATTGTTACTATTTTTTATTTATATCATCAATTATATTTTAATGTGAAAAAAAGAAAAGAATGTCTTTTATAGTTACATTTGATTATAACTTTTCTGGTATTTTTCATGTCTTAACAGATCCCATGTCTTCACCTTTCATTTTTTTAATGTCCCTCTTATCTTTGTCCCAAAGTTCAATCACTTCCAAAACATCTGTGCCACCCAGGAGGATTCCTTCGAGTCTTTTGCTCTGCCATCTGTCTTCTTGTGAGCATCTTGTGGAGGGACATAGAAATGAGACTGCAATTGTGTGTGAATTAGTTAGGCATCTAAGCCACTAGTTACCTACCATTGGCCTTTAAAATGTTTAAGTTTAGCTTGCTTCTTATACCCACTTGTCTCCATATCTTCCTCCCAAGCTCTGACAAAGCAAAAATAGATCATGTGTCTCATCTAAACTTAGAGGGTCTTGTCACTCATTGGAACTCAAATTAATTGATTGTTATGCCACCTGAACTCTCTGGTGGGTTTCAAAGCAGTTCTAATTATGCACACTTTAAAATACTTATTATTGGGTTGCAAACAACATTCTTTCACAGTTTTGACATCCTATGAAGGTTTAAAACTATGGTCAGGGTTTTATACCTCTTTTTCAACCATTCATGATAGTACCAGCTTCACCCATATCAATCCCCTGATATGAGTCTAAATGCCTACTTACAAGCCACATTCACATTCACAGGATTAAGATTTATAATCTGTGAATATACTAAAAGAATGTATCACAGACTCTCAATGTCCTGAAAAGAAACACTGGATGTATTTGTTCATCTAGTTAATTGCTTTGAAATGTAACACTCCTTTGGAAGAGATTTTGATCTGCTTATTTAAAGGAGTCAGTTACATACACTTTCCATTCCCAAAACAATCATATAATAGATCTTCAAATGCATAGTCTCTAGAATTTTTTGAGCAGCAAATAGGCATCAAGTATCTTGTAAGGACTGTGTGAGATGAATTCAAGCATTGCAAGGATAGTACAACATAAATTCTTTTTTAAAATTTACTTATTTATTCTAATTAGGTATATATGACAGCAGGATGCATTTTGATTTATGTTGTTTGGGCTATTGTTACTTTTTCAGTTTTAGATGTTATAAACAATATAGTATATTGCTACTATTTTTTTGCTTTATATTATCAATCATATTTTTAAAAAATATTTATTTTTTGGTGTAGATGGACACAACACAATGCCTTTATTTATTTTTTTTTTAATATGGTGCTGAGGATCAAACCCGGGTCCCGCCCATGCTAGGCGAGCGCCCTACCGCTGAGCCACAATCCCAGCCCTCAATAATATTTTAATGTGAAAAAAATTGCACACAATTGTAGCACAGCTTTTCATGTCTCAGGTTGTACTAACTTTTTCATTCCCAGAGAATAAGTCAGTTTAATATTGAATGGTGTTGATCACGAATGTGGATCCAAAAAAATAAGAACAGAGCACTAGATAGTTATGAGTGTCATGCCTGTTATGAGTGCACAGAAATTCCATGAAGGGGAAGAGTGTGCCCTGGAGAGGTAGAGAAGATTCAGGAAGGAGTTGAGATAGGCCTGGAAAGTTGAATTGAATTAATGTCAAAAGAAAAGAGGAGGGAAAGCCACAAAAACATGGAGGAAGAGGCTTGTCCCTTGGCAGCTGTGTGTTTTCACATCAGGGATAGTGAGAAATTAAGACAGGTTTGAGTCAAATTTAGAGCAACTTTTAAGGTGAGAATAGAAATTCAGACATGCAATACCTTAGGGAAGAAGTCATTGCAAATTTGAGAACAGAAGAAACGCCACAATAAAATACACATTTTAGGAAAATTAAATGACACCTGACACCTGGGGACTTGCGGGCAGGAACTAGAAGTCTATTTTAGTAATGTAGGTATGAAACATCTAGAGTAGAATAACACAGATTTTCTAAGATTCTATATTTCTATATTGATCTCACTTTTGTCAGTTTCTGTAATATTTGTCTCTGCCACTTATTTGCTGGCTATTTACTCCCTGAGTGGTAACCATCCTTTCCTGGCATCTCACTTACTTCTTTTGCTAGATAGCATCCTGGGACCATGCTGTAATTTATACTTCCTAAAGCACCAAATATCTCCAAAATTGTTTGCCAACATTTATAAAAGGAGTGAGCAAAATTATTTACATTAACTAGATTAGATAATTAACAAGAAAAAGTCATGGGAGAAGCTAGAGATACCAATGGTTTTGCCCAAATTTCAACCTTAGGAGATGAAAATATTAATGGTGTACACAGAGAATCAATTGTCATAGGTCACAGGGAAACTTGATGAGGTACGTTTTAACTGTTAGATTTTAAAATATCCAACTAGAAACATCATATCATAATTTGGAAACGAAGAATACAGGTGAGATATCATTCACTCTATTACCTATCACTTATCCCATCTCTTCTTGTGACATTATTCTGTTATGAGATCATTGATTACTGTGTTCCATGCAAATATTTTATCTCTGTAAATGTGGCAAATACAGGATCCATATCTATTCTCTCTTTGATAAATGCTTAGCATAGTGAGTTATATATGGTAGGTTATCAATATACATTTGCTAAACAGTGGGAAGACTGGAAAACATGTGTCAAGCTTTCTCTATCTCAGCAGCACTGACATTTGGACTGAAGAATTCTTTGTTGTGTGGGAAGTCCTGGGTATTGAAGGATGTTCAGCACCATCTCCAGCCTCTACTAACTAGATACTAGTAGTAGTCTCACTCTCTAAGTTGTGACAACTAAAATGTATCCAGAGATTGCCAATTGTCTCTTGGGAGAGACACAAAATCAACCCTGGTTAGAGAGCCATTAATAGATGAAGAATTGGAGATGTCAAGTTAGGAGTTCTGTATTTATTGATTACATATTAAACTTTGTCTCCAAAAGGAAATGAAACATTGAGAAGAAGTAGCTGATGGCCGAGAATAAATTTGAACAACCAGTGTAAAATTTCAAGGTGGGGTGGGAGGACCAACAAGGGGGTTTCCAAACTAGTTCCTAATTTCATAATTCTCTATTCCTTGTACATAGCATCAGCCAAACAATATGTGCTAGAAATCTGTGAACCACAAATGGAACTTTATATTTCCTAGTGGTCACATGAAAAAGTAAAAAGAAATAATATGATATATTATTTAATACCATATGACCCAAATATTACCCTCTGAACATGCATCAATAATCAATATAAATCGTTTATGAGATATTTCTGTTATTTTTCTGTATGAAGTTCTTGAAATTAGTGTGTACTTCACACTTAGAGCATGTCTCCTTTTGGCCTATTCATTTCAACTAACTGTGGCCACATGTGACTATTGGCTATCATATTGGTAGAACAGGACAATTCAGTCAATCGGTTTGATTTTTTTTATCCCCTTCTTTTTTGTTTCACTTTATTTATAATTTTATTGGTATATTATAATAATACATAACAGTGGGATTCATTATTACTTATTTGTGCATATTCACACTATAACAATATAATTTGGTCAGTTTTGTTCCCCAGTATCTTGTCCCTTTATTTCACATTATAATCCTTTTCATAAAAGGGGCTACAAGGGCTATTGACATGCCTAAAATTTTTTATAAATTTACTTTATGAAAAGCAAAAATAATAGAGTTCTTTGACTTTAATTAATGCATCATTTAACTGCCACCATGATCAGGATGTAGAAAATTCTCCCTCCGCCCAACCCCCCCAAATTCCTTTGTGTTGGTCCTTTGTAGTCAAGTTCTCTCCCACACCTAGCTCCGTTTTTTTTTTAATTTTTAAATTTTAGAAGCAGGATTCTCCTGTATACCGAAAATAAAAATAAATTTAATGAGAAAAAATAGATGGAAAACAGAAAGTTAAGGAAGATGCAACCTGACGTTTGGGAACATATTCTTTTCAAAAGCTCATTTGCAATTATAGCTCTGTTTGACATGAAGTCCCACAAGCCCACTCAGAGAGGGGACATGTGCTTTCCCTTCCCCCACATTCATCTGTCATTCCTCTGCAGGTTACAAGAATAGGAAGGCCTCTCCCGGAATACTCCACACAACAGATGGTAGAGTTGCACCAGGAGAGACCCAGCAGAGGAACCCAGCAAGGGCGCCACAGGTGGGAGCCTTTCCCCATGCGAGGACCACAGGGGCCGCCATCAGACACTAGGTATTCCTGCACTTCTATCTCTGGACACTCACATGCCTCTTTTTTGGTCCTCTTTTGCTTTGTGAAGGAGGAAACCCTGGAGCAATACCCTTTTACTGCATGTATAGACCCTGTGGTCAATGGGCCTGGACGGCTGCTCTCTTCAAAGTGCCCATGGCCTGCATTGTGCCAAACACCACGAGAGCAGGTGCCTTTGGGCCAACTGACAGCAGTGGCTCTGGCTTTGTCCTGACTCTCGGCATTTCCATTCTGTTCTGAAGCCCAGGAAGCAGATGGGAAGAAGCATGTGGAAGCTCCTCCCTCACATATATGTCATTTTCGGCACCCAGGTGGAGAAGAGGAAGGTCGCCTGTTCACTTGATGTTGTTCCAGGAGCACATTCCTACTGTGCTGCCCTTAGAATTAGGTTCTGGAAATAGAGTTTGGCAAGTTGCTCAGACACCCACCACACACAGCCACACACTGCACCCGTGCAAGCTCCTACTCTTTGTTCACCATGTCGAAACCTGACACTACAATTGCAGCAACACAATGGTGTTCGTTAGGATGTCTGTCCTGAGACTTCTGCTGAGTGTCATCCAGGCTTCATATACTTTCCCTAATTTATCTCCTTTTATTCCCACTTTCCTTTACATAAACAAAGCTTTGGAAAACACCAGGAGATTGCGGTAACGTAAAGGAAGACACCGACTTAGAGATACAGACATTAAATTGGCCAAATACTTTGAGTAACTATGTTGTCAAATTAAAGTAGAAAAGCAGTTATATCAGA
This sequence comes from Marmota monax, assembly GCF_021218885.2. NCBI lineage: Eukaryota > Metazoa > Chordata > Mammalia > Rodentia > Sciuridae > Marmota > Marmota monax. Next base: position 13,531,584 of record NW_026693108.1, read on the forward strand.
GCAAGAAACTTCTCTGAATCTCATTTCTCATTCTTCCCCAAAGCTCCCAACCAACTTTTTATACTGGATGATCTGGGACCCCCTAAATACCTGCAGGTCTGCCATAGATGACTATTGATTAGTTAGTCTGAACCCTTTCATGTTTACTATGCAGTCAGCTAAACCAAGTAGTCTCATTGGCCTGCGCTCTAAAAGGGAAAATGTCCTGTTGATTAGAGATTGCTAGGCAAAGAGGAAAAAGGAGGGAGCAGGGGCAGAGGCAATACCATGTCATACCCCCATTTTGCATGTCCCCTTCAGACCCAGTCCTAAAAATCTTTCACTCCAACCAACACACACTCTCCTGAGGTCACCCATGTATAGACATCCACTGAGGACTCCAAGACCCCTGCAGATGGTGGACCACTCATTGGAAAGAGCCAGGTTCCCTCTGGAGTGTAAGCAAGAAATAAGAAACTGTGCATCCCTGAACTTCTCGAATTGATCAAAGCTGTGCTTTTCATTTTCTTATTGACACAGTATGCACCACCTGGGTCCCAGCTTTCCTTACCTCTGACCTCAAGGTAGGTTAATGGACTAGCTACTCCTTCAGTTTGGATGGAACCGTGAAGGATCTGATGCTTTTGACTGTTCTGAAACCAGGGCTTGTTTACTGACTTCTCCTGCTTCACTACTTTCCCACATATCATTGTCTGCTAGCCCATCTTCATTTTGGGGGTTGGTCTGCAGGGGAGATCATCCAGGACTTCAAGTTGGGTCTGCTGGCATCACGGGGCAAAAGCAATTACCCACCTATTGGAGCCTGACTCCAGGTGAGCCAGTGAATGTTTAACAACTAGTTCTCTGGGGAAAAGCATATGCATATACATAAATATATAAGTTCATTATTAATTTTACCCATCTTAAAATATGCAGCATGCGATATAAATGACAATAAAATATGCAGGATTTTCACTATACATTTTATGTAGCCAATTATTCTCACAGAATACTTTCATTGATTTTTGTTAAACTCTTGAATCCATAGCCAACTTGTTGTTGCAATGCAGCCTTGATTTAACAAAATGAGTGGTATCCTCATCTGCAAACTCCTTTTCCTAACACATTGATTGTCATTAAATCTGCTATCTGGTCTCCTGTTAAACTATTTCTCACCCTTAAATAAATTATATTAATTAAACTCCACTCCTTTGTCAATTTACAAGAGAAGTTTTTGCTGGGTTGGATAGTCATTTTTGAATACTGATAAAATATTTTCTCAAATTTTTGTGCCAGTCACAAGGTAAGAGCCTTGCAGCGATGCCTATTGTAATGTCTAACTTTTGTTGTTAATGTTTTCTCCATAGGTTCTCAAACTAGATGAGGGCTTGGTAAAGGTTTTCTGTAAAGTGCAAAATATGAAGTATTTTAGGGTTTGGGGTCTCTCTTGCCACTCGTCAGCTGGTTGTAGTTGGCCAAACTTTGCCTAGAAAATCTGCAAGACAACAAATCCAGTCTCAGTTTGTGGGGTTTGCCAACTTGTGTGGTGTAAAAACTCTAATTGTGACCAATTTCATATTATCCATGCAATGTCACTTAACGCAGAGTTAAGACGAAGTGCTCAATAATGCACAAGAATGCACAGCATTATGTGATATTCCCACAATACAGATGCAACAGAAATAACCCAAGAGCCCAGGGAACTAAAATGTGTTGAGAGCCATACACGGGCTGTGTGCGTGAGCTATGCACACTGGAATACATGAGGGGACTGGACGGACATTGCTGCCTGTTTGGGCTGTGCCATGTATGTGTGCCTTTTAGCTCGCTCTACCTGTGATCCCCACACAGCACCTGAGATGGGTGTGACTTTCCAAGATGTCGGTCCAACTGCTGACCAAGGCATCACCAAGCAAGACTTCACCCTCCTAAACCCAACCCCTTGCCTTGTTTGAGTGGAATGGTCTATAAATGGCTTCTACCCAATAAATAGGAGGGTCTCAGGCAGGCTCTCCCTTCCACCTGCCTGTCTTGCCTCCTTTGTGGGAGCTGAGATTAAGGAGCAGTCACTGAACCCCAAAAAAGGTATTTTCTTGTCTCTGTGTGGTCATTTAGTAGCCAGTCTAATTCACCTGGAGTGACCCTGACTGATTCAGTCTTGGCAAAAATGTAATAAAACAATTAGGAAGTGACATCGAGTATTTTTCATCTTAGTTTTTTTAAATGTAATTGAATTATAAGACTATATAATTTATTTTTAATAATGTCTACATTAAACAAAATGCACACATAATTCATGAAAACTTATTAATCAGGTTTCACAAGACAGTATGAGCTTATCCCAGCACATCACCTAATCCTAGGCAGTTTCTCTTCTCCTTGGATATTACATCAGAGTAGGGGCATAGCTCTTGTTGATTCATTTTCTCCTGAGGCCCATTTAGAGTTGTTGCAGACTAAATAATATTAAATCAGTTATTTTGCTTAAAAGGTGTTTGTCAGTATGTAAAATGCAAAGCATTCATCAGTTCTTTTTTTTTTTTTTTTTTTTTTTTTTTGGTACTGGGGATTGAACCCAGAGATGCTTTACCACTGAGCCCCATCCCCAGCCATTTTTTATTTGTGAGACAGGGTCTTGCTAAGTTGCTTAGGGCCTTGCTAAGTTGCTGAGGTTGGCCTCAAACTTGTAATCCTCCTGCCTCAGCCTCCTGAATCTCTGGGATTATAGGCATGCACCACCACACCCAGCTGTGCATCAGTGCTCAATCACATGTTCAGAGTTATTGCAGATTCATGGTATATTTTAAAGGGAAACATGCTAAATTTTTTCCCTTAAATATAGTGTGACTTTAACTCATCTTTATTAAAAGTAGGTATGATGTTATAAAGTTGTGAAAAATTCTTATGTGCAGCCTTTTTAAAAATGCTTTTTACATGTCTATCCAAGTTTATATAATTAAAGACTAAAACATAAATATATGGCAGCAAAAGGAATCATTCCACACAAAAAATAATGCCCATGTGTGAAGTGACATGGTTTAATGAAAACAATGCAAACTTTAGAATCAGGTCCAAATCTGTGCTTTGATGGATGCCCACTTACCTATTTGAGTCTCAGTTTCTTATTCTGTGAAAGGGGTGAGAAGGTTGCTATGAGGCTTCAATGAAAAAAATGTGTGAAGTGCTTCTCACAATGTTTAACTCATATGGTACATTCATTAAATTAATGATATTTGCTGAGAAATTCACATTACAGCGATGGGAGTGGTGAGTGGATCTTGGGTCTTAAACTGTCCTGTGACAGATGATGCCTCTCTTGGCAACTCTCGGTGTGAAGGCAGGGATTTGAGACTGTCTGTTGCTATGGTGACACCCTGTTCAATAGGAGGTTCTGTGCCAGCCACTGAGCTATTTGGTTCTTGACGTTGAGGTTCAGACACCAGCTGCTCAGGGGTAGAAATTTATAGGTGCAAGCTGATAATCATAATGCGGCTGCTCATACTCATGACCTTGGTTCTGATGACTTAGAAAAAACTTTCTTACAATAAATCCTTTTGATGTTTATACCTATATAATAAACATGCTGAGCTTGTTGGGTGACACTACCTTCCTACCAGGGTTGTAGTCAACCACCAAGACCCAGCTTTATCTCTATTTGTGTGTCTGTCTGTCTTTTCTTCATCCCTCACTGCCTGGTCTGGGAACCTGAATTAACTTCTCTGCAGGTCACAGCATTACTGCATTAATATTTAATTTTCTAATCATGATGTTGGTGATTATAGCAGTGATGTAAGCATCAATGATTATTCACCCTGCTAATAGTTTCACACATGGATTGGGGGCCTCGTATTTTGATACCTATGTCCTCTATGTCCTGCCTTGGGTGTCAGTGGCTATACTGAATAAACACAAGGGCTCAGATCATTCATGTTAAATGAGTAGTTACCAGTTGTCCACATGTTAAACTAAACTTCTACATATATGTCAAATTGATACAAGGAACCAAACATGGCATGCTACCACTATCAAGTAACCCAGTGGCCTATCATCTTAATGACTTGACCACCTACTGGGCAGATCTCTCCAGGATGGCCTGCCAAAGCTCACTGGCACTCAGTTTCTAGTTGGCTTCACCTCTTCTTGCTCTGTCTCAGTGATGGACATAAATGCTAGTTCGATTTTAATATCTATTGCGCCTTGCACTTCATGAGGGCATCCTACCCCACCTATGCAGAGGCTCAAACTATTCTTTAGGATTGTTTCTCTTATTAACTTCAATATTAAATGCAATAAATGCTGTCACATACATTGGGGAGTTCTAACCTATTACTTCAAGAGCACCTGGGCATATACTGGTCTTACCACACTCTGTCTTTTCCCAGTGATCTCTTTATCTTCTACAGGTCTTAGTGGTGATGGCACAGTCACATTAAAAGTTGATCTGCTGTTGTGTTTTGAGTCTTTCCAAATGCCCATTGAAATGATAAAATATAATTTTTGTTAACATTAAACCGTAACAGACAACCACAGCAATAAATAAAACTCATGTTCCTAACCACTTAAGAGTTGTTCATGACATCAAGCCTAGGCCACAACTGATGAGGAGTAAATCTGATGAAAGTATTTATTTCATCACACTTAGCATGCACAGTTATAAAATGACTATGAGCTGGAGACAGTGGCACATGTTTGTAATCCGTGATTCAGAGGCCAAGGCAGAAGGACTACAAATTTGAGGCCAGCCTCCACATATTAGGGGAGACCATGTCTTAAAAAAATTAAATGAAAAGGGCTGGGGGTATGGCTCAGTGGTTAAGTGTTTAATTTCTAGTCCCCTGCCTCCACCCAAAGGAGGAACTATGTGCTCTTTGCTTTGATTTGTTCAAATAAACTAAATAAATAAATTAATTTTCAGGCCCAATATTGGTCAGGAAGCTTCCTAAAAGAATGAAATAAGTGACTTTCTTTTTGTTCCTGTTATTTTCTCTTTTCTTCCAAGGAACGTGTACTTAAACGTGGCCTCTATATTTTGATAATCAGATAGCCTACAGCAAGCTACCTTTCTTGAGCTAATAAATTGAATTACGCTCTCTTTATATTTTAACTCTCCAATTTCAAGCACAGAGCAAAGCCCTTAAAATTATAGACCTGACAACAAAATCCCACCACTCTTCCTGCCTCTTGAGAAAGCTCAACACATGGAAGAGATTATGTTGGGCTTCCCAGAGGGGAACAGGAGAGAGGGGAGCACTTGGAGTGAGTGAGAGAGGAGAAGAAAGAAAAACATTCTTTCTGGCAGTGCCCCCGCCCCCCCGTGAGACATTGGCAGGAATGTTCCACGTGAGCAAAACCTGCATCGGAGGTTCACGGGGAGAATTGGGCTTCTTTGCCCCAAAGAGCAGGATGACAGGGGCTCAGAGCTGTGGGGGCTCCTAATGAGGACCGGGCAGTGTTGTGACAGACAGGAGATGAAACTCCTCCCCAGGTGGAGAACTCTCTCCTCCACAGCTCTTCCCCTACCTTGTAGGTGGATGAAGTTCTACCTGGGAGAAGGAAGGGAGGAAGGGAGGAAGGGAGGAAGGGAGGGAGGGAGGGAGGAAAGAAGATCGACACAGGTAGACAGACAGACATTTTCCTTCTCTTGTCAGGATAAAAATGGTTAATGTTTAAATCTATTCTCTCTCTTCTCTTTCTCTCTCCCTTCCCTCCCCTCCCGCTCCCAAGATAATTTATTTGAGTTTTTCACATACTATATGCACGCAAGCATCCGGAAGGATAAGAAAAGAAAAATATTATACAAGAAAAAAGAATCCTGTAGTTCAAGCAATGTGTGTGCACCTGAGTCACCAGAGGAAGCCGCTGTGATGACACTGATCATGAGCCATGTGGGCTCCAAGAGAAACCTGTCTTTCAAACCAAGTTTATATTCTCCATGGAGTCCATAAGATATTATATAAATGAAAAAGGAACAATTTTGAGCACAGGGAAGATTTCTTTCAGGGAGAAACTGTTATACTAAAAATGACAAATCAAAGGGAAGTCCTAAAGAACAGAATGAACAGTAAATCAAGAAATTAGATAAAACAGCTTGCGCCATCCCCCTGAGCTCAGAGTGAAATAAAATGAGTAATGGCTACAAGAAAAATGTAAAGGGCGAAGAATAGATTCAAGAGATATTAAATAAATAAAATAGGACAGTTCTTTTTATACAGTTTCCCACAGGAAAAAAAAAACAGTAACAGAAAACAAGATATTTATATGTAGCTGTGTGTCCACAGTGGGGAGAAGAGGGTTGGCAGGAAATTAGGTAAGGCTGACCACTGGAATATCAAGCCATCCCCCAACAAATAGAAAATGAATCCCAAGGTTCTAGTTTATTCCTAGAAATATTGAAAATTTAAATTTTGTCCTCCAACATACCCAAGTTTGTTTATTTAATATCATGGGAGGAAAGGACATATTTCATGGAGCTTTCTGGTACTTGCATTAGTGGCTGAAAAGAATTAAGAAGATGGGGTAACATTTTTAAAATGGATTATTAAAAGTTCTAAATAAATAATATATAAATGACCACCTACAAAGCTAAGGAAGCATGAAAGTGACTTTCACCTGGAGGGTTGGCAACTCCAATGTGTTGGAATCTTATAGTTGATGGTCTCCTCTGTGGACAGACGGAAAAGCAGACCCACGGCCCACACAAGGAGGGCAGCCTCAAAGAAACTCTGTGATCCAGCTCCCTGCAGCCCCTTCTCAAAAACTGTAACTCTCAGACTGTAAACAGACACACACTCAAAGGTGAGGGCAAACTAAAATAGCAAAGCTAAAGGGGAAATTCTTGATGGTTTTAAATTCTTTGGTTACACAGGTACATCAAAGTCTTGGGTCTCATTTAAAATGGTTGTGGAATTATAGGGTCCACAGGTGCCTTAGAGAAGCACAGTTAATTGTTTCTGGAGGGAAGTACCTTTACAGAAATTCTCAATCAGTTTCTGGAAAAAAAAAATTCACATTCAATGTAGCACACAAAGATAAGAGAACTCCCAAGGAAATTATTATTCACGAGCAAACTCAGCAAAATCAAGTAAAACAAAATACAAGGCTTCAAATATTGGCACCATTAGACAGAAACTGTAAAACAACTGAGTTACTATAAGAAAACTACTGCTGAACCTTAAAGGTATCTGCAGAGACAGAAAAATAAAAAAAAGCAACATTGCACATTTGAAAAATAACCAGATAAAAGATCTAGAAATTGAAAAAGAAATGAGCCTATTTAAAAAAAAAAACAAAAAGAAAAAAGAAAAAAAAAAAGCCGTGGCAACCATAGCAAATTAGACGCATCAAGAGAGAGAATTACTCAACTGGAAAATAAATTAGAATAAATTATTGAAGATGCAGCACAAAGAAACAAAACTAGTGATAATGTAGAGAAGACAATAAAAGTCACAGAAGATACAGTGAGAAATTTTAGTATCTATGAAACTAGAATTCAAGGAGAAAAAAGCAAAACAAATAACAGAGCAGTAGGTGTGAAAGAATCATTTCAAAGCAGATTAGACAGAGTGAAGACAGAATTGTAAGTTAACAGTATTTCAATAGAAATACCTACAGTGAAGTCATAAAGAGTTACTATAACAAAGAGATGAAAGAATTGAAATTACATGATGATTGGGGTAATTATAGAGCATTAATGATTGGGGTACAAACAAATATGAAATGTGATAAGAAATGTGTAATCACAGTCATAGGAGGAGAGGACAGAAGAAATTAGACAAAATCAATATTTAAAAACATGAAGCCAACAGTTTCCCAGAGATGATAAATGGGACCAGTATATAGATCTCAGAAACCTAATGAACCCCAAACAGGATATATGAAAAGACATCCACACCTAGAAAAAAATTACAAAGAACTGCAGGCAATCAAATTCAGAGAAAATCTTTATTTTTATGTGGTGCTGAGGATCGAACCCAGCACCCGGCGCATGCCAGGGGAGGGTGCTACCACTTGAGCCACATCCTCAGCCCTAGAGAAAGTCTTAATAACAGACTAAGGATAGATTGTCCTCAAAGAAGCTGTAATTGCCCTGAGAGTTGACTTTTCAACATGGGATCCAGGGGCTTGTGTGTAACTCAGTGACAGAGACCTTGGCTAACATAGGCAAGACCCCTGGTTACATCCCCAGCACTAGAAAAAGAAAATTAAAGAAAGAAAGAAGAAATAACCTAGAGTTCTGTAGAATGATATCTTCAATATACATAAAGAAAATAAATTGCAAACTGGAATTTTGCAAAGTATCTTGTATGACTAAGGTGAAATAAAGAAAACTTTAGTCAAATTAAAATTGAGAGTCTTCGCCATTAGCATTGCACTAAAAGAAATTTTAAAACATGTTACTTTAGGTAGACAAAATGATTCCAGATGGGAGATCTGAATTGTAAAAGAGATATAACACAGAGGAAGTGAGAAATATGTGGGTAACTTCAAATGGATTTGACTGTCAAAACAAAAAAGCAATGATTTCGGCTATTTAAAAATGTGTAATTAAAATCTTGGAAAAGCGACAAATGAGGAGGGCAAATTGTTAATATTTTAGCGATCTCTGTGTTGTGCAATATGAGAATAGAAATATTAATATTAGACTTTGATAGGTTAATCTACAGTTCAATTTCAAAGATGAAAGAATAAAAACAGAACATATAATTTCAAAACACATAGAAGAAAAGCATGAAATGCCAAATATAATCAGCCCAAAATAAGTCAAGAAAGGAGAAGGAAAAAGTCCCAAGGAGGCAAGACCATAGAAAACAAAATAAGAGGGTGGATTTGACTGCAAAATATTAACGGTTGTTCATTTACATGGACAATGGATTATTTGATTGACTATTGAAAAGACTAGTTGACTATTTTCAGTGTGGAGTAGAACAAAACAAATGAAAATCCAACCTTTTGTCTGTTTGTCTTTATAAAAGACATGTTTAAACAAAAAAAGTACCAGAAAGATTGAAAGGGATGCTGCAAAAGCATCACTTGGAGAAATTCTTATTCCTGAAATAAATGTCTCAGAAATGAAGAAAACCCTCAAATTCATAACTTAGCATTCATCTCAAAAGTTGTAAAATAAAAGTTGAATAAACCCACAAGGGTGGAGGGAAGTCAATAATACAGTTAGGAGCAGAAATTAATAAAAATAAAAAACAAATGCACAGCAGAAAGGAGTAATGAAACCCACCCCTAAATGCCTAATAACATTGATACATTTGAAAAGGAAAATCCAGAGAAAGCACATCTAAATGACATCACAGCAGATCTCTTGGATGTGATCATGAAAGCATGTGTAAAAAGAACGAATTAAAAAATTAAAAAAAAAAAGAAATAGGAAACCTAAACAGCCCTGTAATCATGGAAGAAATTATATTAGTAAGAACAATTTTATAAAAATAGTCCTCCTGGTCCTGGCGACCACTGTGTCAGGTTAATGCAAATGTACCCGCGAGGAAGGCTCCTCCAACCCCCCTTTTACTGAAGTTTTAAGTGGGAGGCCACATGTTCCAGGGCGGCACAAGATGGAATAAGACAGTCTGGCTCACCTCAGATTTTGAGGCATCAAGACGCGTCTGTTCAAGCCCTTGAGATTCCGTCTGGGGGTCTGTCTGTGGCAGTGGGTCCGGTGTCATCACTCATGCTCAGGTGCGCTGAAAGAAGCCTGAACTCCTGTACCCACAAATAATGACTGAATGATTGGCTGAATGATGGCCTTACGGACAGATTTTCGTCTTCCTTGATTTTAGCTGTTACATGGGTTTTAAAAACTCCATTTGAATGACTTTGCCTTAAAGTTTTGAGATTAAAATAATATGCATGTTCACTGGTGTTTTAGAATTTTCCTAACCAAATGCAAGCAGGAGTCCTACCAGCTTCATAGGGTTCAAATGCTACTTACCGTTAAGTTGAAAGCCAGTGCATCAGAGGGAGCTGCTCTGAGGGCCAAGACCAGCTGAGATGGCTGCAAAGACTCCCACCGAAACTCCAACCAAGTTGCACTCAGATGCCGTCTGAAAGAAGTCAGGAACAACCATCTAATTTCTGTCCCCAGACAAAAGTGTCTCCCATTGTTCTAGTTGGTTAGATGGGCACCAAGAATAGGTTAGGAGCAGGGGTGGAGAGATGGATATCAAGTCTATTCCCATATTCAGGACTTCCTTCTTTAATAACTATTTTTCTTCATCTTGTTTATTTTGGGGATTTTTTATTTGTTTGTTTGTTGTTTGTTTGCAGTGCTGAGGACTGAAACCAGGGTCTCATGCACACCCTCCACGATGACATCCCCAGCCCAGTTTCAAGAGGGCTATCAGGGAAATTCAGTTATGAGAAATTAGCAAGAATGAAAACATGGACTGTCGGCCATATTTTGACTCTTTCAGCAATTCTGCAACTACACAGCCCTCCATCGTGCTTTACAGATTATCAGGAGAAGCCTCGCCCTTTGCTGACTGAATGAATCCCCACTGCCCCCGAGCTGTGGCCTGAAACGCCCTGAGAAGGAGCTGCCCCTATGAAGCACCATCTCCACGCACGGCTTTGGTTTGAGGCTCCTGTCTGGAGACACTAACTACCATTCCTTCTGACTGTGGCATCTCTGAATAGCCTGGACTGGCCTGAGCCAGTATCAATGCTCTGGAGAAGAGCTGTCAGTCTCTCTGAGAGGCTCCACCCCAGCCCCCAAATGCAACAGAGTGAATTTTGAATATGTTTCATGATTTTAAATTAAATCATCCCACTTGTATCTCTGATTTTCACAAAATCTGAGATCAGGAAAAAAAATGCATTTATGGAGATATTTTTCCATTAAACATGTTTCTCCATTAAACATTTTGACAATACTAATAGGAAATTTAGGGTAATTTATGAGTGATAAAATTATATAATAGCTACTTTTAAATTTAAGAGTTTTTGAAATTTGGATTACTTTAGCAATATTAGACAAGATTGAATAAATAAAACAACAACCTGATTATTTCACAGAAATTTTTCTTTTATTAATACAATTTAATTATGATTACATTTTATATATGTGCCTACACACAAAAATGACTCTGTGCGTGTATATATGCACATGAATCTATACACCTACACATGTGTGTATGTATACATATAAATCTATATCTATATGTGTGTGTATACACATAAGTCTCTGTACCTACACGTGGGTTTATATATGCATACACGTAGGCATATAAACTCTTATAGCTGTAAGGACCTTAAAAAGTAATCTTCCCTCCTTCACAAAATCTAAAATTATCTATGTGGCCTGTGGTCATTTTTAAACCTGCTTATGTTTTAATTTTCATATTAATCAGCTGAATTGCCTGGAATAACAGAGAAGGAAAGAGTCGTTGGATCTTAGAGCCAGAGGAAGCTTAGACCCAATTCAGCCCCCTGCCAGGAAAATGATTAATTTATAATCATGATAAGAGCCGACTAAGGAAATCAAGTCCAATTTTGTTAACAGGTGTCTCCTGGGAGTGATTATGTCTGAGCCAGAAGCCAATTTCAAGATCCCTCTCCTCTAAGTGGTTCCATGTTCAGTCCTGTGCTGTGTTTACACAGTGCTGCAACCAGCCTGGCAATTGAGCCACTTTAGTGAACATGTTAAAAAAATTTCATGTAGTTGGTCAACATGATACTAAACCGGTAAAATTAATAGATCTTTGCCCTAAATTGAGCAGATGTTTTGGTGTCTGTAGGCACAGTCTTTCTTGTTCACCTTCAGCTGTCTTACCCTCCAGAGTATTACCCACGAGAGATTTGAGTCATACACACCTCACTCAAAAATCCCTGAGTCAGTCTGAGTTAGATTGAAGACTGAGTTAACCATGAAAAATAAAACAATTGAGCTTGGGAGAATATTTTCATGACCTTGAAATAGGTTAAGGTTTCTTTACAGGACAAAAAACCTGCAGAGATAAAGAAAAAGATCAATACATTGAAAACTTCTCTTCATCTAACGATGTCATTTTGAGGCTAAGAAGACAAGTCACTACAAGAAGATAAAGGCAGCATTTTCAATGAAAAGGAAATTATATTAAAAAATATTTAAACCTAAACTACATAGTAATAAGAAATACACAGACAACCCAAACAAAACCTGGCAACAAGATTTGAACACGTACATCACTAACACACACACACACACACACACATACGCGCGCGCGTGCACAGGAAATCCAAACATATGAAAAGTTATTCATCAGAAAAAAAGGAATTTAAAAGTAAAATTAGCTGGATGTGGTGGCACATGCCTGTAATCCCAGTGACTCAGGAAGCTAGGCAGGAGGATCAAGAGTTCAGAGCCAGAGAAAGGGCCCAGCAGCCCACCGGCGTGGTAGACAAACCACCCCAATTGGAGGAGGGGCCCAGCCGCCGCCTGCGCCTGCCTGCACAGTAGGCAGATCACAAGACCTGGAGAAGGGGTCCAGCGGCCCGCCGGCATGGTAGACAGACCACCCCAGTTGGAGGAGCCCAGCCTCCCGCCTGCATGGTAGGCAGACCACGCGACCCGGAGAAGGGGCTCAGCGGCCCGCCTGCGAGGTAGACTGACCTCCCCAGTTGGAGGAGCCCAGCCTCCTTCCTGTGCGGTAGACAGACCACCCCAACTGGAGGAGGGGCCCTGCCGCCCGCCCGTGCGGTCACCTGACCGAGCTCTTGACAAACATAAGGTTTCCCCAACACCCCCACCTCATTAAACACCTTATGAGAAAAACTGATGGAACTTGTCTTGGAAAAATCCCACCAACCCTTAAAACCCACCAACCAGTTGGCGTGGCTACCGGCACGGTTCTGCAGCGGATCAGGCACCTGGTTTACATCTCAGAGAATAAGAGTAGAGAGGCCACAGGTGGAAGCTCAAGTCCTCTCACACTGACTACCACCACCATCCTGAACCCAGAGACTCAAGCTAGGAATAGACAACGCCACCAACTGGAAGAAATGAAAACAGAGTTCTGAGAGACATTTTTTTTTCTTTCTTTTTTTCTCTTCTCTCTCTCTTTTCATCCATTCATCCAGTCTCCTCTACCCTTCCCCTTCTGGTCCTCGCAACCTCAACATATGTGAAACCAAAACTGTGCATGAAAAAGTCTTTAACAACTGAATCACCAGAATAATATACTATAGAGGAATTACATATGCCCCACCTCCCTCCCCCCTTTTTATTTCTTTTCTTTTTTCTCTTATTTTCTTTTTCCCACTCTCTTTTTTCTCTTCCTTTCTTTCTTATTTGTTTTCCTCCCTCTTACTCCCTCTATCCCACTTGCAACCCCCTAAATTTTACTATTCATAAGTAGGGTAATCTTATAAATACAGATAGGAATTTGAATCTATACATTCTTCCATAAATTATGCATCTAATGGTTAGAGCTCTCCAAAGCTACTAAGTTAGATTAACCCCATACCCTCACTCCTTTTCCCCTAAACATAACATCCTACACCTGAAATTCAGTTTTCTTCAAGCTACCAGAAATGGTATGCCTTTCATGAAACTAATGACTATATTTGTAAATGATAATTGAAACCAACATTTGTAGACATAGAGTCTGGCTATAAATGTAGTAATAAGGAAAATGTGTGCTTAGATGATGTACTATTGATATTGAGAACTGTTAACATTGTCTTTCTCCACAAAAGGGAGACTTTGCAACTATACAAGAGCAATATAAATATATAGGGGGAAAATTCAATAACACAACAGTTTCACAAAGCAGAAAGAAATGTGAGAAGTATAAAAAGACAAGGAAAGAAAGGACCACAAGCAATGCAGGTCAACTCAACTTTAGAAGAGGTAATATCTGCAGCAGATGGAATGTCAGATAAAGAATTCAGGATATACATGCTTCAGATGATCTGGAGTCTCAAGGAAGACATTAGACAGCAAAATCAGACAATGAAAGATCACTTTGACAATGAATTACATAAACAAATCCAAGAAGAAAAATATCAACTATACAGGGAGATAGAGGTTATAAAAAACAAACAAACAGAAATCCTAGAAATGCAAGAAGCAATAAACCAAATTAAAAACTCAAATGAGAGTACTATCAGCAGAATAGAACACTTAGAAGATAAAACATTAGTCAATGAAGACAAAGTATTTCAACTTGAAAAGAACATAGACAGCTCAGCGAGACTGTTAAGAAACCATGAGCAGAACATCCAAGAAATATGGGATAACATTAAGAGACCAAACTAAAGAGTTATTGGGATACAGGAAGGTATAGAGGTTCAAACCAAAGGAATGAGCAATCTGTTCAATAAAATAATACGAGAAAACTTCCCAGACTTGAAGAATGAGACAGAATTCCAGATCTTAGAATCCTACAGGACACAGAATGTGCAAAATCATAAGAGATCCACACCTAGACACATCATGATGAAGATGCCCAACATACAGAATAAGGAGAGAATTTTAAAAGCTACAAGAGAAAGGAAGCAGATTACATTTAGGGGTAAACCAATCAGGATAACAGCTGATCTTTCAACACAGACTCTGAAAGCTAGAAGATCCTGGAACAACATATTTCAAACGCTGAAAGAAAATGGGTTCCAACCAAGAATTGTGTATCCAGTGAAATTAAGCTTCAGGATGGGAAATGAAATTAAAGCCTTCCACGATAAACAAAAGTTAAAAGAATTTACAGCTAGAAAACCATCTCTTCAAACCATTCTTGGCAAAACATTACAGGAAGAGGAAATGGAGAATAACAATGAAAACCAACAGCGGGAGGTAGTACAGTAAAGGGAAAAAATAATCAAAGAGGAAAAACAAACTATGTTAAGTAACGTAAATAAACAAATATGGCTGGAAGTACAATCCATATCTCAATAATAACCCTAAATGTTAATGGCTTAAACTCACCAATCAAGAGACACAGGCTAGTAGAATGGATCAAAAAAAAGATCCAACAATATGCTGCCTACAGGAGACACATTTGATAGGAAAAGACATACATAGGCTGAAGGTGAAAGGTTGGGAAAAATCATATCACTCATATGGACTTCGGAAACAAGCAGGAGTATCCATACTCATATCAAATAAAATAGACTTCAAGCCAAAGTTAATCAAAAGGGATAAAGAAGGACACTACATACTGCTCAAGGGAACCATACACCAACAAGACATAACAATCATAAATATATATGCCCCAAACAATGGTGCAGCTATGTTCATCAAACAAACTCTTCTCAAGTTCAAGAGTCTAATAGTCCACCATACAATAATTATGGGAGACTTCAACACACCTCTCTCACCACTAGACAGATCTTCCAAACAAAAGTTGAATAAAGAAACTATAGAACTCAATAATACAATTAATAACCTAGACTTAATTGACATATATAGAATATACCACCCAACATCAAGCAGTTACACTTTTTTCTCAGCAGCGTATGGATCCTTCTCAAAAATAGATCATATATTATGTCACAGGGCAACTCTTAGAAATTATAAAGGAGTAGAGATAATATCATGCATCCTATCTGATCATAATGGAATGAAACTGGAAATCAACGATAAAAGAAGGAAGGAAAAATCATGCATCACTTGGAGAATGAAAAATAGGTTACTGAATGATCAATGGGTTACAGAAGACATCAAGGAGGAAATTAAAAAATTCTTAGAGATAAATGAAAACACAGACACAACATATCGGAATCTATGGGACACAATGAAAGCAGTTCTAAGAGGAAAATTTATTGCTTGGAATTCATTCCTTAAAAAAAGAAAAAAACAACAAATAAATTATCTCACACTTCATCTCAAAACCCTAGAAAAAGAAGAGCAAAGCAACAGCAAAAGTAGTAGAAGGCAAGAAATAATTAAAATCAGAGCTGAAATCAATGAAATCAAAACAAAAGAAACTATTGAAAAAATTGACAAAACTAAAAGTTGGTTCTTTGAAAAAATAAATAACATCAACAGACCCTTAGCCATGCTAATGAAGAGAAGAAGAGAGAGAACTCAAATTACTAGCATGCGGGATGAAAAAGGCAATATCACAACAGACACTTCAGAAACACAGAGGATAAGTAGAAATTATTTTGAATCCTTATACTCCAATAAAATAGAAGATAGTGAAGGCATCAATAAATTTCTTAAGTCATATGATCTGCCCAGATTGAGTCAGGAGGATATACACAATCTAAACAGACCAATATCAATTGAGGAAATAGAAGAAGCCATCAAAAGACTACCAACTAAGAAAAGCCCAGGAACGGATGGGTATACAGCAGAGTTTTACAAAACCTTTAAAGAAGAACTAATACCAATACTTTTCAAGCTACTTCAGGAAATAGAAAAAGAGGGAGAACTTCCAAATTCATTCTATGAGGCCAACATCACCCTGATTCCTAAACCAGACAAAGACACTTCAAAGAAAGAAAACTACAGACCAATATCTCTAATGAACATAGATGCAAAAATCCTCAATAAAATTCTGGCAAATCAGATACAGAAACATATCAAAAAGTTCGTGCATCATGATTCATCCCTGGGATGCAAGGCTGGTTCAATATATGGAAATCAATAAATGTTATTCACCACATCAATAGACTTAAAGATAAGAACCATATGATCATCTCGATAGATGCAGAAAAAGCATTCGACAAAGTACAGCATCCCTTTATGTTCAAAACTCTAGAAAAACTAGGGATAACAGGAACTTACCTCAATATTGTAAAAGCTATCTATGCTAAGCCTCAGGCCAGCATCATTCTGAACGGAGAAAAATTGAAGGCATTCCCTCTAAAATCTGGAACAAGACAGGGATGCCCTCTCTCACCACTTCTGTTCAACGTAGTTCTCGAAACACTGGCCAGAGCAATTAGACACACGAAAGAAATTAAAGGCATAAAAATAGGAAAAGAAGAACTTAAATTATCACTATTTGCAGATGACATGATTCTATACCTAGAAGACCCAAAAGGGTCTACAAAGAAACTACTAGAGCTAATAAATGGATTCAGCAAAGTGGCAGGATATAAAATGAACACGCATAAATCAAAGGCATTCCTGTATATCAGCGACAAATCTTCTGAAATGGAAATGAGGACAACCACCCCATTCACAATACCCTCAAAAAAAAATAAAATACTTGGGAATCAACCTAACAAAAGAGGTGAAAGACCTATACATGAAAACTACAGAACCAGAGATATATGTCCTGTGATTTTTAAGAGTATAGAGATACTCATCCTAATCTCTGGTTAGTTCATATGTCTGGTGTGTAATAAAAATTAAAGTGAACTTTAAAAAAAAAAAGAAAACTACAGAACCCTAAAGAGAGAAATAGAAGAAGATCTTAGAAGATGGAAAAATATACCCTGTTCATGGATAGACAGAACTAACATCATCAAAATGGCAATATTACCAAAAGTTCTCTATAGGTTTAATGCAATGCCAATCAAAATCCCAATGGCATTTCTTGTAGAAATAGACAAAGCAATCATGAAATTCATATGAAAAAATAAAAGACCCAGAATAGCAAAAACAACTCTAAGCAGGAAAGGTGAATCAGGCAGTATAGCGATACCAGACTTCAAGCTATACTACAGAGCAATAGTAACAAAAACAGCATGGTACTGGTACCAAAACAGGCGGGTGGACCAATGGTACAGAATAGAGGACACAGAGACCAATCCACAAAATTACAACTATCTTATATTTGATAAAGGGGCTAAAAGCATGCAATGGAGGAAGGATAGCATCTTCAACAAATGGTGCTGGGAAAACTGGAAATCCATATGCAACAAAATGAAACTGTATCCCCTCCTCTCGCCATGCACAAAAGTTAACTCAAAATGGATCAAGGAGCTTGATATCAAATCAGAGACCCTGTGTCTCATAGAAGAAAAAGTTGGCTCCGATCTACATACTGTGGGGTCGGGCTCCAAATTCCTTAATAGGACACTCATAGCAAAAGAGTTAATAACTAGAATCAACAAATGGGACTTACTCAAACTAAAAAGTTTTTTCTCAGCAAAAGAAACAATAAGAGAGGTAAATAGGGAGCCTACATCCTGGGAACAAATTTTTACTCCTCACACTTCAGATAGAGCCCTAATATCCAGAGTATATAAAGAACTCAAAAAATTAAACAATAAGAAAACAAATAACCCAATCAACAAATGGGCCAAGGACCTGAACAGACACTTCTCAGAGGAGGACATACAATCAATCAACAAGTATATGAAAAAATGCTCACCATCTCTAGCAGTCAGAGAAATGCAAATCAAAACCACCCTAAGATACCATCTCACTCCAGTAAGATTGGCAGCCATTATGAAGTCAAACAACAACAAGTGCTGGCGAGGATGTGGGGAAAAGGGTACACTTGTACATTGTTGGTGGGACTGCAAATTGGTGCGGCCAATTTGGAAAGCAGTATGGAGATTTCTTGGAAAGCTTGGAATGGAACCACCATTTGACCCAGCTATTCCCCTTCTTGGTCTATTCCCTAAAGACCTAAAAAGAGCATACTACAGGGATACTGCTACATCCATGTTCATAGCAGCACAATTCACAATAGCTAGACTGTGGAACCAACATAGATGCCCTTCAACAGATGAATGGATAAAAAAATGTGGCATTTATACACAATGAAGTATTACTCTGCACTAAAAAATGACAAAATCATGGAATTTGCAGGGAAATGGATGGCATTAGAGCAGATTATGCTAAGTGAAGCTAGCCAATCCCTAAAAAAATGCCAAATGTCTTCTTTGATATAAGGAGAACCACTAAGAACAGAGCAGGGAGGAAGAGCATGAGAAGAAGATTAACATTAAACAGAGACAAGAGGTGGCAGGGAAATGGAGAGAGAAGGGAAATTGCATGGAAATGGAAGGAGACCCTCATTGTTATACAAAATTACATATAAGAGGAAGTGAGGGGAAAGGGGAAAAAAACAAGGGGGAGAAATGAATTACAGTAGATGGGGTAGAGAGGTAGAGAGAGAAGATGGGAGGGGAGGGGAGGGGAGGGGGTATAGTAAAGGATAGGAAAGGCAGCAGAACACATCAGACACTAGTATGGCAATATGTAAAACACTGGATGTTTAACCGATGTGATTCTGTAATCTGTATACGGGGTAAAAATGGGAGTTCATAACCCACTTGAATCAAATGTATGAAATATGATATGTCAAGAATTACGTAATGTTTTGAACAACCAATAATAAAAATTAAAAAAAAAAGAGTTCAGAGCCAGCCTCAGTAACTTAGCTTGTGGCTCAAGTGCCCCTGGGTTCAATCCGCAGCACCAAAAAAAAAAAAAAAAAAGGGAAAATAAGATTCCACTATACACCTAGCAGAACTACAGTTGGATAACCTGCCTGACCTTGCCAATTTTTGTTAAGAATGTGGAGCAATAGTAATTCTTGTTCACTGCCATGGGATTATAAATTGATATAGTGGTTTTTAGTAGAACCTATAAAAGATAAATATAGGTATACTCTATGCCTCAGCAATTCTGCTCCTATATATGCTTATGTAAATATAAAAAAGGAAATTTACAGAAGTCTTCATATTAACTGTATTTATAGTCATCCCAAACTATAAACAACTCAAACGTCCACAAGAAATAAAATGAACAGTATATTTTGGATGTAAAGTTTTTTGAGCCCTTTATATATTCCAGATATGAATCCTCTGACAGAAGAGTAGCTGGCAAAGATTTTCTCTCATTCTGTAAGTTCTCTCTTCACATTCCTAATTGTTTCCTTTGCTGTGCGGAAGTTTTTAACTTGATCCCAATCCCATTTAGTAATTCTTGGCATTATTTCCTGAGCTTTAGGGGTCCCATTGAGAAAGTCATTGCCTGTGTTTATATGTTGGAGTGTTGACCCTACATTTTCTTCTAGGAATTGTATAGTTTCTCATCTAATTATGAGATCTTTGATCCATTCTGAGTTGATTTTTTTTGGTGCAGGGTGAGAGATAAGGATCTAGTTTTATTCTTCCACATATGGATAATCAGTTTTCCCCGCACCACTTGCTAAAAAGAGATCTTTTTTATGTTTTTGGCACCTGTGTCAAGGATCAGATGATGGTAGATGTGTGGGTTTGTCTCTGTGTCTTCTATTCTCTACCACTGGTGTATGGGTCTGGTTTTAAGCCACGACCATGTTGTTTTTGTTATTAAAGCTTTGTAGTGTAATTTGAAGTCAGGTATTGTGATGCCTCCAGAATTGATGTTTTGGCTGAAAATTGCTTTGATATTTTGGGTCTTTTGTTTTTTCAAATAAATTTTACGACTGTTCTTTTCTAGTTCTGTGAAGGATATTACTGGTATTTTGATGGGAATTTCATTGAATCTGTATATTGCTTTGGTGTTATGGCCATTTTAACAATATTAATTCTACCTGTCCATGAATATGGGAAGTCTTTCCATCTTCTGAGGTCTTCTTCAACTTCTTTCTTCAATGTTCTATAGTTTTCATTGTAGAGGTCTTTCACCTCCTTGGTTAGATCTATTTTTTAAAGGCCATTGTGAATGGGATTGTTTTTCCTGATTTCTTTCTCAGCAGATTCATTATAGGTATACTGGAAAGCTATTGGTTTTTGTATGTTGATTTTGTAACCTGCTACTTTGCCAAATTTCTGTTTTAGCTCTAGCAGTCTTTTGATGGAGTCATTTGGATCTCCTAGGTATAGGATCATATCTTTTGCAAACAGTGATAACTTGGCTTCTTTCTTTCCTATTTTTATCCATTTTTTCCTGCTCTTACCTAATTGTTCTGCCTAGAATTTATAGCACTACATTAAATAAGAGTGGTGAGAGTGTACATCCTTGTCTTTTTCCAGATTTTAAAGGTAATGTTTTCAGTTTTTCCCCATTTACTATGAGGTTGGCTTTGGACTTTCTATATATAGCCTTTATGATATTGAGGTAGGTTCCTTATATCCCTCTTTTCTTCAGTGTTTTTATCATAAATGGGTGCTGAATTTTGTCAAAGGCTTTCTCTTCATCTATTGAGATGACTAAGTGACTTTTGTTCTTAATTATGTTTATGTGATGAATTGCATTTATTAATTTGCATGTATTAAACCATCCTTGTATCTCTAGAATAAAACCAATCTGGTCATTGTTTTAGACAGCATTTTTGCTCTTGTGACTAAAATATCTGACCAGAACAATTTTAGGGCAAAAGTTTATTTGGAGACTCATTGTTTCAGAGGTCTTAGTCCACAGAAAGCCAGCTGCATTCCTTGGGGCTCAAGGTGAGGCAGAACATCATGGTGGAAGAGTGCGGGGAGGGAAGCAACTCCTATGATGATCAGGAAGCAGAGAGACTCCATTTGCCAGATTCAAATATATACTCCGTAGCCATGCCCCCAGTGAGCCAATTCCTCCAGCCACACCCCACCTGCCTCCAGTCACCACTCAGTTAATCCCACCAGGAATCAACCCACTGATTAGGTCAAGGCTGTAGCCAAATCACTTCTCCTTCAAACCTTCTTGCATTGTCTCACATATGAGCTTTTGGGGGACACTTCACATCCAAACCATAACAGTCATGGTGTACAATCTTATTAATATGTGGTTGAACATGATTTGCTAATTCTTCGTTAAGTGATTTTGCATCTAAGTTTATCAGGGATGTTGGCCTGCAGTTCCTTTGCTTGATGTGTCCTTATCTGGTTTTAGTATGAATGTGATCCTGGCTTAGCAGAATGAATTTGGAAGTTGTCCATCCCTTTTTATTTCATGAAAAAACTTGAGGAGAATTGGCATTAGTTATTCTTTAAAAATTTGATAGAATTCAGCTGAGAATCCATCTGGTCTTGAGCTTTTTTTTTTTTTTTTTGAGGTTTTTTATTACTGCTTGTATCTCATCATATTATTGGTCTATTTAGATTTTCTATGTCCTCTTAATTCAGTTTTGGCAGATTGTATTTGTCTAGAAATGTATCCATTTCTTCTCAGTTTTCCAACTTATTGAAGTGTAATTTTCTGACATAGTCCCTAATGATCTGCTGGATATTTGAGATGTGTGTGGTGATTTCTTCTTTTTCACCTGTAATTTTATTAGTTTGGGTTTCCTCCCCCTTTTCTTTTGATTTTTTTGGCTAAGGACTTATCAATCTTGTTTTACTGTTCAAAGAACCAATTCTTTGTTTTGTTGATCCTTTGTATTTTTTTTTTGTTCTCCAGTTTGTTGATTTTGGCTCTGATATTAATTGGGCAAATGAATTACAAACATTTCTCAAAAGAAGAGACAAATGGCTAAGACATTAAAAAATGTTCAACGTCATTAACAATTAGGAAAATACAAATCAAAACTGCACGGAGATTTCTTCTCATACCAGCCAGAATGGCAGTCAAAAAGAATACAAATAATAATAAACTTTGGAGAGGATATAGAGAAAAAGGAACTTTTACATTGTTGGTGGGATTGTCAATTAGTACAACCACTACGAAAATCAATATGGAGGTTCCTCAAAAGACTAAGCATGGAACCACCATAGTACCCAGCTGTATCACTCTGAGATATTTATCCTGCAGAACTAAAGTCCTCTTACTACAGTGGTCCGTGGATAACTATGTTTACAACAGCCAAACTATGGAACCAGCTTAAGTGTCTGTCAGTGGATGAGTGGATAAAGAAAATGCAGTATAAATACACAATAGAATTTTTTATTTTTTATTTTATTTTATTAGTCTTTTTAGTTATACATAACAGTAGAATACATTTGGATATAATTATACAAGCATGGAATACATCTTACTCTAATTAGGATCTTAGACTTGTGGATATACACACTGGCGAGATTCACTGGGGTTCATTCTCATATCCACCTAGGAAAGTTAAGTCAGATTCAATGCACTCCCTTTCCTTTTCCTCTCAGCCCTCCTGCTGTTCATCCCCCTTTGTCTAATCCACTGAACTTCTATCCGCCCTGCCCTCCTCCCATTGTGCATTAGCTTCCACATATCAGAGAAGACATTCCTTTGTTTTGGGGGGTGGAGATTGGCATATTTCACTTAGCATGAGAGTCTCCAGATTCATCCATTTACTGGCAAGTGTCATAAAGTCATTCTTTATGGCTGAGTAATGCTTCATACAATGGAATTTTTTCAGTCATAAAGAAAAATAAAATTTTGTCATTTGCAGAAAAATAGATGGAACTAGAAACCATCATGTTAAGCAAAATAGGCCAAACTCAGAAGGTCAAGGCTTGTATGTTTTCTCTTATATGTGGAAGCTAGAGAGAAAAGGGGGAAAGAAATGTGGGGGTGGATCTCCTTAAACATCAAAGGGAGATCAGTAAAGGAAGGGAACCGAGGGGTGAGAGTTGGTGAGGGAGGGGGGAAATGCTGGGGAGTGATATTGGCCACATTATATAGTTCTAGTGTGTGTATGTACAGATAGGTAACAGCAGACCCCATCAGCATGTACAACTATAATGCACCAATTAAAACTGTGGGAAAAATGGACAGGTCAATTGTGGTGTGTCCATATGATGGTCCACTAGAAGGCAATGAATGAGTGAACTACCACTGCACCGAGGCCTGAATAAATTTCACAAACACGTTGAGAAACATCAACCAAAACCAAAACCAAATACACTATGGTTCCATTTATATAAAGTCCAAAAATAAGCAAAACTAATCTATGATGATTGAAAATGGATGGAAAGCTTCCCTTTTGGGGCAAGGTTAGTGAGCATGAGAAGCTTCTAGTATGCAAGCTAGTGATGGTCTGTTTCTTGATATTTAGCTGGTTACCTGTGTATGTTCACAATATTAAAAAAATCATTGGATTTGTACACCTGTGAGTGGCACATCTATTCCCACATCAGACCTGAATAAAAAAAGAAAACATTTGCAAAGGAAATATAACCATGTGAACTATATCTTTGTCACAGTATCAACCACCTATAAGCCTGATTCTCTAAAAATAAATAACTTGCACATAACGTAGATTTATATAACCTATTAATGAGAGAACCAGTGGAAAGATAAAACTGATTCAAACAAATAGTAGAGGAACAGGGGACATAAAATCCATCAGAAAAGACATACTAAAATTATTTTCTGAGCTAAAGACAGAACAATTTAATGTCCTACAGGGCATTAAAAACTAATTTTTGTGATGAACCATGCTATCAGACTGAAATATGCTTGTGTGACATTGAAAGCCCAGAGCCATCCTTCGTGGGTATCAGTGCTATTAGCATTCAGTTGATCATCTTGAAGGATTCAGCATGTGAGAGGAAGTGGGTTGTAAGGACTAAATAAACAAATATTTAAATACTTGGAACCACTTTAGGTTGTCAATGAGATTCTTACAGTCGAAAACTTGTATGCATGTCTTCACATTCCAGTTTTCTGTGATTCCTATGGACCTTCTGCCAGGGTTTCTGAACTGATGATTCCTTTAAAAACTAAATATGTGAGTAGAGAAGAATATTATCTGCAAAAGTACAGTCCCATTGATGTTCAGCATTTTTGGATGAATGACGGAAGCTTAAGCTCAGCATAAGCAACTCTGAAGGTATCAACCTGCTTTCGGAGGTTGTATTGTGGAAACAAACCTGGAGTCCGAAGGCTGAGATTGCTACAAAGCTATGTCGCTGGTAACTAATCCCATCACATAGTTCCCTCACCTCTTCACATCCATGATCATCTTTGTGAAATGTCTGATCATATTATGTCTTTTAAATTTCTTTAAAATTACAAAAATCACCTCTTTCTATGTGGTCACTAGCCACAGCCCATTTGGTATTGAGCAGACCAGTACAGAGTCCATTCAATGTGGTAGGTGCTGTTTCAAACGCTAGATGACAGGAGTCAATGTGTGGCTATGGAAATGAGGACTGAGAGATGGCAGAGGGCGTAGTCAGTGGAGAAGGGGAGGTGACAGGCAGTTGGGGAGATCATTTATGTTGCATCTCCTAGAACTATTCCAGGACTCAAGTAGTGGGCTAGATATGATCATTTCTACCAAAATGAGGAGGTTGCTGGGTTCCTTGAGCAAGTAGACTTTCTCCAGGCCGAGTACCTGGTGGTGGAGTCCAGGGCTTGCACTTTAAAGGGGAGGATATTCTGAAAGCAGGAGTAAGGTGCCAGAGTCAGGGCCAGGAGGGGTGAGGAGGAGGAAAGTCTCCCCACTGGAGAGGGGGGGCTGTGCTTACCGCAAACGACATCTCCTGTCCATTGAAGGCACTGTGGACTTTGCATCTTGAGTTGCCTATTCAGGAAGCAGAAAGGGATATAGGTGGTCTGTGTTAGACTCAGGTTAGGGAGCCCTTGGGCACCGGAGATGTGTGTTGAAGAAGGACATGGCGGTCTTTGGAAGCCTGTGGTGCTTTAAGCATGATGGGATTCATGCCGAGGCTGAGGACAGAGAGGAGGGCAGGCAAAGAAGGGCCCCGGCTCCTGCTCCTTCCCACCAAGGCAGGCCTGGTGGCTACGGGATCTGGATGGATCGATGGCTTTCGAGAAAGATATTTCCTGAATGCCAAGCTCCTGTCCTCACTGCCTCCAAGAGAAGGAAGAAGAGACCTTTGTGGAAGTGAGTGATAAGAGCTGGGAAATTGGAAGAAGAGATATCTTTAAAAAAAATTTAAAAACCTACTTCCATCATTATTTTACCACGTTATCACTAACATTTCTAGGTCAGATGGAAGTTTGACCAACAGGAAGTACAAGTCTATGCTGTTACTGATGAGAATGGCTGCTGGGAGGGAAGAGTGGCATGACCCCCCTTTCTGCAAGGGGCTGTGGCAAGGGTGGGGTTTTAACATTTCCTTCCCTGTGTGCACGAAAAGCTCTGGTTCCTGGCAAATTCTACCCTGGACACTGATGGTTGGTCAAGGGAAGTCCACTGGCAAATGGACACCACCTGTTGGGTGTCCGACTCATCAGGAACCACGTGGAGAGGCAATATCCTGCTTATCTGGGAGCGAGGGAGTTGTTATGGACAACAAAGAGGAAAGACGGCCAAGTTCAGATGTTCCCAAGGTGGCGGCGGCGGCGGCGGCTGCTAGAAAAACAGCCCTAATGGAAGGGGAGAATGAAGATGAGCCCAGAATAGAAGACTGCACTTTAAATGGATAATGGATAAGGAAATCCCTGATGTGCTAGGACGCTCCTTTCCAAAAAGTCACCTTTCAAGTGATTTAATTTCACCCCCAAACCGTTTACGGTTAAGATAAGTACTCAATTAGGGCAGAGGAAGAGTGGCATTTGAATAGATTAATGCTTCAGGCTTTTAGATCCCAGGCAAGAGAAAAAAAAGGAACCAGGAATCTATTTCTTTCACCTGCCAGAAGGATGCTCCCTTCCTTCACCTCACTGCTGCTGGGAGAGTCCGGTCTTGAATTAGTATCCAATCCAGACGGCTTCCTCTAAAAGCTGATCACTTGGAGGCCAGGAAAGGGCAGCTTTGGAGAACAACTGAAATGGCATCAGAGCATTTCCTTACAGAGTTGGCACACTTTGACCCAGAAAACTCAGAGGGTAATTTGTCTGTATCCTCCTTGGCTGGCTGGACATCTTGGTTCTCAAGCCTGAGGTTAGGTTCCCTAGGGCCCTGGCATCTCATCTCTGGGAAGCAAGGTCTGTTTTAATGGGGGAAATTAGTATGAAGGAGAGAGAATGAGCTTCAAGGTGAAGGGCAGTCGCTGTTTAATAGCCACGGTGTTTACATGGCTCTGATTGCTATGTAGCTCTCCCTGCTCATGCTGAAAGTGTGCAGGAAGAAGTTTCATCTTGGGGGGAATCCAAAGGCAGGGCTGCAAGACAAGTGTGGACGTTAAAAATCTCACTCAAACTCTGGACACATCCTCTTCTCCATTGCGCCAGGTGCAGCCACTCTCGGGGAAAACCCGGATGTGGAAGGTCCCAAAGAACCACCAGTTGCAGTGGCTTTCCTAATACTCCACCCTTACCCAGCAGAAAGATCAAAACTGAACACAAGAGAGGCTGTTCCCCACCCACTGGGAGACAGAGGAATGAGCCAGACAATCACCTATTGCCAAAATGAAGGTGGTTCTGAGCAGACAGGTGATTGATTGCTGTGGAAAGCCAAAGGGATCAGGCCACAGGAGATCAGTGGCTAAATAATTTCCTAATGGCCTGAAAGAGTCTCAGGGCCTCCCTCCAGGGTGCCCTTGGAGTAGCCAGACAATCTAGGTCTTTAACCCTAGCTGCATGGTACTTAGGATGAGAGGAAAGAGAGTAGAAGCCAACAGAAAATGCAGAAAGTTCGGGAGTTGTTGTTTTTTTTTTTTAATTGAAAGGGATGTATCATCAATGTACATTTGTAATTTCTTGATCTGGAACATCTTCTTGGAAGTTTTGGACTTTTACACTCCACAGAATGTGTGAATGTGTGTGTACATGTGCACAGGCGTGCACACACACGAGCAGATTTTATATGCACTGGCAGAGAGTTTGTGTATTCCTAAGGTCTACCCATGAAACCCATTTTAGGAAGTCTTATCCAGTGTAGAATGGGAGGGAAATGCTTCATCTAATAACAAAATCCCCTTTCAAAAATATTTTTATTAAGGTGGGCAGGGATTTCTCATTGGAATAATTGTGTAGATATGTTTGCCCCCACCCCCTCCTATTAAAGTAAATTCCCGAATGTCTGCCTCTGGATTCTCTTTTAGGCTTCCCTTGTCAATTTGTCACCTATAGAATTAGATATGGGTAAAACTGAGTCATCTATTAACAAAATATGTATTTAGCATTTACAAAGTGCAAACAAATATGCTAACAACCCTGCCAAGAATTCAGAGATAAACAATGCATACTCTAGATGCTCAAAAAGATTCTGAACTCACTGCAAAAACAAGATTCTTGGCAAAAGTAGCTCTCATATGACATAGAATGTGGCATTAGAAAGGAACCAAAGAGGGTCAGAAGAGGAGAGCTCATTTCTGGGTGAAAAAATCTGGAATGGTTTCATGAATGATATGCAATATAAACAGATCCTAAATCAATGTTTTTCTGACTTGTCTATTCCTGTACCCTCAGTGGAAAAATGCATTTTGTATCACAGTGTAGAGCACATATTCAGAAAGATCTGAAATAAAAATTTCACAAAATAGTAATCAAAGCTCCCTTCTCAGCTCTGCTGGTATTCCGGGTGCTTCTTTGGTGATTGACAGGGTTCCATGTCACCCAGAGTCTGATGATTCCCGCCTAAACATTTCCTCTGTAACTACTCCCCTGAGAGACAAACTCACCTCTCCAATTACCAACCAGCATTTCCCTGGGACCATCTCATAGGTGCTCCAATTTCAGCATGTCCAAGAGAGGACTTTTGGGTTTTATTCTTTCCTACTCCAACTCTATGGATATTCATTTTGGTAAATAGCACCAAGCTTCCTTCAGGTCCCAAACCTGAGGATCACCATCAACTTCTCCGAAACCCTCACCTCCTACATCCAACCATAGGAAAAACTACTTTGCCTTGATTTCCAAAAGCATTATCTGCACAGCCATGGGTTTCGCACTGCTGGAATATGCTTCTAGACTTCGACGATATTCTTCCCACCTCACCTTTGTCCTCCTCCGAGGTATTGTTGGTATATCACCAAGTGATAGAGGAAAAGGAAACCAAGCCCAAATCAGACCATGATGCTCATAGACTTCCTTATGTCCTCCAAATATAGCCAGCTTATTTCTTAGCATTTACACTTTCCTTTACCTGGAAAACACTGAGCTCAATTTTACCGTGACCTTCCCCTTCATATCATTTTCCAATGTTTTCTTCTGTGAGGCCTACCGGATTACACGTTTGAGATCCTCCATCCCATCATTCCCTACCTTTCCTTCCATCTCCCCCTGGTCCTTGGCATTAGCTGAAATGACATTACCTTCATGTACCTGACTACTTTCTCTCCCTGCAGAACATAGGCCAGGAGAACCTAGGTGGTGTTTTGTTTATAGTACGCAAGCCTTGACCTTCAAAAGTGCCTGGTAAGGGGTAAGCACTCAGTGGCCATAAGTCAACTGAATAAACAGCCGTGAGTAAATGACTAACTGTGGGTTATTACAACAAGTGTGTAGAGTGCCGACAGAATACCACACAATCCAAGAAATAAGTGGATGTGGACAGAGCACCTGCACAGAAGAGAATGTGATGGGCCTTACAAATATACAGGGCTGCAAGAGAATGCATCTATTGCTTTCTGCCTCTCTCTCTCTATATATATATATATATATATTTTTTTTTTTTTCTTTTTTTTAAAGATCAATGACATTAGTAGTGACAAAAACACATTAAAATTCTCAAGTAGCATGTCTATTTCCAAGATTGGTTCCAATTAGAAATTACTTACAATCCTCACCATAGAAGGAAATTTGAAAAATGGTCATCATTTTACACTGCTGGGGAAAGTCTTGGTTGCTACTGGAGTAATCTGGTCATAAATATTAATGTGAAGACTGTATACTCTTAGCAATATTCTTAGAGGAAATATATAATATAGAATTAAATCACATAGAAAAACCTGTACTGCTGAGTCGCTTGTAGAATTCAAAAATATAAATTCTAAGGCCCTTCGATAGTAGAAAGATTTTATGATTTGTCCACAGAATAGCAGAAGAATAAAGAAAATATGTATATACCATTTGAAGGATGTCCAATTACCTAATAAGGAAAACTGGAAGTGGAAGACTAAGGCATATAGTGTGTCCACTTTTTATTTTAAAAAGAGCCAACAAGAAGAATTTGCATGTGTGTACAAGCTTGCAGAAGAGGGTTGAAGCACAATAGATCAGGTTGCTAGCATCACTTCAGGGCAAGTGGAGGGCAGAATGACAGAGGGGCACTGAATTTTTCTTTATGCAAATTGTATTTTTTTGCATGAAGTATAACATAAGCATATTGACTAATCCCTTCATAACATGTTTTATAAAATTTAATTTGAATTATTTATGAAGGAATAAAAGTGACATGGGCTCTCTGGTTACACAGGAAAATGTGCAAGTAATTAAACTAAGTATTACATTTTTAAATTAAATGGGAATTAGAATAAAACAATGCTACTAGATTTGGAAGTCTGGATCAAATTCTGTTCTATAAAGTATATAAGTTATCACAATGAGAAAAAAAAAAACAGAAAACCTGTGAAAATAATAGCTATTTAAAAATGAAAAGTTATCAAAAGAATTACTTTTTCAAAGTCCAAGCCCTGATGAGTTTAGCAGTAAATGCCTTTAAACAGTTGATTTTAGTGCTATAAAAAGAGGCAAGGGAAGGAAAAACCTATAAAGCTTTTTTATTCATGCCACTGAAATGGAAATGTGTGTGTGTGTTCATACATAGTCAAGTACCTTCACACACACACACACACACACACACACAACACACACACACTCTCTATGGGAAAGAAGGTATCTATTGCTTTACTGGGAAACAAGTGTGAAACTGGAGAACCAGAACCTGAGAAATATTTGGAAGAAAAAGCAGACTGAGTCAGAAGGGTGGAGAAACTAGAGAAAGAAAAATATTGCACCAAGAAAGGAAATGTGCAGACCCAAACCACACTTTTCCCTATTGGAGCTTTGGGCCGCTTAAGTTTGGCAGAGCTCATGCACTTGATTGAGCAGAAGAAATTGCTTCTGAGCTCCAACCTGAAAAACAGAACTGCTTTAATCCTGTGGGCATTGAATCGCATATCTTAATAAACATAAAATAACTTCTAAATGGCAGAAATATAAAGAGAAATTAAAGGATCTGTTATACAGAGGGAAAGCTTTTTACCTCTCAAGCAATTAACTGGTAGACCAGAAAGACAAAAAAAAAAAAAATCAGACAAGATGAACAAGATTTGAAAAACACAAATAGTAAGTGTAATCTAATGACTATTATTAAAAATAGTTGCCGACATATCTTTCAGGCAGGAGTCAAGAAAGGAAAAAGAAACAACTTCAATGAATTCAAACAAGAGATGGGGAGAATTACAGTGTAAGAAATTGGTTCCACGTGTGGAGAAAGCACGGCAAGACAGATGTCTATTGTTGAGACAGGAGCTCAGCAACAGCAGGAAGCCAGGCCACCCCAAAGCTGGGATGGGTGATCATGTCCCAGGCAGCCTTTTCAAGGAATTTTACCATAAATTAGCCTAAGAGGGACTTGGGGTCAGGTTTTTGTTTTGCTTTTTAAGGGCTCTCTTTCCCTGCTCTGGAGGAAGAAGTTCTGAGCCTCCCTTCTCTGCGGCTGGTGGAGGATTGAGGTCCAAGGGGGAGAGACCGGCTTAATAAAGAACACATGGGGACCCAGGGCTGCCTCTTTCCTGACTTTAAAAAAAAAAAGCACTTAAGTGCATTTTACAAAAATGATTCCCTGAAATAAGTCTGCAGATTGAGGCAGGAATGTACTGGGTTCCAAAAACCTGTAACGTAGGAATCCGGACATAGAGACATGGTTCCGTGGTTGCCCTCCAAAGATGAAGGAGGCTTTCTTCAGACATCCAGACAGCAATGTCAGATAACTCAAGAAGGGAATGACATCAGCCTGGCCTCCAACATGCCTCTGGTGATACGCAGAGCCCTGAGAGAGCACTGCTGTGTTCTGAAGGAAAGAACCAGGGACATTCTGAGGGTCCAACAAACATCTTCCAATCCAAACCAGCTATGTGAAGAGGAGCCTCTGGTTAAAAATAACTCGAGAATGCCAAGAGAGTTATGTCAGAAGAGTAACCCAAGCACAGGTGCGGTGCAGGTCTCTGTACCTCTGCACAGGTTGCACACTAGCAAAGTTGGCCCAGCACAAGCCTCTTCAGCAAATTACTAGATGATACAAATCCAGAGATGAAGGAAAATAAAGGACTTCAAAGTGAAAACGCCGCCCCGGTGGTGAGCAATACATGGATCTCTATATAAAACGAATGCTAAAGAACAGTGGGAATCCTGGTTACAGAGTCTAAATGAAACAGGAGGAATGAGATTGCTAATGTGTTTATGGAGCCCTGCAGGTAATCAGCTGGCCCTGTCTAAAGCTATATTGTGCGTTTGTTGAGACATGATGACTCCACATTCTCAATGCTTTCTTTAGTATCTTTCCTTCACTTTTGAGGGAACTTTTGTTGGAAAATCCCTCATGGCGTGAAGGAACATTTATGTGGAACTTAAATGATCTCACTGATTTTACTGCTGTTTATTTCTCTTCCCTTAAATTCAGACAAATTACATTTAGTACTTTTTATTGAAAAATATATGATTCTGTTTTTATGAAAGACCACATGTTTCTGCACAGGTAATGGAATCTGAGTATTTTGCTTTCATCTTTGCTTTTCTTATATTAATTGGATTCTTTATTAGTGACATGTGTAGTTTTTCCAAAAGCTAAATTTATTTTTATGAAAAAAATTAGTAAAATATTACCCCACCAAGAGGCGCCAGTCTAGAGGACTTTATTGGTGAGGTCTATTCAACTTCTAGGTACTGAGTTTCTGTTCTGAGAGTGTTTGGAGGAACATAGAGCCAGAAAATTTCTAATTTGTTCTACGTATCACCGATACTCAAACAACACAGTGCATCACAAAAACGATCGTACACTGATCACTTTGAACACAGACATGACAATAGTAAGCAAAGCATTCCCAGCTGGTCAGCCCCCTCTGATCCCACCCTGAGCGAGTGCACAGGTGTAATCAAGGGAGCTGGCACATCAGCAATGACCTCGCCCCTCTAACATGCACAGGAGGAAGGTGTCTCTTCTCACAGTCCAGCACCCTGGAGAGGCTCTTCTGAGTGAGGGGAGTGCAGGGACATGGCCACCAGAGGACCAGGGATGGGCAGGAGTAGCTTGGACTTCATGGGTTCAGCCGTGGTCTCCATGATAGGGGAGATGAGGGAAGCCACCAATGTCCTCATGGGCAGCAGAGACTAGAGTATGGGAAAGACAAGAGTCTTCTCTGCAGGGTGGAGTGATGGCCAGGAGAGCCTGAACAGAGCAGGAGCCTGCAGAGGGACCGTTGAGGCCGAATGCTGAGTTCTGCTGTGTAGGAAACCAGGAAAGGTCCAAAGAACCGCTGAGGAGCTTCACGTTGGACAAGTCTGAGAACTCAGAGGATGACAGACTTCGAGCTGCAACCAGCCAGAGTGGAAGACTTGGAGCCCAGCCAGAGTGTCCCACAGATAGGCCAGAGTCCAATATTGGTAGTGAGACCAAGCTATCCTAGTGTAAAGGATTCTCTAAACCCACTGAACAAAACGTAAAATTGACCTCAAAATCATCAAGTGGTCCATGAGTAACTAAGTACCTTCCTAAAGTCCAATATTCTTTGCAGAAAGATAACAAAACCCAGAACAACACCACAAAGAGCACACTGGACAGCACCCAGCACAAGAGGACTTTGTAACCACAGTCCTTCCCACAGAAGGATATCAGAATCGGATGAGTCCAGTTCAATTCTAACAGTCTTTTGTGGAAGAAATCAAACCAATTCTTCACAAATGCTTCAGCAAAAAGCACCCACTTCATGAGGACAGCATATTGTCAGGAAAGCCAAACAACTTCTAAGAAAAGGAAGCCACAGAGCAATTCTTGTGAAAATAGCCACAACACCCTTAGCAAAGCACTAGAAAATAAGAGTGTTAATCTAGCAGTTGTAGTAATGTGTCACTACTACATTAGTGGTAATGTATTAAATTAGCAAGACAAATATGCGTTCAGTGTGTGTATCGATATGCACACACATCTACATATATACACACGCATACATACACACCAATATTTATGTGTCAAATTTTTACATATTAATTGAACTGTACATTTAAGATGCATGCCCGTCTTTAAATATGTCCTTTCTCATTTACAATTAGAAAAAAATGAATAGGACAAAATCATAGAGAAAAACATTTGCAAAATACCCTGATAAGGATTTGTATTTAGAATAAATAGAATAAATAACTCAGAATCAAAACGACAAACTGATTAAAGATGGCTGAGTGTCCGCACAGCTGTTTCTCCACATGGATATACCAGTGACTAATAAGCACGTGAAAAGAGGCTCAACAGTAGTTATTATTGAAATACAAATCAAAACCATATTAAGATATCATATCAATAAGTTGGAGATGATCAAAAATTTCTAGAATAAGGATGTGGCAAAAAGAACCCTTACAAACCACTTGTAGGAGTGTATACTGATGTAGAAACTTTGGAAAACAGCCTGCCAGTTCTCCAAAATTAAATGCAAAGTTCTCATTTGACCCACCAACTTCATTCCTGGATATATACCCAAGAAAATGTATGTTCACACAGAATCTTGTACATGAACATTCATAGCAGCTTTACTCATTAAAGCCAAGAAAGTAGAAATGAGCCAACAAGATACCAACTGAAAAATAAATAAATAGAATGTGGCAGAACCAAGACAACGGAACATTATTTGACAGTAAAAAGGATCAAAAATGCTGCCAACAGGTGACAGACAATGTGGGCAAACCTTGAGAATATCACGCTGAGTGAAAGATGTCAGTCACAAAAGACCATGTCTACAGAATGTCTAGACCGGGCAAACCCATACAGAGAGGAAGCGGGCTCTGGCGGCCTCGGGGTCACGGGTGGGGAGGTTGCGGGTGACGGTTGGAAGGATGTGGACTTTTTGGTGGTGATAATAAAAATGTTTGAAGTTGGTTACGGAGACATCTGCCCAACTATGTGGATAGGCTGAAAAATACTCAATGGTCTTGATCATGTGTATGTGGATTATATACCAATAAAGCCATCATAAACAAATACCAAAAACCAAATCGAGCGGCTAAGAACATAGGGGTAAAATTGAAGTTCCAGACACTGTGGATGAGTCTATTAAGGTGCGGCTGTGGTTTGCAGTTTCCTGGTACAGAGTAAAATGAAAAGACACAAACTCTAGACCCAGAAATGCCGTTTTGATGCATGTGATCTTCGGAGTCCATGCTTGGCCTGCCCCAGAATCTGAGCCCACCCTTCTCTTCCTTCCTTGAGGAAGCCTTACTGGGACATGACAGGTGACTCGGCCAATATCATTCCCAGTCTTTCTCCTTTCCCTCCACCCTGCTGCCTCCTGGTCAAATTATGTCATCGCAGTGTGCACACACACAGATACGTAACGAGAAGTCCCACTGTTATGATAACTCTAAGGTCCCAGTAAAATGGGGAAAAAAGAAAAGAAATGTCAGGTGAACCAAAAATCGTGCGCTGTGACACAGCTGACTCTTTCCAGTCGCTGATCTTTTATGTCGCCATGGACTGTAAAAATTTGCAGGTGAACAGCCAGTGTGTGGACCACCCTCCAAGAAGCACAGGTCGAGGACGACTTGATGATGGCAACAAAGAGACATCACAAACCACTGAGGCAGGGTGCCAGGGGGAAAAACTAGAAACAATCTAACAGCTCATCAATAAGTGCATGAATGAATTATATGATGTGAATTTAATGGAATATCAGATATTGAATAAAAGGAATCATATATGGATTGCAAAATATAATTCTGAATGTAAAAGAGAAAACAATTTTTTTCTTTACGTTAATAAAATCATACAAATCAATACTCTTTTATGCAAATATATATGTACAATTTCCTTTGACACACATAGAATTCCTGACAAAGGCTACCTCGGTGGAGGGAAGGATAGATTCAGACTGGGAACAGAGAAGGAGAAAGGGCTTCAGCTTTATCCAGAATGTTTTATCGTATTCACTTTCCAAAAACATATTTAAATGAAACGTGTCAAAATGTTAACAACTTTCAATGCTGGGTGGTAAATAGGCTCATGGATATTTGGTGTGTTGTTTGCTCTTGACAGTATTTTTGAATTTCTTAAGAACAACAAAATAAGGTGACTGTACTTTTCGTAAAATGTGGCTGCATGATGCCCAGATATCTGCTCCAGCTATATGAGAACCTGGAAGTGTGAAACTCCACCATCTGTTAAAGGAATCTTGACATCCACAGTTAGCACAGAAACACCCAGGGCTGATGTGATGGCCACGTGACCCAGCAAAGCTTCTTGGCAACGTCCCAGGGACTGTCAAGCAACCAGTCCTAGAAACAAAAACCAGATTTTGCTCAAGAGTATGGAGAGCTTCAAGGTGAAGTTCTCAATGGCATTGATTCCGATTTCATGACTTTCCATTGATTTTTCTGCTGTGCGGGAATCAGAAACTTTCTAGCTGAATCAAACTTGTTAAAAGTGCAAGCTGTTCCCAGGAATCCTGGTGTGTATCCCAGGCTGTTTTTATGGGGCGGGGGTGCCTTTGAAAGTGTGGGAGGAGCACCGCTCTTAAAGCATCTCTGCTTCTCAGGCCGTCCCTCCCTGGAACCAAGTGCTCTTCTGACTCATCCTTTGTGCAGACCAAATTTATCGAAAAGCACTTGCTGGCCATGAGGTTCTTCCCTTACTGACCCTTTGTGCTGCAGACCCACTGAGGACAGACTATGGGGAACATTTCTGAAAGTAGGTCCTCACCGGGTAAGCACTTTTCTTTGTAAATAATGCCCCAGTTGATAGGTAATTGTGCAATCATGTAGTTATTTTTTTCCCCCTCATTAAAAAATCATTGATGGATTTATGCTCCAATTCCAGTCATCCGTTTAAAGGAGACAAATCCACAAACTATATCACAATACTCTTTGATCTACATGAGCTCGTAGACATGAGAACTTTTAGAGAAAATATAGTTTTGAATTTTTATTTTAGTTCAACCAACATTTATTTTGTCTTTACTAAGTGCCAGATACTTCCTAAGGTACTGAAACTATAAAAATAGAAATTTCATTTCCCACCTTTTAGCTGCCTGTCAAACAGCAAGGAAAACAGATAAGTAAAAGATATTTATAGTTCAAGTTGATGTGAAAAGATAATATAACTATGCACAATTGTAAGGTTTATGCGACAGGACCACATTTTCCTTCTTAACAACTATGTCTCAGAAATTAGCCTCATGCCTACAGTATTGGATATCTTGAATAAATATTTAGTTTGTTGTCTCAGCCCATTTGGGCTGCTGTAACAAAACATGCTAAGTTGCTTTGCTTATAAACAGCAGATGTTTATGTCTGACACTTCTACAAGTGGGTACCAGCAGATGTGGCGTCTGATGAGGGCTCTCTGCTTCAAAGATGGTGCTTTCTCGCGTGTCCTCACAGCTCAGAAAGGTGAACAGCCTCCTGCAGACCTCTTTAGACCTCTAATCCCAGCGTGATAGAAGATTCCCCCATAACCTACTCATCTCTGAATGTCCCACCTCCGAGTACCCCCATGTTGGGGATTAGGTTTCAAAATATGGGTTTGGCAGGAGAGGCACAAACATTCACACCACAGAAGGCCGTAGAAGGGCGAGGGATTGAAAGTCGGAGCCCTATTTTGAAATCAGCACAGACAACTGGTTGATCAAAAGGTTTGGTTGAAGTGGGTAGTCAAAGAAAAAAACATACAAACATTGAAACTTTTTTTTTTTTCAATTTCTGTCAATCCTTAGAGAAAGCATCAATGTTTTTGCATGTCTAAAATCATAGATGCAAAACTAAGATCTCTTTCTTTTATAAATCACAGGTACAACATCTTTTCTATTTCTTGTTTTTATGTATTTACAAATCAGTGAACCCGAAAGACACTTATAAAGCATCAGCATTTCCTAACCCTCTAGGTCTTACATTGTTTTTCTGAAATTTCAAATCTCTTTTGCCTATTTAGTTTTTGTAGTGTGTGTGTGTGTGTGTGTGTGTGTGTGTAGACTTAACCTTATTGAGTTTTCTCAAAAGGGCATTTAAATTAGTGTTCAAAGAAATACATCTTTTGCCTGTACACATTTTCCTGCTTTGTGTAAGATTTAATTGAATGGCATGATTACAACAACATAAACCATGGGAACAAGTAGCTTGAAGTGACTCTTAATGAATACACGTTGATTTGAAGGGACAGCAGGCATAGCACCGGAGAACATCCTCATGGAAGCTTGCGTGAGATGAGCTGAGGCATTTTATAGAGCAGAGAAGAAGAGGGTCAGGCAGTGACAACTGTTAACAGAGATCATCAAAAGTCATAAGAGCTGATTCAAAACCAAGTTTAAAAGATGGTTAAGATTTGCTAGGTAAGCCAGGCGCGGTAGCACACACCTGTAATTCCAGTAGCTCCTGAGGCTAAGGCAGGAGGATTGCAAGTTCAAGGCCAGACTCAGCAATTTAGCAAGACCCTGTCTCAAAATAAAAACTATAAAGTGTTGGCAATGTGGCTCAGTGGTTAAGTGCCCCTGGGTTCAATCTCTAGTACATTTTTTTTTCTTTTGCTCAGTAGATCAGAAAGAATACACCTAGACAAGAGAACAATTCTAACAAAGAGATAAATGTTTGAAGCAGGATCATAATTAGGGTGAAACTGGCTTATTTTGATACATCCTTATAAGAGTTCTTTTAAACAAGTAATTTTGCTTTTTTCCAAGAGAGAAAACAAAACCAGGATTCTCAACCCTGTCATTAAAGTGATTGCATTGGTCAGCTTTGTGTTACTACAAGAAGATACCTGAGACAGCTCATAGATAAGAAAAGATTCATTTAGCTCACAGTTTGGGGGATTCAAAATTCAAGATCAAGTGGTCCTTAGTTTGGCCTGTTGTGAGAAATGCAGGTGGCAATACATCATGCAGGAGCACGTGTAGCAACAAAACAGTCACCTCTGGAACCTGAGTAGAGAAAGAAAGGAATACCAGGTACAGCAATCTGCAAGGACATGCCCCCAATGACCTAAGGACCTTCACTTGGCTTCACCTCCTAAACGTTCCCCCACCACCCCCTAGTGCCACCCTGGGGACCAAGCCTTTAACACGTGGACCCTGGGGAGATACAACCTCTAAACCACAGCAGTGATTAACTGAGACAATCGATACAGCTGCTGTTTCCATGAACTCATCGGTGAACACACTCTCTATAGAGTTAGATTTTGGGTAGGGATAAAAGGAAGGAAGATGAGAAGGGAGAAGGGAAGGAGGGACCATTTATAAATTGATTCCAAGTGAAAGCTTTCTGTAAGAATCGTCCTGACTCCCATCATGTCACCGCCCTGGTGACTTCACCTAGGGATTTTCCACCCCATTAAAATGGAAAACCACAACAATTTTAGAAATTATTTTGCTCATCAATGTATATATTCATCACAGACAGATTTAATCCCTTTTAACACATGACTTTATAATATGAACACTAGGCGGATCACAGTTATCATGGCAATATCATTGATATTGTAAAGAATACAGATTACTGTTATAGTCTAATAATGGACTTAAATTTCTAGAAGCCCCTCCCTAGAAAGAAAATGGCATTTGATAAGATGATTCATAGGATTTATAGAATTATTATTATTAAAAAAGATATAAAAGAGTGAAGATTGCCACAAAGCGTTTACTTCTTAATAATTGAGAGGCTATAATTTTGTATTCCAAGGGAGGAATGTTCTGGATGTGACTGAAAGCTCACTGTACAGATGGATAATTTTTAAAATAATTTTTCCCAATAAATTCTTCTTTATGATGCTTAAATTCCCCTGGCAGAAAGCTTCCTCGTGTTTCAGACCACCTAACATTTATGGTGGGGTGTAGCAGGCCCATTTAGGACTGCACAGAAATATCTGCTAAAAACTATGGAAACAAACAGAACACCAGACCCTGGAAACAAGTCTTCATAAAGAGTCATTTTTGCTCTCAGAGTTCCTTTACTGCAACCAAAAAGAGGTTTTTCTCAATTACTTGTGGATAAATATTTTAGTATAATTTGTATCAAAGTGAAACATGTTCTTCCTTGCCTATGCGATTTATAAGGGAAAAAAAGCCAACATCCTCTGTCCTG
This sequence comes from Marmota monax, assembly GCF_021218885.2. Taxonomy (NCBI): domain Eukaryota; kingdom Metazoa; phylum Chordata; class Mammalia; order Rodentia; family Sciuridae; genus Marmota; species Marmota monax. Next base: position 13,571,410 of record NW_026693108.1, read on the forward strand.
TCTGCTTTTATACCTTACTTTAAAATCGTTTTGCTGTGTTTCAGGTACTTACTTCATGTTTTCATATAAACAGTTCATATGCTAGCTCTTCGTTTTTAAAGTTTAGATATCCATGAATTTCTACTATGATGGAAGAGAGTTTAGTTTTTTTTCCATTTTCCCACCTATTTTCCAAAACATGTGTATCACAATTCTTCATTGTCCACATTGTGACTTTGACCATTACTCACAAGTGAGCCACATTGTGTAATTATTATAATCCTTTGCCTAGACGTCTGTTTCCCTGCAGTTAAGAAGTACTTATTTTAATTTTTCTCCACTGAGTCAGCCATGTCTGTCCCATGCTGCATTTTTCTTTAAACATTCCATGAGACTAGGAAAACTCCTCTTGCCAGACACCACTTCTTTTCTTTCTGGGGACAGCCCTTCCAGGGTCATCTACTTTTCTGCTCTCAAGTGGAAGAGTTGCTCTCTACCTGCTGAATTTTGTTCTACCTCTACTCTTGTCTCTTAGGTTGGCTGAGTATGAAATTCAAAGAGGAACAGTTTCCTGTGGAGATCGGAGTCATGCCCCCCTATTCTCACTTCTGGGCTGATGGGAAGAAGTCAAATGCTATGATGATTCCTCACGTTTCACTTATGACTAACTTTTTTCTTCTCTTTGTTAACTTTTAGATTTAAGAAAACATACAGTTGGTGTTCTGAAATTGCCAGTGATGCCCTGTGCGGAGGTTTAGTTCTTTTTATTTCTTTGGGTGCTCAATGACCCTTTCAATGTTCAAATGCCTGTCATTTGAATTTCTTTCTAATGATTTCTCTTCTGTTTTCTCTTTGCCTCTATAATTCTCATTAGTCAGATGTTGGGTAATCAGAATGCATTCATAACTCATGATCTGACATCTATCAACACACACACACACACACACACACATCCCTTATTTATATCTACATAACTATTCATATGTGAAGATGAGTTGATCTTTTATACTTACATGTAGATGAATTCATCTGTAAGAAATGTTGATACAAACTTCTGTAATTGTTGATATAAGCTTCTATAAGAATTGAGTCCATGCTTAAATATAGACTTCACATATTTGAGATAGACATAGTTATATATCTGTAGCTTATCTGTATATAGATATTTCATGGATATAACACTTATGTATTGATATTCTAAAAGGCTACAGCAGGTGTCAGTACATTCAAATGATTAACTCTGGGAAGCTATAATGGTACAATAAAAATTGTTATATTAGGAAATGCTTCAATTCAACATTCTGAAGAATTCTTAGATTAAACACAAACATAAAAGGTGATAAATTTATGAAAAGTAGAGTAGGAAGAGAGGAAGACTGGAAAAACATCTGATACAACTCAGTCAGATACCACTAGAAAGCAGACCCAAACCTCCATACCTGTGTACCAGGTCTCCCTCAGAATGCAGTGACCCTGGGATTCTCCAGTAGCTTATAGGGTAATAGGTAAGCAAGCTTGGGTTGTTATATTGTGCAAATTATTTTTCAAAACAACTGTTATGAAATATATATATATATATTCTTTCTGCCAAGTACATTTTCTGTTTTGGATATAGGGTCAAAGTTACCATTACATTCTATGAGAAATCAGGGTAAACCTCTTATGCATGTTGAGTTGCCTTAATTTAAAATCTGACTTTTTCTTTCTTCAGTTTTTTTGCTGGTCACCAGCATGAGATGAAGATTAGGTTACATCCCCATCTTGTGGCCATGATTTATCCAGCAAAAAGAGTTATCATACAGTCCATACTGGGAATCTACATATTTTCATTGTCTTAACTTCAGATTTGTTATCCAAATTATTCCCTTCCATAGACCCCTCAAACACAAACATAAAAGATGATAAATTTATGAAAAATAGAGAAGGAAGAGAGGAAGACTGGATTACTAATAATACTAATAGATTACTAATAATTACTAATGTCCTCACCTATCATAGCTTTTCCAGTTTTCAGTGGGCTAAAATACATGTTTTAACCAGATTGCAATTTGGAAAGTAAAAGTAAAATGTTACCTTAAGTAATAACTCTTCTTCACAATTGTTTTTACTCACTGCCCCCACAATAAGATATCTTTCTTTTTCTTTTCTTTTTTTCTTTTTTGAATGCTCAGTATTTAACTAGTCAAATCTTAAGAGTACTTGAAACTTTCACTTTCTCAAAACCCGATACCCTGAATCTGTGAAAGTTTTTGCGTGCGTAAGCATGTGTAATCAAATAAATTTCAATTTCCAACTCTGAACATTTACTAGCTACTGTGCATGTCAGGTACTCCTTGAATGTTCTCCCTCATGAGCCTCCCCATTCCTGACTCCAACCCGGGATGGCGATGGAGGCAGCACAAGTGTCAGGTCTCATGAGGAAGACAAGTAATAAAGTCTGTAGTCAGAATGTGCCATGGCCATTGGTCAGTGTATTAGACAGTAATCCTGGGCAATGAACTATGTCTCTTTAAGAGAGATGTCAGAGATGCAAATCACTCACGGTACCTAAGAATGAACATATGTCTCACTTGGAATCCTCTCTGGTACCTTCTGAGACCAGCAAGTTTGAAGACGTCTGTGCTATTGAAGCCAGAATTTCAATGAGCTTCAACGGGGGATACGCCTTGGGTTGTGCTGGGGTGGGGCAAGTCAAGGGCAGGCAAGGTGATATTCAACACGGTTTCTTTATTTAAAAACAAAATTGGGCTTATTGTTTTGTCACACAAAATATTCAGGATGAAGCTTAAAGAAATTCTCCCTGGATGGTGACTGTGACTGTCTAGGAGAGGAGAACATACCATGATTTTCTGCTTATCAAAATGAGCCAAGGATCACACTATCATGAAACACTTATCAAAACAATGGGGGCCACTATGCCTGCTTTTTAATTCCTGCTTTAAAATCCCCGTTTGGCCATATATCAGAAAGTAGGTTGGTAACAGGTGTAGAGAATAGTGGACAATAAGAACGATCACTTATCCATATTTCCAACCGTTCAGGAATCATTTAATGTTTTACATCATCTGTTTTGTTATGAATTATGACATTATTTTCAGGTGTAAGGACTCCTTTGTTACTCTAGTTTCATAGGACAGACTCTTACCTTTCTAAAGGCTTTACCTGTTGCAAAAGGTATTTTTAGAAATATTTTCCATTTTTTCACCATGAAGATAATCAATATTTAGTATCAAAATGCAAACATTGACAAAAAGGAAAGTGAGAGGTTTTCTTTAACACAGAGTGCACATTAAAGATTGAAGAAGGATCAGGATCGTGGCTTCGTGATTAAAATGATCTGGAAAAAGGGGTTTTGTCACAGCTCCATCAAAAGCCTGTGTCAAAATACTTGGCTTCTGTGAGAATCACCGAATCTGCCACTAGAGGGCAGACAAACCTAATTTTGTGACTTCAGCCTTCTGGAAATCAAATTGAGGCTTCAAGTGTGTTTTTGCAGACCTGAGAAGGAAAAAAACAAACTCTCAAAGAACAAAAATAACTCCACAACCTTCCTCCTCCATAGCGGGGTTCACTGTTAAATATTCATACATTCACACAATACAATAATATAATTCCATTAATTTATTTCCCCAGAACCTCCCTTTTCCCTTTCTTTATTCATTCATCCATTGATGGTCATCTAGGCTAATTCCACCGTTTGGTTATTGTGAAGTGGGCTGCTATAAACATGGATATGCATGTAGTGCTATAGTGTGACGATTTTAATTCTCTGGGATTATAGAGGAGTTGTATAGGTGGGGCATGGGGTGGTTTCAGGCAATCTCTTAAATAAAAAGAGGGAAGGAAAGAAAAGCAGAAATGTGTGGCTTTGTTCAATTCAATTGAAAATATTGGACAGCTAGACGTTTCTATCTGAATGCAGGTGAGCAAACATATTAGAGAAATATTGCCTATCACTTGAAATCCTAGCAGAAAATGAAACAGTAGAAGCACTTTTAAGGACCTCCCAAAGGCCAAGTAATCAAGCAGGTGGGTAGTCAATATAGAAAGATATGTTGCCCCTCTCCCATCCATAAATTTAGTAGGCCTGTGCAGACTGAGATGTTTCCATGTATGCATGCAATCCATAGGTATAACAGGACCTTAGCTCTCTCTCCATTCTCATGTAGCCACTCTCTCCTGAGCTTCTGTCTCTCAGTTACATGGGCATCTGACTTAGGCCTTCATGCATAAAGTTGTGCAGATTATATTTAATACAGATTGTATTTAAGTATACAGGTGCTCATTGACTTACAATGTGTTACATCCCAATAAACAAGTATAAATTGCAAACACCATAAATCAAAATGCATTAAATACACCTAATCTACCACATGTCCTAGCTTAGCAACACAGAACACAGTAGAGTATCCACTATTTCCTCCTTGTGATTGAGGGATTGACTGGGGGCTGGGCTTGCTGCCTCTACCCAGTCTTGCTAGAGAGTAACCTGTCACACATCACTAGCTTGAGGAAAGATTAAAATTCAAAATTCAAAGTCTAGTTTTTATTGGATGTGAATTGCTTTTGCATCATTGTAAAATTAAGAAAAAAATAACCAGCTGAATCATTGTTAGGATATTTTACTTTAATAGCATTTAACAATTATTTGTTGATCATCTACTCTGTGTGCCAAAAAAGTTCAACATCTATTTGTTAATAGACTATACGGGTCTCTAGGGCTTACAATCAGACAGAAGAGAAGGAATTTTAAAATCATGCATATATATATATGCATATATACTTACCTTTATATAAATATGTACATCTATAATTCAGGTTAGAACTGTGAACCAAATGAGCAAGATTCTGTGGTAAAGAGTCATAGAAGGAAAGACACATGTAAAAGGCATGCTGGGAAGCAGGGAACGACTGTATGCATGAAGGCCTAAGTCATAAGGTAAGCTCATGTAACTGAGAGACGGAAGCTCAGAAGAGAGTGGCCACATGAGAATGGAGAGAGAATTGAGGTCCTGTTGGGGAATACCTGGCCATCCACTGTCACCCACAGATGCTGAGATCCTCAGGTATTCCTCTTTCCTGCTGCATGGATACCCTTATAAGTGTCACTAGGCTCCTTTGGGAAAGGACAGGGTGATATTGGTACCCGGGGCAGGAAGCATCATCATGACCTCTGATAGAGAGAGGACATGTGGGGCTCACAGGCAGCACTCAGTGGGTCCATGGACAATTCCCTCAGTTTCCAGATGTGTAACTGGAGCAGACATAGGTAGGCTGAAAGATAAAGTACAGGAAAAGTTGTGCTGTGCAAAACTAAGGATCCGCAAGCCGGTGTGAGTGAGGATTTCCATGCCAGACCAAGAAATCTACAAGACAAAGCATACTGTGAGAAATGCACAGCAGCATGTCACAGGATGAACATTTAATCAGGCTACACTAACAGACATAAGCTTATATGCCTCAAGAAGAGAGCTTCAAATATATGAAGCAAAAATTGACAAGACTAACAGAAGTGTAGGCAATATATAACAAAAAATTTAAGTGCTAACATCACTTCCTCAGAATTTCACAGAATCAAAGTATCAGTAAGATAATTGAAAAGTGTAAAGGTTTTCCCAAGTTTGCCTTCTGCTCACAGTGACAGAATACTCAATAATTTCAAGAGACATAAATATTCACCAAAATAGCCTATGTTGCTCCATTAAATACACTGATTCATTTCAAAAGATTCCATGATATGTTCTTGCTGAGGGCCATAGCCGCATGGCATTTTTGGTTGAAAGGTGACACCAGCAAGCCATTGAGATGATAATGATTATGTTAAGATGTGCATTCAATTGGAGATTAGACCCCTGCTGTCCCCCTTGGCCTGCTACTTTGGAGCTCTCCCTGGGACTCCCGGAGAGTTCCCATTGGTTGGGGAAGTGCGGTAGGAGGGAATTTCGGAGGAGGGATTGCCTGTTGGTGTGGTGTGTCCCGGGAGAAGGCCGCGTGCGTGGCATTTGCGGGAGTTTTGGAAATAAAGTTTGTTCCTGCTTGAGTGGCTCGTGATTTTGTGCCCAGCCAGACTGTGGCATGTTCTCTGACCACAATGCAACAAAATAAAATAATAATAATGATGATATATTTTAAAATGCCCAAATATGTGAAATCTATTGTTCAAAGAGGAAATATCAAGAAAAATAGAAAACATTTTAAGCTGAAAAATTTTAAAAAAGCAACATGTAAAAATTTAGGAATATAGCTGAAGCCGTGCTAAGTGGTAAATGCGTACAGTAGGAAAGGGAATCAGTCAAGTACATCTTACAAAGCTAGAAATAGAGGAGCACATTAAACCTAAAGTAAGTGTTAGAAATTAAATAATAAGGGTAAGAGTAGAAATCATTAAAAAGGCAAAAAAGATAACAGAGAAAATGATTCTTCAAAAAGGTAAAAAGTTAAAAAGGACTTACTAAGCCAGAAGAAAAAAAATAGATATCAAGATTGAAAGAGCAGATCACTGCAGTGATGAAAAAGAAAATAAGGGAATCATGTAAGTATCTTTATGCCAATAAATTTGAAAATATTGATGAAAAATGAAACCTCCCAAGTCTTATTCAGAGGAAACAGAAATTTTTGTTAAGGAAATTGAATTTTCTTGCAAGATTGTTCCTACAAGGAAAACTTCAAGTCAAGATAGTTTCACTGGTAAATTGTATCCAATATTTAAAGAAGGAATAATACCAAATTCCTTCAGAAAAAGGAAGAAAGAACATTTTCAACTCATTTTATGAGGCCTGAATCATATAGATAAAAGAAAGAAAGGAGGGGAGGAAAGAAGGATGGAAGGAAGGAAAGAAGGAAGGAAGGAAGGAAAGAAGGAAAGGAGGGAGGGAGGGAGGAAAGAAGAAAAGAAGAGGTTAAAAGAAGAAAACTATGTGTTCATAACCCTCAAGAACATACAAGAAAAAAAAATCTTTAACAAAATGTTAACGAGTTGAATCAAGCAGTGTAAAAGAAAATACTACATCACAGGGTTTACCTGAGGAAAGAAAGTTTGGAATAACATCAGAAGATTAATGCAATTTACCACATTAACAGAATAAAAGAAAAATAATATGACTCTGTCTTCAACGATACAGGAGGAAGCCTCTGACAAATGCTGATACCCATCTGAAAAATCCCATCTTCTTTTAGGCTTCTACTGAGATGGCTGAGGGTATACAGGAGGCACTCATGATATTTTAAAAGAGCTCTTGGTGTAACAATATGCTGAGGCATTTGGATCCTTTTGAGGCAACACTAAAAAGTTCTCCAGTTGAATTCTTGGCTTCCTTTTTAGAGCACTCTTTATATCAGTGAATCTCTTAATTTTAGCATCTTTTGCAATCTGCATCAGCTAAGAATTTCCCAAATCATTGTGTTGGTTTTATTTTGCTTACCAGTTCTTTGCTCAATTTATCTCTTTCCTTTTGCATTTGACTATAAATAGGAAGTAGAAACCAGGTCACATTTTTAGCATTCTTCTGGGAGATCCCTTCAGCTAACTATGCAAGTTCATCTCTTACAAGTTCTGCTTTCCATGCAACTGTGGGAAAAAAAATTCTACTAAGCTTTCTATCACTCTCTAGGAAGGATCTCTCCTTTCCTCTGGTCTCCTACAACATGATTCTTATGTCCTTTTGAGTTTCCAATAGCATTCATTACTTTTAATGTTCAAGTTTCTATCAGCAATCTGTTCATTATTGGGGATATTTTTTTAAAGATAATATAGGAACCTCCACACTACTTTCTGGACGCTCACCAGCAGAATTTTTAACATCCAAATCTCTTCTAATAGTCCATTCAAGGCAATCTCATACTTTTTTATACCATTCCCTGCAAAATTATCCCATTTTTCCTCATTATCCATTCTAACATCTTTGGTATTTGTTGAAGCAGTATCCCATTCTAGGTATGAAAATCCATATTTGTTTCCTATTATTGCTATAATAAATTACCACAAACTTTTTGGCTTAAGACAAAACAAACCAATCTAGAAGTCAGAAGTGAAGTCAGTTTCAATGAGTTAAAAATCAAGGAATCAGCAGGGCCATATTCCTTCTTGAGTTTAGGAGAGAATTCATTTTTTCCCTTTTTCAAATTTTATACACTGCAAACATGCAAGCATTCCGTGGTTCATGTCCCACAACACATACTCTTATTTTCTTGACATCAACATTTTTTTAATTTACAGGTCCTGGGGCAGGGGCAGGGAGGATTTACAGCAAGTTCAGAGGGCACACAGAAGTCAGAGAGAAATGGACAGGACCCGTGGGGTAATGCCTTCACTGGGACCATAGTGTTGTACAAACAGGTTTTCCACGGGGAGTTTTAATTGATGGCTTGAAAGCAAGCAGGCATGAGTTTAAAAAGGTCACAATTGAATGCCCTGTATCACTTTGAACTCTGCTTCTGTTATCATTTCTTCTTGCTCTGACCCAGCATCTCTCTCCTATAACATTGAGTATATTTACATGACACTATTTTTTAAAAAAAAATAAATAAATAACTTGCATAAAGATTAGTAAAATATAGGGAGGGGAGCGGTTGGGGGGAGAGCTGGGGGTTGGGGGAAGCGCTGGGAACTAAATTAGAGAAAACTGTATTTCATGCTTTTGTGATTATGTCAGAATGTATCCTGATGCTATATCGAACTAAAAAGAATCCATAAAAATTTAATAAAGAACACTTATTATCTCATTGGACTCACCCACATAATCCAGAATTATATCCACTATCTCTGTATTCTTAACCACATCTGCAAAGTCTTTATTGACATTAAAGTGTTTTCTCTAATATGCAGAGACTAATTAATAATAAGGAGGTGGCTAGGGAAAAAAAAAGAGGTACTTTGGATTAGGCAGAGGGGGGTGAAGGGAGGGGAGGGGGCCTGGGAATCAGAAAGATAGTAGAATGAATTGGACATTATTACCCTATGTACATATATGATTACTCGACCCATGTTCTACATCATGTACAATCAGAAGAATGAGTTTTACTCCATTTATGAATAATGTGTCAGAAAGCATTCTACTGTCATGTATAACTAATTCGCACAAATTTAAAAAGTAATGCATTCACAGATTTCCAGGATTAAGTCAGGGACAACTTTGGGGAGGACATTATATCCACTTGCCCCAAATTCTTTTATCAAGAATCATATTTTACCTGCTATAATATTTCTATATTTACTTGATTTAACTAATTTTCTTATACAAATACCTTTATTCATTTATTCTCGTCTTCCCTGTATCATTTTGTCCCAAGTATGTCCTTTGCATATCGGTCTTTTAAAATTATTCTTTTAGAAAATTAATTGGAAATTTCTTTCTCTGAATAGATAAACTTAATAAATTTCCCCAGATTTATTAATTTTTTTAAAGAGAGAGGAGAGAGAATTTTGTTTAATATTTATTTTTCAGTTTTCGGCGGACACAACATCTTTGTTTGTATGTGGTGCTGAGGATCGAACCCAGGCCGCACGCATGCCAGGCGAGCGCACTACCACTTGAGCCACATCCCCAGCCCAAGATTTATTAATTTTTAAAAGTCACTGTATGGAGACGCCCTTTGCTCTTTAGACAGGTTTCTCTATTATCATCTTGATTCTCCTGGGCAGTTTTTCTTTTCTTATGGGGTTCAGGGAAATGTTCAAGGAAGAGAACATTATAATCTGTAAATTTTTTATCCACCTTTTCAAAGAGGATTTCCAGGTTTGATGGTTACCTGGAAATATGACTCATCTTTCAGACATCTGACTGGGTTTTTAGTTGAGTATTAGATCTGTCTTCTTGACTTGAGTTTTGAAGTCTTAGATTTAAAATCCACAAGGATTGTGAAAAACATGCATCTACTGGAACAAGGAGTAAAAGGCTTAAATAAGACAAATCCCAAATAGCAGAGTCACATAACAAGCCATGTGAACTGATGATTTATAACCATAAGGTAATGTCTTATTGCAGCACTGACCGTGGCCGGCTGGAGCAGCCCTGGACAAGTTGATTTCTTGCCTTCAGAAGTTTTTCTTCTCTGGATATAGCAGAAGACACATCTGTAGGACTTCTGCAGCCAAGATTGATCCCATGCTGCTCTGACAGGCTGGACTCTCCTTCTTACCTCCATTATGAGTCTCTGAATTGAGTGGCATGGTACAAAAGCTCTACGTCCCTTTATGTTATTATTGTACCCAATTACATCTTTATACATTATGTGTTCATCAAAACATCTGTGCTTATTAGTTATACCGTTTCCTTCTAAATAAAATAGGAGAAAAGCTTACAAACAAAAATTACACACTTATGCTTCCTTTTGCATTTATTTTTGTAAATTCGTGAGTATTGACTGGCTAATTTTATTTCTCCTGAGTCAGAATAATGGGTGTGATAATTCTAAGCATGATAGATGTTTTTTTGAACTTCATCAATATATTTGCAGTTAGGTAAATAATTAAATCACTGATAAGCAGTGAAGGTGCCATTTGGAAGGATTATGCATTGGCTGATGCTACAAATAGCTTGAGTATTGATCAGGTACTGGGTTGAGTATTGGGTACTGGCAGATGTAGTAAGTGATGCATTCTCACCGGAATGTGAGCTGACCCTGTAGGGGAGGAGAAAATCGAGTCATCAGGCAATTTTATGGCAGTGTTTTAAGTGCAATACTTACAGGTCTGTACAGTGTAGCATGGGGACATCTCAGACCCAGCCTTGAGCAATCAGGGAGACTTCCAGGAGAGGTCCAAGAAGGAAGGCTGGAAGAGAGAGGAAGTTGACTAGACAAGCAGACTTTTCATTTAAATTTAAGATCACTTTGGCCACAATGTGGGAACTAGTATGCAAAGAGTCCTGCACAGAAGAGGTAAAAGCCAGGTAGGAGGCTGTTAGCACACTGTCCCTGAGAAATGAGAGGGAGAGGTAGGGCGGTGGTGGAGATATAAGTGGACTCTTGAGACACATAAGAACGTGAAGTAACTGGAGAGGATGATTGTCTGGAAGTGACAGTGGAGGTGGCCGGAAACCAACACCAGTCAGATGCCTGTCTTGGGCAAGGCAAGAGGAGTAGCCTATTGAGAGAACCCAGGAGGAGGAGTAGGTTGAGAGGCTGAGAGCAGCGGTAATGCTGCAGAAGAGGGTTGGAGTTTGAGAAGACCACAAGTGAACTGCTGTGGGGCAACCACGTACGGCTATCCAGTAAGGCACACTCCATCAACTTCTCTATGCCAGACACCGCTGCTGGGCACTGGGAACACTAATGGTGCAATAAGATAAGTATGCCTCTTCTCCCTGTGGAAAGGAGGAAAGCATCTACAATGTAATGTGATAAAGGACAGTAAAACAAAATGACCGCATTAAATTCCAGGAACTTGGGGTGCTCCTGGGCAGTGCTCTGAAAGAAACTGAGTTTTAGGGAAGAATTTCCACAGTAAGTAATGTCTAAATTTCAATTCAGGTGACGTGTAGGTACAAGGCAGGTGTGTAGGGTATAGACCTGGGGAGGTAGCAGGGTGACCATGGGGGAGTCAGAGGATGTGTCCTTTCAGAGAGCGAAAACAATGAAATAAATGCAAAGGGCTGGAGACACAAAAGATCAAAGGTACTTTTATAAATGAGCCAAGAGTTCCTATTACTGGAAGGAATACTGACTACAAATGGGCAAGAAACAGGAGATGCCATTACAAACGTGATTAGGTGGCAGGAGAGGCATGGAGAGTCTTATAAACCAAATCTGAAGAATGTGAACTTCATCTTGAAGAGAGCAACCAACGATCCTCATTTTCCCGGGACTGAGTTTCCCTGGATGTAGGATTTTCAGAGCTGAATTGGAACATTCTAGGTAAATGGGGACAACCAGTCGCCCTAGAGAGCCATGATGGTTTTAGGTTGGGAAGACCAGCGTGGCTTAGGATTGGAGGAAGAAGTACACCAGTGTGATAATGAAGACAAGATAGGGTGTGGTCACGCTCGGGGAGGGGGTTTAATAGAAATAGAGAAAACTGGAAGAATTAAATTTTAAGAGATATACAATTTAACAGATACCCAACTATTTAATGAATGATAGATTTGAAAGGGGAAAAAGGCAAATGAGTGTATATTGGTGCCATATCTTCATTCTGAAGATAAAGAAAATAGCTTGGGAGCCTGAGATAGGAGAATCACAAGTTCAAAGCCAGCCTGAGCAATTTAGCAAGGCCCTAAGCAACCCAGAAAGTCTCTGTTTCTAAATAAAATATTTAAAAAGTGGGCAAAAAAGATAGAGGAAATAGTGCAGTAATCTTGTTTGATCAGATGAAAACTTTGCTTTTGGACATGTTATTTATAGGGTTTCCAGAAAAAATATAGGACATCCAGTTAAATTTAAATTTCGAACAATGAATAATTTTCACTTTAGCTATGTTCCAAATAGTATTTTTTGCAATATGCATACTTGTACTAAAATTATTCTTTGTTTATCTGTAATTCAATTTTAAATGGACATTCTGTATTTCTAGTTGATATAGCTGCTAACCTCATGAGTTTAGAATATGTGGAGACATCCAGATGGAACTTTGGATGTTTTTTAAGCACTTGGAATATAAGTTTGAAACTCAGGAGAAATATCTGGCCCAGAGAATGGGGCAGGATAATCACAGCAATTTTTTAAAAATTTACTACAGAATTCCACAAAGCATGGCTATTCACTTTCACAGTGTTTGTGGCCAGGAATTAATGTATCTCATGACATACGGTTTTAGTGTATATTAGTGTCAATTGAAGGGGCCCCTTTGTTCCCTCACAGCATAGAGACTCGTTCTCCAGCTGCCTCCTCACTGCCAACCAATTTGACCAAAAGATAGTCTGCACCATCCAGAAGCAAGACTCCAAATGTCCTTCTGCCAAATGAATTTCCAAAATCATAAGACCAAGTCAGAAGAGTATATTGATTAATTTTAGAAAAGTTTTCCATAATGATCCCTGAAACAACTTCAAGTTTAAGTGCACTATATTTCCTGGCAACCCTGGGTAACAGAATTTACCAGTAGATAAGTAAACATTTTAGAGTGGCAGATATTTTAAACTCCAAATAATGGACACGTCTGTAGGCAACATAACAGACATTCTATCACTTGATCATGGAGGCATTCAGGTAACTGAAGACTTCATCCTAACTTTATTAAAAGCAACCGTATCAATTTTTCAGAGACCTGCCAGTGTTTTAGATCTATTTTCAAGAAGTGGTAGGATACTTGGGATGTGTGGAGGGGGGAATGTGTAGAAATTCCACAGCCCCATTTCTCTGATTTCCCAGAGGCGCTAGCACATTCCTGCTGCCTCCAGGGTGAGCACAGGTCCAGGGCCATGTCAGGTTCGCTTCACATTCACAGAGTGCAGCAGCAGGGATGCTCCGTGCCTCTGGGGGTCTCGTTCCTACTGCTATTGGTCCCTTCAGGCTCTGCCAATCCTGCCCCAGCAATTGCTAGAACTTCCTAGACGATGCCTGGCTTACACTGGTAAGCAAGTTCACTACCACCCTGAGGCCACAGCTTTCTCTTTTCTAGCCTTCATGGTCTGGTGAGTCCCGCCGGCCAGGTGGAATGAGAAGGGATCTATGCTGACCCTGGAGCTCTTTTCACATTTCCTCACTTTGCTCTAAGTGCTGCTGCCTCTGGGGTAGAGAGGGGCACTGAGTGGTCCAAAATCCACTGTGTGTTTCTTGTAGAAGTAAGGACACAGGTTATTCCCCCAGCAATGACTTTTCATATTCATACACATCAAGCGATGTATGTACCCAATGTCTACAGAGTTCCTAGTAAAATTCCTCTCCTGTCCTCCAGCATCTTTGTACTTCAGCCTACACTAACCCTAATACAATACTGAGGCAATGGTGCCATCTAGCAAAGGGAAGCTCTTTCAGCCAATAATGATTTCCAGAGTATGAAACTCTAGTAAGGTCAAAACCACATTGACTAATAAGACTAGGCCTAATTCCAGAGTGGCAAGAATTGCCTTATTTTTACAGTGTTGCAGTGTATATTATTACTGCTGAATGGATGTTATTTACTATTTGAATAACATATATATGAGATTTTTGACCAAAATAGGTGAGCAGGTCAGGTCAGGGGACCCCCTCGAGGACACCATATTTCTGAGATTTTATTTTATGTTTTTGAAATTCAAAAATACTAGTTCTCCAGTTCTTGTGATATTATGGAGAACAAGTTTCAAACTAGTTATACAGAGGCACAAAACAAACCAATGAACAACCAACGTGTTTCACACTCCGCCATGATGGTGTAGCCTGGTTATTAGACAGGCAGATTGTATGGTAAGGATCTAGGTTATAATCTCACCTGTGTCACTTAGCAGTCATAATCCTGGGAAAGCAATAGAGTTTCTCTGTGTTTCAGTTTTCTTACTGAAATAGATAGTAGTACCTACTTAGGGGGTTCTCATGAGGATTAAATGACCTAAAATAGAACAGTACTTAGCATGGTGCTTGGCTCAGAGTAAGCACTTTATGGGTGTTGTTACTTATATTTAATTGTTACTTTCATTATTTTATTATACACACATTATATATATGATATATATATATAATATTAATTATATATATAATATGTATTATGTATATAGTATGTATATATTTTAGTTGTACAAAGTGTATATATATATATATTTATCTTAGTTGTAGGTGGACACAATACCTTTATTTAATTTTTATGTGGCTGAGTATAGAACCTAATGCCCCACATGTGCCACGCGAGTGCTCTACCACTGAGCCACAGCCCCAGTGCCTCATTATTTTATTATTATACTGTATTTAAGTATTATTTTTATAGTGTTATGAAATTTTTCATATTAATCCTGAAGGATGATCTGGAGAAAGAGAGGGAGAAAAACAAACAAAAAAACCTTAAAAATACCAGATATTTCATCACTGTCAACTCCATAGCAAAACAAATCTGCCTGGCAACCCTCAAGTTCTACAAACCTCCTTTCTGAATTTAAAAATAGAAAAGATTGCTTTCTTTAAAGCATTATAAATTGTCCTACTTCTACTAGCAATTGAATATATTAGGAAATCCAAAGGAAGAAAATAGAAAGCCTTTTTTTTTTTTGCATGAAGATAGAGTCCTTTTAGAATTCCAAATGAATGGTTTTGTTTTACAATTTTAAAATAGCTGTATATTTTCTCCACACTGTGTTCAGCCAGAGGAATGAGAAATTATACTCCACCTATGTATGAGTATCACAGTGCATTCTACAGTCATGTATAGCTAACTGGAACATATAAAAAAATAGCTCTATGTTTTAAATAGTAAAAGGTATTAAATATTATATTAGATATAAGCAGATTCTGAAAACCAGTATGTGTTAAATGGAGTCATTTAAATAGCATTAATCGAAACTTCACCAGACACAAACAACCACAGGATGTTCCTTGATGAGGTGTGTATCTTACCCCTATATTAAGAGATAGAAAGCAATGATGACAACAGTAACCCCCATAATATCAGAATGAAATGCCCTATTGTCGGTACAGATTCAGGTTAGATCTTATTGTTGTTTTGAAAGGGAGATTTGAACTCCATAGACCATTGTGTCAGGTACTGATGCACAAGGCAGCAGAGCCGGACCCTGTCAAGAGCAGGACCCTGTTAGTATTTTTTTTAATATTTATTTTTTAGTTTTTTAAGTGCACAATATCTTTATTTTACATTTATGTGGTGCTGAGGATCGAACTCGTGCCTTAAGCATGCTAGGTGAGCCCCCTACCACTGAGCTACAACCTCAGCCCCAGCATTTTTTTTTAAATTAGTGACAAAGGGGATTTTTTTTTTTTTTTGGTATTCTCAAATTTTGATTAAGTCTGTACACTAGAAAAATTAGCAAATTTTAGTTGTCCAAGTGGCTAAAGTAAACCAAGTCAAGTTCAGAATCACACTGAAATATGAAATTCATATCTAAAACTGATAAAATTAGTACATAATTGTTTTCAAATCTGTTTTAGGTGAAAAAGAGGCAGACTTTCAAAAAATGCTTTCCCTGCCAAAAAACTTAAAACATTTGAATATTCCCCAAGCACGTAATACTTGAACGACTGATAAGCTGAAACCAAACCAATTTTTGCCATGCTTTATTTATTTATCTGCTTTACTTTAAATATGAAACAACAGCAATAAATTTGTAAAGAATATCATGGTAAAATACCAAAAAGTGTGTTAATCCATGGTTTGTTTTTCACTAAACTTATTTTCATATGGGAGAAGACGGAAGGAGATAACTGCAGATGGGGGCCCATTTAAGATACAAACATTGCATTGAAATATTTTAGTTCATTACTGTTTCATCTAACAAAAAAATCCCATGAAATTTTTCTGCATATTCAAGGGATAATAAAATTAGAATAATCTGTGAAAACTTTCATAATATAAATATTAATAATATTTTATATAAATTTTATTTTTAATATCAATTATTGATATCAATATTAATTAAACAAAGAAAAAATATCCCTGGCTGAGTTTCCTTGCATATACAGTCCAGCTCCGAAAATGCTAGAAGAGAGATGAAGATTGACAGAAGATCCAAATACTCCAATGCTGTATTAAAAAGAGAGAAATAACAAAAAACTAACAAAGATTCTAAAAGTTTGTGTGTGTGTGTGTGTTTGTGCATGTGTTATACAACTAAATCACCATACTTGAAAACCTAGGTGAAAGAGATACATCTCTAGGGAAATTGATTGAAAAACAATTGAAATGGAAAACACAAATGAACCAAAAGCTATGTGGAAAAATTGGCACTGTAATAACAAGAAGTCCCAGACCAAGAATGAACAGGTGCATTTCACTGTTTTCTACAAATAGAAGGCAAGTGTTCTTAGTACTGTGCCGTGCAGACATCTTTGAATCCCTGCTAGAAATAACAAACAATACAAATTTATAACTCACGTGGAAGGATCATTCCAATCGCCCCTACCATTGCTCTCTTAGAGTCTCACACAGATGGATCTGAGAGCACAACATCAGCTTGGGCTGATGTTTCCCACTGGACTATGAGTCCTTGGCCATGTCCTGGATTCACCCCTGACCCCATCAAAACAAGCAGGTGAGAATGCAATATTCTGTCCATGCCAGGTTTTATTCAGGTCCAGTTATTGATATGCAAATAGAGATGCTGAAAACTTTCTTAGAAGAGGGTTTTAGACAATCCTAAACATTTCAATAAACTTTACTTGGGTGCAGTACCAGCTCAACCTGACTTTCAAGATGTATGGAGGCAGGAGTTGTTTGTCCACCTTGTAGGCTGGGTTCTTGCTAATTCAGAGGTAGATCAATACAGACAATTTTCAAGTGGTCTTTCCTATGAAACATGCTCATTAGTTAAACCTAATTACAGATATATCCCATAAAATATGTTCTAAATTGTCTGAATGAGGCAATTATCTTATTATAAAATTGTCCTTGGATCTAATTCATGTAGAGATATGAGATAATACTTGATATTAGTATCCATTAAGATGCTTTTGAAGTAAGACACATTTACTCATTCACTCCAGCCTTTCCACAGCCAGCTACACATTAGATAGAGCTCAAGATGCCAGGGAGAAATGGTGAACAGTACAGGCAAGGTCCTTTCTCTTATGAAATTCATGTTCTAGTAGAAGAAGACAAATAAACGCGTAACAGATATTATATTTCCAGAGGATGTATCAAGTGTAGAAGAGAAAGAGGGTGATAAAATAGTGATTTAATGGAGGTAGAAGGGAAAGTCAGAGTGTTGTGGGACTTGTTGGAGGAGGTGACATTTGTGCCAAAACCAAATATTGAGTAGGTGGGAGTTGTGGGAAGAACCAACAGACCTATATACTCAGAAAAATGAGAAATTATATCCCATCTGATTCAAATATATGATATGTCAAGATCATTGTACTGCCATGTGTAACTAATTAAAACAAATTAAAAAAAAAAGAAAATGTTAAAAAAAAAGAACCAAAGAGCAATCAGCAAGCCTACAGGCCCTAACTTTGAAATAACTTTGCTATATTCCAGAAACATCAACAAGGCCAGAGTTCCTGGAGATAGTGAATAAGAAAACAGGCCACAGGAAAAGATTTCAGAGAGGTAGATGTTGATCCAAAGACATAGGGCCCTGGGAGCCCTGGCAAGGAGTACCATGACAGAATGCTATTCTATTTTGTGTCTTAATGCTAAAGTGTCTTACAAAGTTTTATTACTTAAAAATCATTATAAGGAAAAAAAAATCCTTCTTAGATGTGTTCCTAGTTTTAAAAGAATCTGCAAAGTCCTTTTGTATGCGTTAGTTTCATTAGAAATAGACAAGGAAGGTCAGAAAGAAGGAATTACTATGAGATTGGTAGGTAAAAATCAATCTCCAACAACAAACTTAATTAACCACTTTAGGTGAACAAACATGGTTTTGTATAACAAAACACTCTTACCAATGTGATTTCCTCTGCTAGACATTTTTAGTCTCCATGATACATTTCAATGGTTCCTGGAATTTATAAAAATACTTCCCAAATTGCAAAGGTCAAAGAGCTATTCTGTGAGTCGAGGAAATTCACTCAATGATGACAAAAGCAAAGATTTCACTATACTTGTGGGTAACTAATATGCTTATACTATTTATATTTTCCTTTTTTAAAATCTAATACAAAGTAGTCCTAGTTGAGCTTTTTGTTTTCTCAGACACTCACATTCATATTCTTCCATTATTCCAATATTTCTTACTAAACTCTGAAAGGCGGTCTATAGCTTCTTCTTCAGTTCCATTTTCAGGATTAAAACATGGACAGCATAATTTACTCTTTCCACAGAGGTCTTATTTTATTCTGTGTGCAGTAGAAAGCCTTGTAGTTTTAAAAATGAGAATAGTAGGAGGTAATTCATATTTTAAAAGAAGACTGTTCCTGCTCTCTGGTAACCGGCAGTCTAAGAGAGAAGTAGAGACCTAGTTAAAGGCTTTGGAAGTTTACCACATGACAGATGTGGTGCCTCTGATGCAAGAGAGGAGGGAGATGGGAGAAGCAGTGATAGGTGATCAAATTTGGGAAATTCTTTGGAATTCAAGCCATCTGGGCTTACTTTTGGAGTAAATGGGACGTTGGACAGTTGGGTGAAGAGTGGAATCAAGAACGACTTCTAGCAGCTGGATGGACACTGGTGTGACTATATATGAGATGCAGAAGGTTTTGCAAAATAACACTCCTGTTAGGTATCTGTAATGTAAGTGCTCAGTGACACACCATGATGGAGATGATTGACAGGTAGTTCATTCTATGTGTTTGGTCATTAAGGGAGATTATGGGTGGATATATATTGACTTCTAGGAATCAAATGAGACTTTTTTTGGAAGAAAGCATAAAGGAAAAGAAATAAAGATTGAGCCCTGGGTCCTTTCAGCATTTACAGAACAGAATGGCAGAAGGATCCAGAAAAGATGCAGAAGAGGAGAAGCTCATGAGGGTAAAGGGATAGCCAGAAACACCATCCTGGAAATCAAGTGAATAAGCTATTAAGAATGTGGGAGGGGAGGGACTGCCCTGCACATGGGAGTCTGTGTGGATGCATAAGGACAGGCTTCCATATGCTGCTGAAACAAATGGGCCAACAAACATTTATTTTTCCTATATCACATGTACAGTGCAGATGTGCATTGTAGCCTCTGGGCTGGCGGACATCCTGTTTAGATGTATGCTCTCATTCTTTTCAGGATGGGGAAGTGTCCATGGCGAGTCATATACTAGCTCTTAAGGTTCTGCTGAGAATGACACAGGCCACTTCTGTTCCCACTTCATTGGTCAAAGGAAGTAATGACAGGTAACGTCAGAAGAGGCAGCAAGGGCAGCTGAAGGAGATGGAAGGGGAGCCTGTAAACACCAGAGGGATGGTAAGTAGAGAAGATGGTCTCTCCAGCTGGGTGGCCGTGGAGACCAGAGAAAATCTTAAAGAAGCTTCTTTATTCACCTTTTTTTCCCCTAGGCTTCAAAACTAGCAAAGAAGAACAACTTTCCTCCCCATTATTTCACAATGCCTATAGAAAAGTTGTTTCAATGTTTTCTCCTATCACATAGCTCAGATGCTTAAGCACATCACCAGGCAGACTTATGCATTCCCAGTCCAACATCCATGTGCGGTTGGTCCAGTGTTGCAGGTTTTTAAAGTTTTCTTGCCTAAGATTTAATTAATTTAAAGAAATATCACAAAGAATACAAAAAGATTATAGGCAGACAATGGATATTGAGATTTATTATTTTATATATGACAAGGAAGAAAAATAAGGCATTTTATCTACTACTACAGTTTAATTACAAGCCACAGCAGTCAACACTTTCTGAATATTGCCACCCACCCCCCCCAAAAAAAATCTGTTGGCCTCCCTTACCTTCTTTTGAAATTCTAGGCAATCAATGTCTTGATAGAGAGGATTTAGTGGAAAGAATCATTGGTGACTAAATGACAGGAGAACTTTGAGCATTAACAGGGCCACCTGTTGCAGGGGAAGGGGAAACGGGGCTCATGGAGTCCTTATTGACTGCACTTGGTAAGTCAACAAGGAGCGCACGCACAGGCCATAGAGTGACAACTGTGCCACCTGTTTGGCCAACTGGGCGTGTCTCTGATGCTCCGTTTCCTCACGTATAAAACAGGGAGAACAGTTCTATGGTGTCTCATAGAGGAGCTGTGAAAACAAACAAGAGCCTGCCCCCACTTGGCGTGATTTTGTTCCTGCGGAAAGGAAACGCTTGCTAGGATGTCTCTTCGTACTATAAGTAATTTCAACATGAGTTAAAACCAGAGGAAAAGTTTCCTGACCCTCTGTATTGGTCAGTTTTTCTGTTCCTGTGCCAAAATACTCTCCAAGAACAACTTCGAGGAGGAAAAGTTTATTTGAGGCTCACGGTTTCAGAGTCTCAGGCTATGGACAGCTGACCCCACATGCTCTGGGCCCAAGGTGAGGCAGTGCATCATGGGGAAAGGGCGTCACAGAGAACAGCTGCTCAGCTCATAGCAGGGTCAGGAAGCAGAGTGGGGGGGGCAGGGGAAGAGTCACAGGGAAGATGCACCCTTCCAGGGCAAGCCCCCAATGACCCTCCTACACCCCACCTGCCTACCCTCTCAGACCATTAATCTAGGATGGACTGATTAGGTGACAGCTTTCACAGTGCCATCATTTCACCTCTGGACACTTCTGCATGAATACAGGAGTTTGGGGGACACCTTACATCTGAACCATAGCACCCATTGAGGAAATTTAAGGTGTGTTCATTCTTCTTTGGGGAAAATAGCAGCATAAATAAATTCTGGATTTAAAGACCTTGCATCCAGACATGGGAGGGGAAGCAGGTATAAAACACAAACCCATCTAGCTGGAAGACCCCACAGATTTGAATGACCCCACCATCCCACAAAAATCCAAATTCACATAAATCCTTCATTCTTTCAGAATCTTTAGCACCAAATTGAATTTGAGAGCAGAGCATCCAATTTTGAAAGAGTGTTATAAAACAGTGTTATATAACAAGTATCAACAAGGCCAACACCCAAAACACTGGACTACTACCGTTCGGCAAGAACATGTTCTCTACTGCCCCTAACTTGCCTGGGTTGGAATTTTTATTGCCCTCTAGACACACAGCATGTTTCCCACAAAGCTAAGAGTCAGGGGGGAATTTATTTCATTTATGTAGCTAGCTTTTAAGATGAGGAAAAAACAAATCTGAAAACAAATTGGGACTCGCTGTAGAAGATGGCCAGAGGAAGTGTGTGCTGGAAATCAACCTTAAGGAGGCTACAGAAATGCAGCCCCACTGCACTTTCTTTAAGGACCCACATCCTCTGGATCCATCAGTTAACCCCAGGGAGAGAAACAGCACGAACATTTTGAGGTCAGCTAAGGGAGTATTGATATCATAGGGCAATTGCTGGGTCCTGATGGTACCTAACCAGGTCTGACCCACCCAGACATCCATTCCTTCCCTGAACTAGCTACTCTACCGTGTGGTATGGCTAGCATGCACCAAGTCCTGAGCCAGGCATAGGGAAAAGAGAGAGAACAAGAGAGACTTACAGGGAGGAGGACAAACCCTGACCCCAATAATATATGACATGGTCCATTGTATCTCGCCGTATTTAGAACTTCCTGAAAACTCAGGCATCCAAGTCATCCAGAGACTGGCCTGTGGTTCCTTATTAGATCCTGAAAGGGCTCATCTTACTCCAGAGTTGTTCTCCGGGAGGCATCACATGGCCTCTCTGACTTGGGCTGGCCACCCTGAGTTCTTTAGCCAAATCCCTGGCTGGATGCCAGATGACAACTCACTCCATGTTTATTAGAAATTCACTGGAGAAAGTGCTCTGAAATTGTCTGATATTGAGTCACTGCACTTTGATATCTGGTTCTAATATCAAAGACAAAGCCTCCAAGAGGAGAGGGAACCATGAAGTAGTCACCTTAGCATAAGGAGAGTGGTACTGAGGGACCATAAGGTGTCTTGAGAGCCTGCCTGCACAAAACAGTCTTCAAAACATTAAATGAAAGCTCATGGAAAAAAAACTCATAAAGGCATTCAGAGAAAAATACTCCCTTTTCTACTATGAAGAGGAGTCTATGGGGTTTGGGCACTACTCACCAATGTCCTTAGAATATTGTCTTGGTGTTTTGTTGTGCTGAAATGAACACAACATAGTCATCAACAGAGCCAGAAACAGGGGCAGGGATATCAGGATTCTGTTTTAGAAAAAGT
This sequence comes from Marmota monax, assembly GCF_021218885.2. Lineage (NCBI taxonomy): Eukaryota > Metazoa > Chordata > Mammalia > Rodentia > Sciuridae > Marmota > Marmota monax. Next base: position 13,594,159 of record NW_026693108.1, read on the forward strand.
CACCAAAGACATAAATGAAGTTTTGTTATATCCTGCTCTTCTTTTTGTGATTTTGCTGTTGCTTGGTATGTTCACATCACTCCTTATTCTCTGAAATAATCAGACCCCAACAGCCAGAAAGACCACTGGATTCTCTTTCATGCAAATACAGCATGGGACCAATATGGCTTCACAGGAGCTATGTAATAACTGGCACCTTTGAGCAAGAAGCATGATGAAAAGGGTTCTTATAAGATATACTAGTGCTTATGTTGTCCGTTGGCAGAACCAGCTGCATGTGGCAAAGCTATTGGCATCTATGGGAGGTGTCAAGGCTTCCTTGAAGACGTCATTTCCACTCGTGTGGAGCCTCCCGTCTTCAGGCTGCAAAGCTCTGCATTGTAAACAGGCTGACAGATGCTGAGAACTTGCAGGGCGACACACTAGTTTTAATATGTAGACGATTACTAAGGCTTGTCCTATAGCTAGAATAAGACTCTGAGGCCAAGATACTCAGGTTCCTTGAGAGGATTCCCATGTTGATCTCTTCATAACTAAGCCCACTGGCTTATGATCTATAGTGGACCTTTAGTACCAACAGAAGGAGATGGCAGGGTGTCATATAATTATGAATTTCATATTTTGGATCAGTCACTTTTCTATACCTGTTTGACGTTTGAGAGTTTAAAGGTAAAGTGTTATTTGTCATCCATACATAATATGTAGATATACAATAACATCTTGTCATATGTAGAGTCTTTCTTCCCAACTAGATTATGAATTTATTTCAGATAAGCATGAAATCTTGGATATTTTCAGTTCACACTGCCTGGCATGGCAGTAGGCACGTGATTGTTACCTCTGATGTTGCAATCGCCCTTGACAGTTTCCCTGATGGCATGTATTACATGTGAAGATTTAAAGTTGTCCAATCTTTCTATGAAACATCAAGGAAGCATTTTTCTTGAGAACGTTCAAGCCTCCAGAATTAAACAACCTAAGTTCATCCCATTAGAAATACCCAGAGCCCAACTCTGCACTATGGTGATTGTCATTTCCAACTGAATGGCTGCCTGCTCATGTCACTGGGCTATTCTTTAGTAGGCTCCCCCTTAATATCTGTGACACATTTTGATTGATGGGAACAGTAGTCATGGAGAACGTGAGGGGGCTGGGGCGTTCCCCAGAAGGACTAGAGAGACAGTAAGGAGATGGAAATGGTGTTCTTCTACAGACTCAGCCCTGCCGACTAGCTTCAAGTATGATGTCCTGGGTACCTTGCTATGTGCAGAGCACCAACCACTTGTGTGCAGTCTCTTTGACCTCAAAGAGACTCAGGGCAACAGTAGAGGCAGGTCTAAACTGGCTTTTGTTTATCCCTTTACATGTGCATGGTTGGGGTCAGTGCACAGGGGCAAGGAGGGGAAGGGTGGTCATAGGACTCCCACCTCAGAACCCAGCACACTGAACTCCCGAGTGCAACCTTCTCTCATTCCTTGCTTCAAGGAAAATAGTTGAGGGGCAAGAATTTGTTTCCTAAGCTTTCCAGGGTACACAAGGAGAACGATGTGGCTGGAATGCCACTAACTTGAGAAACATGGGCATATTTCCTCTGATGATTTCTATTGATATGTAACGGGAACATTCTCTGAAGCAGGTTAAAGCAGTAACAAGTCCTTGGCAACTGTTCTGTTAGGTCTGAGAACAGGGTATTTGCAAAGTATTTGTATTTGCAGAGTATTTGTAATATCCTCCTTGTCTCCAGTAATTTAATTTTTACAAAGCTTGTGCATAGAGAAAGCTTTAAAAACATGAAGTACAAACAGATTGCTGGCTATCACAAAGTCCTTCAGGAAGAAAACCATGTCATTGCCTTCTCCTCTCCATCCACCCTTCTCCCAGCCACCCTCACCCCTGCATATTGTACACAATGCAGTGGTTCCTTTGGGGCAAATTTTCAAAGGTCTCCACTGTTACTCTTATGTCTCTTAAGACACAATTACTTACATGTTAACCCCCGATGGATGGAGCGTGATCCCTGCAGAAAGAGCCCACCTGGGATGAAGGCATCTCATAAATCACTTGTGTGCAAGCATCATATCCAAAGGACATCATGAGCTAGAGTGACTCAGAATGAAGAAACTATCTCAGCTTTGCAACCTGGGAGGGAAGGCATTAATAAGCTTTTGTGGACATGATCACTGAGAGATACGGCGGTACCAGAAGCTAGAGATAATTCAGCTCATTCAGCTTGGAAAAATCACACTGCAGCATGAAACCAGAGGTGATAGAAGCCATCCCCTCCACCTCAATCAAAGATAATCAGGTTTTGATATATTTTATAGTCCACAATCATCAGAAATAACGACTGAAATGCTTTCTGCTAACTGACATTTCTTAAAAAGTTTTTAACTTTGGTAATTTTCCTAGGGTTGCACGGGAGTCCGTCACACAACTGGTTTCCTAACTGAAGGCCAGGGTTGACTGCATGGGCTCACAATAGCCAAGTGTCCCATACTTGAAAGGATTCTTTGGTTTAATGCTGTGCCATCACTTTTTTGAAATCCTTAATGATGCAATCTTTGAACTTCTACATGTAAGCAAAATATCATGGGATAATGAAGCAGGTGTGTGAGCAGACAGGAAAGGTGCAAAATGTACTCCCACTGCCCAGTCCCTACACCCCTGTTTACAAACAGCATTCACAGTGCCCATTGACAAAGAATTCTGGTGGACAAACATGGCATTAGAGTTCAGTGGTACTCTGAGAACCGGTGAGTGTATTCCATCTGTGGCTGGGCCAAAAAGGCTTTGTTTCCTGGTTGAACTAGAACTTGCTTTGAACAATGAAGGCAAGGACCCTATCGTATCCTATCTTGTGTGTTACAGCTGAACACTTGCACTATACTGATGACATAGAGAAGAGGGAAAGATAGGGTGACCCATAGTTCCTTTTGATTTCAGTTTTTCTTCGCTCATCAGTAAACTAGGGATAGTGGTAAGAGAGGATGTAGATATGAGAAAGCAAAAGAATGGCTGAGTTAGTTTTGTGCATCATTTCCATTGTTCTGGTAAAACCAAAACACACCTGGGTGAATTTTGAAATATGGCTTGTGTAATTTTGAGAATGCTTCATATAAGTTTAAATGCTCCCATATCTGTATTTAAATGTGGCATGGCATCTCATAAAGATAGATAGCCAATTTTAATGTTAATACTTCAGAATTTTAATTTCTCTTTAGAATGATGTCAAATAATAAGTTAAAAACTCTGTGATGGATTGAGAGATTGTAGAAGAAAGAGAAAAGTTTTGTATTTTAATGCCTTTAAAGGAAAATTTCTCTGCTTTTAAAACTACGAGATCTGGATTTTCATTTTGCACAGGGTCCTGTAAATAACATAGCTAGCCCTGCTCAAGCAGTAAGTGAGTGCATGGATTCATGGTGTAGAGACAGTGTCCAGTCCAGGTGTTAATGTCAGGAGAGAATGTGGCCAGACCTCTGCTCTTTCACAGAGACAGTGACTGATGGCACTGGGTACAGAACCTGATAAAAACCCAGGCCCCCTGAGCTGTTCTTTTATCATAATTGGTCTGGAAGGTCAGTTATTCAGAGAACAGACCTGCAACACTCCCTTCCATCCTTACACACTCTCACACTCACGGGTAGCTACCCGCTGGGACTCACTGTGACAACCGCAGAGACCAAAGAAAACCAGGCTTTAAAGGAGTTTTGAGGGAACAGAGTACTGGTATACCTTTTTTCAAATAAATAGATAATAAAACAACCAAATATGGGTATAAAACACTTTGAGATGGCAGTGACCTTTTTGCCCCTAGTTAAAAATAAAATAAAACAGAGATCTAGGATATAAAGACTCAAAAAGTTTCTAAAACCACTGGGCTGGTGATCAGTCTGATTTGACATGGATGAAAGGATCAGGGAGGTTTGCACAGGCCAGGAATAAAGCACCTCTGAAGATGAAGGACCTACAAGGGAGCCACTCTGTTCTCCAAGCGCGGATTAGCCAAATGGAGCGTACATCACGCCTTCCACGATCACTAGACAGTTGTGAGAATTTAACCAAGGTCTGGATACAGTTATACTCACAATTTGGATTAAAGTAGGATTTACAATTTAAAAGGATTTTTTAAAATTCCAGTTTAATGAAATATCAATCTGGTATAATGAGGAAGGGAGGAACAAATAAACAGCTTAACGATTTCAACTAACGATCATATATCAGCATACAAAGCAGAAAAGGGCAGACTCCTGAGGATTGCCTACGAGAAGCTGGGAAAGGAATAAATAGCTAACATAATTAAATTACCAGTGTTTTTATTGTTCCTAAAAGTGAGGGCTCAGGCGAGATGCCTTAAGATTAAACCCGATGCTATCTTTACATTTCGGTTCTATCAAGATCCATTTCAATCTCCTCTTTTTCACATCGGTTGGTCCACATCCAGACCCCGTCCATCAAAGAGATGAACTTGTCCGGTTTATTGTTCATAAACCCCAGGCTAGTTGAAAACTATTTTGGGTTTCTTACTCAAATCAGATTTCAACTTCGATTTTTCAAAGGTTAATAGGTTAGTACAGTGGACCTGTTGTGTCAACAGAGCCTTAGAAAAAAATTAATCATGAAAACCATACAAAAGGTCAGAAGGAAGAAATTGGAAATGCTACAACAAAGAAATCACAGAGCCTATTATGTGTGTTTCTAAGGCATTTCGATTCAAATGCAGACGCCTGACAAAGAAAATACGATATTGCCCAGTTGTGGTTGCTGAAAGGGAAAAGTGACATAAGATATTAGCAGGGAAAAGAGACACCTTTCAGCAGCTTATGATGACACAATGGTCTCTAGAAAAGCTCAAGCAACAGGAGAAGTCCTAATGGAGGAAGGAAAGGGATCTCACAGTGTATTTTTTAATGTTAGGTGACGTTCATATAGTCAGTATTGGCTATTACAGAAAACGCAAACAATCATTATCTCAGAACCGAAGAATTTGAATCTCTGAGCTTCCAAAAGCCTGAGATTAATATTTTGTTCACATGAGGATACAACAAGGTAGGGTTCAGAAGTTGAGGGCATTGCTAGAACAATTTTTTTTTCCTATTCGCTTCTCCCTCAATCACCTTGTGCTGGTCATTAATGATGCCACTTGGGGCTCACAAAAGTCCCAAGCTGCATTATGGACACCTTGGAAAGGGGAAGAACATGGGGGTAGTTTTACATGGTAGGGATCTGCACGCATGTGTGTGTGAAAAGGAGGGTCTTAAAGAGAAAGATAATGTTAGTGTGGCAAACTGGTATCAGTAAAGCTTCCTCACGCTGGTAATAGACTTTGCATTGAATCCTGACTCTCTTTGTCTTCCACTAAGTAAGCAGAGAGCTTTGGGAACCCGTACAATTCTTGTCCGAAGTTCTTATTATTGTTTCGAATGTCCAAACAAAGAGAACAAAGAAACAAAACCTCAACCACAAAAGTAAACACTGGAAGATGAAAACCGGAACAAATGACCCAAATACAATATGTAATTCACGTCACCCCACATATAAATAATAGAAGAAATAAGAAAGATTAATCCTTAAGATAAAACAACAACAAATATTTTCTTTCTGACATTTCCTAAGATCTTCTTGTTTCTTAGTGGAAACTTGCTAATAAAATATCTGAACCAAAAACCTGCCCAACAGAAAACCTAGTGGACAATAAAGTGCTGAACACTTTTGACAGCTTTTATTACACTGGCCTGCTCAAATCCTTCCAATGGGTCCCCAGGGCCTGTGTAATTAGATACTAAGACAAAATCCGTCATAGTTTTCTATTTTGTATAACAAATTACCAGCAACCTGGTAGCTTAAAACAACACACATTTATTATCTTCCTGTTTCTGTGAGTCCAAGGTTAGGAGTCCAAGCACAGCTTAGCTACTCCTCTGCTCAGGGTCTCACCAGGCTGCAACCAGGCTGCTGGGCAGGACTGGGTTCCTATCAGAGGCTCATTGTGGAGAGATCTGCTTCAAAACTCCTTCAGGTTGTTGGCAGAAATCATTTCCTTACAGACTGAAGGATTCATGGCAGCCAGGTTCTTGCGACCAGGATTGGAGAGAGAGCACTTACCCTCTTCACAACAGGCCCCCATTCTATGGTTTAGAATTATCCATCTCTACTATTTTCTCAGACAATTTTTGGGTGGAGGAGCAAACTGGACTTCATGCTATTACCTAAGCGTTTCTTTCAATTCTCAGCCTCCTGTTTTGGCATAAGCTGACTCCCCTTCTGAAATTCCTTCTTAACAATGTCTCCATTTTTCTAAAGCCTACCCCAGATCCCGCTCAAACGTATGCTACATTTCTCTTGGAAATGTGGCATTTTGCTAATGTTATATACGTCTCATGAAAAGGGTCAGACCTGCCCATCTATTTTTGTTGTTCATTTCAGAATTTTCATCTTTAGCAAGCACTGGCTACTGCCCAAAGACACATCCCCAAGGATCACTGGTCCACGGATGGACACCCAGACCCCAGGCTGGTTCCTCGCCTCGTTACTCCTCTCCTGCCCTGGGATTTCCCAGGCTTGTCTTCACAGGGCAGCTGCGCGGGCTCCCCTGCTTTGATGCAGACACCTGTCTATGCTGGTCTTCAGGTGACTGATTTTCCAAATACTGTCTCTACTCCAAGTTAGAGCTGCCCTCGCCTGCTATGAATTGCCCTCCTTTGACCCCCCTTCCCTCCGTCCGTTGGCACTCTGTCTCACCCTCATGTGGTCCCTTTATTCAGGACACCCTCCAACTGCAGAATATGGAAATCAACTGGAGGAAATTCACAATGTGCAAACCCCTGGGCTTCATTCTTGACATGTGTATCAGTAGCTCTGATGTGGCCCCTTAGCATGCACACTCAAGGACCATAGAAAGTGTGACACAGGCAATCCATGGCCACATCCTGAGAAACAAGAGTTGTACCTATTTAATCTCATCTGCTAATTTCAAACCTTTATCAGTTTTCCCAGGTTTCTTTCTTCTCTGTGATCTCCCTCAATCCCAGCAGATGATTTAGCCCAGTGGTTTTCAAACATTCCTTAATATTATAGTCACCTGGCAGGCTTATGGAAACCCCAATACACAATCCACTTCCCATATACCAATTAAACCAGATCTTTTTTTAGGAGTTAATTAATTTTGAATCAAGATATAATTACATACAGTAAATGCACAAATATAAAATATCCAGTTCAGTGAGTATTAACAAATGTCCTTGAGTCACCAGTACTACTTGTAATCAAGATGTAGGACAGTTACATCACCCCAAAAGTTTTCTCTTGTCCTTTATGGTCACCATGATGCTTAAATTTCTTCTATTCTAAAAAAAACAATACTTTAAAAGCCTTCCTTTAAACATGTCCACCATCAAGCTACATCCTAATTTCTTTTTTCCTATCATTACTAACAAATTGTAGCTTCCCATTTTTACCCTACACCATTTTGCATAAACTAGATCAACCATATGACCGACGGTTCCAAGGTCATCAATAATTTCTTACCCGATTCAACCTTTCCAGTTTAGTTTTCATTTTGCTAATTTCTTGCCCACACTTTTGCCATATTTCCTTCCAGAAGTTCAACTTACTGGAGAGAGACCAGTGACCTTAGTCTTCACTAGTAACTAAAAAATCTAAAGAACTCAGTATTAATTATCATAAATGAGGAATAAGACTCTTAGTTCTAGTAACTGCCTGATACTGTAGGTAATCATCATTGCCTTCCATGTGATGTACCTATTTAAGGAGCTGTGTGATACCCAGAGAGGAGAATATGAACAGCTTTCTCTGGAGGTGTGGGCCATTCTGTTCAACATCAAGACTCAAGTCTATAAGACTACTGTAACTTTTTAAAATCATTTAAGAACTTAAAATGAATAAATGAAATATTGTATGGTACAGACAACAAGTAAAGTATGAATTCAGAGGAGAAGCAAGTATTTCTGGGCAAATAGAGTATTTAATAGATCTTAAAGAAATTATCAGATTCAAATCAGGATAATCCAAGCAGGGACTGGCACCAGCAAAGATGAAGATGTCAATTTCTTGAGGAATCCCTCTTCTCTGGCTCCTTTAGACTACTTTTCTATATTGCATTTCCTTCAGTCTTTCCTGCCTCCATTGGTCATCATTTGTCACCCTCTGGTGGCTCCGAGCAGACAGGCCCTCCTGTCTTTAACTGCTGTCCTCCTGTCCGGCTCTTTATGTGCTTCTGGAAGACCTCAATGCTGTCCCTGAAATCACACTCCAGGTAGATCTCAATAGCCAATCTAACCAACGTCTTCCTCAGTAGCTTCTAAACTGTCCAGAAGAACCCTTTTCAAAGTGTCCACGATGACACATCTTTTTGAAAATATATTTAAAAGCAACAGATGATGGTCACATAAAAGCACAGAAAGTGACTCACACTGGCCCAACATTAAATACTCATTTTTAAAAGAAATAAACAATTCTTGAAGTTTCTCCTAGATTTTTACAACAAAAATCCCTTGAATCTGGAATTGCCCTGGCTTTTCCTCAGTGGTTTCAAAGATGCCTGAAAGGGAATTTCCTTTTCCCTCTAATTGAGTTGCTTTCAAAATTAAAATTTGGACCTGACACTTTAGTACCTCTCCTTCCACAGTGCCGTAAGTCTTCCTGGTCATCAAGGAAATATTGTAGGGATCTGGAAAACACTACACTGATTCAAGGTGTGGCCTAGTAGAGTGTAGTTCAAAACCTGACTTGATTTCATCAGTCCACCTTCACTGAGAAATCCATCTTAAGGGCATTAGAGACTAAGTTAACCTTTGTTCCAAAACATCAAGGCATCTCATGAAAATGATACCATGAGATTCAATATTATATTCTGATACAAACATATCATATTATAACCAAAAAAAAAAAAAAGTAGGACAAGGCTATAAAGGGCCAGGAATGGCAAAGTCAGCTGTAGCTGGAACTCTAGAAATGGGCTTCATGATTATCCAAAGTTTGGGTAATGATGACCAAGAGAGAGGGGAACAAAATGGCCCATACTCAGACTATTTGTTCTCTTCTCAATAAAACTCTGAATGAGAGCTAACATCTTATTTCTCCCCTCTTCCCCCTGCCAACCAACTTAATGGCTTTGGGGAGAATGCTAACTGATGTTGCCTTCTGTGCAGTATTTTTTTTTTTTTTGCAGGAGACTCTAAGGTGTCAGTGCCTCCTAATTAGAGAGGTTTTGAGTCTATTGATCATCATGAAAATAAGCCCCATCCCTTGCTTCAAAGGCACAATTGCAGCACATGACAGGTGACACCTGTGCTGCTTGAGTAGTTGTGAATTTCAGTGCCAGGATCCCGCTCCATTGGGTGCTCATTTTGAAGAAGAAAGTGCACTTCTGCATCTGGCCAAGAGACCAATTTTACAGTTACATAAGTTCTTCACTTCAAGTTGATGAAGGATAACCTCAAGGTCCCAAATTTGAAGTTTAGTGGATAGTCTAAAAGAGTTACATCACTTTCTAATGCAAGTTGATTTAAAGACATATTTTCTTTCTGTAGAGACTTTAATATCTACATTGGGAGTTACACTCCATATATATTTAATATGTCAAAAAGGAGAAAAAATATATTGGGGAGTATTTTTTTAAATCTGCAATGCCTTACAGCATTGGCAGGGATTTTGAATCATAATAAGCAATGTTTACAAGCAAAATATAAAATATTTAAAAGGCCATTAGTTCTTAGTAATCACGTTGGTGGAGCAATTTAGTGTACTGGATTATGGCAAATTCTGGTCTGATAAATGGTTTCCCTCGAGTGGCCCAGCTACTTCCAGAATGCAGAAGGTAGGGAGAACAGAGGGCTTGGTGCCTTGGCTTTACACAGGCCTGACCTTAGGCTTGTCACTTGGGCTTCTCTTAATTCTCAAAATCTTTTGTAAAGCTAGGACCAGAAGACTGCATTCAGAAAAAAACAGCTTTTTAAAAATTGTGGTAAAAAACAACAAACATAAAATTTAATATCTTAATCATGCAATGACATTAAGTATATCCACACTGCTGTGTAAACATCACTACTACTTCCAATCCACAGAACGTTTCATCTTGTAGACCTGAAACTCCATACTATTAACCAATTACTCCCCATAGCCCCTCTTTTCTGGTAGCTGGCAACCTCCACTCTACTTCCATCTCTATGTATCTGACAACTCTGGGAACCTTGTACAAGCAGAATCATGCAGTATGTCTTTTGGGACCGTTATGTTATTTTGTTATGTTATTTTGTTCAGCATCATGTCCTCCAGATTCATTCATGGTCCACCACGTGTCGGAATTGCTTTCCTTTGTTAAGGCTGACTAGTATTTCATTGTCTGTATGCATCACATTTGGTTTATCCATTCATCCATTGATAGATGCTTGTTGCTTCCTCCTTCTGTCTATTGTGAATAATGTTGCCATGAACTTGGGTATGCAAATATCCCTCTGAATCCCTGTTATCAATTCTTTACTTAAAAAGTGGAAGGGCTGGATCATAATTCCATTTTTAATATTTAGAGGAACCACTATACTATTTCTACAGTATTTGTACCATTTTGCATTTCCAGGAATTGTCATTTAAAAATGTCCCTTCCACATCTAAAATTCCAGGACCCAATACTTGTTTTTAAATAACCTAATTTTTAGGCTATTTCCTCTTTTCCTGAAAATTCTACTCACTATGGAAAAATGTCTAAATGAGGTTTACTCCAGAGAAGCTTTTCTGACCACTCTTTCCTCTACATAAGTTCTGGCCCTTGTCGCATCCTTATTTGCCAGTGTCAAACCTTAATCGCATTTTTAATTTGTTAATTTTTCTCTAGGATATTAGTTTTTGAAAGGAAAAGACTTTGTGTTATTCTTCACTATCCCTTCAATACTTGACATAGTGTAATTATGTAGCAATGTCGGATGGATGAATGTATAGAATGGGACAAAATAGGGTCAAAAGTGATGTTCACTTCGAACTATCTGATTAAAAACAGTAAAACTGAGAATAATTTGTCCAAATATGCAAAATATTTCCCAGAGGGGCTGACGCAAAAATAATCATAAGGGTGATAATAATAATAACGATAATATCCAATACAGGATTATGCCAATCATCTCACCTGGGCGATGGGACGCCTGGCTTAGCATCCTTGCTCCTGCTGATGGCTTTATCAGAGGGTGGACTCTTTATTTTAATCTTTAGAGGAGCTGTTCACTGTTTTCCCTTGGCACTTGCACCGTTTTGCATTTCCAAGAATAGATATTTTAAAATATCCCTTCCATATCTAAAATTCTAGGACCTGATACTTGTTTCTAAGTAAGCTGATCTTTAAGACCATTTCCACGTTGCCTGGACTCTTTGAGGCTATTTACTGTCCATCATCAAGGAACCCCAGAAGGTACATTCAACACTCTTCCAGGACGCAGCAGAGAGCCGGTGTTCTCTGCAGGTGGAAGACCTTCGAAGTCACCGGCTTGGGTCCTGTTGTGTTGGATGCTGCAGTTGAGTTTCAGAGAAGGGAAGGTGCTGTCCCCAAGTCACATGGGGACAGCATTACTTCCTAGATCTGGAGAATGCAGACGAAAGAATGGGACAACATAGGGTCAAAAGTGATGTTCACTTTGAACTATTTGATTAGAAACAGTAAAACTGAGAATAATTTGTCCAAAAATAATTTGTCCCACACTGACAGAAAGTATCTGAAACCACCTTGAGCGGTGGAGGGCAGGACTGTAGATGGACGCCCTGAAAGGACAACCCTTAGTAAGTTACTTCCACTAGGTGCTAAATAAGAGGCCCAGAACCGCAACCCTTCTGGGAGGAGCACCCTCCTGCCAGGCTGTTTGCACCTCTGCAAACACTTCCTTTGGGCCAGTTTCACGCCAACTGGGACAGAGGCTGTCCTGAGATCCTAGGAGTGGAAGCTGCTGTCCCCAGTGCCCTGGAAAGGCAGCGGGGGAGGATGCTGCCCGCCACTCTGCTGGGTGGGGTCAGAGCGCGCACCTGTTTGCAGGGTCAGGCGTGGTGGGAGGGGCCGGGGCGGCGCGCGGGTCTGCTGGGACGCCTCTGCCCGCCCTGTAGCAGCCAGAGTGCGACCGCCAGGCGGGGCGTCGGCGGACCCCAGGGTACCAGGTGAGCCCAGCGCTACCGGGAAGAGCTATCTGGGAGCCGGGCGGCAAGCGGAGGGAGCAGGTGCTTGGGGACCCTGCATAGTCCCGAGCTGGCCGGTGCCCGGTGTCCCGATGCAGGACAGCGGGCTGGGCAGAGCAGCGCCTCCTCCCCACTGTGTCTTCTCTTGGAGGCAGCAGGAGCACCCTGGATCCTGGAGGGAGGGAGGGAGGGAGGGAGAGAGAGAGAGAGAGAGAGAGAGAGAGAGAGAGAGAGAGAGAGAGAGAGAGAGAAGGTCCGCAGTGTCTAGCACAGTTCGAATTGTTTCAACACGAAGTGTGGGGTCTTTGGGGTTGGCTACTTTGGGGAAGGAGCAGTCTTCATCTTTTGAATTGATCGTGGCCCTTCCGTATGGAGATAAGAGCCTAGGACACCTAGAAGGGGTGAGGAGAGGGAGAAATCATATTCACCCAGTCACAAATTTTCTAGGTTAAGAATTGCTGTTTCCACCCCTCTGGAATCAACTTAGTACGGGAATGAAAGTCTCTGCCTGGTGACGCAAAGCGACCTCAGCAGATGAGCTTCCAAGGACTGGAGAAGTGAAGGATGTGCACTCAGTGTGTTCCTCCTAGTCCATTGGCAGCTTGGGATAAGGGGAGAGAGCCAGCTGTGAAGGGCCAGCAGCATGGGAAATGCCCAGGGTGAGAGGGGAGAAGGAGGCGGAGCTCGCAGAGGGGGTGGTGGTTGGATAATGGTTTACTGCAAAGCTGACAGACACCCTAGAACCATCTCATGTCAGTAACTCCACTGAATGGGCAGGCGGACTCTGTGGAGGTGGAGTGGTACATGCCAATCCCCAGGTGGATACCGCTTCTGACTCTGCCTTCTTTACCCAGCACCTGGGATTCTCAGTCTGTGAAGTTCAGGGGTGAGCAGGCATTAAGACAGGGGGTTCCAAACACTGACAGTCTATAGCTAGCCTCAAAGGATCATAACCTCTCCTCAACTTCAATGGAAAAGACACGAGATTTAAATTATATTTTTTTCTTCAAAAAGCCCCAAACCTTTGGTGCTTGCTTTTATTCACAGGGCATAGAGTTTGGTTAACACTCACATATTGGGTAACATGGAAGCTCAGGACATCCATATTTTCAGTATATAAAGAGCCCATTAGTCCGGGGTGGTCTGTAATCTCAAGTCCCAGAACCTCTATTGTGGCAAAAAACAGGGAATTCCCCTGGGGCTTTGGCACATTATTATTTAATGTCCTCAAAGTTTAACTGTTTTGTTTGTGGACTGGGCATTCTGGATCACTGCATGAATGATGGGACCCTGGAATGAGGGAGAAGAGAAACTGCTTCACCCTACCTTCCCACTGCACAAGCTGGTTTTTGTGTTTTGTTCTTAATATCACACATATTTTGTAAACTCAGACCACACCTTTGGTGAGGTTATGCAAGACAGCTTAAGTTTCTCAGTCAATCCCTTTTGCCTTCCAATTGGTTAGTCAGTCTCCATTAAATTCCAAGTTGAACTGTTGCTTTTTAAAACAATAAGGTGGTTCTTTCTACCTACAACCTGCCTTTGCCTGATGTGATTATTGTTAAAAATGTCCTCAGATCAAGGCCAGGGTTTTATTTGGCAATGACAAGAGTAGTAATTTTGATCCTTACTCTAAGACGTTACGGAAACAAGCTCTGGTTTTTGTTTTGTCATTGAATTATAGGTACATCTTCCTTGGCCCTTCAGCACAGAATACCATTTGCTGATGCTACCGACTGTTCTTTAATGCATTCAGTAATATTTATTGAGCCCCTTCTGAGTATCGTCCCCTGGGTAGTATGGGGTGTCTTGTGTTTCTGCTTTCATGGAACTGAAAGCATGTTGGACTGGAGTTCTCGCCCCTTCTCTCCCTCTCACGTCTCGTTAAGCCAAGTTCCAATTAGAATGAGATATTCTGGAAGACTCCTTTGGTTGTTACCAAAACAATCTTTACATCTTTGCTTCAGAAACACAAGTGAGTGAGTGGCCTCTGGACATCCTCAGAACTGACTTTGTGAGGTGGGGGCTCCAGGGATTCCTGACTGTGACCCTTTCCTTTCAGGGTTATGTTACTGCCTGTGCTCGGTGCAGGATCCCATGTAAGGGATTTGGCCAAGGGAGAGGCTGTCCCGTGTGGGTTCCTGGCCTCAGAGCACCTTGCTGCGCAGGGTCGGGGGGTTGGGGGGTGGGGGTGGGGGTTCTGACTCCTGTCACCTCCAGGGCTGTGAAGGTGCTAGTTCTGTGCATAGTGCTTCCAATTAGAGTAAGTTAACTCAACCAGAAGCCCACCCATTCAGCACTGCATGGTCCCAGAGATCCTCTCCCCTGAGCATCCTAACAGTGACAGAGGCAAGCCCCATATCCCTGACCCATTCTTTCCCCAGTTCATACAGAATAAGAGTAATGACCAGGTATGCATTCCATCCTGCACCCTAAGTGAGGTCTGGAGGAGTCTACTGAAGGCCAGTCAACGGGACAGGAAATGGTTTCATCATTTCATCATCAGATGCTCTTCAGTGATGGCCCAGGAGCTGGACTGGGCATTAGAGAGAGGATAGGGGAAAGCCAGAGAGCTGCCCAGGTTCCTAGTGGACCTCTGAATGTGACTTCAGGCTGTACAGTAAATGTGGATGGGCGAGTAGGGGTCCTCCAGTCAAATAGCTCATTTCATGTAGAACAGAAAGATCAGGAGAGGACAGTTCAGAAGGTGGTGGTTAAAAGGCACCATCATGCAGGGAAGTTCATGTTCAGAGCCGACAGCTTGCCTCTTGCCTACCAATTTCAGATTCATTAGTTTGGGCCAGTCTGAACTATGTCTCAATACTACTCTGAGGAAATGCTTGATAGTGTAGATTTAATATCAGATAATAGCAATAATAACAGGAAATACTGAGAGAGCACAAGCCAGGAGCCAGGCACCCTTCTCAACTCCGTGTTTAAATTATTTAAATCATTTAATCTCTCTCAACCCAAAGAAGTAGGTATTATTGGCATTTAGCCCTGGGTCACCGTTGCAGCGTGTGATTTATTGAGCTCTCCTGGGACAACATCCAACTCATCTTCATTACCGTGGGGCACTGTTGCTTCCTCACTGTGAGAGGCAGCCTGTCCTGCAGGCAGATGGCTCATCTGCAGCCAGCACTGGGACCCTGGGCACACTGCCTCTTCACGCCTCTGTAAGATGGGGACAAGCACAGTCCTACCTCATCTGTTGGGAGGATTAGATGAATTTGAATTAGAGGAGTGCTTTCTGCAAAGGAGGCACTGTTATTTTTCTCATTAGTTATTTTTTTCTTTTCCATCTTCATCTCCCAGTGCCCCTTAACAGAGCAGCCATGCTGGCTAGTAAGGTCCCGGACCTCCCTGTCCCTGTCATCTCTTGGTGCCTTTGCACAAGCTGCTGTCCCCTTCGCATAGAATACCTTTCCCATCCTTGATTCCAAAAATCCTTCCTCTTGCTAAATTCAGCTTAAATGTTCCCTCTCAGTGACTTTCCTTTAGTGCTCTTTCTTGTTCTCCAGGTAACTCTGTGTGTGTGTGTGTGTGTGTGTGTGTGTGTGGTCTCAGTATCCTCGGGTCATTTTTCTATCAAATGGCTTAACGATTAACAGCCACCTAACTTTTATTGAGCTTATTATGTGCCTGGGAGTGTGCCAAGTGTTTTTCTTGCTATTTTACAAAATATGTTTACAGCTCCATGAGATAAGGTTATATTTTGTTAAAATAAATTTCTGTGTCTATCTCCCCCAGTACATCTCTGTGGTTATTCATTCGTTATCTCTGGGACCTGGCAGAGTGCCTAATTAATACACAGTGGGGGCCTCACCAGTGTATAAGGGGATGTATTTTACCAACAGCTATTTGAATCCATTATAATTAAGTAACTCTTTTTAAACAGTCTTTGTGCTTTAGTCATTGCAAAAACTCACTGTCAAAATGTTAGAAGAAACTGAGAATCCAGATGAAGGAAGTTAAAACTGCACTTCCTCCAGCCCTAAAATGTATAAGCAACCTGCTCAAGGACCCAGAGCTACTAAATGGCTAAACCAGCATCAAGATCATTCCCCCTGCCCCCACAGCCCAAGCTCCTAACTGCTGCACTGCACAGCTGATCCCACCCTACACACACACACACACACACACACGAATAGATTAGAGCTGCTGTTAAAACAGATTAGAAGAGCGGAAATTTGCAATTGAATCTTTCACACACATGACGTTGCAATGCATTAAAAATCCAGATTTAAGAAACTCACAGTATTCAGTCTTTTCACGTTTTCACACTTCCTGTTCCCTTAGTTATTGAGGATAATCCTGGCTGTCTTAGTCAGCTTTTTTACTCCTGTGACTAAAAGATCTGACCAGAACAATTTTAGAGGAGGAAAAGTTTTGAGGGCTCATGGTTCAGAGGTCTCAGTCCATAGAAGGCTGGCTTCATTCCTTGGGGCTCAAGGTGGGGCAGAACATCATGGCAGAAGAGTGTGGCAGAGGGAAGCAGCTCACATGAAGAGCAGGAAATAGAGAGAGAGACTCCAATCCCCAGGAACAAAATATATACCCCAAAGGCATGATCCCAATGACCACCTCCTCCAGCCACACCCTACCTGCCTTCAGCTACCACCCAGTTAATCCCATCAGGGGAATTAATTCACTGATTGGGTTAAGACTCTCATAACTCAATTATTTCCCCTTTAAACCATTTTATATTGTTTCACATGTAAGCTCTTGGGGTACATCTCACATCCAAACCATAACACTGTTGAAAAATCAATAAAATATAGATTGAGAGTTCAGAGAGGTAAGTTAGAGAACAGCTTTGAAATCAGAAGAACATGGGGCTGGATCCCTTGCTAAGCCACCAGGTGTGTTACCAGGGACAGGTTGCAAAACCTCTCTTGGTCTTAGTGTCTTCTGTAAAAGAGAGACAATAAGAAACATTTTGCAACATTTCATGAACTTAGACTTAATATGTCAGAGATGTGCCTTGGCCTTGTTGCCGGGTCTCCAATGATGATAGCGATGACTTGCCAAACAGTCACCTTGACAAATTGTTTTCCACCGCCACGTGCGGTTTCTTTCCCAATCCTTCACTTTAATTCTCATGGCAATTTAACTTTTATATTATTATTAGATGCCTTTAGTAACTTGCCTCACAGTCAGTTTCTGAGAAATTCAATCTCTTCTCCACAGGGTCTCTTTTGAGATTAAAGAGGAAAAAAAAAGTGGCAAATTTAGGGTGTTAAGAGCAATTTTCATTTAAAAGTCGATCATTGTTTTCATTCCCTTCTCATTAATGGTTTCTGTTTTCCTTTCCCAGCCAGTTACTCCTTACTTCATTCATGTTGCTAAAGTGAACCCTCTTGTTTCCTTGCAAGATGAAAGGAGACAACCATGAATGAGCCACTGGATGGTTTAGCAAACGCTTCTGATTTCCCCGATTATGCAGCTGCTTTTGGAAATTGCACTGATGAAAAAATCTCCCTCAAGATGCACTACCTCCCTGTTATCTATGGCATCATCTTTCTCGTGGGCTTCCCGGGGAATGCAGTAGCCATCTCCACTTACATTTTCAAAATGCGGCCCTGGAGAAGCAGCACCATCATCATGCTGAACCTGGCCTGCACTGACCTGCTGTACCTAACCAGCCTCCCTTTCCTCATCCACTACTACGCCAGCGGGGAAAACTGGATCTTTGGGGAGTTCATGTGCAAGTTCATCCGCTTCGGCTTCCATTTCAACCTGTACAGCAGCATCCTCTTGCTCACCTGTTTCAGCATCTTCCGCTACATCGTCATCATCCACCCAATGAGCTGCTTTTCCATCCACAAGACTCGGTGGACGGTGCTAGCCTGTGCGGTGGTGTGGATCATTTCGCTGGTGGCGGTCATGCCCATGACCTTCCTGATTACATCAACTAACATGACCAATCGATCCACCTGTCTTGACCTCACCAGTTCAGATGACCTCACCACAATCAAATGGTACAATCTAATTTTGACTGCCACCACCTTCTGCCTCCCCTTGGTGATCGTGACACTTTGCTATACGACAATTATCAACACCCTAACTCACGGACCTCAGACTCAGAGCTGCCTTAAACAGAAAGCGCGCAGGCTGACCATACTGCTCCTGCTCGTATTTTATATATGTTTTTTACCATTCCATGTCTTGAGGGTCATTCGGATTGAATCTCGCCTGCTTTCCATCAGCTGCTCCATCGAGAATCAGATCCACGAAGCTTACATCGTTTGTAGACCCTTGGCTGCTCTGAACACATTTGGTAACCTGTTACTCTACGTGGTGGTCAGCAACAACTTCCAGCAGGCCATCTGCTCAATAGTGAGGTGCAAAGAAAGTGGGGACCTTGAGCAAGCAAAGAAAGTCAGTTGTTCAAACAACCCTTGAGATACTTCATATACTCAACCAAAAATAAAATCCTATTGATAATTTACTTACACTTCTGAGAAGTCCAGAATATCTCCTTCAATGAATGCCCAGTCGATACTGTGTATTCAGGTAATTATGGCTAAAGTCAAGGGCTGGGCACTAGAGTTCTCTATAATCTGCTTGTTGGGATCTTCCTGTAGGTAGAAATAAGAGATGTATGCTCACCAGTAAAGAAATCAAGCAGAATTATAGATGACTGGTCTGAGAGGCATCTCAGGGAATCTCTCATTCTATCAGCTTGTTAGATATATGTGGGAACTGAAGTTTATATGAGTTTCCTGGATCTTAAATTAGTGCCAAGTTAGGAAAACAAAACAAACAATCTCTTTGCTCCCAGTTTCGTGTCCTTCAAACTTTGCTTTGAGATCATTGAACTGGGTCTGATCACTGGGTTTGGTCAGTTCTATAAATTGAAGCAAGCCAACAAGATTCATTATACAAGATGTCAATGCAAATAGTACCTGCAAGATATTGAGGGTGCTATATCTTTATTGTTGTAGAGCATCATAAAAGTTGTTAACTGAATTTATGAGACTGATTAGCATTTATAATTATCAATATGACCTGGGGAAGGAGGTCACACATTTGAGGAACAGAAGTACTTTCTAACAGCGTGCATGCATTGGGTGTTAAGTCAGATCTAATAATGTTTTGATTTCTATGGGGAAACACTCCAGGAAATATTAATTATCTTTAAATATTTTGTTCTTTTGTGACTATAAACAAAATATATCATTGAAACTGCTGAATTTATTCTTTGAATTGTGTCTGTGTGTGCTCGATTATCAGTGAGCGGAAATATTTGAGAAAATATCTGGTGTAGATATTTAAATCCCTAGTAGGTGTGTTGATACAATTAATAAACTTACTTTAATTAATTGTATATCATCTTCTGAGAAGTGTCTGTTCAGGTCCTTGGCCCATTTATCAATTGGGTTATTTGTTTTTTTTGGTGCTTAGCTTTTGGGTTCTTTATATACCCTAGAGATAGTGCTCTATCTGCTGTGTGAGGAATAAAGATTTGCTCCCAAAATGTAGGCTCTCTGTTCACCTCACAGCTTGTTTCTTTTGCTGAGAAGAAACTTTTTAGTTTGAATCCTTGATTTTAATTCTTGCACCAAAAGAGTCTTATTAAGGAAGTTGGAGCCTAATCCCACATGATGGAGATTAGAGCATGCTTTTTCTTCTATTAGACACAGGATCTCTGGTTTTATTCCTAGGTCCATGATTCAATTTGAGTTGAGTTTTTTGCATGGTGAGAGATAGGGTTTTAATTTCATTTTGATGCATATGGATTTCCTGTTTTCCCAGCACTGTTGGTTGAAGAGGCTATCTTTTCTCCAATGAATGTTTTTGGCACCTTTGTCTAATATAAGATAATTGTAGTTTTGTGGGTTAGTCTTTGTGTCCTCTATTCTGTACCATTGGTCTATCAGTCTGTTTGGGTGCCAATATCATGCTGTTTTTGTTACTATTGCTCTATAATATAGTTTAAGGTCTGGTATAGTGAATCCACCTGCTTCACTCCTCCTGCTAAGGATTACTTTAGCTATTCTGGATCTCTTATTTTTCCAGATGGATTTCATGATTGCTTTTTCTATTTCTATGAGGAATATCATTGGTATTTTGATTGGAATTACATTAAATTTGTATAGTGCTTTTGGTAGTATGGTCATTTTGATAATACTAATTCTGCCTATCCAAGAGCAAGGTCTTCTAAGGTCTTCTTTGATTTCTTTTTTTAGGGTTCAGTAATTTTTATTATATAGATCTTTCACCTCTTTTGTTAAGTTTATTCCCAAGTATTTTTTTGAGGCTATTGTAAATGGGGTAATTACCCTTTCTGAGGATTTGTCATTGATATACAGAAATGTATTTGATTTATGGGTGTTGATTTTATATCCTGCTACATTGCTGTATTCATTTACTAGTTATAAAAGTTTTCTGGTGGAACTTTTTGGGTCTTCTGGATACAGAGTCATATTATCAGCAAATAGTGTCAATTTGAGTTCTTCTTTTCCTATGTGTATCCCTTTAATTTCTTTCACCTGTCCAATTGCTCTGACCAGTTTTTCAAGAACTATGTTAAATAGAAGTGGTGAAAGAGGGCATCCCTGTCTCGTTCCAGTTTTTAGAGGGAATGCCTTCAATTTTTCTCCATTTAGAATGATGTTGGGCTGGGCTTAGCATAGATAGCCTTTATGATGTTGAGATATGTTCCTTTTATTCCTAATTTTTCTAGTGTTTGAACATGAAAGGGTGCTGTATTTTGTCAAATGCTTTTTATGCATCTATATGATTCTTATCTTTAAATCTATTGATGTGATGAGTTACATTTATTGATTTCTGTATGTTGGACCAACTTGCATCCCTGGGATGAATCCCACTTGATCAAAGATGATATACAATCAATCAACGAATATAATAAAAAGTGATTCATCATCACTAGCAATTAGAGAAATGAAAAATCAAAACTACTCTAAGATTTCATCTCACTCCAGTCAGAATGCTAGCTATTATGAAGACAAACAACAATAAGTGTTGGCGACAATGTAGGGAAAAAGGTACACTCATACACTGCTGGTAGGACTGCAAATTGGTGCAATCTAGGCTCAGGGTTAGGATAACACTAGTGGAAAGCAGTATGGAGTTTCCTTGGAAATCTGGGAATGGAACCACCATTTGACCCAGCTATCCCTCTCTTCGGTCTATACCCAAAGGACTTAAAAACAGCATACTACAGGGACACAGCCACATTAATGTTTATAGCAGCACAATTCACAATAGCTAAACTGTGGAACCAACCTAGATGCCCTTCAATAGATGAATGGTTTAAAAAAAGTGGCATTTATACACAATGGAATATTACTCAGCAATAAAACAGAATAAAATCATGGCATTGGCAAGTAAATGGTGGAGTTAGAGAAGATAATGCTAAGTGAAGTTAGCCAATCCCCCCAAAACAAATGCCAAATGTTTTCTCTGATATAAGGTAACTGACTCATAGTTGGGTAGGGAGGGGGATCATGGGAGGAACAGAGGAACTCTAGATAGGGCAGAGGGGTGGGAGGGTAAGGGAGGGGGGATGGGGTTAGAAATGATGGTGGAATGTGATGGACATTATTATCCAAAGTACATGTATAAAGACATGAATTGGTGTGAATATACTTTGTATACAACCAGAGATGTGAAAAATTGTGCTCTAGGTGTGTAATAAGAATTGTAATGCATTCTGCTGTCATATATAAATTTTAAAAATTAATAAAATAAAAAAAGAAAAAATAAATAAACTTACTTTAAAATATAGGCTGCCTATATTTTCTCTGTGTATGAAAATGCAGCCTTCTCATTATTACATTGACGTGACACTTATTTTCTCCATGGTGAGAGAACAAAGATAAGCTTACACATCTGTTGTAGAATGGGCTGTAAAACATGACTTAAGCAGAGGAGAGGGTAGCATAGGAATGCTCCACGCCCTCCAGGGTTGTTTAGGGTGTTGCCTCTGATTTAGATCTAAGCCAGCTTGTTCACCAGGGACCTTGGCCAGGCAGGCAGTGGGGTGTGGGAGAGAGAGGCAAGCTGATGGCTCTGAACATGAACTTCCCTGCAGGATGGAGCCCTTTAACCACCACCTTCTGAACTGTCCTCTCCTGGTCTTTCTGTACCACATGAAATGAGCTATTTGACTGGAGGACCCCTACTCTCCCATCCACATTTACTGTACAGCCTAAAGTCACATTCAGAGGTCCACTAGGAACCCGGGCAGCTCTCTGGCTTTCCCCTATCCTCTCTCTAACGCCCAGTCCAGCTCCTGAGCCATCCCTGAAGAGCACCCGATGAGTCTTTATACCACTGGTGTTATTCTAGCCCTGAGCCTAAGCCCTTTCCTTTCTCTCCTTCTCTATTCCTTCTGACTTCAAAAATCCCTCTCACCAGAGAAATGCTACCTCCACCTCCTTCATGTCCATCTTACCTTGTCTCTGTAGTTTCTTTTGCTGTTTCTTTTTCTCTCCACCAATGTACAGAAAAATAAATCCCCTCTCTTTCTGAAATGAATTCTTCAGCTGTATCCATGATCCTTATTTTGCTCTCTTTGGGACCTGGCTTTAATGCTTAATCCCACTTTCTCAAGTTTTTAACATTTTTATTACCCTGGATCATTGACCTTAGCTTGGGAGCATGCATAATTTCCCATTATCCTCAAAAAACCTTCCCTCAAAGATTCAGCAGATGATATATCAAGAACTATGTAATGTTTTGAACAACCAACAATAAAAAAAAAATAAAATAAAAAAAAATAAATAAAAAAAAAAAAAAAAAAAAAAAAAGATTCAGCTTTTCTGTCTCGGTGTTACCTGACCTGTTTCCCACAGTTGTGGGTTAGGTGCAGATGATAGCCGGCCCTCCAGGGCTCTGCCGATTGAACTTGACCACCAAGATCTGAGCTAAATTGAATTCAAAGGGTCAATTTTATTTTCCAAAGTAAAGAGATCTGGGCTAATTTTGCTCGAGGTTGCAGTTTGAACTGAGGCCAAAAAAGGGATTGATGACACTTGCCAGGCTTGAATGGGACCCGTGTGACCTTGCCTCACACAAACAGCCAAAAAAGAGAAAGTATGAGAACAAAAGAACAGGGCTCAGACTGACTCTGCCAGAGGGAGCTACTTGGGTGGGTGTGCTGGCAGTTTAAGGACTGGCTCAGGTCAGGCTCCCTGCCCCAGAGTCCAGGAACGCCAGGGAATCCTGTCCCCAGTCTGTGAGGCACAGTAGCACCCGCCGTTTGGTTTGAACATTATACCAGAAATTTTCAGGCACAAAACTAGAGAAAGAAGTAAATTACCTCACACACCTCTGTCTGAATTTCACCATTTAGTCACTATCCTGACATTCTTGCTTTATCCATCTCTTTCCATGTTTGGCGGCTACAATATTTAAAGGCAAGTTCTAGCCAATATAAAGTTTCATCAATAACTGCTTCAATATTGATCTCCTTTGAAACACACCAAACCAAACCAAAGTAAGAATTATTCTTTAATATTATTGAATAGTAATCTGCTTTTCCTTTCTCTTTCTTCCTCAAAAATGTCTTTTTTATATATAGTTTTTGCCCAAAATCAGGATACAAATAAGCCCCATGCCTTGCATTTCATTGATATAACTCCAGCCCTCCTCCTGATCTATCAGAGCGTCTCCTTCCTTTATTGCCATTTCTGTCATGAAGAAACCAAGTGGTTTATCTTGTAGAACTTTCTACATTGTAGGTCTGGCAGTTTTTAATTTCATTTTGTTATTTATTGTGTCTCTCCAAGCCTCAGATCCGCTCATTTCTTTTCCATCTTATGACCCTCTTTCTTTCTGATCTGTTTTAAGTTCTCTTTTGTTATCTCCAATTTACCATCAAGCTTATTCAGTGAGTTTTTTATTTCCATTATTTTACTTTTGGAATCTATACTTTCTATTTCTCCTCTCAACTTTCCTCGTTCACTTAGTAAATTATATTTCCTTCAACTCTTTAAACATATTTAAATGGCTGCTTTTTTTCTTCATAATTTTCAAAGCAGATCTAGGGTGGGACTTTCTCTAGGACATGGCCTTTACTGCTGTTCTACAGTTTTGTACTGTACTGACCCCTCTAGTTGGGTCAGGACTCTAATGTGTCCCGGTACCACGTGGCCACTGGTATCTCTGTTTGCACAACAACTTCTTTCTGAGGAGACTCAATAGTCTCCCTGTACAAACAGCCCTTGACCCAGGGATCTACTCATATGAATCAGCTTTTTTGAAGCTGTAACCAAAATACCTGACAAGAACAACTAGAGAAGGAAAAGGTTTTGGTTTTTGTTTTTTTGGCTTACAGTTTCAGAGGTTTAGACTTTTGTTCTGAGCCCAAGGTGAGACAAAACATCATGGTGGAGGAGAGCTGTCCCATTCATGGTGGCCAGGAAACAGAGAGAGAAAGGGCCTTCATGGAAGATGAACCCTTCCAAGACATTGCCCCAGTGTCCCATCTCCTCTAGCCATGCTCCACCTGCCTGTGGTTAATACCTGTTAGTCCATTCAAACTAGTCGGACTGATGAGGTTGCAGCTCTCACAATTCAATCATTATACTTCTGACTATTCTTACATTAACACAGGAGCTTTAGGGGGCCCCCCTCATATCCAAACCATAACATTCCTTCTGAGTTGACTCCTCCAATGATTCCCTCTGCTTTGGTGTCCAGTTCCAGATACGGAAGACATTTCGGTTATGTGAAAGTTTGACCTCTACCTCCTCAGTTCAAAGGGACTATTGTGTTCTGTGGAACTCCAGTGCACTGCACCATAGCCAGGAAAGAGGCAGGGGCTTGGGGGCATGTGAGACTCATGCTATCGCTCTGTCTATTGTCCCATGCCTAAAATTTTGGCTTAATACATTTTGTCCACTTTTATTGTTGTTAACAGTGAGAAAACCCCTCTCTTCTATTCCGTACGACCTAGGTGAGGGAGTGGACCCACACAGAATGCTTCCTGGGCATCCCACTCAAGCTGTTTACTATTTCCCCTCTAAGGTGTTTGTGTTAGCTAGCTTTTCATTGCTGTGACCACAATATCTGACAAGAACAACTTAGAGAGGGGAAAGTCTATTTTGACTCACATTTCAGAGGTTCAATCCAAGAACAGGACTCCTCCATTGGTCTGGGCCCTAGGTTAGGAGGTGTATCATATTGGAATGGTATGATGCATGCACTGCTCCACTTACTGTGGCCAGAAAGTGTGGACGTGGGAGGGCTGGCCACAGGGAAGGTAAATATTTCTAGGGCACTCCCCAAGTGACCCACCTCTTCCAATCACATCCCACCTGCCTGAATGCTGGACAGCCTTGTAATTTTCTCCACCAGATTAATTAGTCCACCACCTGAATTAAGTTCAGCCTCTCACAAAGTCTCAGGATATGGGCCAAATGTAGGCAAGTTCTTTGTGAAAACATAATATGACTGGTCTCTAGTCCAATATCCAGGGGAGTACATGTTCGCCTCTGAAACCTTATGAGCACGGTCTTGACTGTCCACATTTATACTGGCATTCTGGTCTTTTCAGCTCCCACCAGAAACATCCATTAAGATCCGAGTACAACATTCTAAGACTTCTCCAACCAAACTTTTGCAAACTGCTCCCCGAAACCAGTTCTAAACTCTTCTGAGTCACACAGATTAGTCACAGACAGAGCCACTTCCCAGTACCAACTTTTTATATTAGTAATTTTTTCATCACGGTGACAAAAACAAACAAACAAAATTGACAAGAACAACTTAGAGGATGAAAATAGTTTATTTTGGCCCATGTTTCAGAGGTTCCATCCATGGAGGGCTGGCTGAATTGCTCTAGGTAACAGGAGAGGTGGAGCATCATAGCCAAGGGGCAAGGCAGAGGAGTGCTGCTCATCATGGTGGGCAGGAAGCAGAGAGAGAAAGAAGTGGTCATAGGGAAGGTGAACCCTTTCAGGGCATGATCCCAGGGACACACCTCCTCCAACCACACCTTGCCTTTGAACATTTCTGCATTAACATAGGAACTTTGTGCGGACACCTCATACCCAAACCATAACAGTGTTAGAGAGTCTTCAATTTAAAAACGGTGGCTTAGGCATAAGCCTCCTCCCTTAAAATTACATAAAAATAACAATGGGATTAGACTTGTACATATATTTTAATTTTTGGAAACTGAGTGCTTACAAATGAATCATGAAACCAAATGGATCCAAATCTTATAGCAGAGAGAATCAAAGGCAGGTTGCATTCTGCTTTAATCCAAACTACTCAGGAATTAGAGCTGCCAGTTCCCTCTGCAAGAGAATTACAAGAGTTACAAAAGAAAATTTGATTTAAACTTGAATAAGAAACAATTATACATTATACCCCTAGATACTTTCCCTTGTCTTGTGCAAAGCAAAGATTATCCATTTTCTACACCAGGAGAATTCTAGATTTTTCATTCTGGAAAGAATGAAGCAGAAAGACTCTTGACCTGAGGTCAATTTTCTTTTTTTTTTCATTTTTATTATTTGTTGTTCAAAACATTACATAGTTCTTGACATATCATATTCATACATTTGATTCAAAGTGGGTTATGAACTCCCATTTTTACCCCGTATACAGATTGCAGAATCACATCGGTTACACATCCACTGTTTCACATATTGCCATACTAGTGTCTGATGTGTTCTGCTGCCCTTTCTCTCGCCATGCACAAAAGTTAACTCAAAATGGATCAAAGAGCTTGATATCAAATCAGAGACTCTGCGTCTGATAGAAGAAAAAGTTGGCTACGATCTGCATACTGTGGGGTCGGGCTCCAAATTCGTTAATAGGACACCCATAGCACAAGACTTAATAACAAGAATCAACAAATGGGACTTACTCAAACTAAAAAGTTTTTTCTCAGCAAGAGAAACAATAAGAGAGAATAGGGAGCCTACATCCTGGGAACAAATTTTTACTCCTCACACTTCAGATAGAGCCCTAATATCCAGAGTATACAAAGAACTCAAAAAATTAAGCAATAAGAAAACAAATAACCCAATCAACAAATGGGCCAAGGACCTGAACAGACACTTCTCAGAGGAGGACATACAATCAATCAACAAGAACATGAAAAAATGCTCACCATCTCTAGCTGTCAGAGAAATGCAAATCAAAACCACCCTAAGATACCATCTCACTCCATAAGATTGGCAGACATTATGAAGTCAAACAACAACAAGTGCTGGTGAGGATGTGGGGAAAAGGGTACACTTGTACATTGCTGGTGAGACTGCAAATTGGTGCAGCCAATTTGGAAAGCAGTATGGAGATTCCTGGGAAAGCTGGGAATGGAACCACCATTTGACCCAGCTATTCCCCTTCTCAGTCTATTCCCTAAAGACCTAAAAAGAGCATACTACAGGGATACTGCTACATCGATGTTCATAGCAGCACAATTCACAATAGCTAGACTGTGGAACCAACCTAGATGCTCTTCAATAGATGAATGGATAAAAAAAAATGTGGCATTTATACACAATGGAGTATTACTCTGCACTAAAAAATGACAAAATCATGGAATTTGCAGGGAAATGGATGGCATTAGAGCATATTATGCTAAGTGAAGCTAGCCAATCCCTAAAAAAAATGACAAATGTCTTCTTTGATATAAGGAGAGCAACTAAGAACAGAGTAGGGACGAAGAGCATGAGAAGAAGATTAACATTAAACCTGGACGAGAGGTGGGAGGGAAAGGGAGAGAGAAGGGAAATTGCATGGAAATGGAAGGAGACCCTCGTCGTTATACAAAATTACATATAAGAGGAAGTGAGGGGAAAGGGAAAAAAACAAGGGGGAGAAATGAATTACAGTAGATGGGGTAGAGAGAAAAGATGGGAGGGGGGATAGTAGAGGATAGGAAAGGCTGAGGTCAATTTTCATACACTAGTCCCTTTATCCAAGGGGATAGGTTCCAAGACTCCAGTTGATACTGGAAACTACAAATAATACAAATCCCATATAAACTATTTTTTCTTTACATGTGTGTTTATTATAATGTTTAGTTTACAAATTAAGCATAGTAAGAGATTGATGATAACTAATAAAATAGAACAATTATAACAATATACTCTATTAAAATTCCCTGCATCACTACACTTGCACTTTGGGGCCACTGTTAAGTAAAAGAAGGATTACTTGGGCACAAGTGCAGTGATAGAACCATCGATCTCATAACTGAGACAGCTGTTAAGTGACTGATGGGAAGGTGGCATATATGGCTTGGATACACCAGATGATTCATGTCCTGGGTGGGATAAAGCAGGATGGCATGAGATGTCATCATGCTACTCAGAATGATGTGCAATTTAAAACTTGTGAATTCTGGAATTTTCCATACAATATTTTGGGACCACAGTTGACCACAAGTAACCAAAACTACACAAAATAAAAATGTACTAAAGCACAGTAAAAGTGAAGTCCCAAATACTGAGTAGAAGTACTGATATCACTGGCAGCTCAGGCTTCCAATTCCCAGCGAAATCTTGGCGAAGTCTCTACAATAATGAAAAATGTAGCATTAATACATGCAACTTGTATAGCATTAGTCATGTGCTGAATTTTGTTTTAACTGCCTGCTTCATGAACACAGGCAGGCTGACTCCAGAACCAGTGGGTAGAAGAAGCACACCACACGTGTGGTTCCTTGCACCAAAGGAGAGACCATTCTAGAGCCAACAGGAGAGGAGCTGCTCTAGGTGCTCACCCAGTTATGGACTTGCTCACTCACAAGGGGAACTGCCTTAGGGCCTTCCTCTTCAGGATGAGTAGGCAGCCATAAATAACGAGGCAGCTCAAGCAGGCCAGTAATGGGAATTAGAGATTCCAAAATAAAAACAAAGAAAAAAGAAGTCCTCAGAAAACAAACACCGCAGACAGCATAAGAAGAAAAAAGCAGTAATTAATATACTCAGAGACATCCTTGAAACAGAAATGAACGTCTGAAGAACAAAAAGAGCTCTTGGTTACTAAGCCAGGGAGATTAGGGGGTTATTCCAAATGCCCTCCACTAACTGCTAAGATCTGGTATGTGCTTTGTTCCTGGGAGCCCAGGGTAGGGAGGGGGGTGTGGAATCCTGGCATCTTCTCTCCATTGATCCTGTGAGAAGAGAGTCTTAGGGGCCGGTAGTGCCACGGCAGAGTTATTTCCAGATTTGCAGGTAAAGGACTCGGATTCTTGTTATTTTGTATGCATTTTGGAGGTTTTAGAGGAGCAGGCTTTCTAAAACCTGCTCTTTAATCAATAAGTTTCTTAGAGTTGCTCTATTTGCTTATACTTATCCTACCTTGGAGATTACATATTATATGGTATGTGAATATATATTATGGATAACAACATAAAATTTGTTTTTCATGATTTAAAAATATGTCTGTAACCTAAGCATACTGTTTTTCTTTTGAAAATGCTCATTTACACTATATTAATATTGCTAAATACTTGTTTTTGATTAATCATAATAGCTTCTACAAACATCTAAAAAATAAAGCAAAGAAGCATAAAATATTCTTTATTTATGTCTTGGATTATAAAAGCAAGGACTTATAGAACAGAAGCATGCGTGACTTGCAGGTGTATTTGTTTTAACTGCACTTCAGGTAAGTGAACACCAGCATCTTTTGAGCCCCTACTGTGTGCAAGGTACCATGGCATACCCTAGATTAAAAACTGCATAAGAAAACAGTTCTAATTTCAAAGATAGAACATTCTTGCAAACTAAACACATTAGTCGTGTGTACCTTTTAGTTTGAGTGATTGGTATGGTGCACTTGCTTATCAAAAGTCAACAAAATATTTACCCAGCTCTTTTGGCAACTATAGTGAACCATGATTCTAGCTATATTCTGAGCTCATAAGGGATACATTTTAAAAAAATATCTATCTAAATCCCTCTCACTAATAACCCTAAAGTGTGTCCCAAATACATACAGAGATCCTTGGTTGCTAGTTGTATATGGTCAAATGCCCTAATTAGCTATTTGAAGCATGCAGGAGAAGAACAAGACAGTTTTTATTGTTACAAACTTGCTATTATCACATCATTGAAGGAAACATTGTAAATATCTGAATCCTACACTGATAAAATCCTACACACTCACCATAAGCAGTGCTCAAGCAACAACTTATCTCCTTTTTATAAAATGTTTTCCAATTCATATAGAACATCTAAAAGGTTAAATAGTGGAGCTGATGTTTTTCCTTTAAATTTAAGGACAAACGGAGACAGTATTCATATTAAAGAACTAAAACAAGGCCAATGTAAACATCTTTATTCCAATCTCAACTATTCATGAAAACAGTGCTAAAATTCAGCTTTTGTGAATCTTTCTCCAACTATCTAGTTCAGAGTAAGTGGCTCCACATCTTTTATTTGTTGGTTTGTTTCTGAAGCATTTGGGGCATTTTGTCCTACAGGACCTGGGCTCCCTGTGTCCCTGTGATTTCTCTCTCCCCAATGCTATCAACTTCTTCAATGCACAGTCACATTTCTGTGTGTTCCTGGCACATAGCAATATCCTAGGAGGTATCATATACAGAACCATAACAAAACTAAGCCTCTTTTAGAAACAGAAATAACCTGCTTTGAATCCTAATTCTTACTTGGCCAATTGCTTGAAGTAGAAGATTCCTGCTTTAATTGAATCTTTGTGTTGCCTTTCACAAGGGACTGACTTCAGTCTTCGCTAACATTCTGGATTCAATCTACTGCATACCCTTCTGGTTGAAAACCATAAAAACAGATAAATAAAATATTTTTTATAAATATCTATAAAAGTGCTTGCTGCCAGGTGTGATGGTGTATGCTTGTATCCCTACAGCTCCGGAGGCTGAGGCAGGAAGATCGATGGTTCAAGGCCAGCCTCAGCAAAAACAAGACACTAAGCAATTCAGTGAGACCCTGTCTCTAAATAAAATACCAAAAAAGGCTGGGGATGTGGCTCAGTGATTGAGTGCCTTTCAGTTCAATCCCCAGTAGAATCTTGCCATCGCCCAAAAATGTTGAGCTGATAAGAAACTAAAGAATCCTGTAAGGGAAAAAGTAAAGTTGGGGACTTAGAAGTAGGCAAATAACAAGAGCAGCAATTTTCTCAACAGTATCTGGAACATCCTGGTAGCTTTTTAGACTAAATTTTGAGATATGTAGGTTGATCATACATCCTGGGTTCTTCAGGATCATACTAGTTAATGCCAGTTTCCCCAGTACAATCATTAACAGCACCTACCTTTATTCTTCAAAGTTTCTGGAATGATGTGTGATCAGGCTGAGCATGACAGCTAGGACCTAAGGATGCATCTCCACCAAGGTGTGGATTCTAACAGTAGAGTTCTACAAAAATCTGCCTATCAATGGGCTGCACTCTCCTCATTAAGATGAAAGACAAATAAACTACAGAGTAGAAAGGGACTATGTAAAATAGCCTGTATTGACTTTGACACTGGATAGAGGAAAAATGAATTTGCCCCCGAGAAATCAAAGTCAGCATCCAGCTTACATGTAAATGTGTTGTTTACCTGCATGTTAAAATTTGAAGTTCAAGTGGAGAATTGATTTTAAAGGGATTTCCAGATGGGTAGTACCACCAGGTAATTGTAGCAGCATATGCTAAACCTGTTTAAGGGAATACAAGTTTAACCCCGTTCTCCAAAAATTCCCGTTGGCATAGTTTCCAAGGATAATGAGAAACGCATTAAAAAAGAAATCCTAAGAAATGCCAACACAGAGGCTCGGTGTGAAAAATACATTAGGGTTAGAGGGTAGAAGAGTCAGACCCTTGAATGTTTCAAAGGTGGAAATATAAGAAATACATGAGATTAGAAGTTAGAAGGCTCAGACCCTCGAAGATTTCATATCTGAGAAATATCAGATGCTGGTTGTAAAATAGTATGTAGACTGCATTTGAAACAATAATGGAGACCGTTGGAGAAATAAACAAAGAAAATGAATCTTTGGAAATGAATCAGTAAAGTTGAAAAAAATGACTTCTAGAAAAACAAAAGTAATAAATTGAAATAAAAATGGTAGATTAGATACAGCAAGCAGAGAATTATGTCCTGGAAGTGAGATCAGGAAAAAAATTAGCTGAAATGCAACCCAAAGAAGCAAGAAAATGAAATTTGGGAACAAACTTGATCTGGACTAGTACAAGAATGTTTGGCATATAACTGAAAAGATTTTCAGAAGAAAATTAAAGAGAAAACAGTGAAGGAAAATAAAACAAACAAACAAAAAACCAAACAAAAGCATTTGAAAAGATTAGGGCTGATAGATTTCTAGAATTATTGAAAACTCCCAGGCTCTCTTGTTGGAAGGCCCCCAAATCAGTGGGGGAAGTGTAAATCAAAACAAATTGATAACTGAACACATCAGATAAAGTACAGACCATCAAAGTCAGCCAGAGAGAAATGATAAATATCTTGCAGAGGAGTGTCTGTAAGACTGAAGACTGACTTTTAACTGCAAAATTATAAGTCACAAGACTATGAAAAGTCTCCAGTATGTCCAAAAAAAAAAAAAAAAAAACCTATGCATTAATAGAGAATTTTGTATTCAGAAACAGTACCTTTTGAGAAGCAAAGCATTTTAAAATGTAAAGAAGAGTTAGAAAGTTTACCATCCACAGACTCACCAAAGAAAATTCCAAGGAATGTCGTTCTGGAAAAAAAGGACAAACATGTCAACATCTTAGTGACAAAAAGAAATGGTGTGTACAAGAATGTTTGCAATAGTCTAGGTAAATGTAAATGAGCATTGCCTTATACAATAGTAATGATAGTGCATTATTTGTGGGTCTAAAACACAAGGTGAAACTAAAACATTGAGAACTATTAGTATTTACTTTGGGAGAAGAGATACTGTAAGGAGTGCAAGAAGATATTTGTACTGTTGAGGAGGAAAGTAAATTTGCCGAATGTCTTTAGGGTGTGTTACATTTCAGTGTGAAAACATCAAGGGCTTAAAAACCTCTGAAAGAACAAACTTAAATAATTTAAATATATGATAATTCAGCAGAAAGATAAGGAGAAAGCAAAACAGGAGGAGTAGCAGAGAGCACACCGTGAGTTAGCTGCTGTTGATACTGCTGCTTAGTTGTGTCATTAGATCATGAGTGTTAATTTTAATAAGAAACAAGCCAACAGACAATTAGGCAAAGGAAGACTTTTCATACATCAATGGTGAGCGTCTCTCATGGAACAAAGAGGATTATGATTAACCTAATTACACCTAAGAATTATAAAGAATTATTTCATATGCTTAAATAAATATCAATTAGACCAAATGAAATCAAGAAGTAAGGGGAGAAAAGAAACAAAAATGGGACAATCAGAAACCATAAAATAAGGTGGAAGAGTAGTTGCAAAAAATGACAGTGATCACAATAAACATAAAAGGCTTGAAAATGAGATTCAGACTACATGTCAGAGTAGTTTAATCTGTCTTTTTTTAAAGAAACAAATGTAGATTTTAGACACTTTTATGGATTTCACTTATGGATTTTAGACACATCAACAATATAAACCAAGCTTACTAACCTATGAAGAATAAAAAATGGAATAGATCTATAATAATGAAAAAAATAGAATCATGAATTTCAAATAGTCCACTAAAGAAACACCAAGTCCAAATGAACAGGCAAGCAACTTCGATCAAGCATTCAAAAAGCATATTCACAAAATATTATGCCTGGAAAACAGAGAATAGTCTAGCTTGGATTTACAAAGAAAGAAAGAAAAGTGAAAGTATTGTAAAAGAAAGAAAAACAGGGTTTGAACTCACTCGTAGACACAAATGTAAAAAGCCCTCCTGGCGCCTGCCAACAAAAAACAAAACTAGTTTAATAATGTATTTTTTAAAGAAATAATGCAACATAAATGGATGAGTTAATTCCAAGAATGCAACATTGATTTAATATTTTAAAATAGATTTGTATGCAGTCAGTTTTTCCACACTCTGATCAAAAATGCCTGATAAGAACAACTTGGAGGAGGGGAAATCAATTTTAGTTCAGGGTTTGGGAAGTTTGACTCCATAGTTGTGTGTTCCATTGCTCTGGGTCTGAGGTGGAGAAGAAGACCGTGGAGAAGGGTGTGGTGGAGGAAAGCTGCTCAGCTCCTACTGAGGAGACAGAGGATTAAACACTTTCAGGGCAGACCCCAGGGACCTAACTCTTCCACCCAGCTCCCTCCTCCCTGTAGTCCATCAACTGATTTGATCTACTGCTGAGGTCAGGCTCTCTTGATCTTGCCTAAACTCCACCTCTGAACCGAGCTGCTCTGGGGACCAATTTTCAACACGTGAGCTATCAGATCCAGATCCAAACCATGATTCACTTTATTTAAAGAACAGGAAAATAATATGATCTTTTCAATAAATACAGAAACATTCAGTAAATTCAATTCCATTTATGATACAAATTCTTAGCAAACTAAAAATAGAAGCAAACTTTCTTATCCTACCTATCTAATGAGGATCCTATAACAAATATAATAATGGTGAAATGTCCAATGTCTTTCCTAGTAAGGAAAAGCAAATTGATGGTGCCACCATGATGGTTTTCACTCAAAGCTGAACTGAATTTCCTAACTCAAGAGTCTACAAACCAACTGCAACCTATTAACCAAATATAGTCTCTGTTTTTGTATGACCCATTGGCTATTTTATTTTTATTTTTCATTTTTAAACAGTTGAAAAAAATCAAAAGAATATTTTTGATGCATGAGAAGTATATGAAATTCAGATTTTAGTGTCATCAATGAAGTCGTCAATGTTTATGTATCATCTGTGGCTGCTTTGAAGTTATCGTGGCTGAGTTGTACACTTAACAACAGAAACTGTATGGACTGTAAGGCCTTTCAGGTCCCTGACAGGAAACACATGCTGACTTCTGTGTTAGCTGACAGAAAGACAAAATATTAATTAATTAGTTAATTAATGAAATGTATGAGTGTTTTGGTCAGCATTCTTAAGATATAACTCACACACAATAGAATCCATCAAATTTATAGGTAAAATTCATTGCATTTTGAAAAATTTGCACAGTAGTGCAGATCACCACCACAGTCATTATGTAGGACACTTTTATCATGCCAAAAATTTCTCACATATTCCTTGTCTACGTTCTCTTCCCGCACCTCCAAGCTCTAGAGACTTCTGTTGTACTTTACTGATTTTTGAAAATTTCATATCAATAGAATGCACACTCTTACATCTTTTTGTTACTTCTTTCAATTAACATTATACTTTTGAGATTTATCAACATTTGTGCTGAATCACTATTGTTCTTTTTGTTGATAATTGATAGTCGATTTGTGCAGAAGTGCCATAATTTATTTGTTCATTTAACAATATGAAAGACTCTTGAATGATTTCTGGTATTTTTGACTATTGCATAGAAGGTTTCAGTACAAATATGTGTATGTTTTATTTTACATGGGATAAATACCTAGAAGGTGATTTATATGGTAAAGAAGTGTTTAATTTTATTAGGAAATTTTCCAAAGTGGCATTCATTCTAGTTGCTCCATATATTTGCCAGCACTTGTTATGGTAAGCTTTTAAAAAAGTTTAGCCCTTCTAAAGGGTGGGTAGTGGTATCAACCTGTTGTAATGTGCATTTCCCTGATGAATAATAATGTTGCACCTCTTTTAAGTATATATCAGCAACATTTTTAAAAATAAAATATGCCTGTTCTGAATGCTGTATCAGTCTTTTAATATTGAGTTGAAAGTGTTCTTTATATATTCTGGATACAAGTCCCTTCTTAGACATATAGTTTGCAAGTATTTCCTCCCAGTTGGTTTGTAACTTGACCCTTCCTTTGCTTAAAAAGCATTTTTTGAAGAGCAAAATATTTTAATTTTGATTCAGTCCAATTGATAGATATGTTTTCTGCATTCTGCATTCTATAAGATATCTTTGCCTTAATTAATAAAAGATGTTTTCCTTGAGAATGTTTAATGATTCAGCTCAATCATTTAATTGCTTAATTAGCTTTTACATTTAATGATCCCTTTCAAGTTAATTTTTTATATATTGTGTGAGGTCATGGTCAAGTTTCCTTATTTGGCATATGAATATCAAATCGTTACTGAAAAAATTAATGAATACACTGCCTGTTCCTCACTTAGTTATCTAGTCATTTTGTTAAAAATTTTCCATATGGATCTAGTTCTCAAGTGTCTATTCTGTTCCATTGTCTAATAAACAATATTTCATCCCACATCACACTGCCACATTAGAATAGCTTTGAGTCATGAAAGTAGTAAAAGTCTTCCCATTTGGTTCTTCTAAGTATTTTTTTTTTTTTGAGTCCTGGAGCCCTTGGCTCTCCATGTAAACTTTAGAATGATCTTACTGATTTTTCCAGGATTTTTTGCTAGTATTTTGACTGAGGGTACACTTAATCAATGGATCAGGTGAGCAAGATCAACCCCCTAACAATAGTGAGTCTTCTGATCCATAAACATGGTATATATTTCCATGCTTAAATGTTTTTTTAAAGTTATTTCAGAAACTTTTTTGTAATATGCATGTCTGTTACTGTATCCTGGCCAGAAATGGAAGTGACAATGTATAAATTTGAAAAGCAGAAACAGAGCAAAACTTCAAAAGATTGAAATGGCCGGGAGAGGCCTGAAGAACATAACCAGGCGAGGATGGTTAAGCTCTGTGAGTGCAGTGCTCAGTGTTGGTGCAGCGAGAGGAAACACGACACAGAACCCAGTAGAATACCCAGAGGCAGAACCTCACGCAATTCAAAATTTGATTTATTATAGAGCGGTCACTAGAGGTATATGTGGGAAAGACTGATTGAACTGTAACTAGTGCTGGGAAAGTTGAAGAATCGTATGGAAAGATTCTCATGTCACAACACCTTTTGCAAAATTAATTTTAGGAGGATTGATAACCTAAACTGGTCAACGATTTGGGAACTAGCTTGGTGCGACATGACTGTTGAAAATATGAACTCTAAAATGTCATTGTCTCAACAAAATAAATACTTCTTATTCATTTAAAAAATCATTGTAGGTGTTCCTGGTCAGAAGTTAGCTTCTATCCACACAGAGATTAAAGAACCCAGACTCCTTTCAACTCCTGCTTCCTCCATTGGGTTTTTGGAGTCTTCTTTTCGGTCACCCTCTTCTTTATCACCTTTCCCCTATTCATTGGAGATTGCTGGTCACTTTTGTCTCAATTGGGTCTAGTTGTAGATGCTCATTATCTGCCTGTTTAGGAACTAAAAGGTGTTATCTGGCTTCAGTTCTCAAACCCAATACATAAAGTCAGAGCAGATTAGAGATAAATTCAATGTAAAATGTGACCAAGTTCAGGAATTTCCGAACCCTGCCAGTAGGCATTATGAACCCTGTGCCTTGGCTGTACAGGAGTTCATGATCAGACTTGTTTTTTTCTTTAGGAGAAACTTATTTTCCACAGTTGTCTACTTTCTGGTAGGCTCTTACTTTTCTTTCTCCTCTAAGGTAGTAGCTTCGAGCTTTAGCAAACGCCTGGCATCACTGGGAAGGCTTATTTCAATAGATGGCTGAGGCCACCTCTGGCATTTCTGTTCAGTCAATCTGGGTAATTTGTGTTTCTAACAAGTGAGCTGGTTTGGGGACTGCACTTTGAGAGCCCGCTGCCTAAGTGTCCATCCAAAATGGGCCTTGAGGAGTCTGCCTTCCTCGAGGACAAGATTTTCTCCATCATATTCTTGCAAAGCCCCATTTGGAGGGATGAGAGCTATTTTATATCACGAGCTTTTTGAAGTCATATTGCAGTTTAATTAGCAACACAATTCCCACAGAAACTTGGTGGACTTCTCATCTGTTTGCTTCTGGTAAATTCCAGGTGTGAATAATCTGTCAATTCTTCCCCAGACCTAACTCTCACCTGATTCACATCTTTACTCTCTGCTCCCCACATCCCACTATTGCCTCTCTTGATGTAAGTACCTAGAGGCTATCTCATAAAATAATCCTGACTTGGAAAGAAACAACTTTGCTACCATCTTGGTCTCAGGGCCTTGTACTTCTGTGTAACTCAGAATTCCTAGTGGCCCTTTGTTGCTCTAAGTATTTTTTTCTTTCTAACTTCTTAATCCTGGTTTAGGGTATTTCAGAAATAGGTTTGCTAAACCCCAAACCTCTAAATTTCTGGACTCTCTCTTTTCCTTTTCATCTCTGTCTCAAGACAACCACTTCTTGCTTGGACACTGCGCTTGCTCGCTCTCTCTCTCTTTCTTGATACCTTGATATAATAAGTGAATAGAAACAGGCACACAACAACAATATTTCTAGTACTTTCCAATTACTTCCTGCAGAGCTACCCTTCTACTAGGAACGTGGTCTGCTTTCAAGACTATAGAAGGCAACATTGGTTCACACTACCGCTCTCCATATTTCTGTCTTGCTGTTTCTCCTTGCTGCCCGTCACATGTCCACCATGTGTGCCATACTATGTTAATGGCACATATTTTAGAATTTGTTCAGGTCGACTCCCACTTCAAGATACCAATTTCCATATTGCCATAGGTGATGAAACAAAATAACCCAAAACTGAAATGGCAACAGCCTTAGAAGACTGTTTCTTACTCAAGGAAATGACGGTGTAGGCAGTCACGGTGGGCAGGTGTCTTAGTCCGTTCAGGTGGGTTTAACGGCTGTCATAGAGGTAGTGTTCATACAAAGCAGAAATATGCTGTCACAGTCCTGGAGCTGGAAGGCTGAGGTCAGGGTGGCTGCACTGTTGCTTTCTGTGAGGGCCGACTTCCTGGCTCACAAATGGCTATCTTCTGGCTGTACCTTCGTGGGGTCTGCTCTTCAGCCTAATAACCTTTTAAACACCCCTATCTCCAATACCGCTACATGGAGAGTTAAGATTTAATACCTGAATGTGTTACGTTCCATCTGTGCCAGTAGGCGCTTTACCTACCTGTAGTGGTCCCAGCATTTGTGTTCCTTCGACTTGTGGCCCCACTGGCCAAATAAACTCTCATGGGTATCTCTGCTTGGTCTTCAACTTTTCATTTCTCCCTTGCCCATCTTATCCCAACTCTGTTGGAAATGAGAGTGGCACAAGCACTTGGCAGACAGTTGGCCTTCATTAACCACAAAGAGAAAACGTAGTACAATAACAGTTCAGAAGACATAGGAGACTATCCTTAGAATCCGAGAAGGAAAGTGTCTTTAAAATAAACCTCAATATATAAATAAACAAACTGTGTGTGTGTGTGTGTTAGATTCAGTACATAAAAATATGAAGAATTTGTATTCATCCAAATATACCAGAAAGAGAGCAAAACAGTAAGTTTCGTACTGGGAGAAGATGCTTGCAATGTAAACAGCTCACACCACACATCCAGAATATATGAAGATTTCTTACACAAGCAGTTGGGTAGAAACAATAGGTGAAAATAGGTATATGAAAAAATCTGCTTAAACTCATTAAAATTCAAGGAAAATGCAAAACCAACTACAGGGAGCTGCCATTTCACATCTATGAGACGGGTCAATGTTGAAGAGTGATGGTACAGAGTGTTGGTAAAGGGGTGTGTCATGATGAATGCTATGAAGAAAGGTCATTTACAGACAAATCCGGTGTTGCCTTGTAAAGGGAGTGGGTACAGGTATTTGTATTCTTATTATTCTTCACACACACACACACACACACACACACACACATTCTGTTCCACAATATAACTATTTAAGACAATAATCTTTTGAAAACATGATATAAGAATTGTAGAAAAGCTCATCTTGGGGATCTCCTATACATACACTAGAAACAATTCCTGATGCCTAATGCTGCTCCTCTGTTAAGGTTTGCATATGAGATGTTCTTCAAAAGCTCCTGTGTTAAAGAAGGAATGTTCAGAGTCGAAACAATTCAATTGTGAGAACTGTGAACTAATCAGTGGATTAATCCGTTTGATCTATTAATGATTAGAATGGACTCGCTGGGTGATAACTGTGGGCCTGTGGAGTGTGACTGGAGGAAGTAGGTCATTGTGGGTGTGTGCTTGGGGATTATACATTCTGTCACCAATGTTTCACACACTCTCTGCTTCCTGGCTGCCGTGAGCTGAGAAACTCTTCTCCACCATGATGCTCTTCCTCACCTCAGGCTCCTAACAATGGAGTCAGCTGCCCATGGATTGAACCTCTGAAACTGGGAGCCTCAAATTAACTTTTCCTCTTAAGTTGCTCTGGTTGGGTATTTTGATCACAGCCATGGAGGGTGGACTGATCCATGCCATCCTGCCATCCTTTGTAGCATTGCTTCTTTCTTCTATCACCACATAAGCAATGGATACCATAACTTGGATCAATATGAAGTCGCAGTTCTGAACAAATCCACTTCATCATCTTGCTCTTTTGAGGGTTGCTGACTCAGGCGGTGGGGATGCAGAGCCAGGAGATCTCCTCTACTCCAACCCCCCAAGCCCTCTGGAGGAAGCACACCTTCTGTTTGTGTCAGAGGGGTTAATTAACAGGAGTTGGTGTCAATTCCAATAATTACTAGGAATCACAATTTACAGAAGGCACAACCAGGGCCTGGCAGCTGTATCAAAATAAATCTGTCTCTGACCAAGCAGCTGCAGCTGTTATAACCTCAAAATGTATTTTTCAAAGCTTTTCGCAAATCACCTTGGCTTTCTGGAAGCCTGAGCTTGAGAATCATCTGATTCCTATGAGTTTGTGGGACTTAAAACCTGAAAGAAGGGCTCCACAAAACTGCACTCAGATCTCGCTGCTGGCCCTCCTAACAGCCAAGACGCCTTTTTCATTTCTCTGAGAAGTGCATTTTCAAACCTCGTTTCCTGCGGGGTCAGAATTTAGGGACACAATAAAGTTTCCACTGTTGACTTTCAGATGAAATAATCAGTTCTTAGAATAAACTATAGAACGCAGGCTGAAGGAATTGAAATTCAAACAGACCTGTGCTGGGGAGCACTATTTTCAAAAAGGCTGTTTTCAAAAATTTTTCATCCATAAAAATCCTTTGTAAAAAGTAGCACAGTGGCTACTTTTAGGCTTCACAATACTGACCCTTTCCTAATTTCCTTAGAAGAGAGGTTGGAGAAATAAACGAAGCTTTGAACCTGTCTTTGTGGGACACGAGGCGGGGTCATCCCAGAATCCCCCTCCATCCTTAAAGGCTCTCCAGAAATCACTTCAAATCCTGCAGGAGACCACTACAAGCCTCCCCTTTCTTCCCTTAGGCAAAATTCCCTCCTTAATTGTACATCACCTTGACTCAAATGTCAGAAACTAAACAACCACTAGAGGGCACAGAAAACCTTATTAGTTATACAACCGCCTCAGAAAAAACCATCAGTCCCGGGAAGAATGCAAAGCCTGAAATGTTGTCTTAGCCAAACACAGCTGGGAAAGGCGACAAGATGTCTTTCTATGAAATGCCAATCTCCACCCGGAATCCAAATCAAACTGGCCAAGTTCGTCGATGTACCCTTTGCCCATTGATGTCCACCAATTCCTCGTCCATGCTACATTGGATATTAGTTCACAGGCATCAGGCTGTTTTCAAATTTTTTTCATCCATAAAAATCCTTTGTAAAAAGTAGCACAGTGGCTACTTTTAGGCTTCACAACACTAACTCTTTCCTAATTTGCTTTACTTAGGGAAGATCCAAGGGAGCTCTGAAGCAGAGGAGATGGTGGAGTGGAAAGTGGGGAGATTGCACTTGAGACATGGCATGAATTCTGTTGTGCCCTGGGCTTGTTGGGATATAAGGTGAGCTCGGTGGGACTAGCTAGCTAATCCTTCCACTGGTCACTTGCCTCTGCACCCACACAGGAGTTGCTGCTGATGGTGGTATTCACCTTGGCTCAGTGTGTGTCTTTCTCTCCAGGATGAAAGGGAAGCACAACAGCTTGGGGTTCCTGCTTCATGACAAAAAACAAATTGCTAGGTTGTGCTACGACTTTCCTTGCCAACAACTTTCCCTCTGTGTCTGGTGAAGCATGAAATATCTCCATATGACCAGAATCACTGTAAGCTACAAGCTAACTCTAATAAGCATTGATGCATAAGGAAAAAAATAACCTACCCTGAGGCTGCACCTGCCTGGTAAAGATGGAGCAGAGTTTGCAGGCTGGAGAGGAGGTGCTGAGGGACATCCTTGTTTATTCGAACCCACAGTCATCAGTCTCAAATCCACAGGAAGACTGGAAGTCAAAAGAAAAATTGTCAGGAAAGAATAAAAAGTATCTGCGAGTAACTCGATTAAATGGAGTTTGTGGCCAATTAGAAGGGAAAATGAGAAAGAAAAATGAACCAAAGGGGACAGCCCATTAGGGTAGAGTGTGTGTAGAGATAATTTCAACATGGAAATGGCTCTTATCGTTGGTCTCTGGGAACAGGAACATGGATGGAGTCCAAGTGAAAGCCACAAGTACAGTTTCTAGACCAAAAGATCCAGTGACTGTTATCTAAAATTCCCTCGGGTGTCAAAGGAATCCTAAGTGGGCAGAAATCTCAAGGATTAAGTTTGCTGTTAAAAAAAAAAAAAAGGCTGTGTGCTTACTTCTTTGCTGTGTGCTGCCTTAGAATGACCCACAGTGGAGACAAATATTTTAAATGAGAATTAAGTCAGAGGAGCCATAATACCATAGGGCATGAGGTTGGTGACGCCAATGGTGGTGGTGACTATGACAACAGACTCTTTATGGTACTTGTTATAAGCATTTTATATCTATCATCTCATTTAATCCTTATGAGGACCCTATGTATTAGAAACTATTATCATGATCCTATTTTTTAGGTGGAACTGAAGCACAGAGGGATTAGGGGACTTGCTCAGGATCACACATGCAAAAAGTGGTGCAATGGAGTTGAGCTCAAGACTTGCTTCAGGGTCTGTTATTTTAATTGCTGGTTGAGCTGCTTTTCTAAACCAACAATATGCTTCGTTAGTGTTTTTCTTGCTCTAGTCCTTTAGCGCTCATTGGTGTATGAATAAAATGTGTTCATTTGGAAATCTCTTTCAGGTGTCCCAGACCTGCTGACATGGATCCCTGCACTGGTGAAGAATACCCCCCATGGAGCCAACCCTTAAAAGATATTGGCTCTTGTTATCAGCACACATCACCCTCCATCTTGAGATATTCAGAAGTACCTCCGATGCTTGAATTTAAGAAAAGAGATTCCATTATAACAGTGTTCTTTTGGGTTCAAAGAAAATCCTTCTTAACAGTGCAGACTCTGATCTCCCAGAAGGAGTCACAAGTGCCACAGTCTGGCTGCAGCAAAATAACCGGGGA
Source organism: Marmota monax (assembly GCF_021218885.2). Classification (NCBI taxonomy): domain Eukaryota; kingdom Metazoa; phylum Chordata; class Mammalia; order Rodentia; family Sciuridae; genus Marmota; species Marmota monax. Next base: position 13,637,619 of record NW_026693108.1, read on the forward strand.
GTGACGAGCGACTTGTGTAGATTCATACAGCAGGAGTGGGAGCCGTTTATTGTAGGACCGGAGGGAGGGATATTTATACATTCCACACAGCTTATCTTAATTAGCACAAACTAGATACAGCAGTCAACCAATAAGAAATCTCCACACTTAATGGCTCGCTGGCATTACTTCACAAACCACTCCCTCTGGCAAAATGCCAGGCGCCATCCAGACTTGTTTACACACTCTAACATTTCCCCCTTTTGTTTAATTTAAATAACAACCATAGTGGTTTTTACACAAACACCATAAATAATCTGCTACAAGCAGAAGGGGAGGATACAAAATGCCACAATACCAAGCCACTTGATGGCTCCATGCAAGAAGCCCTTGGAAAAATTATACCAGCAATGACACCATTAGCAAAGATACTGAGTTACAATTTGTTGTAGATTACAGTTTGTTGTCTCAGTCCAGGTAAAGCAGTATCTTAATAGATTAACTCACAGTCCAGGTAAATCACAGTCCAGGTAAGTTCTGCAGGCAGCTAGCTTGATCCGAAGTCTCGTCTGGTTCTCAGCAACACTGGAAATTCTTCCATCCTCATCTTCACCGGCACTGGGATGAAGGCAGGAACTCCGGTTGTTGGCTAAAGAAAATCCTGTAGTATTCCAGCAGGCACTAAGAAAACAACCTTCTGAACAATTTAGTACATTATCTCAAGGTTTTTTACATTTGAAATAGGCCTTCCTGCTCCCCGGGCGGGGGGTGGGGAGGTGGGGGAGGGCAGGGAAGAGCCGGCTGCCGACGACGCTTGGAAGGTCCTTGCTGCGCCATGATTCGCTCCTGCACATGGCAGCCGCTGCACCGATTCACGCACCCTCCCGTAACGAAAAGTATTCAGTAATAGCCTTTTGCTGCAACTTTTTTCCTGATAATCCTTCCTCCTCTGAACTTTCTTCTTTCTGACTAGAGTTCCTGGGCTCTTATCAACACATGCCCTAACTGCTCTTGGTTCCACTGGGGTGCCTCCTTCCCTTAGTAATTTACTTCTCACCCCTGCCATATTTTCCTCACAAAGACAATACAATACACTGAGACAAAACAAGACACAAACATACTGTATCAATCTTCTCCATTTTCTCAAAATGGCCATTTTTCCTCTCGCCCTATCTGCCTAGGGACGAGCAGATTTGCTCCCGTCCTATCTATGGACGGGCAGCTTTTTCTTGTCACTTACCCCCGAGTGTCCCGGGGCTCCCCATAACGGGCCACCATCTGCCGCAGTCCGGCTGCAGCAAAATAACTGGGGAGTGACGAGCAACTTGTGTAGATTCATACAGCAGGAGTGGAAGCCGTTTATTGTAGGACAGGAGGGGTATATATACATTCCACACAGCTTATCTTAATTAGCATAAACTAGATACAGCAGTCAACCAATAAGAAATCTCCACACTTAATGGCTTGCTCTTGTTACTTCACAAACCACTCCCTCTGGCAAAATGCCAGGCGCCATCCAGACTTGTTTATACACTCTAACATTTGCCAGGCGCCATCCTGACTTGTTTACAGACTCTAACACACAAGGAGCAAGAAGGGAAGGACAGTTCAGCTGTTGGTGTCACAGCTCCCCCCATCTCCTTTATCATCTCCTCTGTGTTCTCTCCTCTTCCTCTCACTTTTCTAGAACGTTCCTCACACTAGATGATTGTCTACAATTTGTTCTCACCAAGAAGTTCAGAAACTTTAGTACGACGGAGGTCATGCCGTGCTGGGTCTTTCTCTGAAGCTACACTCTCCTCCCATTAATCATTTCTAAATAGAGCTTAAATGAAAACTTGACTCAAACCTAAGGAAACCCCCCCACCAGAGGGGGACCCAGGCAGCGCTGTTGACATCCACGTAATTGGCTCTTACTGTTCCCACCTCTAAGATTAAACACTTTAAAACATAGGTTTTAATCACATCATATGCATCCAGGAATTTTGCTTTCCAGGGTTATCTTAGCATCAGCCTGAAACGTTTTAATCATTTCTTTCAAATAATCCTTCAAGCTCTGGCTCTCCACTGTGATCTGCAGGCCTCTGGAAGTCCTTGAGATCCCTTCAGGGGGCCCAGGAGGTCAAAACTATTTTCTTGACTCTACATCTTCTGCCCTTTTCACTACCTTACTGCTGCAAATGTAATGGTGGGCCGAATGGTGTGTGCCTTAGCACAAAACAAGACAGTGGCAACAAACTGTACAGAGAATCCTCCCAATCTTCATCTCCTCCTACTTGCAGGAGAAAGGAAAATTCCAGTCTCATGCAAGACTGTTCTTCATTAAGTAACACAATTTATCATTATTATTACTTTTTAAAAAAACTTAACTCTGAAATGCACATCTTTTTAACATTATGTGGTCAAAATTGGGTGCATAAATAAATTCTGTGTTCTGACCTCCACAGATGTCTTTTGCAGGAGCACATGAGCAGTTGTGTGGGTTGTGATCTGAACTAGCTACGTTGTTTCCTGTGATACCCTTTTTACCTCAAAGAAGAACTGACAGGAAAATCAGGATTATTCAGACTTCAGGATATTACAACCAAGAAATACTTTTTGTTTCTTTCCTATTTAATACCTTCCCTAAATCTCTCCTTGTGGAAAAAATATTCTGGAAAAACATCAATTGAATTCATAGAGTGCTTGTTTTGTCCCAGGCATGGCTGCCTATATTTTATCTGAATTAATTCATTTAATCCCCACAGTTACCCTATGAGTTACAAGCTAAAATATGTAAACATATATATTTTGAAATGTTTAAAATACATAAACATTTTATACGTTTAAAATACATTTGTATTTTTACATATGAATGAGCTGAAACACAAATAATAACTAATAATAACTAATGATCGTGCAACAACAAGAGGTATGGAACCAAGATTTGAACCCAGGCTGGAATTTTATACAGGACCCCACTGGCTCAGTGTGCACCCATGTAATGCAGGAGTGATAGAAAATTGGCTTGATCACCTCAATATCTGCTGATTTTAGAAATCACAACCATTTCCCCTTTACCTTTGCCTCAGTCTTTGCTGCAAGATAGACAGGTCTGCTGTCACTTCAACGGGTGAACCCAACCCACCCACTGCCGCCTGTCCTCCCAAGTGGCAGCTCTTCTTAACTGGAGTTACTTAAACACAAGCCAATAATTACTGCTGCCAGATAAACAGAAAAACACTTAACATTTTGCTTCCAAATAATTGCACTTTAACCAATTGGTTGGACCAATCATCAATTGTTACCTGACAGCTTATAATGAGTATCTTTAAATTACCAAGTTTGAAGAGAATGGGAAGGTAATATTTTTTGCTTATATCGACATATTTGCATCCAGAGATACTGGAACTGGTTCTTTAATAACATAATTACATAAATGTCCAACACACATTGTGTGTAGACTGAGTAGTAATCTCAAAACATCATAATTTTCAGAACAGATGCTGCAAAACAGCCAAAGGAATCCAAACAAGTCATTGTTGGGTGCCAGGAGAATACTTCTCTTAATTTACTTTTTCTTCTTCTTCTTTTTTTCTGACCCAGGTGTTAAATGACTGTCATTATTTGTGTCATCTCCTGTGCATAATTAAGTTAATTCACATCACCCAGAGTCTTTCTACAATAAGACATAACTTGTATTATTTTCCCCCAGCTCGTGAAAAGCTTAGATTCACAGAATATCAATGCAAAAGGAGCCCTGAGGGACCATTCAGTTAGCCCTATAATTTTACAGGTGGGGATATTACTGGTAAATGGTTCACAGCAGGAAGTGGAGACAGGAATCTAGGATGAAAGAGAGATGGTATTTCTTTTTCTAAATTTCTTTGTCAACTGACTCTGGTGACCCACTTTCTTTGGAATTCTGTGTCTCCACTCTGCTTTCTTTCATTCTGTTGCTTTGTCTCACAAAAATGTGAGACACAGACTTTTCTCCTTCATACCCAAATGTCCCTGCTCCTATGATGCCACCACAAGGGGCCGGCTTTCCCTGTAGATAAGCTGGAGACACAGCAGGGATTGCGTATGGCAACCACGCAGGAGATGACTTCACATTAGATGTTAAATTTCTCCTTTAGTGAAAGTTTCCTAAATAACTAATAATAACTAAATAACTAATAATAACTAACAATCATGCAACAACAAGAGGTATGGAACTAAGATTTGAATCCAGGCTGGAATTTTGTACAGGACCCCACTGGCTCAGTGTGCATCCACGTGATGCAGGAGTGATAGAAAATTGGCTTGATCACCTCAATATCTGCTCATTTTAGAAATCACAACCATTTCTGGTGGATTCTGGAGACTTCTGCTTTCTGGTGATGGCCACCATGTTCTCTCCAAGTCTTCAGCCCCTTCCCAACCTCTGGCCCTGTTTTCCCCCCAGTGCCACATTGCCCCATACTGACTTTTGGGGGACAGTTCTTTAAGCTGCCTGCTCACCCATCCTTGATTTCTGTTAGCATCAGCTTTCCAGTGTATGTTCCTAAATGAAAACAGTTCTTTCTAACATGAACTCTCATGCCAACAACAAAATAATGCATTTTTTAAAGCCATATTCATGATAATTGAGATACATTTAGTGGGCTTTTGAACAACTAGTGAAAGTGCTTAACTCTCCAGGAGAAGACGTCTTAGTCAGTTTGGGTTGCTATGAGAAAAATACCAGAAGCTGGGTGGTCTAAACACTGTACATTTATTTGGCACGGTTCTGGGGGCTCAGATGTCTAAGATAGAGTCACCGGCTGATCCCCTGTCTGATGAGGGTCACATCCTGGTTTGTACAGGGCTGTTTCCTCACTGTATCCTCATGTGCCCTGGAGACAGATGGATTCTTTCCAGTCTCTTCTCATAAGGAGACTAATCCTTTTCATTGGGACTCCATTTTTATGACCTCAGTCTCTCAAAGCCCCTCTTCCAAACTCCATCACAGTGAGGATTAGGCTTCAACATCCAAATCTGGACAGGTAGGGACCTACAAACAACCAGGCCATAGCAGTCAAGTAAAGCAACATTTTTTTTTTTCTGGAAAATAAAGGAGGCTGAGGAGGAAAAATATATCAAGAAACAGAACCATATACAGGGGAACAAGTGGTAAACTGTAGTCAGTAAAGGGCCTGAAGTTCAGGTTCCTACAGCCCATGGCAGAAGATGATTGGCAGGTAAAAATATGGGAGCAGACAGCAGGGGTCCTTTTATATGACAGTCAGTGATTTTTGTGGTGAACACAAGGTACCAGATTTTGTTCTCTTGTTCTTTTTTTAAAAAATCTTTTTTTGTTTAGAGAGAGAGAGAGATGGGGAGAGAGAGAGAATTTCAATATTTATTTTTCAGTTTTTGGCATACACAACACCTTTGTTTGTATGTGGTGCTGAGGATCGAACCCGGGCCACACGCATGCCAGGCGAGCACGCTGCCGCTTGAGCCACATCCCCAGCCCCCGTTCTCTTGTTCTTTAACCCGTATCATAATCAGACTGACTCTTCATCCACTCGGGTTCTTCCCTAGTACAGCTATCACATCTTTTCTTTGACTATTACATTGTTTTAAGGCCCAGAGACAAAGAACAGGATATATCAGGAAAGAAGACTGTTAGATCAAAGTAGTTATTGTAAAAATGTGTGGAATGGTAAGAGATGAGCCGAAGGGATAATCAGGGGCCAAGAGTCTGTCAAAGTTGCATAGCCCTTTGCTTTTGAACTTCAGCTAACTGATGATCTACCCAAATTTATTTATTCAAACTCCAGGAGTGACACATTCACACAATAAAGCCTTTATTCCCACTCCCCTCTGAAAGAAACATGAGCAATTTGTAGTTCCAGCAAATTTCCAGTGCAGCTTGAAGTTTATTACAAAAAATGAATATCAAAATAACAATATTTTATTGATAGAGACCAGAGAAACTGGTGGAGAAGCTCCACATTTACGAAAGCTGGTTGTAATAACATTTAGTTATTCCAGACCATCTGTGCGCACATGGAAATAGTCTCATTATATGTAAACACATAATAATAGTAGTTATTAAAATTTGATTCTCTTTGTACCATACTCAAATAAAGGGGGAAGCAGAGACGCTAAAGTATGTTTTTATGAATGTGGAATCAGAAAAACAATTAGGTGTAAAAAAAGAAACTGTTGAATTTGAAAATTATTTCTGGAATATCTAAAATTTTTATCCGAAAATCCAAGTTGCTCTGGAGATCAACCAAGCCATCGGCCTAACCTTAATCACCCAGCACTGCCCGTGCCCTGCAGGAGGACGTTCAGAGACATTGCAATCAGCGAGCTGGCTTTGCAAGTGCTCTCTGCCACAACTTGCCTCATCATTGTACTGATTGGACGAGATTGTGTCTGTCAATGTCCCAGAGATCTACTAAACCCTTAATAAATGGTCGTGTCCTGGCCTTGATTGGGTGGATAAAGGGTTCTACCATCACCCTTGTATTTTTAGTTTTGCGAGTTCCGTTTTGATTCTTTCCTGATCTTATTCTAGTCGTATAAAATACTGCAACAGTCTTCTGGGGCCCTACCATCTGCCAGGCACTGTGCACAATACTTGCATCCTGTAAATATATGTGCATATGTTTTCTCAGCAAAGTGGCTGCTACCACCTCCGTTTTACAGGTGAGGCCAACCCTCAGCTATCAGGTGAGCATTCAAGACTGTAGAATAATTAAATGGAGCTAGTTCAGGATCTTGGTCTTGCACAGCTAGTCCCTTTCTCCTGGCACCTTTTGTCTCCTCCTGGCATCTGCTTTTCCCCGTGGGAGTTGTGACCAGTCAAAGCCTTTCCTTCAATGTTCATTGCAAAAAGGTAGCAACACTTCAAATATAAATCAGGGCTCCATAGTTGAAGTACATTCACTCCTCGCTTCATTGGCTTTTGAAACTCTTTTGGATATGAATTGTCCTCAGATGTACAGATGTAAAGCGAAACAAGAAAAGTGACTTTAGTAATCAGTGGGAGAGGTTCTGATTGTCCTGTGACCTTTGAATATTTTTGTATAAATACTTAATACTCGTAATGATGGTGGAATGTGATGGACATCATTATCCAAAGTACATGTATGAAGACAAGAATTGGCTGAATATACTTTGTATACAACCAGAAAAGAAAAGTGTCACATGCACAATTTATTTAGAGAAGACAGAATGTGCTGTTTTATAAAATGGGAATATAATCTTAAAAGAGAATGGTTTGGATTTTGATTGGCATTGCATTAAACCTATAGAGAACTTTTGGTAATATCACCATTTTGATGATGTTAGTTCTGCCTATCCATGAACAGGGTATATTTTTCCATCTTCTAAGATCTTCTTCTATTTCTCTCTTTAGGGTTCTGCATTTCTTGTAGAAATAGAGAAAGCAATCATGAAATTCATATGGAAAAATAAAAGACCCAGAATAGCAAAAACAATGCTAAGCAGGAAGTGTGAATCAGGCGGTATAGCGATACCAGACTTCAAACTATACTACAGAGCAATAGTAACAAAAACAGCATGGTACTGGTACCAAAACAGGCGGGTGGACCAATGGTACAGAATAGAGGACACAGAAACCAATCCACAAAACTACAACTATCTTATATTTGATAAAGGGGCTAAAAGCATGCAATGGAGGAAGGATAGCATCTTCAACAAATGGTGCTGGGAAAACTGGAAATCCATATGCAACAAAATGAAACTGAATCCCTTTCTCTCGCCATGCACAAAAGTGAATTCAAAATGGATCAAGGAGCTTGATATCAAATCAGAGACACGCCGTCTGATAGAAGAAAAAGTTGGCTACGATCTACATACTGTGGGGTCGGGCTCCAAATTCCTCAATAGGACACCCATAGCACAAAAGTTAATAACTAGAATCAACAAATGGGACTTACTCAAACGAAAAAGTTTTTTCTCAGCAAAAGAAACAATAAGAGAGGTAAATAGGGAGCCTACATCCTGGGAACAAATCTTTACTCCTCACACTTCAGATAGAGCCCTAATATCCAGAGTATACAAAGAACTCAAAAAATTAGACAATAAGAGAACAAACAACCCAATCAACAAATGGGCCAAGGACCTGAACAGACACTTCTCAGAGGAGGACATACAGTCAATCAACAAGTACATGAAAAAATGCTCACCATCTCTAGCAGTCAGAGAAATGCAAATCAAAACCACCCTAAGATACCATCTCACTCCAGTAAGATTGGCAGCCATTATGAAGTCAAACAATAACAAGTGCTGGCGAGGATGTGGGGAAAAGGGTACACTTGTACATTGCTGGTGGGACTGCAAATTGGTGCAGCCAATTTGGAAAGCAGTATGGAGATTTCTTGGAAAGCTGGGAATGGAGCCACCATTTGACCCAGCTATTCCCCTTCTTGGTCTATTCCCTAAAGACCTAAAAAGAGCATGCTACAGGGACACTGCTACATCGATGTTCATAGCAGCACAATTCACAATAGCAAGACTGTGGAACCAACCTAGATGCCCTTCAATAGACGAATGGATAAAAAAAATGTGGCATTTATACACAATGGAGTATTACTCTGCATTAAAAAATGACAAAATCATAGAATTTGCAGGGAAATGGATGGCATTAGAGCATATTATGCTAAGTGAAGCTAGCCAATCCCTAAAAAACAAATGTCAAATGTCTTCTTTGATATAAGGAGAGTAACTAAGAACAGAGTAGGGACGAAGAGCATGAGAAGAAGATTAACATTAAACAGGGATGAGAGGTGGGAGGGAAAGGGAGAGAGAAGGGAAATTGCATGGAAATGGAAGGAGACCCTCAGGGTTATACAGTGGAGGGGGTAGAGAGAGAGGAGGGGAGGGGAGGGAAGAGGAGGGGAGGGGGGATGGTGGAGGATGGGAAAGGCAGCGGAGCACAACAGACACTAGTATGGCAATATGTAAATCAATGGATGTGTAACTGATGTGATTCTGCAATCTGTGTATGGGGTGAAGGTGGGAGTTCATAACCCACTTGAATCAAAGTGTGGAATATGATATGTCAAGAAATTTGTAATGTTTTGAACAACCAACAATAAAAAATTAAAAAAAAAAAGAGAATGATTTGTCCAAATGCTACATCTCTTGGGACATTTAAAAAAATACTTAATACTCTATTGTCAGTTGCAAAAATATACAGACATGATGAAGATAGTAAAACTGCCTTGCGTTTAATAGAGAATGATTAAAACATTAAAAACACTGAGAAGGAAAGTGGACAATCAATGAATAACTTTCTTGTCATCATAGAACTTGCAACCTGGAGCGAGCACCTTTTCTACGCCTTGTTCTACTGTCATGCTCCTTCCTTCTCCTGGGTCAGCGTTCAATCCCGTATCCTTTGAGTCTTCAGGATTGTGCAACGTGTCTCAGAATTCCTACAATGTGAACTTTTTTGTTGTTGTTTTCATTTTTTGCCCACTTTGCCCTCCTCCTTTCTTCACATTCTCCTCATTCATTTTGGCACATTCGGCTTCACCAGGTTCCCCTGACTGGATGGACCCTGCAGGTCTCAGACAGCAGGAGCATCAGCATTCCCCGGGCTGGCTACTGCTTCTTCACCTGCATTTACGTTTGGTTCAAATTTCACATCCAGTTTCCTCAATTTCCATTTCTTGGTTGGACCATGTTGTTGGAACTTGTTTGGCCAGTCCGCTCCTTGATTTCTTATTTTTGTAAAATGTCATGTCGGATTATCACTGAGTGACATGGAGGAAACACAACCGCTAGCTTTGCTGTCTGGGTGGGAAGTGACCCCTCTGTGGAGCACTGTGAAGGAGGTGGTCAGGTTGGCTATCTGCTATTCACACGATGCCTTATGGAATGAAGAGCTTGCAGCAAAATGTGCGCTTCATGCAATTATTCACAGTTACGATTCCGTGGGGACTGAAATTTAAATTGTTGTTGGGACACTGGTGTTATTTAACTAAACCATGTTGACTAAAACTCGTGTATGTTGGCACCATGCATAGTAACACTAGCTGTCTACACATGATCAGTTTCTTAAGAAAGAGGAATTGGGTTAGTCTCAGATAGACTCCACTATTTTTTTTTCATATTGATTACTTTTCTTGGTTATACTCTGACTTCACATGCAGTAGAGGATGATGGTTTTGCCGATCTTGGAGTTGGATTGCCTATGTTTGCAGACTGGTTCTGTGTGATGGCAACATGCCTGCTTTTCCACTGTTCCTTTATTTTCTCATCTAGCAAAATTGTAATACTAACATCCCTATCTTATGGAGTTTTGTGAGCATCAAACAAAAGAATCTGTGTAAAGCCCTCAGAGTGTATCAGTCACAGAGTAAGAGCCTGGTAAACCCTTTCTATATTAAAGGCATTATTATTCATGGTAGGGGGTTCTGAGAAGTTATTTATTTGATAAATATTTATTGATTTTTCTGCTGTGTGTCAGGTGTAAGAAATAGAAGTGAGAAGTTTTTCCCCAAGAAACATTATATTCTAGTGAGGCATAAAAGATAGAAGCATAATTATGATTTCCCATTTAAAAATTAAAATTAATAGAAAGATAGAAATACAATTATGAAAAGAGAAAAATATAAAACTGACAAAAATAACAATGTCAGATAAATCATGCCAAGTGCCTTTGACAGTGAGGTTGTAAAATTGCTATGTGCAGAAGAGAAAAGGTGAGTTTCCTGGGATACCCTCAGATCAGAGTTCTGCCCCTGCTTTGGATATCTATGGAAAGAGTCCCTTTTAGTCTTTCCTGACACAAATCCATAAATCTGCTCTGTGGAGTATTCTTTATATGATTGTGTATTTGCCCAGTTCTTGAAGTCAAAGAAAAAAAACTGCTTTCACTAATATTTACTCACTGCTGTTAACAGATCTAAATGTTGAACAGCAGTTGGCAACCTCAGCCCCCACTGGGAGCTTTTATCTTCTTTTAGAGTTGAGTTTGTTTGACTATGTTATCCCAGACTTTCTTTATGATAAGGCAAGGTATTTGCTCATATAAATATTTCAGGAAGCAATACAAGGGACCTCACAAAGAACACTTGGAGAGGAGACAGATTTATGTCCACATTCTCCTCCTACAACACTTAAATTTGTTCTTCCTGTTCTTTACGGGGTGGGGGGGGCAGATTCTAAAAATACTTCATCAATGCAATCTTTCCAGATCAAAAGTGTCTCTTAGAGAGGCCTAGCAAGGGCCCAAGCAGGGTTGACAGATAGCTGCCCTCTTTGGATTGGGCTTGGGAGTGTGCCTGTCACTCACCATACTGCAGGGCCCTGTGGTGATAGAGTGGGGGCGGAAGCACTCAAAACGAATATCTTGGTATTTTGAAGAACCTGAATTATGGCAAAAGTGGTAATTTGATAATTTTTTTTCTTTAACAACACAGAGGAAAGGAAGCTTGGGGCTCTAATGACTTCTTTCCTTGATTACTCTAAAGGTTCTCTGCATGTGGGTAGTGTCCTTGCCCAGCTTTCAGGGGGAAGGGGGGGTTCTGAGCTCCTGGAGGTGGCTCAGCCACAAGGATGTGTGCTAACAAAAGGAACCATGGGATCAAGTCCCACAGTGGTGATTATTAGGTTTATGCTTCCAAATTCTCCCAAGCTTGGAAGAGATGGAGCATGGAGCCCCGCTGTCTGTCAAACAAATGACAATGGTTCCAGCTGTGTCCTCTCCTTCCCCACCCACTTACTCCTTCAAAGAACCCAGAATAGAAGGAGTCAAATTTCAGATGCAAACCACATTTCCTAGTTGGTGGATCAGGTGGGCATTTTGGCAAGAAGTGGGGTATGTTGCCTTTTGAAATGAAATTCTACTGCAAGCTTGAATTTTTTGTTTGGCAAATGGAAATGAGATCATCTGCAGAGAAGTTACTTTTTAAATAATTCTCTAAAACACTAAAAATAAGAATTTTCAATGTAAAGAGTATCAGTAATGAAGCTATTAGAAGGTTAATGTCAAAACCAGGGATTAATTGAATTGATTCAACATGTATTTAAGGAGAAAATACTCTGTGGCAGGCAGGGTTGCCAGGTATGATGGTACAGTGTCATGACTGCACAAAAGCACTTGGCTTCTCACAAAGAAACTGTGTGGGCTAGAGGAGGCCATAGGATCTGATGAGACTTTTGTTCTAGGAATAAAATGATGAACAAGCTCGATAGTCCCTCTCCTGGCAGAGGAGCATGTCAGTGGAGGAGGTAGACATGTTGGTAGGCACATGTGCAGCAGTGTGTTGGATGTTCTGGTGTGGAGAGTCCGGGGTGCAGGAAAGAGGACTCTGATCCAGATGGAGTCTTCCTGGAGGGAGAGCACACCACAGCCTCTGCGGGCTGATGCTGGAAGGATGAGCAGCATTTGGTCAGATTCCCAGACAGAAGACGGCCATCGGAATGTTTCAGACAAAGAGAAAGGAACTCAGAAAAGTTCCAAAATTCTGCTGAGTTTGGTAATTTCAAGTCTGAATGAATTAAATTTCAGTAGGGACATCCAGAGGAAGGGTGGATAGTGGAGATGGAAATGCAGGCAGGGTTTGCCCATGCAGAGCCCAGGTGGCCATGTTTAAGTATTTGGAGCAGTGAGCAGAGGGTTGAGGGGACAGGACCTGCAATCTGGAAAGGCCACTGAAAATGACTTGAAGGGAACAAGAAGCCGGGGAGAGGGGATAACCACGCCACCAAGGCTTTTGCGAAGATAAAAATACTCAGTGCAGATTTTGCTTTGGACCTCGGTGCAGAGTTAATTTAAACAACATTTACATAAATTAAAAAGTAACTGCTTAGAGTCAAAAGTAAAATTAAATGAATGACCATAGCTATATGTTCATTTGGTGACGAAACCACACAGAAAAGAGTTATTCCAAGCACCACAAAAAAAAAAAAGAAAACCATAAATGGTCTCTCAACCCTGGTGGGATTTACCCTAAGGAGGGGAAAATCACTGCCAAAAAATAAAAATCTTTAAGAACTATTTCAGTAATCAAACTATTGGGGGAATGTTGATGTAACAATGTCAATATTACATAAAGCCATGAAATAGGAATTGTAATTTCAAAGGCTCCTTTTGTTCTTGTATTACAGATTGTGGAAACTGTAGTAAAAGATTGAATTTTCTTAGACAAACATGTTAATGTAAAAAATTTAATTTTCTTAGATAAATAGGTAAGGCCCAAGGGAAAGGGGAAAATAGGGACAGTCAGAAATGGGAAAATAGGGACAAAATGAGCAAAAGCACTTTAACATTCAATATTTAAAATTCTCAGTTTTCTCTTAGCAGCTCAACAAAGAAAGAGATTTGAGGAAGGCTAAAGAGAAGAGGCCAAAGGAAGATGGAGGTCATGGGAGAGACAAGCAACATGGCGGCCAGCTGGGGCCTGTGGAAGAAAAACATCCATAGGATCATGCCTCCCACAGGGAGTGGTGGAAAACCAGAGTGCCGTGAGGTAGGGGATCCCATTAGAGGTTGCCCAACATCTACACCATGTTCTCCCGTGTGCACAAATTCATAAGCACACTGTTACGGTTAGGATATGTCGTGTCCCCCAAAAGCTCATGTGTGAGCTTAACAAGAAAGATCAGAGGTGAAATGATTGGGCTATGAGAGCCTTAACCCAATCAGTGCATTAAGCCCCTGATAGGGATTAGCCCCATGGTAACCATAGGCAGGTAGAGCATGACTGGAAGAGGAAGGTCATGGGGGGCATATATTTTGTCCCTGGGGAGTGGAGCGCTCTCTCTGTTTCCTGCTTGTCATGTCCTGAGCTGCTTTTCTCTTCTGTACCTGTCCTCCATGATGGCTGACTCCCAGAGCAATGGAGTCAGCCACCTGTGGACTAAGAGCTCAGAAACTAAGACCTCAGAAACGGTGAGCCCCAAATAAACTTTTCCTTCTCTACATTGTTCTTGTCATGTCTTTTGGTCTCAGCAACAAAAAAGCTGATATATACACATGCACTTTCACTGAGCTTCTCTCTTATGCCAAGCACTATTATAAGCATTGACATTATCCTAAAACCGTCACAGAAAGTTTGTGACCTTTATGTGTGCGGAGTCGGTGTTTGGAAGAAGGAGGGGGAGTAAGGCTGTGTGTGCTCACATTTTGGAGCCCAGCATTCCGGAGTCCAGCTGAGGAGGCATGGCAAGCTCGTGACTAGATGGCAGAAGCTGAAAAGGGGCAGCTGGAAACAAGAGTCAAAGAAAGGAAGAGGGGGAAGTGAGAGAGAGGAGAAGGGCTGGAAGCCTTGATCTAAAATTAAGCAAAGTGTGGTCTTGGAGAAATGTGGCCATAAGTCACTTTCCCTCTGAGAAGGCACAGAGTTAGTCTTGGTATTATGTAGTATCAGGTACTCATAATAGCCCTGGAGTCATACCTGTGGATTTAATTCTGACTGTGTTTACTCCCAAAATTGAGAATTGGGCACGTTATCTAATTCCCAAGGTCACTGCAATTTCTTAAACCTCCTTTTATTTTTTTCCCCTTATTTGTCCATGGCACTGGCTGGTCCCATCTGCTCCCAGCCCCCATATGCCCAACAGAGTGACAACATACAACTGCATGCACCCTGAGGTGGCCGGTGGCCTCGACCAGTGGTTTCCAAACAGAGTAGGCAAAAGAGATTGGTGCTGGGAGCCAGGAAGTCAAAGTAGGTCATAAGAATTCTAGTCTCTAAACCCCAGATACAGCCTCTTTTATTGACCTTCCTTATCCCCAGTAACATGCTGGCACCATTTTGCATGAGATGTGCTATTTGGGGCAGATGGTATTTCTCCAAACCTCTCATTTGCCTGGCCAGCCCAAGGGAATATCCTTGACCTGCTGTCACCTTGTCCTGCTCAGCTGGGTGTTGCCTGGTGGTGACCGCTGCCTGGGCCATTCTTCCACTTCCTATTGACAAGTTCCAGGCAGGGAAGTGGGCTGAATCACAACCCGGAGAGGTGCTCTAAAAATCTGGGGGCACACAGAATTACCAATCAGCTTGAGAATCACTGACCAAATGACCAAGAGTCCTTGGAGAGCCATACAGTCAGTCCCTGAAAACAGGATTAGACCTCAGACTTCAGCAATATAACACATATCCATGGCAGTTCTGTTTTGCAATGCTTAAAAATCCCATTTGGGATGGTATGGGGCTGAGAAAAAAAGGCCCATTATTTCTTAAAGTAATCGGTCTCATTCACCAATGCAATGCTACCTTTCCCATTATAGATGGAACTACAGCTCTGTTTGGGCTGCTACCCAAAATTTTCTAAGGAACATCCATCACACAAATGAGATTTCCTAATCGTTTAAGCACAAGGATTTTCCAGCATTCTAAAGAAATGGATTCCTCTCAGTTTAAATAAGAAAATGTGTCTTTCTTTTAAAATCTAAACAGTGACAGCTACAGAAGAACTATATCAAACACAGAAGGGAATTTCTTCCATTAAATAATTTCCAGAGAGTGCCATTTTCTTAAAGAGAACCACCACCACAAAAAAAGGCTAATGCCAATTTTAGCTGAGTGGAAAAAAATCTCAAATTTTGCTAACTTGTCACCATTGTTTTCTTTTCTGTTAAAAATGGCAGCAAAAAAATAAAACAATCAAGCTCTACAAGGTAAAATAAAATCACTGTGGACACTTCCCTGCTTTCGATCATTTTTATTTATTTTTAAATGCAAGTAGAGCAAAATCAACTTGAAGTTACCATGAGATAGTAAGTTCAGATAGGAACAGTTTCTTTGAATTTTATTGTTGACCTTACTTTATTATAGTAATGCATTTAATAATAATGTGTTAACAGTAACAGACAAAAATATTCCATGTAAGTTTGGTTGGCAAACTTAAGTAGTGACCCAATTTGTATCCAGAGCTCTGCCAGACGTCTCCCATTAGCCTTTGCTCTCTCTGCTTCAGGAGAGAGGGGATGCTTGCAACTTAAACAGAAAAAGGACATCAACTTGCATTCTCACTGCTCTTAATTAGTGTCTCCTACAAATCAATAAGCAAAAGCAAATAAATAGAAAAATATGTGCAAGGGATGTGAACATGCAGTTCAAAGAAGAGGGAAGCTACATGAAGATATACTCAAGCTTGCTTAGGAAGAAAAGAAGATTAAACAGCAATGGGAAGCCATTTCACTCCTGCCCAACAGACCAGCCAGAAATCAGAGGTCTGACCAGCCCAGACTGGATGAGGACTGGAGTTGGGCTCCCCACTCATGGCTTGTGGGATACATCAGGATATGAATTTTGAAGGACAATTTGTCATCATCCTGAAAAGATGATTTTTTTCCTGTTTTATACTATGAAATATAGACAGAGAGAAAATATAACAAACATCTGTGTATCTTCTGTCTAGTGTGAAAAATGCACACTGAAAAGCGCCTGTATATCTCTCCTCATTCCCTGTCTCCCTTCCCAGAGGAAACCACTCTCTTGAATTTGATATTTGCCATTCCGATGCTTATTTCGCTATTTATGAACACATCTATACACCGAGTTTTTGACCTTTATGCAAATGGTATTATTATATTGCATATTCCTTCCTGCAACTTGTTTTTTTTTTCCGCTTTGTTTAAGTTCAACAGTATCTTTTGGGAAATTACTCATATATCCATTAATCTGTATATCCATGATATATGTGGCTGCACCTTGTTAATTTTAACTTTGTATAGTGTTCCTTTGGTAAACACATTAACTTATTTTTCAGTTCCCTATAGATGATCAATTAGTTTTATTCTTCTAGTTTTTTTTTTTCTATTATAAACCTTACTGAAATAAGCATTCTTGGGCAGATATTTCCTGTGAAAATGTGAATGAGATTTTTGGGTTCTACATTGCGTTATAATATCTGCCTTTGAACTTTCTTAAAATGCAGATTCTGATTCAGTAGGTGTGGGGTTGGAATAGAAATTCTTCCCTTCCAACAAGGTCCAAGGTGACACCAACATTGATGGTCCATGGGCCACCTACGGGAGTACAAGACCATACAGCTGTCTTTTTTTGTTGTTGCTGTTTTGTTTTTTTTCTGGGGGGGCAGCTTCTCAGGACCCTCCATGTCCAGTCATCAGCCTGCCCTGGTGTCCTCATCCACATCACAAATTAAGTTTCCCTGGTTAACTCTTTAATACGCGACGCACCACTTATCACCATATATTTTCCCAATCAACCAGACAAATATACCATAGAAGGGCTTTCAAGAGATGCAACAGAGTTTCTTTACAAAGTCCTGAAGCTGCCATAAAACCCACCTGGGATTTTACACAGAGGTCAAGTTACACGTAAGCACTGGCCAGCTGCCGTCTCTGAGCTTCACCAAGCCCTGTGCTGGAGAAAGGGTTTGGAAGGCACCTGCCAAGGAAGCAGAAGGCTATGTTCCTTTTCTTCTACTTTCCTAACTGATTAAGTGAAATTTTGTTTGTTTGGGGATTTTGTTTTATTTTGATATGTGTGTGTTTTAATAAAAATGTAAAATGTTTATGTGGCCAATAGTACTAATAAGAGTGGAAAAGTCACAGCCTCTACCCCTGTACTCTGGCCCCTCTCTTCACGGGTGGCGGCTGTTGTAGGTGTCTTAGGTCCTGTGACAGCACCTGAGGGTGGCCCCATGATTCTCACCTCCTGGTCTCCTGCCCTTGATTTCTCAGCCCCATGAGGCAGGAAGTACCTGCTCCTCGCTTCTGACCAAAAGGATGGGGCAAAGGTGAGGATATAAATGTGACTACCTATACGTGTGACCAAGTCATGGGGAAGACACTAGCTTTAGTCTTTGAGTTTCTTGCTCCCTTGCTGGTTTTAAGGAAGCAGACGGCCATAGTAGGAACCCCATGCTACAAGGAATTTCAGGAGTGGGCAGCCTCTTGGAGGTGACAGTGACCTTGCACCCACAGACAGCCATGACAAATTGAAGCCTTTAGTCCTATAACTGCAAAGAGCTGAATTCTGCTAACAGCCATGTGAGCCTGAAAGAAGCTATTCTCCAGTGAAACTTCTAAGGAGGACACAGGTGGCCACCAGCTTAATCAGGGTATTGCAGAGTAGCCGTCAGGACCAGAGACGGTGACATAATGTGTGCTGCCCTAAGCACTAAGTTTGAGGTGGCTTATTACATAGCAATAGAAAAAAAAATCCAGTACCCTTCCAACAATTATATATATGCACAAAAGATTCTATGTGAATTTTTTGGTTCCAATCTTAGAAATTATTTGACATAGTCATTTGTACATTTGCCCCCTAATTTTTATAGCTGTTTAATATTCCAGTGAATGAGGGTCCAACTTTCATTTAATCAGTCCTCACTTAATGGAGTTTTTAGGTTGCTTTCCTCAACCTTCAAAACTTCCTATTTTGTCATCAGAAAACTATGAAAGTGGCGTCAAATAAATAGGCACTGTGGGGTATTTCTGAACCAGCTTCTGCTTCCGTTCTGCTTAGCTGTTCTCTTTGTCCCCTCTCCTCTTCTTCCAGCTGAAGTTTTAGTGGGTTATTAACCACCCCAGTTTGCCCAGGGCTGGGGGTTTTCTGGGATGCAGGACTTTCAGGGCCAGTCCAGGGGGGGAAATGGCAGAGCTGATCACGGTTTGACCCCTTTAAAAGGTCAAATAAAAGGACAAGAGAAGAAATTCCAACAATTGCAGGTGACTTTCTCAAATCTCGACCACCAGAGAAGAAAGGGCACTTCAGGCCTGCTGGCAGAGGTCTGCTCCTCCTGGCCTGGGGTTCCCTTTGAGGCCTCTGTTAACAGTAAATATACAAGTGTCTTTATCTCATGCAAGAATGAAAGGAAGACTTTGGGGTTTCAGAACATTAATCTACCTCCTATTTCAAAGGGATAAACCACTCCACCTGAAAGAATGGTTATCCACGTAGGGCTTGGATTATCACCCCATAAAGCAGCAGGGTTCTTCTATTATCACCTAAAGAAAGCCTCCATCAAGCTGGAACAAACAGGTCAGGCAAACAGAGTCTCCAAGAAGACAGAGGCTGTGAATTCAAAGGCTTTAGAAACATGCAGAAGAGCAGATGAGGCTGGGGTTTGAGCCAGGCATGCTGGGGACTGTGAGCAAAATACTTCATGTCTCTGAATTTGCTTTCTCACCTGTAGGCAGGGTCATGGTAAGTGTCCCAACCCCTCCCTCTCCTACTGCAGGACATGCTGGATTGACAGAGGGGGACGTGCATTCCAAGAGGGGCAGACAAGCACAATCTAACTTGATGTCTTCCAAAATATTAAGTGCCCTGGGTGAGGGACACCGAGGGTAACCCAGAGGGAGAGTGTGGCCCTGCCTCTGTCTCTCAGAGGAATAATGCTTACTGAACCCATGTTTACTATATCCAGAGACAGTGACCTGGCAAATTTGCTCAGCAGCACATTCGAGTGATTCCTTAAGGAATCACT
This sequence comes from Marmota monax, assembly GCF_021218885.2. Taxonomy (NCBI): domain Eukaryota; kingdom Metazoa; phylum Chordata; class Mammalia; order Rodentia; family Sciuridae; genus Marmota; species Marmota monax. The sequence goes on from NW_026693108.1 coordinate 13,656,996, forward strand.
GTGCCCAATCGAAAGATCTCCTGCTTCAAGTTTATCACTTCACATTTTATGGTATGCATTAAAAGCTATCATTCTCCTTAGAAGGAGAAAAATACACTTTCACATACTCGAAGACTATAAATTAAAGCACCTTTTAGCCTTCTCCTTCCTGGGCTCAAAAAAAAACCCCAAAAACTCAATTCATGTACCATTTCCTTGGGAACAGCAAATGCATTTGTGTGGCAGCTTTGGGCCCTCCAACCACAGCTGTCATCACACAGTCACGGTGCGCAGAGACTCTTTGAGAAAGCTGTTACCTGTGCTTGCCAGTTCAGTAGGCAGGCTAAGTGGAATGAAGAGGGGCCCCAGGCAGTGGGCACCCTCTGCTCACTTGTGATACTTCTAAATAGAGAGGCAGGTGCCTGTCGTGTTTGCGATCTTCATTTTGAAGTGTCCTGCTAGCAGAAGGACATTTTTCTATAAAGCATATTCTAGAAGGAAAATAAAATAATCAAATGAGAGTAATTAAATGCCATGATGATTACAGAAGGGTGTTATAGAATTTTAGAATCTGTAGGAAGCTGGAGTCTCACCTTTTTCACACCAAAATGTATTGCCAGAAAGACAGCAGTGGTTAAGCCACTGTCCCTGAGTCAAGGGGACAAGAAGGGGATTTAGAGCACCTGGCAGGGGTCACAGATGGACTTCCCTGGGAAATCAGACAGTGGAAGGAAACTCAAGGTTGCGGTGGCCCCTTTCAATTCCTTCTGGGCAGCATGTTCTCTAAGTTCCCTCAGTCCTCACTCCCACACACTGCTCTGTGCTCAGACAGCCAGGTCATAGGACTTCTGACCCTCCCAGCCTATAATTTACATAGCCACCTTCGGAAGAAGCCCAGATTGTCTCCCTAAAAATGTCATTCAAGCTTTTTGCAGGGATCATTTTGGTCTCCTTGGTTACCTCAGCCCAGATGAGGTCTGCGTCTTTCACAAGTACATCTGAGAGGGGGCAGTTGAGAACTCCAAGCTTCAGGCAACACGAAGCAGATTACCCACATTTTAGTAATAGCTGGAGAAAAGACAAACTTACACAGCGAGCGATCACTCAATCGTGATGCATGTTCCCTTTCTGAGTTCTTCACTGTCCTGAATAATTTATTCCTTTACCAGATATTTATTCTGCCCCAGCCACCAGCCCCCCTTGTATTCTCACTTTCTTTGCAAATACTTTTAATTCTCTTGCTCCTTTGTACCAAGCTGGCCAGCACCAATACTGGATGAAACCAATACCCACTGGTTCCATTCCTGCAGCTGAGCCAAACGTCGGCTTAGCAAAGCACACAACTGTGTGTGTTTGCTTCACTTTAGTGCATGTCATACATTTCAAATGGGCGTGCAACTTTGCTGGCTAATCTTATTATGGATTCCTAGGAGAGTGGTTGTCTCATTCTCTAAGGTGACTTTTTAACATCTTGCCCTTTCTACTCATACCTCCTATTTCCCCTTCTCCCCCCTCCCTCTCAACAGATAACCATGCCTTAAAGTTCTAAGAACACCTGGAAGCAGCACAAGGGCAATGAATGCCTTCCCCTTCTTCCATGGAATTAACCCACCTGCAGAATATAACCCTGAACTCACTTCCTTCAGGTACAGGAAATGGGCTCTGCCTGCTTCTTTCCACCAAGGAACCATCCTCTCCTTTCTTCTGTTATTATCTAGGGGTTCCTTGTCTCTGTTCAGCAAAGAATTGAACAGGACACAGAGATAGTAAGCAAGAAGTAGGTTAATTGCAAAAGCAGCAAAGATAAAGACTTCTCCAAAGAGAGGGGGCCCCAGAGCTGGGAATCTGGTGGGTGAGTTTTGGCCTGTTCTTTTCATGGTCTCTGGCATTTTCTCCTTTCCTTACTTCCTCCCTTTCCATGTGCTCCTCACTATTATTGATTAGTGCCTCCCCCCCCCACCCCCGTTCAAGAGTCTGTTTCAGTTTTTCTATTGCACTTCCGGCTTAGGAGCATGAGTATGAAAGTGTCTGTTTGACTGGGTCCCCTGCTTGTGTCCACAGGTGCATTTGTCAACCAGGAAGTTGATCTCATTTGTCCTGGCCCTGCCTGTGACCTTCTCACTAGCCATCTTGTCCTGGCTGCCTAAGCCCTTCCTCATCTTTCTCACTTCCCAATAAGGTTACTTAGGCAAACATCCCTTCTCTGTCCTGCAGTGTTAGTTTGCTCTAATAAAAGCAAAAGTGGGAAACAAAAGTGCCTCCAATATTTAAGACAAGCTAAACCAGAGCCACAAACACCTCTCCTGGTACGTCCCCCTGTAGCTGCCAATCCATTGTTCTGCCTCAGCTTCCCAAGAAACATTGTTGAAAGAGTTGCCCAGAGTTTGTCTTCTCTCCCCCTCCAGCATCCTACTAAACTGCTCATCAAATTCCCAATGACCTTCACTTTGCCAGTTCCTTCTCTACTCTTACCTCACCCGATTTCTCAGCAGTGTTAGATGAAGATGGACATCCCAGCTTCTGCACAGCCTCTCCCCTCCTGGCTTCCATGATATCATGGTCTCCTGGTTTTTCCTCTTACTTCACCGTGGGCACTCCGTATGAGCCACTCATTCTGAGTCTCCTTTATCGAATCTTGCTCTTCGGCTTGACTCTTGAAGAGCCACAGGAGATGCCCTGCAAGTCCTTCCTTTCCCAACCTATTCTCTTTCTAGGTAGTTCTACAGGTACCGTTTAAGTGTCATTTGTAGGATGATAAACCTCGCACTTGGGAATATGGAGTTGTTTTCAATGCCAGGCTCTTAAATCGGTCAGATTAACACCTGTCCCAGTCTTTCCCACTCAGTGGCACTGGAACCCAAGGTCCACAATAAGGTGAAGTCCCTCTCAATATATCACTCATGTCTACCATATTAGGAGGTTCAGAGGTGGAGGCCTCTGGAACACATTTGAGTCATTCTCTTTCTCCCCATTTCTAATGCCTCCCCTTACCCCTGAGCCATCATCATTACTTATCCAGATTGTTCCCTTTGTCTACCACTTGTTATTCTGCCCCCTTATTTTACAAACAGAGAAATTCAAACTTGAAGGGCTCAAATGACTTCATTAATTTAAAAATAATTTTGAGCAACAGACTTATCTCCAGATGCTTGCCTAAATTGTACAGTACATAAACAGCAGTGCCAGATCTCTCAGGGACCAGATCCCTGCTCTCAAGTCCCCTGCGTCATAGTACTTTCAGGAATGATCCAGAACATTCCCTCTAGTGTGATACTTGTGATACTTCTAAATAGAGATGCAGGTGCCTCCTCTAGTGTGGAGAGGAATGCATAGATAATAATCCCAGTATAATCTATAAATATATCACATGCTTCTAAAGAACAAAACAAGCTAATAGTCTGACAGTTTGGGGGAGTTTCCTCAAGGGAGACAAACTGATATCTGGAAATCTCTCTCAAGGAGCATCTTTCCTTTGCCTATGTGGCCCCTTACCTGGATACCTCTCAATCACATGACTAGCTAATGGCTACTCAGCTCTGCAAAAGCATCATCTGTCTTGAGTACTTCCTTGTTCTCTCCATGCAATGAACTCTCCCTCTAGGCTCTCCGGTTGTCTGAGCTTACTTTTATAGGGATACCTACTATGCTGTGTTGCAATCATCAAATGTTTTAAAATTATTTTGTACAATTGACAAATCTAGATGTAGATACCATATGAAGAATTCTGGATATGAAGAATTCTAGATGTTTAATTTTCCTTTCCAAAACTTGACACTCATTATCATGTTTTCCTTCACCAGCCTAAACTTCCTAAAAACAAAAGTTATAAATGTTTATTGCAAATATGGTGAATGGAGATGAAGTTACTACGCCATCATGGAAAACAAATACAGTCACTTCCTTTTGATTTTTTTTTCTAGCTAAGCACTTAAACCTCGTTTGTCCTTGTTAGCGAAACACCTGGTGTCTCTTCTACATCTCCTCATGTTCATGTTCTATTGCTAAGAATCTTGGGGGTTGGGGGTTACTCAGTCCAGACAGGACAATAACTGCTTCCAAATGTGAGGAAGAGACAGTCCTGGAAAGTCAATTTTTGAATTCAAATAAATGGCTTTGTGGCCTAGATCCCAATGAGCAACCACAGTAGCAGGGCCCGGGCCTTCATCATGCTGACTATGTTCTGAGGAATTCCAGAGACAGCTGCCCCATCCCAAAGCCCTGGGGGTGGTGAGATAGGCCCTAGGCTTGATCCTCCTTCCTTTTTGGAGAATTCTTTAAATCCCAGTGAGCAGTGAGTACAGCCTCAGTCCTTTCCCTTCTAGAAAGCCTGAACTCTGTAGGCAAATGGCTCCACCCAATTCTAGATTCGCGTTTCTTTTTTTTATTTTTTATTTTTTATTGTGGGTTGTTCAAAACATTACAAATTTCCTTTCTTTGATATAAGGAAAGTAACTAAGAACAGAGTAGGGACGAAGAACAGGAGAAGAAGATTAACATTTAACAGGGATGAGAGGTGGGAGGGAAAGGGAGAGAGAAGGTAAATTGCACGGTAATGGAAGGAGACCCTCAGGGTTATACAGTGGAGGGGGTAGAGAGAGAGGAGGGGAGGGGAGGGGAGAGGTGGGGAGGGGGGAGGGTGGATGATGGGAAAGGCAGCGGAGCACAACAGACACTAGTATGGCAATTTGTAAATCAATGGATGTGTAACTGATGTGAATCTGCAATCTGTGTATGGGGTGAAGGTGGGAGTTCATAACCCACTAGAATCAAAGTGTGGAATATGATATGTCAAGAAATTTGTAATGTTTTGAACAACCCACAATAAAAAATTAAAAAAAAAAAAAAAAAAAAAAAAAAAAATTTCTTGACATATCATATTCCACACTTTGATTCAAGTGGGTTATGAACTCCCACCTTCACCCCATACACAGATTGCAGAATCACATCAGTTACACATCCATTGATTTACATATTGCCATACTAGTCGCATTTCTAACGGTGCTCTGAGAGGCAACTTTCGCCACACGGCAGATGTTCTCCTGAAACCTCACACACAACAGCGGGTGCCTGAGTGCGCCTTGCGTTTAACTAAGAAATGCTACGTAGCTGATCCTTCCCATAAAAATAAAGGTGTGCCTTCAACTGCAGACATAGAAATATCTGGCATAATTTAGAGGGTAACTTTGCCTCCCCTGGCCATCAGAACTGCCTTAGGCCTGGTCAAGAAGGCCCCGAATTCTACATGACACAGAAGTATTCACTGAGTGAAAATGTTGTAGTTCCTGCTGTCACTAGAGATCCAGGGCTCAGGGTGAGCATAACCCAAAGCACCCAATTTCAAAACTGCTCAGGGAAGATGCTTGGAGGAGCGTGGAGATGTCTGCTGTGTGAGTGCTCAGGAAGGTCCTGGGCTCAGAGGCACATGCACTCTGCAGGGCAGGGAGTCCAGGGGTGAGAAGCACTCCAGACAAAGACAAGTGAATAGACACGCCAATCTTCCTCTCATAGAGCACAAGTGCAGGAAGTTCTGGAATAATGAAGTTCTGGTTTTTTTCTTCACTGATGCTAAGTGTTCACCTCCTTGAGTCTCTAGGTGTTCCAATTTGTGATTCCACAGATACTCATGAATTCATGAGATATTTCTACAGTTGCACATGGGTGGTTGAAGGACGTTTTGCAGTAGTAATAATTCATATTACTGTTAAATTTGTAGAAATGGGGGTCTAAATGCAATATACATGAAGAGCCATGCTAATTTCATGTATAAATGACTAGAATTGTGAACGCTAGGTTAAATAGTATTTTAAGTTTTTATTTAAAATATAGTGAGACTAATATCAATTTTTAAACTATTTTGAAATTTAAATTTTATTTCAAATTTTTAAATATAAAAATTTGATATTCATTATAATTTTACTTCACCTTTCAGCTTTAGAAGTCATTTTTTTTAATATTTTAAAGAAAAAAATTACTGAAGAGACGAAGAGAAAAGAATTGGCTTTAAACTTTTTATATTTGATTTGTACTTTCAATAGAAATATATTAAAATTTAAGGTATTTTAATGTAATTACATATGTCTCATTTACTTAGAAATTTATTTTCAAAATGGGAATATAGATTATGTGAAAATATTAATTATAATAACACAATTTTGATGAAATAAAGGCAAGAAAAATGAATTTTAGGAAATGTGGATAAACTAAATTATGTGTTCTTTTTGTCTTAAGTTGATTACTGACCCTAAATATTGCCAGTACATCCAGAATGTGCAGGCTTGCATAATAATAATTGAATTCAATTACTTTGATATCTTATTGATTTATATTGATATGATTCAATATAAATCTATTTTGTATCTTACTTACAGAATGGAATATAGTAGATGACAGGTAGGCAGGTAGATAGGATGACAAAACACGTTTTGCCTAGCAGATTTGGGTATAATGTAATAACTTCTAAAATGGAAGGTTCTAAGTGGCACTTGGGCTCCTCTGGGGCTCTTGCCCAGGCTCCATGACCTGCATGGGTGTGGCCGACACTGCTGAGCAGGTGACAGCGACAGAGAGGAACAGGCCTTCTGGAAAGGGAGCAAGAATGGGCACAGTTCAAGTGCCAGCAGTTACATGTACAAAGGCAAGTGGCGTGACCAAGGGGGACTGTTTCCCAACTAGAATGTGTGAGGACGAACCCTGGGAGGTACGTCCAGAAGGATGACCGGGATCCAAGCTTGTGAGGCTCTCCCAGCTTGGTTGTTCACTTCCACCCAGAGACAGAAGGGACGGTCACCCCCTGAGGGTTTTGGGTTAGTAGAGCCACATTGGCCATCTTATTGATTTAGAAAAATCTCTTGAACCAAAGCTGACTTGGAGCGGATTAAGGCTGGAAGCATGGAGGGTAGTTGGGGCGTTGTTATAATAATTCAGGAGAGAGGAGACTGGAGCATGCTATGACTTGAATGTGTCCCTCAAAATTCAAGTGTTAGAAACAGTCTCCAGATTCATACATTGATAGAATTTGAAGGTGTTGCCTTTGGGGAGAAGTGAATATTAGATACAATCATGTGGCAGGGCCTCCTATGATGGCCTTAGTGACTTTATAAGAGAGAAGAGAGACCTGGGCTAGCACACTTGCCCTATCTTGCTGTTTAATGCCATCCACCATGCTATGGTACAGCACAAGGACCCCAGCAGATGTCCAGCTGGTATTGGCACCATGCTTTTCAACTTCGTGGCCTCCAGAACCATGAACCAAAAAAACCTCTTATTCTTTATGAATTATCCAGTCTCAGGTATTTTGTTATGGCAATGGAAAATGGGACTAAGAAAGAACCCCAAATAAAGTAAGCAACTCAGCAGAGGCAATGGGGATGGACGGGACAGCAGATTTAGATAGCATTTCTACATAGCTTAGAAATAATTCAGTAACAAGATCAGACCTTGGTCCTACAGAATCACATTAGAGGGAATATTAATATTCCATTCTGAAAATTCAGTTTGATCTTAAGCTTTTCCATTACAGCATAGAATTCATTGTGGAAGATGGTGACAGGGCAATATGGTGACATTCTGTGGGGCAAAACAAAAACCTAAAACAAACTTTCCCTCTCCTTTAGGAAATGGAGGCCCTGTAATTAAGTTTCTGAGGACTGATCACTGCAACCTCAAATGAAGTGGAAAGTAAATATTTCGTTTTCATATATATGTGCAACTTTTTATTTCAAATGACAGGTTTAGTTTTAGTGGCTATTGAGACTCTTCAGTCTAGGGTCTTTATCAAAGGGCCATACCTGTGTTCAAGCAAGATTAGCTTTGTAAGTTCTCACGACAGCAGAAGAGACCACACACCCAGAGAATCTACAAGAGGGTGCTAGGAGGACTTCATTATAGAATTTGAGCTTGTGCAAGGTGCTTTTGTGGAGAGTCCCGGACTATGCCCCGGGTGTGACACTATGAAAAAGCAGAGGCAATCTATGATGAATTTTATCTAGAAGCAAAAAGATATGAAATGAGGTTAGAACTTCAGTTGGTAAAGAAGATGTGGACACTCCAGTTCTCTGGGAGGGAGGATGTTTGTGCAGGTTAGTGGTCTGCAAGGCGTCCCTGTATTTCGTCTGTTCCGACTTGATCACAGTCCAGTGTTAGTTTTATTTCTTCGTCACCTTGTCTGAAGGTGACTTCTGTGGGATTGTTTATACCCAACTGGAGAACGCTGAGGATGCCTGGGTGCTGCTCCTGATGTTGGCCACTGGGCTGCTTTTCTTTTTCTCTTGGGCCTTTTGTGAGATACGACAGGGGAGACAAGGGTTTTTATATTGGATGAGGGGGGACAGAATGGGAAGGCTAAAGTGAGAAGAGATGAGAAACTTGCACCACAGGTTCAAGTGTGGTCCCCATGGGGCCACGGCCTGGACAGCTGGAAGGTCCTTGTTCAAGTTCCCAGCAGCTGCTGTAACCGTCCTTGCCAGTGATCACACAGCGGCCACCAATCAGGCACTGAATACAATACACTGAGAGATGCGAGAAGCAGCCGGCTTTTCAGGGAAGGGAATCAGGCCACCATTGGCCTTTGGTTTGTGCGCCCCAGACTCTGCAGCCAGACTTCCTGGGTGTGAATCCCATGTCTACCACTTACTGGCTACCTTTGCCCATCCACGCTGTTTCCTCCTCTAGCAAAAGTGTATACTTGTAAGATTACCATAAGGATCAAGGAGTCCAAACCTGGGAAGTCCCTAACTCAGTGCCTGGAACATTGTTACCTGTGTTAGCAGCTTTGCAATTGTTACCTTCTCCACCAACCCCTCCTCCAACCCCAACCACATGCACACTGTCCCAGAATCCCTGGGTTCCCCGCAGGATGGGGAGGAGGGACCCCTCCCATTCTTAAACTTGATTAGGCAAATCCAGTTAGAGCTCCTGGGACAGGGTATGGTGAGCTCCCTAGAGAAGGTTCTGGATCTGGGGCGAGCCATCCAAATTGGTCCTTCCCATTCTCCAGGCACTACATGTGCCCTCCTAGAGAGGGCCACCAGGCCATGTGCAGATAAATACGCTGCTGAGTATGTGGGCCGGAAGTGCCATTTCCCCAAGCCTCTTTCTTTCAAATGAGCACTTTCACACACAATAGATCCCAAATAAAGTCTACAAAAGTACCACAATTTTCCCATTTTAAGAAGGGTCAGCTTCCAATTACTGGGAGGGGCTGCGCACAGCGAGTGTTAATGCTGTAAATCACAGGATGGGCTCCACATGCAGCAAGCCCCTCGCTTAGGAGCGTTTAATGTCTTCCTCCGTCCTGCGGAATATGCTATTTGCTCTCTGCCAGAGCTTTAGTTTCTGCCCTTCTACTAGACATAAAAATAATAGCCGATGTTTGCGCAAAATGACAAATCAGACAAGGCAAATATTATACCTGTGGAGTACAAATCCACCTGAAGTCCTTTTGATCCCTTATCACAAGGTTATTTGGATGTGTCAGAGTAAGAGGATTTAGCTCTGTTTCCTTATCAGGGCAAATCTTACAAGCAAGCAGGAGAAGAGATAAATACAAAGTTTGATTTCAGGGGAGCAGGGAAGAGTCTCTGTCCAGCCCCTTATCCTCCACAAAATCTCCCTCTCTCATTGGTCTGTGGCATGATTTCAAAGTCGACCCTTTGGTGCATTTGCATTTCGAGGCATGACAGACGTGTAAAGTTGAAGGAACAAATCTCTTGTTGCATAATTTGTTATCAGTTTGTCCGTGGTAGAGGTCCAGCCATCCCTCAATATCATAGTGTATTGGTTCTAGGACCCTCTGAGATGTGAAAATCCATGAATTCTCAAGTTCACTATGTGGAATGGTAAAGTATTTGTGAATAAAATACATAATCACCCCATACACTTCAAATTATATCTAGATTTCTTATAATACCCAATAAAATGTAAATAACTACATAAATAGTTTTAAAATTATATTTTTTAGGGAACAAGAGAAAAAAAGTCTGTATATGTTCAATATGAATTTTTTTCAAAAAATTTCTCTCTGTGGTTGGTTGACTGCAAGGTTGCAGAACCTGCAGACGTGGACAGCTGACTGTATTTGCTCAGCAGGCAGATGGAGGTCCAATTTACTATGCATGTCAAAGTAGGTAAGCACCTACTTGGATCCTACTGATGTTGACATTTCCTTTCATACCATGTGTCCCACCCTGGCCACTATATTCTGCCTTGGCTCAATTGTCTGCTTATGATGCTACAATTATGAGCAAAATATTGCCAACATGGAGCTTGATGAAAAGAACATAATTAGCTGCTCAGTGAAAGGTCACTGATCTAGCATTCCACCTCCGAGGAACGTGTGCTAGTTCCTAGGAGGAAATCAGCAATTTGGCAGAAGCTCTAAGGAGCCTGGAAATGGCTTTTCTAGGACTATATTCTAAGGGAGGCTGTGGGAAAAGAAAGCTTAGATTAATGTTAACTGGTAATCACTGTTCAATCGTCACGGAGTCAAGAGAATAGAACAAGGCACAACCTAGAAAAATGGAGTTGAACAGACTTGACTCAAGGTCAGGATATTCTAGAGCTTTCTCTGACATCTGAAATCTACCTTATATAATTTATCTTAAATAACATTTGTGAATGTTGAGTAAAGTACAACTTTAAGTCTACATGCAATTGATAGTTTTGCTCAAGAGTGCATAGTTTGTATTCTTGATAACTGCCATTCTGACTGGGATGAGATGAAACCTTAGAGTACTTTTGATTTGCATTTCTCCAATTATTAAAGATGTTGAACATGTATTTCATATATTTGTTGATCGATTGTATTTCTTCTTCTGTGAACGGTCTGTTCAGTTCCTTAGCCAATTTATTGATTGAGGTTTTTTTTTTTTTTAAGTGTTAAGTTTTTTGAATTCTTTATATATTCTGGAGATTACTGCTCTATCTGAGGTGCATGTGGTAAAGATTTTCTCCCATTCTGTAGTCTCTCTCTTCACATTATTTATTGTTTCCTTTGCTGAGAAGAAGCTTTTTAGTTTGAATACATTCCATTTATTGATTCTTGATTTTACTTCTTTGTGTTTTAGGCGTCTTGTTAAGGAAGTCAGATCCTAGTTTGAGATGGTGAAGATTTGGGCCTACTTTTTCTTCTATTAGTGCAGGATTTCTGTTCTAGTGCCTAAGTTGTTGATCTTCTTTGAGTTGAATTTCAGCAAGGATGGAGGTGGGGGAAGAGGTACACTCATTCATTGCGGTGGGAATGCAAACTGGTGCAACCATTATGGAAAGCAATGTGGAAACTTGAAATGGAAACACCATTTAACCCAGCTATCCCTCTCCTTGGTTTGTACCCAAAGGACTTAAAATCAGCATACTACAGTGACACAGCTGTCGCCACCCCCTCGCCAGCAAGGAAGACACGACACAGGATTCTTCTTTCAGCGGTTTATTCAGGCCTTAACTCTAGTTTTCTCTCAAGCGCTCTCTCCCACGCTCCCACACACAGCCTAATAAAGCTTACTCAAGTCCAATCCAAAGCTGCCACGCGGGGTTTTCTCATAGGGTATTGAGGGACAGCGCGCCAACTCTCCCTAATAAGGAGTTGTTTACCAAGATCCACAACGGAGACCGGCGCCATCTTCTAATGGCGGCAACGGTCTACAAACACAGCTCACCACACACAGCCACATCAATATTTATAGCAGCTCAACTCACAATAGCTAAACCATGGAACCAACCTAGGTGCCCTTCAATTGATGAATGGAGAAAAAAATGTATGATACACACACACACACACACACACATTACTCAGCCTTAAAGAAGAATGAAATTATGGCATTTTCCAGAAATGGATGGAGCTGAAAAATATCATGCTAAACAAAATAAGCCAATCTCACAATAAGAGGGGGCACTAGGAGTACTAGAGTTGCATTAGACTGGGTAGAGGGGAGTGAAGGGAGGGGCGGGGATGGGATACAGGGATAGGAAGGATAGTAGAATGACTTACACATTATTACCCTATGTAATATATGTGTATATTATATATATTACATAGGGTAATAATATACAACTAGTGTGATTCTAAATTACGTACATCCAGAAGAATGAGAAACTACACTCCATCTATATATGATGTATGAAAGTGCATTCTACTGTCATGTATAACTAATTAGAACAATTAATAGTAAAAAAAAGAGTCCATAGTCGGGAGCAAGTTGGATGGTCTTACACTGGAATGTGACACATTCAGAGGCAGCTGTACATATAACACTGGGAGCCAAATCTCCATCATCCCACACTGTGTTAATTAGTACAGTGAGTGTTAGAAATGGGTTTTTATTGGTGAAAAATATTGATTTGTTGACTAGCATGAGGACTGTTAGAAATGGGATCAATGGTCTTTACTGGTGAAATTCAAGGTTTTCAAGACATGTCCCTGAGCCAAAATATTTTAGAGACACCTTCCCTACCCTTCACATCTTGCACAAGCTGAGTGTTTTATAAACACTCAGCAAGGTCTGCAGCCTACATGCGTATGCATGACACTGAGATCCCTATTGTCACTGGAACCAACCTAGGTGGTTGTGTGTGTGTGTGTGTGTGTGTGTATCACATTTTTTTTCTCCATTCATCAAATTGAAGGGCACCTAGGTTGTTTGTCCACCTTTGGGTTGCCTGATGCTGTAGGGTTCAGAATACTGTCTCAGGCTCAAGACAACCTTTCATGCAAAGTAAGGCTAGAATTCTGAAAAGGCCTGAGAACTGGAGCTTCGTCGAACTTACAGAATACTTTATTTGAAATATTGCACAATTACCCCTACTAGCTTAATGTTTATTTAATAAATGTCTCGCACGGGGACCAACATTGATGACATAGTCTATCTATCAGATAGTGAGACTCTGGATGAGTAGCTATCCCTTACTGCCTTAATCATTTTTTAGCTACTATTCTCCACCAAACAAATCTGAAAGAGGTCTATGTGACCATCCTTTTACCTACGGAGGATATAATTTGAAATTGCTTTAGGGAAGTGGCATTGCATTATGTGATATGCTAACACCTTTCCAACTATAAGACTCTGTGGAAACACGTTTCTAGGGCTGTGAGGCAGGCAAAATATTCCTGGATGGGGGAAACAGCGGCTCTGGGGCCTTGAAGCGGAGATGACATTGAAAGTAAAAAGCACTGGAGGGAGGCAGAGAAACCAATTTTTGCCTTGGCTCTGTAACCAAATAACTGTGATTGGGTTTTCCTCTTGGGCTTCATTATTCTCAGCTATAAAGTAAGGGAGATGAATAGCAAAACCTCAAAGTTTCCCTCTTGTTCTCAAGTTCAATGGCTCTCATTTCCAGAGACCCCAAAGGACAGAAGCAAACAGACCTCCCCACTTCTTTGGCATGTCACCAGCAAACCCATTCTGTCCCAACAGAGTCATCCTGTGCCTGAAATTTAGCTAACTGGGTCTACTCTTGGATTAACAACCTCTTTGATACAAAACTGCTGAAGAAGAGTGAAATATTTTCCTCTCCATGTCTTAGTAAGTATAGAGACTTAATTTGCTTAATTTATTTGTAATTAACAAAAATATTGTATGTACTTGTGGATTAAAGGTGATGTTTTCATGCGATATTTGTATACATTGAGGAATATTAAATCAAGCTCATTAACATATTCATTGCCTCACAAGCCTATTGTTTTTTGGTAATAAAAACTACTGTCCTAGAAATTTTTAAATTCAAAATTTATTCAGTATTATTAACTATAGCAAATGTTGTGCAACTCCTCTCAAAATATTTTCATCCTGTCCAATAATGTGTACCTCTTGACCCACATTTGCCCACTTCCCATATTTCTCCTTTTACCACTGGTAGCCATCATTCTTTTTTCAACTTCTATGAGTTTGTTCAGATTCCATGTGCGAGTGAGATCATGCACTATTTGTCTTTCTGTGCCTGGCTTGCTTCATTTAACATAATGAATACCCTCCAGGTCATTTGAGAATGGTATACTGGTCTGTTTTTTATTACTATAACAAAACACTTGAAGCTGGATACTTTATGAAGAAAAGCGGTTTATTTGGCTTATAGTTCTGGAGATTCAAGGACAAATCACTAGCATCGGTTTCGCTATGATGAGGACCTCATGGTGACTGGCATCACAATGGCAGAAACACTTGTGGAAAAAAAGATCCCATAACCAAGCAGGAAGCCATAGAGTGATTCCAGGGTCAGGCCTGCTCTTATAATAATTTGCCCTTGTGAGAGGTCAGGGAGACCGGGAGAGAGCATGGACGGAGATGGGCTGGTGTTCTGAGAATTACCAAGATTCAATTAAGAACCCTTCTGGCTCTAGGGACTCCATAGTTACAGAAAAAGTGTTGGGAAGACCCTGGTCTCCCTGACTGCTAGGACTCTTTCTGTGTTTTGAGTCTGTCCAGTGGGAAATCTGGTTTCATCAGGTAAATCATGAAGGAGATGGCTTGACAGTTCTTGAGAATCTCATCCGTTCCTTAATTTTACTCCAGAGAGAGAGACTTATTAATTCCATCCAGACCAAATATTTCCATCAGGATAATAATGTTCAGATCTTATAGCTAGTTTATCACTCTTCTGGGAATTTATTCTAAGGAAATAATTCTAGACAAGAAAATATAATTTTACCTGTTCTTTGCAGCAAAATTATTTATAATTGCAGGATCATTAAGACCAACCTGAATGCCACCCAAAGGGAAATGGCATATAAACTGTGCTACTTTCTTGATGGATCATTAAAATAATAACTATTAAAACTATGAAAAAGTAAGAAAAGAGATTTATAGTTAAGTACTAGGGAGAAAGCAAGAAGAGAAAATATTACCTGTACGTGATTTTGAATTTAAAAAAAAACATATTTTATTGACCAGGATGAGAAAAGAATGCAAAAACCAAACAACACAAAGCAAACTCTCAGCAGCTTCCAGTGCAAGTTGAGTTGGTCTCTTTTTGTGTTTATTCTTCCTGCTCTGGATACCGTGCTGTCTAATTCTGAAACAGCTGGCCTGCAGGGCTGCACTTGGGAATCCCTCTTCTCTGACAATATTTCCTTAGTGTGTTTCATGGTACACTAGTTGGTTCTTGGAGGTGAAGGCATTCCATGAAAACAAAATAGAGCAAAACAGAAAAGGATTTTTGGACCAAATGAATGTTAAATCCATTTGATCTCAAAATCGCCACTGTAGGGTTCCTCGGAGCCCTCTGCATGCTGGTGTAGAATGTGAATCTCTCACAAGGGAAATCAATTTGCAGCCTTTCAGAGACATCAGGCCACGGAACCACATCTCTAACCCCCTTACCCTACTCAGGGCCCTAAGCCTGGCGTCCTGCCGAGCAAGTGGCAGGTCATCTCTGGTTCTAACTCATGCCGTCACCTTGCTCCATCAGAACTAAACAAACACTTCTCCAGGGCCCACAGTCAACAAGGTGGCAATTTCTTTTCATCCTTAAGGGTCTCACCAATATGGCATCCTCCGGGAATCTTCCCAGTCCCCGGTGGATCTGATCCTCACTCCCACTCCCCTCTCCCTCCACTCTGGCTTTAGTCAAGGTCACTCTCTGACAATTATTCATGTCTGCCCAAAAGCCAGAGCAGCACTTTCAATCTTCCCTGTGCTTCAGCATCAGAGCCCAAGTACCATACAGATGCCGGCGCCAGCCTCAGAGAGCCAGTCTCATTAGGTCTGGGGCAACACTGGCAGAGCCTGTTTGAGGACCAAGGGGCTAAGTATCCCTTCAAGACCAGGGCTGTATTACCAGTGCCTACCACTAGTGGGCAGGCACAAACTTGTACTAAATGAATGTGCCATAGGTGGAAAAAAAAAAAATGTTCCTTTAAAATCATGTTGTCTAATCCCTCTTAGTTGATAGCATATTCGGGCTAGCTAAATTCCCTAATTTGCTATTTTGATCATGGGGAAAAAAAGAGAGCTACCAAACGATTCAAGAGCTGAGGGAGAAAGAAGAACATAAAAGGTCAGCAACGTGTGAGAGGCTGCCAGGAGGAGAGGTCTTCTTGGGCAAGATATCGGTATCCATTGGTAAGCTTTCTCTTTTGCTTCTATTCAATCCCTTCCCACTGCAAGTTCCAGGGCACATGGAACTCGTCCATTAATCACTTCAATTCAACTTGTCAAGCCCCAAGTCCTGCTGGCCCTCCAGTGACTGCCCCAAAGGAAGACTGTTCAGAGCACCGACTGACTAGGGAGATGAGCATGGTATTCACCTTGGCACCAAAAACAAACAAACAAACAAAACCCCCCAAACAAAACCAAACCCTCAGTAATCAAGATGAATAATGCACGATGCAATATTTTAAAAATCAAGATTAAAGGAAAAAAATCATCATCAACAGACATCAACATTTTAAATAAAGACAGGATTAGTCACAGTGGTATGTTCAGCCAAACTGGAGCCTGAGGCAAAAAGGAAAACCAGAAATACTGATTCTGTATTTATTTAAAGTTTTTATTATGTTCATCATGCAAAGATAAAGTTTTATTTTATTAAGTATGTTCACACCAATTTATGCCTTTATACATTGCATTTGTTTAGATAGTTTAATATATTGCACTAAATATAATTTATTTTAAAATGTTATTTATTATCTTGATTACTGAGGTGTTCAGCGCTCTGCTCAATCCTGCTCCTGAAACATGTGCCTTGTTGTCTGACCCTAGTCCCAACCCTGAGATGGACACTTGGAAACTTCCCTGAAATTGGCCTTCCCACTTTGCAGAGGATGCTCTTTGATAACACCAATAGCCCACGTAGTTCCAAAGAAAGAAGCTGACTAGCAAATCTTTTCAAGCTAACAGTATAAAGCAACATCTGTACACACAGAATTTCCTGCAGAAGATAAAATATTATTTCTGAAAACAAAAAGTTTCAAGCTGATTGGAATTGGATCTCTGGTACACCAGATTGCTTGATACAGACTGCATGCAACCCCCAAACTTGAGATTGTCTTAGAGTGGCAGCAATTGAAGAAGAGGATATTGAAACAAGGCAAGAAATACACCAAGCCTATTCTTCTAACATGAGCACATCTCTGAGACAGAAAAGCAAGGGGCCCTTATACTGAGAATCCATGTCTTGGACTTCTCATGCCTCAGTGCAATGAGACTTTTGCCCCAGAGCCCATGAATATTTGTTTGGGTGAGCTACAGTCAGACCCACCTCCTGGAGAAGTTATTGCAAAGGGTCAAACAGAACCAGAACAAAGGATTCCTGCAACTATTTTATTGTGAAACCCTTTGGGAAAAAATGAACCAAGGTGGCATGAGAGATTTATAGGAATTCCTGAAGCATCTTTGCCAGAGAAGTTAAATTAGGATGAGAGTGTCTGGGAGGCAGAATTGGCTGCTTTAAGGAAAGATCCAGAACAGCAGAGTCAGCACCAGAAGTCCAAAGCAGACACAGGAACTGGGAGTTGCCTCTGAGTTGTCAGTGATAGGAGATCCTGTCCCTGACACTGAGGTTCTATGCCACCCTTTATTCCCAGTCAGGATGTTCTCTGCTACAGCCCGAGGCACAGGACCAAAATAGGAGACCTGTAACTAACTGAAAAGTTAATTAATTAATATCTTAATATCTCTCTCCCTCCTTCCCTCCCCTGCTTCTCTCTCTCTCTCTCTCTCTCTCTCTCTCTCTCTCTCATTCCAGAGATTGAACCCAGGGGCACTTAACCCCTGAGAAACATCCCCAGCATTTTTTTTTTGAGACAGGTCTTGCTAATTTGCTTAGGGCCTTGCTAAGTTGCTGAGCCTGGCTTTGAAATTATTATCCTTCTGCCCCAACCACCTGAGCTGCTGGGATGACAGGCATGTGCCACCACATTCGGCTGGAAAATCATTTTCTTGTACTTAGAAACCCAGAATTTGTTTGGAGTAAAAAAAGGTACAGGAGAGTCAGAACATGGCTACTCAGGAATTGGGGATTCAGCAATGTCCCAGAACTGGCTGGTTAGAAATCTGGGCATAGAAAAAAGTAGCAGAACGCTGAATGAGAAATGCTGCGTGCACAGAGCACCCAAAGTAGGTGCATTGTCCTCCTGCTCTGAATGGGGATGCTGGAAGGAGAGCTTTGTGCACAGGAAGAGCCCGCCAGGCTCTGTATGAGGAGTGTTCTTGGCTCTAAGCCCTGCCACCCTAGGGATGCTGAATACCCACCCTTCCTTCACAGAAAACCTACTAGAAACTGCAATGCAGGTTCCCTAAGAAAGAAAGAGAAAATAAGAGCTGTCATGGTAGAAATCCTGCATGGAGGGTGTGAGAAATTCACTTCATAGCTATGCTTTAACGCCCTGCTCGGAGGGACCAAATGTGGATGGTGTGCATGCTTCATTGGTGCATGTGAATCATTTCATCTTGAGGACCAGCTTGAACGATTGTTCAGGTTCCCCAAATGAAGGATGCGTTTCTTTCTTTCTTTTTAAAAAATACACGACAGCAGTGGAAAGCAGTACAATTCTTATTACACATATAGGGCACAATTTTTCGTATCTCTGTATATAAAGTATGTTCACACCAATTTATGCCTTTATACATGTACTTTTTGCATTAAAATTCTTAATACACATATATACCACAATTTTTCATATCTCTGTTTGTGGATGCGTTTCTTTCTTTCCTCCACCCCCACATGTCATTTGGGGTAAAAATTCAAGAGCTAGATGTCCTTTGTAGAGAATGCCAAGTGTTTGCTGAGAAAAGAATACAGCAGGAAAATAACAAGAACAAAAACAACTAGGGATGATCTATTAGCTGGTGGCAGGATTCCTTCCTACTGAGTTCAGCAATGTTTTTTGGATGGGTCATTTTGTTCCAAATGAGTGAGCACCTAGGTGTGGCCCACTTAGGCAGGGCAAACCAGAGGGAATCACGGTGACACTGTTGAGTTTCAGGAAGTCACCATGATGGATGGGATGGCCGGTTGGAGAATGGAGATGAAAGGGGACACTTGCAGGGAAGGTTGAAGAGGGTGTCAGGACCTTCAGGCCTTGGGGAGCACAATCCGCCAGGCAGAAACTCTGAGGATAGGATGGTCCATACTCTATTAAAGTTATCTGCCATAGTTGGCTAAGTTGTCACTTCCAGCCTCATGTTCACTCACATGACCTTCAAGGTAGTCAATGAAAATATCTCTAATCACAAATGACTTTCATGACTTGGGGTTTTGAAGGAAAAAATAAAACAAAGTCAAAAAGGATCAGTACTCTTGTGTTTGGGTCGATAGTCAGGTGAGGTGAAATGAAGAGTCACAAAATGTGAGCTTCGGGGGAAATCAAGAATGCAACTGAAATAAAACACAGGAACAAAGCAAGAGGAGGAGGACCCAAAGCCCTTGAAGCTCCTTGGCCCTATGGACGATGCAGGGACGGAGGAATCAGGAGTGGTGTTCTCCAGGCACATGAGAGTGGAACTCCAGGCACCATCCTTCACTGTTACAGTAAAAGGTGACCTCATAAGCAGGCAGAGATGAGGACTTTGAGGTGACTGACATAGAAATGAGGGCTTAAATGCCATCACGTGCCTCATAATGGCAATAATAGAGTTTCTTTTCCCAGAGTAATAATAATGCACTTGAGAAAAGGCTTTTATATGAGTAAAGAGAACATTATTTCTGAATATTTAATGCAAAATTGCCATAGAATAAAATGATCATTAAATATGTAAATGCTATTTACACGTGCTTATTACTCCAATAACTCATCTCTTATATAATACATTCTCCGTGCCCTAATTTGTCACTTGGTCATGAGCTCCACAAATCAAAATCTGGGGCAGCTTCTCATAAAGAAGCAAGTTGATGAAATGCTCACACGAAAAAAAAAAATCTCCTTTCCCTGCTAACAGTAGGTTTCTGCATTTGGCCTCCTAGCTCCTGACAGAGGGAGGGAAATGGAAATTAGCACCCTACCAAGAATGGATGCAATGCCAGGTGGCAAAGGGTCATTTGGATCAAAGATAAGTCCAAAACCTCAGTCTCAATAGAGTTAGTGGTTGCCATAGTCTCCCTTAATGTGGACCTAAGCAAAAGATCAGGAAATTTTAAAAACTTGCCCTTTATTCATCACAAATGAGCCAATTTTCTGCTGTCTCTTGAGGCCTGTTTAGGTGATATTTATTATTTTAAAAAGAACATAAAATGCAGCTGACAAGAGCTCCCTTCTTGCTCCAATGCTTATTGATGCACCTTTCCCTCCCATTTTCCTTAAAGGGACAAATCCTGCTACTCCAAGTGTGTTCTGGGGATCAGGAACATTGGCACCTCCAGAGCTTGTTAGAAATGCAGAAATACGTACTGTCCAGTCCCAGCCAGAGCTGCAGAATCAGATCTGCATTTGAATAGATCTCCAGGAGGATCATATCCACATCTGTGGTTGTTATACAAGCATCAGCCTGGCAAGTTGGAACCACCTTTCCCAGAGCACCCTCCCCATAGGATCCCAAATTAGAAACAGCCAAAAGGAAATTTGCAAGAGCTGTCCAAGGTAGAAGTGAAGCAGCCTCCCTTGTTCTCCAAGGGCCCTCATAGTTTCAGAGACACAAATGCGTGCTCCAGAGTTCCAGCTTTTCCTAGCTCTCTCCCTGACCTATCCAGGAGCCAACCCTTGGCTGCAGAAAGTGATGCTGTTGTGGTCCAGGCCAAGGTGGTAGGCCCAGGCCCCACCCCTAGCAGCTGCAATTGGAGAGTCTCTCCCTGAAGCCTGAAGTCCTGGCGACTAGTTATGGGCAGGCACAACCCACCCGGCCACTAGAAAACTAGAAACACTTAGGTGCCTACTTCAGGCTCTATCTTACACTTTGAAATTATCTGCACTAGGTTTCTAGAAAGCAACTATAAGAAGACACCATAGTTTCTAAATTTCAACTGCATTAAATGTTCATTGTTAAAATTTTAGCAAGTGTGGGAAAGAATGCTAAAGAAAAAAAAAATCACAGTAATCCCACCACCAAGAGAAAATCATTGTAATCATGCAGGTGTAAACTTTTCTGAAGTAATTTTCTAAAGAGTGTTTTCCATATCATTAAATACACTTCTATATGTGCCTTTCAATTCTTATATAGTTTTCCATTGTATCACACTGCTACACCACATAACCAGTCCTGTATGGATAGGCCTTTTCATTGTTCCTAAATTATGAACACTGCCTTGAAAATACTTACACATAAATCTTTGTGATCATGTATAATAGTTTGCACAGGATAAATGCCAAGGAGTGCGCTTGCTGGGTTAAAAGGCATGCACGGTTTCCAGATTTTCAACATATTGCCATCCATAAATGGATCAGTTTATTCTTTCATCGTATGTACATTTTGTTGCTTCCTTAACAATGATTATAAAAAGTCTATTTTATGCTTGCAAATTGGATAAGCAAAAACAGTGTCATTGTTTTCCTTTATTTTATTTTGTGAGAGCACTTATGGGACTACTTATGTGCTTACATCTTTTTTTGTGTGAATTACTTCTTCAGGTCATTTGCCCTTTTTTAAAGCTCTTTTTTTTGTTCTTTGCATACTGAGGACATTAATCCTTCATAATACATGTTACAAATATTTCCCCAGTTTGTTTAAATTATTTTTTAAATTGAAATTCCTATTTTCCTTAACAGTCTTTTCACTTACTTAATGTTGCCTTCAGCATCATTCTTAAAATACTTCTTTCACTCCACTGAAAGGGAAAAAAAATAGATGAAACAACAGAAATTCCAGACTCTTCCAGGTATTCTATGCTGCTGGATGGTTAATGATTGACGTTAGTTAGCTGCCAACATGAATTTCAGCGATCATACTGCTGACCCTCCCCATGAAAGCAAATGTGGTAGTAACTTCTGATTTTAAATAATTTCACTTGGATTTTATTTCCCACATGAATTTGTGTCTCTTTGCATTTGGATATCCCATTTCTGTTAATATGTGTGTCTATTCTGGTCTCAGAAACACATTGTATAGTAACTGTTGCTTGGTAGTATATTTTATTTTTAAGCAAGTCCAAGTCATATCTTATTATTTTGATTATTCCAAATTGGACTATTATTTTATCATAATTTTTGGATACTCTGTAGAATAATTGTCAAGCTAAACAAGGCCTTCTGAGATTTTCACTGGAATTGTTGAAATGAATAAGGTAATTTATACAATAAAGTATCTCTCTCCATCCAGTAGAATTCTTGTATCCTGTTTCCCCTTCCCCCTTTAAAGATCACCACCACCTCAACTGAATATGTTTCAAGCTCTTTTTTTTAAAATTTTTTTATTTTAAAATTTGTTCTAATTAGTTGTACATGACAGTGGAATGCATTTAGACACATTGTACACAAATGGAGCACAACGTCTCCTTCCTCTGGCTGAACATGATGCAGAGTCACACCGGTTTAAAGGAGCTTGGAGCTTTCTATTGAATTTAAAGAAAGCCCTTTCAAACTAGGGAGTCCCTTTCCTTCACATCCAGAAGTCCCAAGCTTGCAGCTGACAGTGGTGACATGGAGCCTCTTTCTTCCTCCCAGGGATCTGATCATCTCCTGTGGCATTGCCAAGGCTTTCCACAGAGGTCTGGGGAACTCTCTGTAAAAGTCTTCCTGGCCAAGTTAGATGTGACCTTGGGATTTCCACCCCACCAAGAGTTAGAGAGGAACTGATAGGCCCCCTCCCGCGGTCTTTCTTTTAAAGAAAAGAAGACAATTTGCAGACACAATCTAAACCCACTCTTTGAGGAAAGCTGGCCTGAGCGGAACTCACAGTGGCAGAACTGGTCATTTTCTCCCACCTCAGAGCGAATTCTCCTAGAGCAGCAGGAAATGAAGTGGTATTCACACTATCAATTACGCCAGCTGTTTGCCTAATGAACTCAGCTGCAGAGACAGTCATGTTCGAGACCAAAAGAATGTAATAAGCCCATGGTAACCCTGCAGTAACAAGCACCTTGGCACACTTGAGGTCTGAATTTGTGCGATTACAGTCTTGCTGCCAGGAAGGTGCCATCCCATTATTGACTTATAATGCCATGTTATTTATTGGGATAATTATGCTGTTCTACCCCTCAGGGGCTCCAAATCAGAGAAAGTAAGCAATGTATTCTTATTCATTCAGCATGTGAGCAAATTTCAAGTCAGAATAGATCTCTCCAAGATCTATTATACTATGTGGGGACACCCTGCAGGTTTTGGTCCCTACCCTCCAAAATTACAGGGGCTTAGAGGGCATTGTATGAGTCAGTGGGAAGCTGGTTCTTCTAAGTTCAGTGAAACAAATTTCCGTTTTGTCGGAGCAGTTAGGCCTGGAACTCTTACTCACTGCCCCCAAATGTGAGCATCTCGCTGCTGCTCACAGACCTTCTTTATAGTATAGTATGCATTAAAATGGGATTTTTCTGTATCATTGTGTGCATTCTATATAACTCTGCAAAGAAGTGATTACTGCAAATGAGGAAATGGAGGCTCAGAGTAGTCAAATGACTCCTTTGGTTAATAGTTCTCTTTTCACTGAAAATCAATAATTCTCTTGTTTACTAATTTAATTTCCTACTGAACTTCTAAATCCACGAAATTTGACACTTTCTAGTGAGATCTTTACTGCTCTGGCCTCTGGTATAGGTCCTGAAATATAATGAGAGTTCAGTGGCTGTCTGTTGGGTATTAGAAAACATTAGACTAAAGTCAGTGATGCTGAGATCCAGTCTCAGGTGTAACGTAACAAGCCTCGTGAGCTTGGGCCTACCATTCTTCTCAGACCTGAACTTTCCTCTTTTCTAAAATGTAGATAAAAATGACAAATAATATGAAACTTCTCTTTTCTCATAGTTTTTTTTTTTAAAATAAGGATTAAATGAAATTCAATTTAGGAAAGGGTTTTGAAATCAATTATGAAATATAGAAAAAAATGAAATCCATCTTCTAAAACATGTTAATAGAAACTGACTATATTTAAAAAGACTATTATACAAAAGTCACCCATATCAGAACAGTTGTCTCAAAGCCAGAGAGTCCCGAGTCTACTTTAGTAGTCCCTTCTTTGTGATTGCTCATCTCTGGATTTCGGACCTTTGGCGCGGCGTAGTAGAAAGATCTTTGAATATAGAATCAGAATATCCTCGTTTCACATTAGCCTCCATCAAGAAACCATGTGCTCAAGCTATATAAATCTTAGTCTTCAGTGTTTCTTTTCTTTTCTAGAAAACAATGATGGCAATAGTGGTTGTGATGGTCTATTCAGAGGGAGGGGTGGGCAAGATCTATTATACTGGGTGGGGGCACCCTGCAGGTTTTGGTCCCTACCCTCCAAAATTACAGGGGCTTAGAGGGCATTGTATGAGTCAGTGGGAAGCTGGTTCTTCTAAGTTCAGTGAAACAAATTTCCATTTTGTTGGAGCAGTTAGAGTGAGGTGGGGCAAGGACTAGATTATCTCAAAAATTACATTGTAGCTTTGTTATTATTTGATTCCAGGTCCACTTATTTTATTCTATATTTTTGTAGTTGTAGATGGATATATCTTTATGTGGTGCTGGGGATGGAACCCAGGGCCTCACACGTACTAGGCAAGCGCTCTACCACTGAGCTACAATCCCAGGCTCCAGGTGCACTTTTGAGGTTGGATCATCAAAATGAAACTAGGGGTTGGAGAGAGTGGTGGGAGTAGGTTGGATGCTAAGAGTTTTAAGATGTCTGTCTAAGCACACTGAGTCACTGGTAAAGAATGAGAATCCGGGAATGAATCTCCCCCTCAAGAAAGCATTATGTGAGTGGCGGTGGTGAGTAAATGAATCCATGGAAGGCTTGGACGTACTTCCACCGGGGTTGGAGTTGGACTCTATTCTGTCGCTAAGTACCTTCTGATTGCTTGGCTTCCTCTCTAAGGAGCCATTGGACCTTGGACAGCTGACTTCAGCTGTTGACTTCTTCAGGGGGTCAGGAATTCGTGGGAATGTTATCACAGGCATCCCGTGTGACCATCTCAAGCCAGCACAACTGCTGGGAGCCATTAGCCAAGTAGGTATGACAATTTCCTTGCCAGCGTACCCCATGTTGCTGACATGTTGCAGTGACATTGAATGTAAGTGACCTTGCTCAAGGACCAAGGCAGATTAGGGTGTTCCCGGTTTTAAGATAATCTTGTTTAGGGCGTTCCCAGTTTAGGTTCCAGGTTTAAGGTTTAAGATTATTCCTGCTGGGAATAGGGCGTATCCTGCTGCCTGAGTTCCCCTTGAGTTCTCACGGGATTCAGACAGTATATTTTGGAGATAAAAGCCCAGTGGAGGTGAATTTGGGAGAGAAGGTGGATTTGGGCAGAGAACGCGAATTTGGGAGAGAAGGTGGATTTGGGAAGAGAACGTGGATTTCCCCAGAACGTGATTGTAGACGGCTGGTGTGAGTTCGGGAATAAAGAGTTTGTGCCCAGCCAGACTGTGGCACACAACCCCTTGTCCCTGTCCAGTTCTGACCACTGCTTTTCTCTGTGTCCTTCCTGCAGTCTTCCTGGACATTACTCTGCCTTCCATTTCCTGCCCAGAAAATGACTCCTGCTCAGAAGACGCCATCTCCTGCAAAATCTCTGAGAAATGCATCACGCTTTGCATTTTGCAGCACCCTCAGAGGTCAGAATCTAAAATAAAACGGGCTCACTGAGCAGTGAGAAAAATTCAAATTTCATAAATATCCATGTGCTGTTCTCTCTGTGTGTTTCACCTACGTTTTATGAGATTTGCACGAGTCACCATGATTTATCCCAACCAATCCGTGCTTCATGTGGGGGAAAAAATGCACTTTTGCAAGGTTTTCAAAGGAAGCTTCCCTACAACAGCCATGTTACTGCACTTTTTAGGACCAGTTAGTTACAGACCCTGCTGAGGCTTGATTCATATTCATCGTGAGAGAAAACAAGCCTCTTAAGACATCCTTGAACTTAAGGGCAAAGAAAAATGCCTTGCGGAGGTGTTTCAGTGCCAGAGTACAGCTCAGAGCCACCAAATCTGTGAGAAAGCTGATGATGAAAGACAAAAACATATTTTAGTCATGGATTTTATAAGCTAAACCCTGGGGATTAGTTCTTGGTGGTGGAAGGAGATGAGAGGCACACTGGCAAACAGCCCGCTGAATAATTTTAATGACCTTTCCTATGAATAAAATAGTTTTATTGCTTTGTACCTTTGCTAAGGACGAGGGTCTAAGAAAAGGCAGGCAGGGCAGAAAAAGAAAGTTGGCTTTCACGCCAGTGGTGGAAAATAAATTCCCCAAATAATTGTACTTAGGCAATGCACTCTCACTAGAAGGATTCTTAAAAAACAAAACAACAGCAGTAACAACAACAACAACAACAAACGTGCACACTGTAAATTATTGAGTTCTAAATTCAAATGGGGCCTGAGAACTGCCCAGGTGACTGGGGTCTTCCGTTGTTCAGAATGGCTATTTTCTGTCTTCTTATCTTTGAACACAGCATCCCAACTTCCCCACCTGCTCCCCACAGATGACATCAAGTCCAAGTTCCTGATAAAAATAGCACCATTAGATCAGATCTCCCTTAATGTCTTGTCACTAAAGATGAAAACTTACTTTCATTGGTACTGTATTAGTTTGCTAGGACTGCTATAACAAAATACTGTAACAAAGCACAGTATCGCCTCACTTATTTGGGGGAAGAAACTGCAATAACCATTTCCAAAACTTTTCATCATTTTAGTTGTCTGTGGTCCACCATGTCTGGACATATTAAATGGAAAATTGTAGAAATAAAGAATTCATCAGTTTTAAATTGAAGGCCATTCTAAATATCATCATGAAATATCTAACTGTTCTTTCATTTATCCCAGGACATGAATCATCCCTTTGTCTACACTGTATACACTACCTGCCCATTAGTTATTTAGTAGCCTCTGAGTTATCAGACCCACTGTCCCAGGATCACAGTGCTTATATATAGGGTTCAGTACTCTATGGTTTCAGGCATCTCCTGGGGCTCTTGAAACATATCCCTTGCAGATAAATGTGACTACTGTATTGTGTGGCTTAAACAACACAAATTTGTTGCCTCACAGTGCGAGAAACAGGAGGTTGAGATTAAGATTGGTTCCCTCTCTTGATGGATCTGTTCCGTGTCTCCTCCTAGCTTCTGGTAGTTTGCTGGCAAACTTAGGTGTTCCCTGGCTTCCTCTGCACCACCCTGATCTCTGTCTTTGCCACCTGGTGTTTTCCCTGTGTGCATTTGTAGAAAAATCCCCCTTTCTTAAGGATATCAGACATCCTGGATTAGGGGCTCAATCTGACCTCCAGTATGACCTCATCCTAACATAACTAATTGCATCTGCAATAATCCTGTTTCCAAATAAATTCACATCCTGAGGTACTGGAGATTGGGATTTTCATGTGTAAGTTTTAGGGGCCACAATTCAGTCCATAGGGGTATCGATCTTTACCCACGCCTGATCTTTTCGGAAGTACTTTTCCTTTGAGGGTTTTGGAGTCCAACCATTCCTGTGTCCTCAGAAACACTGTTCAGCCACCAACTCTTTTCAGTGAGTACAACTATTCCTATTTTACTGACTCTTCTAATCAGCATTTAAATAAATTCACCCATCTCCCCTTGCAGGCAACAACCACACCAGTAAAAGCTTTCCATGTGCCTCAAGACCCACTTCAGCTCTGGTGGGGCTCCTTTTCCTTTGCACCCCTCCTTGGCTCTGCTCACCTGCTTGCCTCCTACCTGCCAGACGCTCCACAACCCTGGTGAGCACTTCACTGAAGTTTCTCTTGTTGAGAACAGTGGATGACTTGTGTTTTGCTAGATGCAATGGCCTCTGCAGGCTTCTTCTTACCTGAATCTTCATCCCAGTTCATGCTGTTGACCTATCTCCACTTCTGGAAGTACTCGACTCGTTCATCTCCACGTTCTCCTCCATGTTGTCCTGGTTTTCTTTCTACCTCACTGGCTTCTACATAACAGTCTCCTGGCTGGCTCCTCTCTCTCTCTCTCTCTCTCTCTCTCTCTCTCTCGTCAATCCCTTAATATGTCATTGTTTCTCAATCACTGTGCTCAATCCTCTAGACTCTCTCCCCTGTGACTTCTTTCACCCCAACACTCCGACTACCACCTGTGTACTCTGACCCTCAAATACAGTTAAAACTAGAATGGCTCTCCTGAGCTTCCAGAACTCCATGAATAATTATCAGTGGACAGTGTCAGATAGGTGTCCACAGACAGCTGAAACTCAGCTTGTTCTGACTGAATTTATCACAAGTCACCCAAATCTATGTCTCTGTCTCCACTGGATATCTCAATCAATGGTCCTTCTGTTTTATCCGTATCTCAGCCAGGAAATTTGGATTTTTTTCTTTATTGTTTTCTTCCCCAGAAGCCACATTCAATCACATCTATTCTTTAGATTCTCTTTGTTATTTTCTGAAATTCTCCAATTCTATTTCCGGCAGGAGCTTATTTCAGGCTATTAACATCATTCTTGCAGACTCTTGAGGCAGCCCACTAAGAGGTCTCCTCGTCTCTGATCTTGCTGTACTCTGATGCGTTCTCCACACTGCAGAGTGACCTTTCCCAGTGTAAGACAAGACTCCTGCTTAAAGAGATTGTCAATGGTTCCCACTGCTCTGCAGTTAAGATACAAACTCCATAGCATGGGGTTTCGCAGTCTGTCCTGTGCTTGACTCCTTGGGATCATTGTGTGATATCCTGATGGATGGCTCCAGCCCTTCTGAAGTACTCTTAGGTCTACAATGCATCTTGATTTCCCTCACCCTGTGGCCTTTATGCACATTGCTCCACCACAAACGCCCATCTTCCCTCCTTCTCTCTATGCCACCAACTCTTCAGCTGGGATACTCACATTTCCAAAGTTGGCACAGAAAGTCCTCCTAAAATTTACCATATGAGCACAATCCCACCAGCTATCCTGATGTTTACCACATTACATATTTTGTGTTTCATGGTTATTAGTGTTTTCCTTGAGGACAAGGAGTTTGTAGTGTAAGGGTAAGAAATGAAGCCCAGGGCAAATTTATGTAGCTGGAGGAGCACATGAATGGCTGGTCGGCACTATCTTCAGAGGAAGCCTCTGGACTCTGCCCCAGGATTTTAGCTTAGTGTAATAGAATCGGATGAAGAATATGATTTCCACTTCTTATGTTTCTAGTATTACAAGGTGGTATGGAGCCCTGGCTGAAGAGAGAGAGGGAGGAAAGCTTGTCTAAGGTCTTATAATAACAAATTCTGTCAACTCTGCCATCAGAATACACCCTAATCCCAGCCATTTTCTGCTACTTCTTCTGTTCCCCTTTGGCTCGAATCATAATTATTTCTTATCTGCATTATGTCAAGGGCCTTCTAACATCTTTTTGTTGTTTCTTCATTTTTTTTTCTGTGCTTAACTAAATTGCTCAGGGTATCCTGCTAAAGAAAAAGTAAGAACATTTCATTCCTCTGGAATTTAGAATAAAATCCAAAATGCTTATAATGGGTTTCAAGATGTTGCAAGGTCATCCTCCCCTGCACCAGACTCTGTCTTTGTCCATCAGTCCTTCCCTCACTCCATTTTCTGCACACTGGCCACTTGGTTGTCCATTAAACACTGAAGGCAAGGATTTTGCTTCAGACCTTCTGCACTTCCTGTTCCCCCAGCCTGGAGCATTACCCTCAAATAGCTTCAGGCTTTACTTATTTGCTTTCTCCAGATCTCTGCTCTAGTTACTTCACTTCTGTGGCATCTTCCCATCCACTCATTTTAAACTGCAATCCCTTCTCACTAACACACATTTACCTTTTCTGCCTTAATTGGCTTCTTAGCACCTGGTTCCCTCTGACATCTCATATATTGACTGTGTTTGTTTCTTTGTCACCTGATTTTTCATGTTAGGAAATCTTTAGGGTTATGATCTGCTATTATTGTTCAATGAAGCATCTTCCATGTTAACACAAATGTTGCATTACCAGTAAGTATGTTTTAAATAAGAATATAAAATCAAATTCAAAGACTTTCACTTACACCCTAATGGTGGAAAAATGACCAGATTAATCTTTCCACTTAAAATATTTTTTAACTTTAAAAGTACTTTTAAAGTTTAAAACAGACAAACCATATGAAAGGAACACTGTTTTCCACACATTGAGCAAGTATAGCACAGCATAGTAATTACTGAGAGAAAGGCAAGAAATAAAGTGCCAAGAGTGTCTCAGATAAGTGCCCTGAGAAAGTTCACTAGGTGTAATGCAGGAAGGGACTCGGCAGTATCCCTCAGTTGAGAGGACTGTTCGGGGAGTATCAGGTGGCTAGAAGTCTCAGGGAAGAGAAATGGAGTGGAGAGATGAACGCAGAGGGAAAGCTATGGAAAGCTATAGAAAGTTCCCTCTGAATCTATAGCTGGGTACTCATCAGCACGTGCACATGAGGAACCGACCTTCGACTGAACGCACAGCTGCAAGCTGTTTCATAATTGACATTAACCAATTCGTGAGCACCTCAACAGGTAAAGAATAGCATTTGAAGGGCTGGGGTTGTAGCTCAGTCAGAGAGAGCTTGCCTTGCATGCTTGAGGCACTGGGTTTGATCCCCAGCACCACATAAAAATAAATAAATAAAATAAAGATGCTGTGTCCACCAACAACTTAAAAAAATTTTTTTAAAAAGAAGAGCATTTGACAAAATTCAATACCTATGATAATTACAAGAAAAAATTCTCCCCAAATTAGGTATAGACAAAACTTCCCCCAAATGAAAGAGATCTACAAAACCATAGATACAATAAACTCAGTGAAAACTTGCTGGGTAAAAGGCAAGGGTATCTACTCCCAATGATTCTATTTAATATTATACTAGTGCTCCTAGTCTGTGTAACACATTGAGACAAAGAAACAAAAACAAGAACACTGAACAAGAATAATCAAAACTATCCTTTTTTTTTACAGACAGCATGATGATTGTACGTGTATCTCAAGAAATAAAGAAAATAAGTACTAAATTTGTCTAGTGAATTTAGCAAGAAAGCAGAATACAAAAGTCAATTTTATCTTCATATTTAGATTATATTCTATACCTGTTTGGTACATAATAATCTATTTTTACATAGTAGCAGTGAATAATTGAAAAATGGTACTTAAATAAAATTTATTAAAAATTCAAAAGATGCTTGGGGATAAAATTGACAAAAGATGTATAAAATCTCTGCACTGAAAACTAAAATATTGCAAAGAAAAAATTAAAGAATACCTAAAGATATAGAGATGCACCATTCAGATGCATTTGTCAAAACTCAATATATTAAGATGTCAAGTCTTTCCACTTGATTCAATACTATCACAAAGTCCCCACAAACATTGCTGTAGAAATTGACAAGAGGATTCTAAAATATATATGAAAATGCAAACACTGTGCAATATCCAAAACAATTTTGACAAAGAAGAACAAGGTTAGAGGTATACATTACCTCATTTCAAGACTTACTGTAAAGCTACATTAATCAAGACAGCATGGTATTGGCATAAGGATAGAAATAGATTCAATGGAACAGAATAGAGAATAAAGAAATAGATCTACATGCAATCAATTGTTTCACAGCAAATTCATCAAGGTAATTAAATGGAAAAGGGAGAGTCTTTTTAACAGATTTACTTGGATAAGTTATATTACATTTGGAAAAAATAAAAGAGCCTCAATCACTGCCTCTCAACATTCACAGAGTGAATTTAATATCTGCAGTAAGCCTCAACATATAGAGCTTCTAAGAGAAAATATGGAAGAAAGAAAGACAACAAAGAATTCTCTTTAAAATCCACAGTTAGATAACAAATCCAGAAAACACTGAACTGTAAAAGAAAAAAATTGATGATTGGAATTTATTAAACAGAAAATTCTGCTCATTAAAAGACTCAATGAGGAAAACTTTGGCTTCCTGGTTACCAAGTACTGAGCTGCTTTCCTCTGCCTTGTTCGGCCTCATCTTGGGCCTAGAGCTATGGAGTCAGCCCACCGTGGACTGAATTTCTGAAGCCTTGAAACAGAATTAACACTTCCTCCTCTAAATTGTCTTTTCTTTAGGTCTTTTGGTCACAGTGAGCAAAGGCTGCCTCAAAACAGAAGTGGATACTGAGAAGTGGAGTTGTTGCTGTGGTTCAGTAGCTTTTGGAGTAGCTTTTTGAGGGAATATTTTGAAAGATTTTAGAGATAAGGCTGGAAAACCTTTAGAATGTTTAAGTGGGGTGTAATGAG
The DNA here is from genome assembly GCF_021218885.2 of Marmota monax. Classification (NCBI taxonomy): domain Eukaryota; kingdom Metazoa; phylum Chordata; class Mammalia; order Rodentia; family Sciuridae; genus Marmota; species Marmota monax. Next base: position 13,689,193 of record NW_026693108.1, read on the forward strand.
TGATGCTCTGGGAAAGGCTCCAAAGATCAGATTTCCAATAGGACCAGAGATGGTGACGACTGGGCTCCTGAGGTGTCAGAGGAGAAGGAGGACTTTATTGGAGGTTGGACCAGAGGCTGTTCATTCTGGCAAAGAAGCCCTCTACATTCTGCCCATGTCCTGAGACTTCCTGTGATGCCGAATTTAAAGGTGGTGGACTAATGAATCTGACAGAGAAAATTTCAAGGCAACACAGCATTTGGGCTGGGGCATGGATATTGCTGGAAACTTTAAGCCAAGTACAGAGGAGCAAAAAGCCAAGCATAAAGATTTGAAAAACTTGCAGTTTGGCCAGAAAGGTGTGAGTACATCTGGAGCAAAGGAAGTTATGGTTGTTAGAGATTATAGCCACTAAAGAAACATTAATTACTTTACCTAGAAACAATAGGAAAGATGGCTTAAGGGCATCTTAGGGACTGGCAAGACCACAGCCATTTCAGATGCAAAGGTGTAAAAGTAAAAATTCCTTTGAGAAGACCTTGTGGTGGCACCCTGCTTACACAAGAGGGCCTAGGGATTCATGTCATGTGCTCAGTCACCCAGAAGCTCAGAGATTTCTGTGGCTAGGGACCCAGGACACTTGGCCACAGATTGAGATGGCATCAGACCTTGGCATCAACCATGTGGTGCTGATTCTGCAGGATGCTGAGGGTCCATGGAGATTTCCACTGAGATTTCAAAGGAAGGCCTGGGAGGCCAGGCAAAGAGTAGCAGGGCTGGGATTTCTCCAGGTGACCCCTGAGAGGGTGATGCAAAAAGATGAGAGAAGGAAGCTGAGGTCCAGTGGAGAACCTCAGCATAAGAGATTCCAGCAGTTTGGAATATCTGCTGAGGAAACTGCAGAAATTGAGCAGAGCCGAGCCGAGAGAGTGGACTGCAATCGGCAAGGCCACAGGAGCAGAGCTGCACAAGCCCTATAGAGAGAACCTCATGAGGCCACTGCCCCAGATGCCGGGCATGCAGCCTCAGCCCTTGTTTTCTCAGCTGGATTTTGGCTTTGCTTTGGTCCCATTCCTTCTTTCTATGTCCCTCTTTCTCCCTTTTGGGATGGAAATTTTTACTTTGTGTCATTATGTATTGCCGGTATGTAACTTAGTTTTTTTGGTTTTTTTTTTTAAGAATATTTTTTAGTTGTCAATGGACCATTTATTTTTTATTTGTATGCAGTGCTAAGAATCCAACCCAGGGCCTCGCACATGCTAGGGAAGCCCTGTACCACTGAGCCCCAACCCCAGCCCCTGCAATTTAGTTTGATCTTGGCTTATAGCTAGGAGTTTGCTTTTGAGTCTCAGATGAAATTTTGGACTTGGACTTTGAGCAATGCTGTAACTGTTAAGACTGGGGAGACTCTTAGGCTAAATGTATTTTGCATTGACAGATGGACATGTGCTTTTGGGGGCCTGGGGTGGAATTTTGTGGTTTAGATATGAGGTTCCCCCCCAAACTAAGTGTGAGACAATATAAGAATGTTTAGAGGTGAAATGATTAGATTTTGAGAGCTTTAATGTAAGCAATGTATTGATCAATGATGTGGTAATGGTAGGCAAGCAGGGTGTGGCTGAAGGAAGGAGGTCACTGCCTTTGAGGTTTATTGTTTGTCTCTGGGAGCAGAGGTTGCCAGTCCTTCTGCCATGATGCTCTGCCTTACCTCAGGTCAGAGCGATGGAGTTGGCAAATCATGGACTAAATCTCTGAAACCATGAGCCAAAATAAAGTTTTCCTCCACCCCATTCCCAAAAAAATCTTAATGAGGGAAATAAACACATACAAGACATATTTAGAGAATATATTTATGATATAAATATCTGACAAAGGACATTTGTTCAGATTCTATAGGAAGCTCTTACAACTAAATAATAAAATGACAATAATCCCATTTTGAAAACATGTGCAGAAGACTTGAACAGGGAATTCAAAGGAAAATAGAGAAATGGCCATAAGCAAATGAAAAGGTGCTGAACACTTTAGTCATCGGGGAAATGCAAATTAAAAACAAAATAAAGATTTTTATCTCACACTCAGAATGAGTCCTCTGTAGTTCTGCAACTCTCTTCTCTCACTCTGCTTTACGCCTCTCCCATCTTGACGTGACTTCTGATCAACAAATTCTTAATTTGAAAGTAGTCCTTGGGCTGGGGTGTAGCTCAGAGGTAGAACATCGACCTGGCATTTGCAAGACCCTGGGTTCCATCCATAGAGTCCTATTTATCAGTCTTTTCTTTATGGTTGGTGCTTTGTATGCTGTTTATGTCCTGATGAAAACATACGACCGTAAGATGCCATAAAAAGGAAAAGCCAGAAACAATCCAGAGATCTAACAACAATTCACTTGCTAAACAAATTGTGTTATTTTCACACAACTACTGCTAAGCAATGACCATTAAGTGCTGATACACACAGACAACATAGATTAATTCTCAAAAGCATTGTATTGGGTGAAGAAAACCAGATACAAAAAAATTCATATTGTGTGCTTGTCTTCACAAATTACATGGGATATTCAACATTTTATTCTAAAACTATGGTCTCCAGGTTAGAGGGTTTTGCCTAATTGTAGGCTACTCACTGTTCAGTTGTTTCGACCATATTTAAGATAGGGTAGGCTAAGATGATGTTCGGTAGGTTAGGTGTATTAAATGCATTTTCGATTTATAATATTTTCATCTTATGATAGGTGATAGTGATGTAATCCCATAGTAAGTTGCAGAGCACCTGTATAGTTTCTGCATCTGGAATCCAACAAAGAACGGCTTGGAACTAAATGGAAATCTACCAAGGGGGGGTTCTGATGAAAAATCAAGTGTGAAACACTAGTTAGTATGGAAAGCTATATTCTGTAGCCTTTTAGCAAAGAGTTAGAGGCTAAATGACTCCATGTACTCTCTCTCCTCTGCCAGGAGAAAAGGGAAGGAGCCCCTAAAGGAAAGTAGAGACAGGGGATTTCAGTGCCCCTTGCAGCCTGACAGCTACATGGTTCCATGATTAGCCTTACACATGTTCAGCCTGAAGAGCAAACAACTGCTCTGGGCACACGTGTTCAGGAGAACTCTGGAGGTTAATGCACTGGCTTTTAGCAATATTTGACACAGCACAGAACAAGGTGCTGTGTTATTAGCTACTTGAGAGTTACAAATAGGTTTACCATACAACAGATCTGATTTAGAAGCTACATTAAATGAAATGATTGGGTACAGGTAAAATGAAGATAGGGACTGAGATGCAGAGCAGAAGAGGTAGGAGGTATTGGAACCTCGCCTTTGGTGGTCCCTCTGGCTCTCAGCTAGCCTTAAAGCATTCTGTTGCCACAAAGAATTATCTGAAGCTCTGTCTCTGCTTGCAGACATTTTTCTTATATTTGGTAACATTTTTGCAATCCACTGTTCTTAGATACCCATGGAAGATGGTCTCCATCTTTTCAAGTATCAGAATCATCAACGAATGCCTCAGATATGGAAAGCAATACAACATAAGTACTATTTACCTAAAGAGCTCTTGTAAATCAACACTATAACACAAGCAGGGTAGGGAAGCTGAGCAAAGAGCACAGAAACAATTCTAAAAAAAAGAGATACAAATCTCTAATTTACCTTAGATGGGTCCAGGTGTCACTAGCAAGACACTTCAGCAAAAATGAGCTTGGAAAATTTTGCATTATGCATATATATAAGACATAGTCTTGTTGATATTCATAGAACTATAACTGACATTACCTTTTAGAGGAGCAATTTGATAAATGTACTAAGTAACTTATAATATTTTCTGTCCCTTGAATTAATCATTGTTCTCCCAAGACATGGACCAAAGAAAGTAATCACATGTATAGACAAAGGCTCATGGATGGGAACATTTAAGAGTTAGCAAAAATTAGAAATCACATAAGGGTTTAATGAAATTAAAGAGTGTGGTTTAAAAAATGTGGTATGTTATGAAATATTATTTACTCATTTTAAGTAATATTCATGAAGAATATGAGAAAATATTTAAGATGTAAGGCTAAGTGCAAACATAGGACAAGTGAGTAAAACTATGAATAGATATTTCACAGAAGGAGAAGACACAGGGGTATACAATTTTATGTAAATATGTCAAAAGGCCATAGCAACTAAAAATATGAGTAATAATAATGAGATACTGATTTACAGGCATCACAACAGCAAAACTTAGAAGAAGTTCTAATATAAAGTGTGTATAAGAGTGTAGGTCAGTGGAGATGTGAATAACGCTGGAAAACAATTGGTGGGACTCAAAGAGACTGACGTTCACGACCCAGGAACTCCACTCTTGGGTATGTACCACAGGGACAAAGACACAGATGTTCCGATGCGAACATCTGAGAGACATTCGTCATGATACAGACTATGGAGGAGAGAAGTCAGAGTAACCTACATATTCAACAGTGGAGAAAAGAAGAGATAAAATCTAGCAAATGAACACTGTGAAATGACAAATATTAGATGTATAAATATAAAAAAAACTGAACAGCAGCAACAAAAAGTAAAGGTAGAATGAGATTTCAAGACAGACACATATCAAGAACACGTGCATGAAGCCATGCAATATACTGCATATATACAAATGGCATATATACAATGCAACATATTGCGTATATCAAAGCCATTTGAAATTTCTTCATCAGAGAAAAAAATGGTAGTTTTTATAATTATAATTATAAAAGAATGTGGCCCTTTTAGATTGATGGTTAGTGATGAAATATTCTGCAACCAAAGGCACAATACCTTCAATGCTCTGTGCCTCAGCTTTTAAACATCAGCACAGTCCCAACTTTGTATTAAATATACAATTAAACACCAGGAGGAATGAAAAAGATCAACACATTGACAATGAAAATCTCTAAATGGTGATAGATCAATTGCTTTCTTTGTACTTGTGGCTAGGGACCAACCTCTAACCTGTAGGGTGCCCACCCTGGGGATCTCAAGATGTTTGTGTACAGTAGAGAGGTCGAACGGTGTCTATTCAGGCTGCCAAAATAGAAAGAGGCCTTAAACTAGGTCACTTACAAGCAACAGAAATTTATATCTCAGTCTAGAGTCTGGGAAGCTCCAGATCAAGGTGCTAGCAGATCAGTGTCTGGTTCATAGTCCTCAGGTGTTGGAAAGGGCACGGCAGCACTTTGAGATCACATTTGTAAGGGCACTAATCCCATCCAAGAGGGCTCTCCTCCATGACCTAATCACTCCCCAGCTTCTAAGTCCATCACATTGGTAATTAGTTTTATACATGAACTTTGAGGAGACACAAACGTTTAGATTATGAGGAGTAGGTAAGATAAAATTCACTTGGACAAATATTCTTAGGGGAGAAGAAGTCTAGAGCTCAGGCACTAAAGGGACAGCAGATGTATTCTGAAGGTCTATCCTTTGGTCTTGAAGCTCAGACCAAGAAAGTAGAAGCCACAAGGAGAAGACGAGCCATCCTTCTGGAGTGCCTGATTGAGTAGGAAACTAGGGCAGGGGTGGGGAGGTGTCTGCTCCACATTTCTGCATGCCACCTCTCAGAGCTTTAGTGACACCAGGGCACTTTGGGTACTAGAAGGCCATAGAGCCAATTCCTTCATACAGTGAGCTCTGAGTGGCCATGTAAAGAGGAGCCCAGGGTCCCACATGGACTTTGGAGCCGGCAGACATAGTTCAGAGTGAATAGAGCTGTAGAGAGGGAATAAGTCAAATGTCACAAATAGTGGGCCAAACCATGTTTCCTGGCCCTGTGGATTCACTATACATTTTACTTATTTGTTCATTTCTTTTTCTTTTTCTTTCACTCTCTCTGTATGTGTGTGTGGTGTTGGGGATCAAACCCAAGTCCTCGTGCATGCTGGGCAAGCACACTGTCCCTGAGCTACATCCCCAACCTTCATTTATTTTCTACTTCTCACCCTTCTTTTCCATTCTTCAGTCCAAAGGTAAACTTTACAAGATCCTTGATTTTTTGTCTTTTCTTCTCTGCAGTAGTCTTAGTCAGCTTTTTGTTAGCTCTTTTGTCACTGTGACCAAAATACCTGACAAGGACAGTTTAGAGGAGGCAAAGCTTATTTTGGCTCATGGTTTCAGAGGTGAAGTCCATGGTGGACTGATTTCATTGTCCTCAGCCCACAGTGAGGCAGGACATCATGACACAAAGGGCTGGTGGATGAAAGCTGCTCTGTTCATGGCAGCCAGAAAACAGAGACAGAAAGAGGGGAAGATGAACCCTTCCAGGACACGTCCCCAGGCACCCACCTCCAGCCATTCCTCACCTGCTTGTAGTTAACTTCTAGTTAGGCCATTGGAACCAGGAGGGACTGATTCAGTTATAGTCCAATCACTTCACCTCTGGATATCCCTGCATTAACACGGGAGATCTGGGGGGACACCTCACACACAAAACCTATCAGGGTCTAATATCAGTGTCTTCATAGAGAAGATGCTTAATAAGTAGTGGTTGAAAGGACGAATGAGTGAAAGAATGGATGGATTTGAGGAAAATAATCTGGGTAAAGGACATTTTCAAGTAGCTCTTAAATAAGAATTAGTAGGTGATCGAATAGTCCATTTGCTTATTCATCACATATTTATAGAATAGCCATTAAACATCAATCACCACCATGGGGAATTCAGTGGTAAATAAAATACAATTCTTGTCCTGGATTTGCTCATGCTCTGGAAGGGCGGAAAGGCCCTTGAAAGTGAAATAGCATGTTCATCACTATAATTCAGTACTTCCAGGGTCGGAGCACAGAGGAACTATGCTCAATCCAGTTTGGGGGGTTCCATAGAGCTTCCCTGGTCTATCTAGGCTGAGACTGAGAAGTAAATAGAAATCCCAAGGCAGTAGGAGGCAGAAGGATTTAAAATACAGGGCTTTGTGGCAGAAGAGAAAGTCGTGCCAAGGCTTGGAGGTGAGAGAGAAGGTAGCCTGCGCTGGGCCGTGGTGCTGGGAGCTCAGGAGATATCATTCACATCACATTTAAGCGAACAGCTCTCCCAGGCTCTATTATGAAAATAGATGGTGGTAATGATCGCACATATGTGAATGTATTTAATGCTACTGAATTGTACACCAGAAAGATGGCTAAAATGACAACTTTTATGATACATATGTTTTATCACAATAAAAAAGTTTTAGAAAAAGAATGTGGATAGAAAAAAATGTAGGGAAAGGTATTATAGAGATATATCAGGCTGTTAATATAGGAAGGGTATTTTCCAACCCCTGGATTTTGTGATACTTGATTTTTAGCTTTTATAATTTGTAGTGTTTTCTTATTTGGCAAAGTTTCATTTAAGAAACCTGGAGTGGATGTAGCTGAAGAATGGCTCCTGGTAGGCCTCACTCTGTCTTGTTCAACCCTGGAGCATCCCTGGGCTGCTTGTACAAACGTCCTCTCTCATGGGGGAGAAAAGCAAGCTTGCAAGTCAGCACCTGCCCGTGAGCATCCAAGCAGAGGGTCCATCTGGTTCTGAAGCCTGTACTTGATTCCCCGCATGACACCCATCTCTCATCTGAAAACTGCTTCTTAGATTTTAGTGTGGTTCAAGAAAATAAGCACCACACACATCCTGTAGTTGCTTTCTAGGTAAATCTATTTAGATAACTGAAAATTTTAGACTAAAGAGGGTGAACTTAACCTCTGCAGGAAGAAGCTGCCATCTGATGCTGAATTGCCACTAACTAGTTGTGGAGCCCTTTGAAAAGCCATTTAGTTGCTTTGGGCCAGAGTTAAAGCATCTGTAAAAACCAAGTCAATACCATTTATTGAGTGGCCACAAGGCACGAGACCCTGAGGGAGGCTCCAAGGACGCTGAGGCAGAGGCCACAACTTTGCTGTCCATGAAGTCAGGATCTAGTTGAGCAGAATAGAAGCCAGAAAATGTGGCAGGAGTCAGAGGACAGAACCTTCGATGGTGTCTGGTGAGGTAAATCTTGATGAGGCATGAGGAGGAGATTGGGAGGCTTTGTATCTGGGGCCTTGGAGGTGAGGGCCTCCAGAAACAGTTGGTGCAATCAGTTTTTCAGGTTATCTGGTTGGGTGGAACCCCTGGTTTGCTGTCTTTACTTCTCACGGTCTGCACTGAACACTCTCAAGTGCCTGCAGGTGGCTGACGCGGGGGGAGAGGTGGGCTCTTTGTTCTCTGAGCTTTGTGCATTACATGGACAACATACACAGGCACACACACGCTGGAGAAGGGGAAGTGCTTTGCCCTCTGTTCTCAGTGGTAGATGGCCACTGCCACCATTTAGAGCCAGGACAAGACAGGTGGCTGACAAGGGAACATCTTCTACACACTTTTCTTCTGTATGTCCAATGGGGCCCCACAGCATGTGGACTTTTCCTTGTTCCTTCGAGTCTCTGGAAGACTCTCTCTTTGCAATCTCATGTGCAAACCCTGCTTTCTTTATCTCGTCTTGTCCCTTGGTGGGTTGGTCTCCACTATTCCCTTGCTGGCCCTTCCTCAGTTTCTTCTTCGTTTAAAAAAACCTTTGAATGGAGCTGGGGTTGTGGCTCAGAGTAGCTCACTTGCCCAGCATGTGTCAGGCACGTGTGTGGACTCCGTCTCAGCACCACATATGGATAAATGAATAAAATAAAGGTCCATCAATATTAAAAAAAAAAAAAACCTTAGCAGTGGGGTCTGCACACTCTGTTTCCTTCCTCTGTTTCTGCAGTTGGGTTGGTGAAGCTGGTCAGGCAACTTGGAGTCCTAAGGCTGAAACAACCAAGAAGGGCCATGTTTAAAGGTGGAGATTCGAAACAGAAGCTTTTTTGTCTCTTCCTTAGATTTAATTTTACCCTCAAACTTTACTAACTTTACTTGCCTTTACAAATTCTTAACTTCTTAAAAACTCAACCATAGACCAAAGGCCATTTCATCTCAGAGACCAAGAGAGAAGGATGTTTCTGGAAGAGAGATCAGAAGGAGCCAAAGCAGAGAGACTGAAATACTCGCCTCACATTCAAGGCAGGAATCACCTCGTCTTTTCAGTGCATAGGGCGCCATCAGATGGTGGTGGTAGGAAATGGATAATCAGAAGTCAGTTGGGGTCTCTCTCTATTATGGGTCTTGGGGTCACAATCAGACATGGTGGGTTTCATTTCATAGCACATGGGAAGGGGTCATTTCAAGGTGCGGCTGGATGATGATAAAATCAGGTATTTATCTTGGTTAATTCTGATAATTCTGTTGAATGGATTAAGGGAAAGAGAATGCAGGGTGGAATTTGTTCATTTATTCATCCAGTATTTAGAAGCTGTCTACAATGTTTCTGGCACTATTTCACGTGGTAGAAGTAGATGGTAAGAAAAGTGGGCTCATGGAGCTTATAGGCTGTGATCAGAAGACTATTAGGTTGTGTGGCCTTGAGTGGGGCAATGACAATAGGCCTGTTTAAGCAATATGTGAAAGAATTTGGTAAATTCAATTCCCAAGATGTTTAAACTTGGGGTGTGGACATGGCACACACCTGTAATCCCAGTGACCCAGAAAGCTGAGGCAGGAGGATTGTAATTTGAGGCCAGTCTCAGCCACTTAAATAGAACCTTTCTCAAAATGAAAATTGAAAAGAGCTGAAAAATGCCCCTGAGTTCAATCCCCAAGTATCCCCCCCCAAAAGAACTTGGAGTGTGGGAGGAGTTGGTAATATGGCTGATGTCCTGTAACCAAGGTAAGTTTGGAGAATAAAAATGCTGAGTATGGATTTCAGAAAGGTATGTTGTAGATGAACAGATGTGAGTATCCTCTAGGGAACTCGTGTGGAAGGTCAAGAAGGCAGATGTAAACGTGTCTGGAGTTTGGAGAGGGAACAGAATTCAGGTGACCACTAAAGCCAGCGGGCAGCACAGAGAGCCTGTGCAGGATGATGTACACAGAGGACAAAGCTTGGAACTTGGAGAGGTGTTTCTTCAGGAGCAAAAGTTGAGAAACCAGAGAGGGACTGAAAAAGGTCAGCAGAGGAGAGGGAGAGGCAGGAGACGAGGATTCCAACCTCGAGGAGGCGAGTTTTCAGAAGGACCAGGGGAGGCATGTGCTGGGATCTTTGAGGGGAGCAGAGGGCATATGGAAGGGCCAGATTTCTACCAGGAAATGAAGAAGAACTAATAGATGTTCTCAAGCTCTATATTTCTTGAGTCTGGCTACGTTAGAGACATAGCAGAGACATGGTCTATGACTTCCTCATGATAACATCTCTAGAATTTTCCTTGTAAATCCCAAGGCGCGAATTGTGGGGTGTGCAGAAGACTCAAACTTCATCCCGAGGGTCATAGGAGTGTCTGTTACGGAGGCCTTTGTCTCAGTGCTCAGCTGATGGCCTCGGATTCCTTCTCCATTGTCCACGGCAAGCACTCAGGGACCACAGTGACTGAGTGCTGTCCCAGTATCTTGGGACATGATGTGAATGTCTCTCTCTTTTATAGTAGTAGAAGGAAGTGTCTTTATTAAAAACAAAATCTCCACCCATGCCTCAGTATGGTCAAGACATCCAAACGTTTTCAGAGCTTTTGAATATCCTATTTAGAATCGAGTTTCCTTGACATCCCAGCATGAGCAGTTCTGAGGCCTCATAAATCAGTAAGTAATCTTCTTTGGATCAGAACAGAGTGAGTGGGCCTCAGTGAGACCTAACTGGACAAGGCCTGCAAGAGATTTAAAGCATTAATAAGTCAAGCTTCCTTCAGTCTACATAATGACACAGCTAGACACGGTGGTGGGAGCACCCACCACCCCCATTTGTTTACTGGAGTTAAATTCCCCTTCTTTCCTCCCAGGGTGGTTTTCGGTGGGTTACCTGCCCAGCTCACACTAATTTATTTGTTCGAGTCTGCCCCATCCGGCTTCCCACAGAGGTTACAAAATTAAAAATTGTCAGTTCCCATAACTGTCTGACCTTTTCAATTGGAAAAGTTCAGAGACTGGCCCTTTGGGGCACAACAGTAATTCTGCCAGGAGCAGCTGTGGCCTCAAAGAGTCAATGTAAATATTTCAACAGGTAAATAATCAGCCAGAGTTTGGATCAAAAAAAAAAAAAACTATAAATGTGGAGCAAGACCCAGGATATCACAGGTGGGGTAAATGTAAGAGGAGAGCTTCAGGAGTGGCACTGCACGAGAATAAAAGCTCATCAGGTAAAGGAGCTTTGAGAGAGAATGATCTAAAGTTCTAATAAATGGCCACTTTTCAAGGTAACTCAAGAACAAATGGAAGAACACATGAGGACCGCCATTTATCCTGGGCTTTGCGCTGTAAGTGCTACATCATCCCAATGGCCAATACTTTAAAAAGTATCCAAAACTTTTTTTTTTTAAAAAAGAGAAATGAATAAAATGGAACTTACTATGGCTGAAATATTTATCATGAAAGTTTTATCAAAATGGAAAGGTGCAAGAATGAAGAGTGCAGAAATTAACTTATTCACCCACAGTCAACTATCCTGTCAACAAATGGTCTTGGGACAACTGAATACCCACATGCAAACAAATCCCTACTTCACACCATATGCAAAAATTAATTAAAAGTGGATCAACACCTGCATACAAGAGTTGAACTCATAACATTCTTAGAAGAAAATGGGTAAATCTTTGTGATCTTGAAATTGGCAATCCATTCTAAGATGTGATAGAAAGTCACAAGAAGCAAGAGAAAAATAGATCCAACTGGACTTCATCAAAGTTAATTTTTGCAAAATAAATAACATCATCATAAAAGTGAAGAGGCAACTCAAAGAATGGAAGAAAATATTTGTAAATTATGTATCTGATAAGCACATAATATCCAGAATAGAGAAAGAACTCTTACAATTCACCAACAAGAAGATAGCCAACCCAATTAACAGGTAGGCAAAGAACTTAAAGAGACATTTTTTCAGAGAAGATATGCAATGGTCAAGAAGTCCACGAGAAGATGTTCCCCTTTGTCATTAGAGAAATACAAATCAAAGCTATGATGAGCTACCACTTTACACCCATTAGGATAGCTTTAATGCAAAAAAAAAAAAAAATCAGACAATAATAAGCATTGGAGAGGACACAGAGGCATTAGAACCTTTGTGCATTGTGAAGGGAACATCAGTGGTGCAACTGCTGTGGATAACAGTCTAAGGGCTGCCCAAAAGGTCAAACACAGAAATACCATATGATCATGTGATTTCCCTTCCAGGGACATTCCAAAAAAAGAATTGAAAACAGATACTCAAATAAATGCACGTACATGTGTGTTCATATGAGTGTCATTCACAAATAGCCAGAGGATTGAAGCAACCAAAATGTCCACTGGTGAATGAATGGACAAACTGATATTATTATTATTATTATTATTATTATTATTATTATATCAGTTAGATTATTATTACATAGATTATTATTCCTCCATGAAAAGGAAGAAAGTGTTGATACAGGCTACAACATGGGTAAACTGTGAAAGCATGATGCTCAGTGAAGGAAACCAAGCACAAGATTCACATATCATATGATGCCATTTATATGAAATATTCAAAATAAATAAATACATAAAAACAGAAATTAGTTTGGAAGTTGCCTGGGGCTTGGCAGAGGGGACATTGAAAAGTAATTATTTAAAGGGCATGGAGTTTCTTTTGGGTGATGAAAATATTTTGAGCCAGATCAGGGTAATGGCTGCACCACACTGTGTTTTCAGTGGCCCTGAATTGTTTACTTTAAAATGGTTCAGGTGGGGCTGGGGACACAGCTTAGTGGTAGAGCACTTACCTAGCATGAGTGAGGCCCTGGGTTCCATCTTACTTTGTGTGACTATCACCTGGACTTATTTTTAAACTACAGAGGTGTGGTTTACAAACTCAGGTGTGGTCCCCAATTCTATACAGAGCAATCTGTACTTTCCAGGAAGCATTCGAGCCTTGTCTTAGAAGGAAATGTGTTTCCAAAGGGGTCAGCCCAAATGAAAACGAGCAGCTTTTGAGAACTTTCTAGCTACATTCCGTCCCCAGGGTTGTGGTGGGGTGGGGGAAGTCCCTCTCTGCTCACCCCGTACCAGCAGGTGACCTCAGGCCACCACCCTGAACTCTTAGTTTTGTCCCCTGATGGATCTCACCTACCTTGCCTACTTCCAACTTGGGACTCTGCCAAGTGACAATAGCTAGGGACCAGCTCATCAAATAAAACAGCAAATTCATTGCTGCTGTAGCAATTCACTTCTTCAAGTGGATTTATCAGACTCATTCTTCAAGGCTCAGCTCAACCGTGAACGCCCTCTGAGCAGCCTTCCCAGTGCCCTTGGCAGAATCCCCTTTCCTGAGCGAGTTCTGCTTGTT